>NC_065574.1:26647450-27263687 GCF_937616625.2 Mercurialis annua | reverse complement strand
CTTTACTATCTCCTCCGCCTGCTTGACCATCAGGGGCCAGTAATATCCCTGCAAAACTGCTTTCTTTGCCAACATGCGAGGAGCTATGTGCGCCCCACAAATACCTTCGTGTATTTCTCTCAGAACATACTCGCCCTCCTCTGTTGTTAGGCATCTCGACCACGGGTGGGTGAATGACTTCCTGTATAAGACTCCATCGAGGAAAGCATAGTACGGGGCTTGTCGCAGGATTTTGTATGCTTTGTCTCTGTTCTCTGACAGAGTTCCGTCCATCAGGTAGTGGGCTATGCCTTACATCCAATTCTCCAAAGGCTGGGTCAAAAAGATGGTTTCGTGGTTGTCGATGCTGGAATGCTTTTGAACAGAGAAATGGACCCCAGGTATCTTTTCATCCACTGTTGCTGCTTTGGCCAGTACGTCAGCTTCTTGGTTTTCCAAACGGGGAACTTGCTCTATCACCCATTTTCCCCCGAGCTCCTGAATCTTGTTCACGAAGAACTTGACTCTGTCAACGTATCTTCTCATTTCTGGATCCCGAGCTTTAAAAGTACCCAGGATTTGACAAACGACCAACTGAGAATCGCTCTTTATCATTACATGCTCGGCTTTGACCGCATTTACCATTCTCAATCCGATCAGCAGAGCCTCATATTCCGTGGCGTTGTTGGACGCCGGGAAATCGAATTTTACCGAGCTTCGGAGTGTAACTCCGTGAGGGCCTCTCAAGACCACGCCTGCTCCAGATCCTTCCAGATTTGATGCCCCATCGACTTCTAGGACCCACTTTAGAAGTTGTTCATCAGCCTCCTCAGGTTGGTCACTTGCTGTAGTCTCGGCTACAAAATCAGCCAATACCTGCGCTTTCAAAGCAGGTCTAGGTTCGTACCGGATGTCATATCCTCCCAACTGGACCGACCAGCCGTCCCGACATTTCTGGCCTCTGTAACGCCTTTCTCAGAGGTTGGCTCGTCCGTACTACTATGATGTGAGCTTCGAAATATCTCCTTAGCTTTTCCGCTGCCACTTTCAATGCCAAAGCAAATTTTTCAATCTTTGGGTATCTGACCTCCGGGCCTTTCAGGACCCTGCTGGGATAGTAAACTGGGGTTGGCAGACCTTTATCTTCCTTCACCAGGACTGCCGTTGCTGTCTCATCATTCACCGAGAGATATAAGTACAAGATTTCTCCTGGCTCGGGTCTACCTAGCACTGGGGTGTGCTTAGGTAAACCTTCAGCTCTTCAAAAGCTACGTTGCACTCCTCTGTCCACTTGAAATTCTTTGTATTCTTTAGGATTTTGAAAAATGGCAAACATCGTTTGGCCGAACAACTCATGAACCTTCCCAGTGCCGTAACTCTTCCATTCAACTTTTGCACTTCTTTTACTGAGTTTGGGGCTTTCATGTTCATTACTGCCTCGATTTTCTCCGGGTTCGCCTCGATGCCTTTCTCCGAGATGAGGTGCCCAAGAAACTTCCCAGACCGAACTGCAAAGACACACTTCTCCGGGTTCAGCTTAAGGTTGAAACCCTTCAGCTTTTCAAAAGTTTCTGCCAGGTCCCCTGCGTGATCCTCGATCCCTCTGGATTTCACGACTATGTCATCTACATAAACCTCGACGTTCTTGCCCAGTTGATCTTTGAAAACGTGATTCATGAGTCTTTGATAGGTTGCCCCAGCATTTTTCAAACCGAAAGGCATCTTCTTGTAGCAATATGTCCCCAGATCCGTGGTGAATGTTGTCTTTTCTTCATCGTCTTGTTCATCGGGATCTGGTGGTATCCCTGAGAAGCATCTAAGAATGCATAGACTGCGAATACACACGTTGCATCCACCAGTTGGTCAATGTTCGGCAGAGGGAAACTGTCTTTCGGGCAGGCATTGTTTAGATCAGTGAAATCTATACAAAGCCTCCATCTGCCATTAGACTTCTTGATCAAGACCACATTGGCCAGCCACTCCGGGTAATCCACTTTCCTGATGAACCCGGCTTTCAAAAGCTTCTCCACTTCGTCTCGGATAGCAATCTGTTTCTCTAGAGAGAAAGTTCTTTTCTCTTGCTTGACAGGCTTGCACTTAGCATCCACGTTTAACTTGTGCGAGATTATCTTCGGGTCTACCCCCCCCCCCCCCGATATCCTCTGGCTTGTTGGTAAACTCTTCCACATACTGTTTTATCCGAGCTATGATAGCTTCTCGGTGTTCGGTTGGGCAATATGCTCCCAAGTTCACACACATCTCGGAGCCCTCTGTTAGTTCAATTGTCTCTAAGTTTTCCCGGGGTTTCTGAGCCTTTTTCTCTCTGAGGAGCAGCTCCGGTGTATCGATGTTCATTGTTTCCACCGTGCTGCCCATAGTTGCCATGTAACATTGCCTAGATAGGGTTTGATTTCCCCTAATAGTTATGACCTCATTTTCCACTGGGATTTTCATCATTAAGTAACGAATACTAGTCACTGCACCTGTGCTATACAACATTGGTCTACCAAGAATACCATTATATGCTAAAGGCATGTCAACTATCATGAAAAGTGAACGTACCTTCCGTGTTGGTTCCGCCAGGATACCCTTTGTTCCATCCTCCTGGGGTATTTCGATACCGAGCTCCAAGTCTAGCTCGACCATGCCTTCTGGGATGACCGGAGCTCCTCCCAGCCCCAGGAGGGGAATGTTCACTGGTTTAAGATCAGTTTTGGATCCTCCCATCGTCAAAAAGACTGACAGAGTCAACAAGTTAACCGAGCTACCATCATCCACCAGCAGTCGTTTTACCCATTTCGATCCGATAATAGCAGATACGATCAAAGCGTCCTCATGGGGAAATTCTACCCCTTTCGCGTCCTCTGGCCCGAAAACAATGCTAGGCCGTGGCGACCCAGTAGACACTGACATGACGATCTTTTGCTTTTTCTTTCTGCGTTTTCGACTATACTCGGATTCCAAAGTTCCTCCTGAGATTGTGTTAATCACCCCTGTGACTTGTGTTTTCTTTGATGGGAATTTGGCTTCCCTGCTCCCCCCTGGCTACGACCTGACCGAGTTGACCCTTGTATTTCCTCGGTCTTGGCCCTCCTTGGCCACCACGAAGTGTTGTAATCGTCCCTGGGAAACCAGCTTGTCTATCTCACTCCGCAAACGCCCACATTCTTCTGTTTCATGGCCATAGCCATCATGGAATTCACAGAACTTGAACCAGTCTCCGTCCTTCACCAGCCTCGGGGGATAACGAATCTCCTCATTATTGTGCTTGATCCAAGATAAAATCTGCTCCCTCGGAGTGTTAAGCGGTACATATTGTTTGGGTACCCCTGCTCGGTCCACGTATCCTTCCGTTCCTCCCCAATGCTGAAATTCGGCTTCGTACCAAGCCCCGTGCTAGGCGGACTGGGTTGAGCATTAAACGAATTGTTACCCCTGTACCCCGAAGTCTCGTTCAGAGGTCGATACCGATCTTGACTGCGGTTAGATCCCTGAGTGCTCTACGGTTTACTGGGAACCGGGCTAGCCATCCCGTATACTTTCCTCTGCCTCTCCTCATCAAGGTTGATATAATTCCAAGCCCTGTCCATCAACTCGGTGTAAGTGTCAACCAGGTTGGTGATCAGGCTATCTCGGAAGACCTGCATGCTGGTGTTGTCTTTCATAGCATCAATGGCAGTATCATCGTTCAAATCTTCTATCATGATTGCCTCAGCATTGAACCGAGCAATATAAGCTTTCAAACTTTCTCCCTGCTTTTGAAAACATTTCTTCAAATCACTGGATCTTTTCTTTCGTTCGATGCTCGGAGTGAAGTGAGTTTTAAAGGCCATAGCGAGCTCCCTGAAGCTAGTAATAGAGCCCTCCTTGAGGTTCTGGTACCATTTCTGCGCGGCATCACTCAACGTTGAAGGGAACACTTTGCACACCGTGGCATCTGAGACACTTTGGACTCCCATAGCAACCTGAAAGCAACTTAAATGAGTCATCGGGTCGGATTTACCGTTATATCTGTCAATAGGCGGATATTTAAACTTATCTGGGAATGGGTCATCCCATTAAGCCTTTGACAACGGGCTAGCAATGCCACAAGTAGTGAAAGGTCGAGATTCTGCCTTGTGCCCTTTATGCTTATCTAACTCGGCCTGGACAAGACGAGTGACTTCATCACACAAAGTTTTCTGATGTTGTGACGCTGCTCCCGAGCTGTGAACACTTTCAGCCCCATTTCTCCTGACCGGTGGAACTCCTGCTCTTGCGGTCCGCAGAGGATCTGCCTCCGGGTCTGGGTCTCCCCTCCCCAAGCCAGCGTCTCCCCGCTGTGTCCCCGGTGGCAGATTCTCATCTTGCACCCCCTCCCTTTTAGGAGGAGGAGGATCATTCCGACCTTCGTCTCTCGAAAAAGGGCGGTCGTGCCGACCTTCGTCTCTCGGCAGATTAGTATCACGGTGATCTTCGCCCCTTGGCGCTTGATGCTCGTTAAAGAGACTTGAGAAGCGACAAACTAATCTAGCGTCACTTTTCACGCACACTTTGCGTTATATAACCTAACCATGCTTATTTAATCGGAACAACGCGTTAAAGAGACTTGAGACGCAACATATTAATCAAGCGTCACTTTTCACGCATACTTTGCGTAATATAACCTAACCATGCTTAGGTAATCAGAACGACGCGTTAAAGTGACTTGTGACGCGACATATTACTCTACCGTAAATTTTAACGCACACTTTGCGTAATATAACCTAACCATGATTAGGTAGTCGGAACGACGCGTTAGAAAGACTTGTGACGCGATATAAGAATGGTAATCGAAACGACGCGTTAAAGAGACTTGAGACATGACATACTAATCTAGCTTCACTTTGACGCACACTTTTCTTAATATAACCTAACCATGATTAGGTAATCGGACTGACGCGTTAAAGAGACCTGTGACAAGACATACTAATCTAGTGTCACTTTTCACCCACACTTTGCGTAATATAACCTAACCATGCTTATTTAATCAGAACAACTCGTTAAAGAGACTTGAGACGCGACAAACTAATCTAGCGTCACTTTTCACGCACACTTTGCGTAATAAAACCTAACCATGCTTATTTAATCGGAACAACGCGTTAAAGAGACTTGAGACGCGACATACTAATCTAGCGTCACTTTTCACGCACACTTTGCGTAATATAAACTAACCATGCTTAGGTAATCAGAACGACGCGTTAAAGTGACTTGTGACGCGACATATTACTCTACCGTAAATTTTAACGCACACTTTGCGTAATATAAATAACCATGATTAGGTAGTCGGAACGACGCATTAGAAAGACTTGTGACGCGGCATAAGCATGGTAATCGAAAAGACGCGTTAAAGAGACTTGAGACGTGACATGCTAATCTAGCGTCACTTTGGCGCACACTTTGCTTAATATAACCTAACCATGATTAGGTAATCGGAATGACGTGTTAAAGAGACCTGTGACGAGACATACTAATCTAGCGTCACTTTTCACGCACACTTTGCGTAATATAACCTGACCATGTAACGCGTTAGAGAGACTTGTTCGCGACATAAGCATGGTAATCGAAACGAGGCGTAACAGAGACTTGAGACGTGACATACTAATCTAGCGTCAATTTTCAAGCACATTTTGCGTAATATAACCTTACAATGCTTAGGTAATTGGAACGACGCGTTAGAGAGACTTTTGACGCGACATAAGCATGGTAATCGAAACGACGCGGTAAAGAGACATAAGACGTGACATAGTTATGTAGCTTCACTTTTAACGCACACTATCCATAATTAAATTAACCATGCTTAGGTAATTGGAACGACGCGTTAAAGAGACTTGTGACGTGACATACTAATCTAGCGTCACTTTTCACGCACACTTTACGTAATATAACCTAACCATGCTTAGGTAATCGGAACGACGCGTTAAAGTGACTTGTGAAGCGACATAGTAATCTAGCTTCACTTTTAACGCACACTTTCCATAATATAAATTAACCATGCTTAGGTAATCAGAACGACGCGTTAGAGAGACTTGTGACGCGACATAAGCATGGTAATCGAAATGACGCGTAAAAGAGACTTGAGACGCAACATACTAATCTAGAGTCACTTTTCCCGCACACTTTGTGTAATATAACCTTACCATGCTTAGGTAATCGGAACAACGCGTTAAAAAGACTTGAGACGCAACATAAGCATGATAATCGAAACGACGCGTTAAAGAGACTTGAGACGCGACATACTAATATAGAGTCACTTTGTCCGCACAGTTTGCGTAATATAACCTAACCATGCTTAGGTAATCGGAACGATGCGTTAAAGACACTTGTGACACGACATAGTAATCTAGCGTCACTTGTAACGCACACTTTGCGTAATATAACCTAACCATGCTTAGGTAATCATAACAACGCATTAGGGAGACTTGTGACATGACATATGCATGGTAATCTGAACGACGGGTTAAAGACACTTGATACGCGATATACTAATCTAGCGTCACTTTTTAAGCACATTTTGCGTAATATAACCTAACAATGCTTAGGTAATCGGAACGACGCGTTAAAGAGACTTGAGATGCGACATACTAATCTAGCGTCACTTTTAACGCACGCTTTGCGTAATATAACCTAACCATGCTTAGATAATTGGAACGACGCGTTAAAAAGACTTGAGACGCGACATACTAATCAAGCGTCACTTTTCTCGCACACTTTGCGTATATAATTTAACCATGCTTAGGTAATCTGAACGACGCGTTAAAGAGACTTGTGACGCGACATACTGATCTACCGTCACATTTCCCGCACACTTTGCGTAATATAACCTAACCATGCTTAGGTAATCCGAACGATGCGTGAAAGAAACTTGTGACGCAACATAGTAATTTAGCGTCACTTTTAACGCACACTTTGCATAATATAATCTAACCATGCTTAGGTAATCGTAACGACGTGTTAGAGAGACTTATGACACGACATAAGCATGGTAATCGGAACGACGGGTTAAAAACACTTGAGACCCGACATACTAGTCTAGCGTCACTTTTCACGCTAACTTTGCCTAATATAACCTAACCATGCCTAGGTAATCAAAACGACGCGTTACAAAGACTTGAGACGCGGCATACTAATCTATTATCACTTTTAATGCACACTTTGCGTAATATAACCTAACCATGCTTAAGTAATCCGAACGACGCGTTAAAGAGATTTGAGACACGACATACTAATCTAGCATCACTTTTTACGCACTCTTTATGTAATTTAACCTAATCATGCTTAGGTAATCGGAACGACGCGTCTCAAAGACTTTAGACGCGACATATTGATCCATTTCACTTTTCACGCACACTTTGAGTAGTAAACACTAACCATGCTTAGATAATTGGAACGATGCGTTAGAGAAACTTGTGACGTGACATAAGAATGGTAATGAAACGACGCCTTATAGAAACATTAGACGGGACATACTAATCTAGCGTCACTTTTCACGCACACTTTACTCAATATAACCTAACCATGATAGGTAATCGGACCGATGCGTTAAAGAGATATGAGGCGGGACATACTAATCTAGCGTCACTTTTCACGCACACTTTGTGTAATATAACCTAACCATGATAGGTAATCGGACTAATCTAGCATCACTTTTTTTATGCACGCTTTGCGTAATATAACCTAACCATACTTGGGTAATCGGAACGACGCGTGAAAGAGACTTGATATGCGACATACTAATCTAGCGTCACTTTTCACGCACCGTTTGCGTAGTATTACCTAACCATGCTTCGGTAATCAGAACGACGCGTTGAGAGACTTGTGACGCTTCATAAGCATGGTAATCGAAACAACGCGTTAAAGAGACTTCAGACGCGACATACTAATCTAACGTCACTTGTCACGCACACTTTGCGTATTATAACCTAACAATGTTTAGGTAATTGGACGCGTTTTAGAGACTTGTGACGCGACAAAGCATGGCAATCAAAACGACGCGTTAAAGAGACTTGTGACGGGACATAGTAATCTAGCTTCACTTTCAACGCACACTTTCCATAATATAAACTAACCATGCTTAGGTAATCGGAACGACGCGTTAGAGAGATTTGTGACGTGATATAAGCATGGTAATCAAAACGACGCGTTAAAGAGACTTGAGACGCGACATACTAATCTAGCGTCACTTTTCACGCACACTTTGCACCAATATAACCTAACCATGATTAGGTAATCGGACCGACGCGTTAAAGAGACCTGAGATGCAACATACTAATCTAGCGTCACTTTTAACGCACACTTTGTGTAATATAACCTAACCATTCTTAGGTGTTCGGAACGACACGTTAAAGAGACTTGTGACGCGACATAAGCATAGTAATCGAAACGACGCGTTAAAGAGACTTGAAATGCGACATACTAGTCCAGCTTTACTTTTTACGCACACTTTGCATAATATAACCTAACGATGCTTAGGTAATCGGAACGACACGTTAATGAGACTTGAGACGCGACATACTAATCTAGCGGCACTTTTTACGCACACTTTGCGTAATATAGCCTAACCATGCTTGGGTTATCGGAACGAGGCGTTAAAAAGAATTGAGATGCGACATACTAATCTAGCGTCACTTTTCACGCACCCTTTGCTTAATATAACCTAACCATGATTCGGCAATCGGAACGACGCGTTGAGAGACTTGTGACGCAACATAAGCACGGTAGACTTGTGACGCAACATAAGCACGGTAATCGAAACGACGTGTTAAAGAGACTGGAAACGTTGACATACTAATCTACCGTCATTTTTAACGCACACTTTGCGTAATATAACCTAACCATGCTTAGGTAGTCGGAACGACGCGTTAAACAGACTTGTGACGGGACATAGTAATCTAGCTTTACTTTTAACGCACGTTTTCCATAATATAAACCAACCATGCTGGTAATCTAGCGTCACTTATTACGCACATTTTGCGTAATATAACCTAACGATGCTTAGGTAATCGAAACGACGCGTTAAAGATACTTGAGACGCGACCTAATTTAGCGTCACTTTTAACGCACACTTTTCGTAATATAACCTAACCATGCTCTGGTAATCAAAACGACGCGTTGGAGAGACTTGTGACACGACATAAGCATGGTAATCGAAACGACGGGTTAAAGACACTTGAGAGCTACATACTAATCTAGCGTCATTGTTCACGCACAATTTGCATAATATAACCTAACCATGCTTAGGTAATCGATACGACGCGTTAAAAAGACTAGAGACGCGACATACTAATCTATTGTCACTTTTAACGCACACTTTGCGTAATATAACCTAACCATGCTTAGGTAATCGGAACTACGCGTTAAAGAGACTTGAGACACGACATACTAGTCTAGCATAACCTTTTACGCACTCTTTTTGTAATTTAACCTAACAATACTTAGGTGATCGGAAGGACGCGTCAAAAAGACTTGAGACGCGCGACATATTAATCTATTTCACTTTTCACGCACACTTTGCGTAATATAAACTAACCATGCTTAGGTAATTGGAACGATGCATTAGAGAGACTTGTGACGCGACATAAGAATGGTAATGGAACGACGCCTTAAAAAAGACTTTAGACGCGACATACTAATCTAGCGTCACTTTTTACGCACACTTTGTGCAATATAACCTAACCATGCTTAAGTAATCGAACTGACGCGTTAAAGAGACATGAGATGCGACATACTAATCTAGCGTCACTTTTCACGCACACTTTGTGTAATATAACCTAACAATGCTTAGGTGTTCGGAACGACGCCTTAAATAAACCTGTGACGAGACATAAGCATAGTAATCGAAATGACGCGTTAAAGAGACATGAGATGCGACATACTAATCTAGCGTCACTTCACACACACTTTGCGTATATATTTAACCATGCTTAGGTAATCGGAACGATGCGTTAAAGAGACTTGTGACGCGGCATACTAATCTGGCATCCCTGTTCACGCACACTTTGCGTAATATAACCTAACCATGCTTAGGTAATCAGAACGACGCGCTAAAGATACTTGTGACGCGACATAGTAATCTAGCTTCACATTTAATGTACACTTTCCAGAATACATAAGCATGGTAATCGAAACGCCACATTAGTGAGACTTGTGACGCGATATACTAATCCAACGTCACTTTTCACGCACACTTTGCGTAATATAACGTAACCATGCTTAGGTGATCGAATCGAGGCGTTGAAGAGACTTGAGATGCGACATACTAATCCAATGTCACTTTTCATGCACACTTTGCGTAATATAACGTAACCATGCTTAGGTAATCGAATCGTCGCGTTGAAGAGACTTGAGACGCGACATACTAATCTAGCGTCACTTTTCACGCACACTTTGCGTAATATAATCTAACCATGCTTAGGTAATCAAAACGACGGGTTAAAGAGACTTGAGACGAGACAAACTAATCTAGCGACACTCTTCAAGCATTCTTTGCGTAATATAATCTAACCATGCTTAGTTAATCGGAACAACGCGTTAAAGAGACTTGGGACGCAACATATAAATCTAGCGTCACTTTTCACGCACACTTTGCGTCATATAACCTAACCATGCTATGGTAATCGGAACGACGGGTTAAAGTGACTTGTGACTCGACATAGTACTCTACCGTCAATTTTAACGCACACTTTGCATAATATAACCTAACCATGATTTGGTAATCGGAACGACACGTTTGAGAGACTTGTGACGCGACATAAGCATGGTAATCAAAACGACACATTAAAGAGACTTGAGACACGACATACTAATCTAGCGTCACTCTTCACGCGCACTTAGGGTATATAACCTAACCATTCTTATGTAATTGGAACGACGCGTTAAAGACTCTTGTGATGCGACATACTAATCTAGCGTCACTTTTCACGCACACTTTGCGTAATGTAACATTAACCATGCTTAGGTAATCGGAACGACGCGTTAAAGAGACTTGTGACGCGACATAGTAATCTAGCTTCACTTTTAACGCACACTTTCCATAATATAAATTAACCATTCTTAGGTAATCGGAACGACACGTTAAAGAGACTTGTGACGTGACTTACTAATCTAGCGTCACTTTTCACGCACACTTTGCGTAATGTAACCTAACCATGCTTAGGTAATCGGAACGACGCGTTAAAGAGACTTGTGACGCGACATAGTAATCTAGCTTCACTTTTAACGCACACTTTCCATAATATAACCTAACCATGCTTAGGTAATCGAATCGACGCGTTTAAGAGACTTAAGACGCGACATAATAATCTAGCGTCAATGTTCACGCAAACTTTAAGTATACTACCTAACCATGCTTAGGTAAACGGAACGACGCGTTAAAGAGACTTGTGACGCGACATACTAATCTAGCGTCACTTTTCAGGCACACTTTCCATAATATAAATTAACCATGCATAGGTAATCTGAACGACGCGTTAGAGGGACTTGTGACGCGATATAAGCATGGTAATCAAAACGACGCGTAAAAGAGACTTGGGACGCAACATATAATATAGTCACTTTTCCGGCAAACTGCGTAATATAACCTAACCATGCTTAGGTAATATTGTAACAACGTGTTAATAAGACTTGAGACGCAACATACAAATCTAACATCATTTTTCATGCACACTTTGCATTATATAACCTAACCATGCTATGGTAATTGGAACGACGCGTTAAAGTCACTTGCTACGCGACATAGTACTCTACCGTCAATTTTAACGCACATTTTGCATAATATAACCTAACCATGATTAGGTAATCGGAACGACATGTTTGAGAGACTTGTGACGCGACATAAGCATGGTAATCAAAACGACACGTTAAAGAGACTTGTGACGCGACATACTAATCAAGCGTCACTTTTCACGCACACTTTGCGTAATGTAACATTAACCATGCTTAGGTAATTGGAACGACGCGTTAAAGAGACTTGTAACGCGACATACTAATCTAGCGTCACTTTTCACGCACACTTTACGTAATATAACCTAACCATGCTTAGGTAATCGGAACGACGCGTTAAAGTGACTTGTGAAGCGACATAGTAATCTAGCTTCACTTTTAACGCACACTTTCCATAATATAAATTAACCATGCTTAGGTAATCAGATCGACGCGTTAGAGAGACTTGTGACGCGACATAAGCATGGTAATCGAAATGACGCGTAAAAGAGACTTGAGACGCGACATACTAATCTAGAGTCACTTTTCCCGCACACTTTGCGTAATATAACCTAACCATGCTTAGGTAATCGGAACAATGCGTAAAAAAGACTTCAGACGCAACATAAGCATGATAATCGAAACGACGCGTTAAAGAGACTGAAGACGCGACATACTAATCTAGAGTCACTTTGTCCGCACAGTTTGCGTAATATAACCTAACCATGCTTAGGTAATCGGAA
This sequence comes from Mercurialis annua, assembly GCF_937616625.2. NCBI lineage: Eukaryota > Viridiplantae > Streptophyta > Magnoliopsida > Malpighiales > Euphorbiaceae > Mercurialis > Mercurialis annua. Next base: position 27,251,247 of record NC_065574.1, on the reverse strand, counting down.
CGATGCGTTAAAGAAACTTGTGACGCGACATAGTAATCTAGCGTCAATTTTAACGAACACTTTGCGTAATATAACCTAACCATGCGACGCGTTAGGGAGACTTGTGACACGACATATGCATGGTAATCTGAACGACGGGTTAAAGACACTTGATACGCGATATACTAATCTAGCGTCACTTTTTAAGCACATTTTGCGTAATATAACCTAACGATGCTTAGGTAATCGGAACGACGCGTTAAAGAGACTTGAGACGCGACATACTAATCTAGCGTCACTTTTAACACACGCTTTGCGTAATGTAACCTAACCATGCTTAGATAATTGGAACGACGCATTAAAGAGACTTGAGACGCGACATATTAATCAAGCGTCACTTTTCACGCACACTTTGCGTATATAATTGAACCATGCTTAGGTAATCCGAACGACGCGTTAAAGAGACTTGTGATGCGACATACTAATCTAGCGTCACCTTTCCCGCACACTTTGCGTAATATAACCTAACCATGCATAGGTAATCGGAACGATGCGTGAAAGAAACTTGTGACGCAACATAGTAATTTAGCGTCACATTTAACGCACACTTTACGTAATATAACCTAACCATGCTTAGGTAATCGTAACGACGTGTTAGAGAGACTTGTGACACGACATAAGCATGGTAATCGAAACGACGGGTTACAAAGACTTGAGACGCGACATACTAATCTATTGTCACTTTTAATGCACAATTTGCGTAATATAACCTAACCATGCTTAGGTAATCCGAACGACGCGTTAAAGAGACTTGAGACACGACATACTAATCTAGCATCACTTTTTACGCACTGTTTATGTAATTTAACCTAACCATGCTTAGGTAATCGGAACGACGCGTCTCAAAGACTTTAGACGCGACATATTGATCTGTTTCACTTTTCACGCACACTTTGAGTAGTAAACACTAAACATGCTTAGATAATTGGAACGATGCGTTAGAGAGACTTGTGACGTGACATAAGAATGGTAATGAAACGACGCCTTAAAGAAACATTAGACGGGATATACTAATCTAGCGTCACTTTTCACGCACACTTTGCGTAATATAACGTAACCATGCTTAGGTGATCGAATCGAGGCGTTGAAGAGACTTGAGATGCGACATACTAATCCAACGTCACTTTTCATGCACACTTTGCGTAATATAACGTAACCATGCTTAGGTAATCGAATCGACGCGTTGAAGAGACTTGAGACGCGACATACTAATCTAGCTTTACTTTTCACGCACACTTTGCGTAATATAATCTAACCATTCTTAGGTAATCAAAACGACGGGTTAAAGAGACTTGAGACGAGACAAACTAATCTAGCGTCACTCTTCAAGCATTCTTTGCGTAATATAATCTAACCATGCTTAGTTAATCGGAACAACGCGTTAAAGAGACTTGAGACGCAACATATAAATCTAGCGTCACTTTTCACGCATACTTTGCGTCATATAACCTAACCATGCTAAGGTAATCGGAACGACGGGTTAAAGTGACTTGTGACTCGACATAGTACTCTACCGTCAATTTTAACGCACACTTTGCATCATATAACCTAACCATGATTTGGTAATCGGAACGACACGTTTGAGAGACTTGTGACGCGACATAAGCATGGTAATCAAAACGACACGTTAAAGAGACTTGAGACGCGACATACTAATCTAGCGTCACTCTTCACGCGCACTTTGGGTATATAACCTAACCATTCTTATGTAATTGGAACGACGCGTTAAAGACTCTTGTGACGCGACATACTAATCTAGCGTCACTTTTCACGCACACTTTGTGTAATGTAACATTAACCATGCTTAGGTAATCGGAACGACGCGTTAAAGAGACTTGTGACGCGACATAGTAATCTAGCTTCACTTTTAACGCACACTTTCCATAATATAAATTAACCATTCTTAGGTAATCGGAACGACACGTTAAAGAGACTTGTGACGCGACTTACTAATCTAGCGTCACTTTTAACGCACACTTTGCATAATGTATCCTAACCATGCTTAGGTAATCGGAACGACGCGTTAAAGAGACTTGTGACGCGACATAGTAATCTAGCTTCACTTTTAACGCACACTTTCCATAATATAACCTAACCATGCTTAGGTAATCGAATCGACGCGTTTAAGAGACTTGAGACGCGACATACTAATCTAGCGTCAATGTTCACGCAAACTTTAAGTATATTACCTAACCATGCTTAGGTAAACGGAACGACGCGTTAAAGAGACTTGTGACGCGACATACTAATCTAGCGTCACTTTTCACGCACACTTTCCATAATATAAATTAACCATGCTTAGGTAATCTGAACGACGCGTTAGAGGGACTTGTGACGCGACATAAGCATGGTAATCAAAACGACGCGTAAAAGAGACTTGAGACGCGACATATAATATAGAGTCACTTTTCCCGCAAACTGCGTAATATAACCTAACCATGCTTAGGTAATATTATAACAACGTGTTAATAAGACTTGAGACGCAACATACAAATCTAACATCATTTTTCACGCACACTTTGCATTATATAACCTAACCATGCTATGGTAATTGGAACGACGCGTTAAAGTGACTTGCTACGCGACATAGTACTCTACCGTCAATTTTAACGCACATTTTGCATAATATAACCTAACCATGATTAGGTAATCGGAACGACATGTTTGAGAGACTTGTGACGCGACATAAGTATGGTAATCGAAACGACGCGGTAAAGAGACATAAGACGCGACATAGTTATGTAGCTTCACTTTTAACGCGCACTTTCCATAATATAAATTAACCATGCTTAGGTAATTGGAACGACGCGTTAAAGAGACTTGTAACGCGACATACTAATCTAGCGTCAATTTTCACGCACACTTTACGTAATATAACCTAACCATGCTTAGGTAATCGGAACGACGCGTTAAAGTGACTTGTGAAGCGACATAGTAATCTACCTTCACTTTTAACGCACACATTCCATAATATCAATTAACCATGCTTAGGTAATCAGAACGACGCGTTAGAGAGACTTGTGACGCGACATAAGCATGGTAATCGAAATGACGCGTAAAAGAGACTTGAGACGCGACATACTAATCTAGAGTCACTTTTCCCGCACACTTTGCGTAATATAACCTAACCATGCTTAGGTAATCGGAACAACGCGTAAAAAAGACTTCAGACGCAACATAATCATGATAATCGAAATGACGCGTTAAAGAGACTGAAGACGCGACATACTAATCTAGAGTCACTTTGTCCGCACAGTTTGCGTAATATAACCTAACCATGCTTAGGTAATAAGAACGATGCGTTAAAGAAACTTATGACGCGACATAGTAATCTAGCGTCACTTTTAACGCACACTTTGCGTAATATAACCTAACCATGCTTAGGTAATCGTAACGACGCGTTAGGGAGACTTGTGACACGACATATGCATGGTAATCTGAACGACGGGTTAAAGACACTTGATAAGCGATATACTAATCTAGCGTCACTTTTTAAGCACATTTTGCGTAATATAACCTAACGATACTTAGGTAATCGGAACGACGCGTTAAAGAGACTTGAGACGCGACATACTAATCTAGCGTCACTTTTAACACACGCTTTGCGTAATGTAACCTAACCATGCTTAGATAATTGGAACAACGCGTTAAAGAGACTTGAGACGCGACATACTAATCAAGCATCACTTTTCACGCACACTTTGCGTATATAATTTAACCATGCTTTGGTAATCCGAATGACGCGTTAAAGAGACTTGTGACGCGACATACTAATCTAGCGTCACCTTTCCCGCACACTTTGCGTAATATAACCTAACCATGCTTAGGTAATCGGAACGATGAGTGAAAGAAACTTGTGACGCAACATAGTAATTTAGCGTCACATTTAACGCACACTTTACGTAATATAACCTAACCATGCTTAGGTAATCGTAACGACGTGTTAGAGAGACTTGTGACACGACATAAGCATGGTAATCGGAACGACGGGTTAAAAACACTTGAGACGCGACATACTAATCTAGCGTCCTAGGTAATCGAAACGACGCGTTACAAAGACTTGAGACGCGACATACTAATCTATTGTCACTTTTAATGCACAATTTGCGTAATATAACCTAACCATGCTTAGGTAATCCGAACGACGCGTTAAAGAGACTTGAGACACGACATACTAATCTAGCATCACTTTTTACGCACTGTTTATGTAATTTAACCTAACCATGCTTAGGTAATCGGAACGACGCGTCTCAAAGACTTTAGACGCGACATATTGATCTGTTTCACTTTTCACGCACACTTTGAGTAGTAAACACTAAACATGCTTAGATAATTGGAACGATGCGTTAGAGAGACTTGTGACGTGACATAAGAATGGTAATGAAACGACGCCTTAAAGAAACATTAGACGGGATATACTAATCTAGCGTCACTTTTCACGCACACTTTGCGTAATATAACGTAACCATGCTTAGGTGATCGAATCGAGGCGTTGAAGAGACTTGAGATGCGACATACTAATCCAACGTCACTTTTCATGCACACTTTGCGTAATATAACGTAACCATGCTTAGGTAATCGAATCGACGTGTTGAAGAGACTTGAGACGCGACATACTAATCTAGCGTCACTTTTCACGCACACTTTGCGTAATATAATCTAACCATGCTTAGGTAATCAAAACGACGGGTTAAAGAGACTTGAGACGAGACAAACTAATCTAGCGTCACTCTTCAAGCATTCTTTGCGTAATATAATCTAACCATGCTTATTTAATCGGAACAACGCGTTAAAGAGACTTGAGACGCAACATATAAATCTAGAGTCACTTTTCACGCACACTTTGCGTCATATAACCTAACCATGCTAAGGTAATCGGAACGACGGGTTAAAGTGACTTGTGACTCGACATAGTACTCTACCGTCAATTTTAATGCACACTTTGCATAATATAACCTAACCATGATTTGGTAATCGGAACGACAAGTTTGAGAGACTTGTGACGCGACATAAGCATGGTAATCAAAACGACACGTTAAAGAGACTTGAGACGCGACATAGTAATCTAGCGTCACTCTTCACGCACACTTTGCGTAATGTAACATTAACCATGCTTAGGTAATCGGAACGACGCGTAAAAGAGACCTGTGACGCGACATAGTAATCTAGCGTCACTTTTAACGCACACTTTGCGTAATATAACCTAACCACGCTTAGGTAATCGTAACGACGCGTTAGGGAGACTTGTGACACGACATATGCATGGTAATCTGAACGACGGATTAAAGACACTTGATACGCGATATACTAATCTAGCGTCACTTTTTAAGCACATTTTGCGTAATATAACCTAACGATGCTTAGGTAATCGGAACGACGCGTTAAAGAGGCTTGAGACGCGACATACTAATCTAGCGTCACTTTTAACACACGCTTTGCGTAATGTAACCTAACCATGCTTAGATAATTGGAACGACGCGTTAAAAAGACTTGAGACGCGACATACTAATCAAGCGTCACTTTTCACGCACACTTTGCGTATATAATTTAACCATGCTTAGGTAATCCGAACGACGCGTTAAAGAGACTTGTGACGCGACATACTAATCTAGCGTCACCTTTCCCGCACACTTTGCGTAATATAACCTAACCATGCTTAGGTAATCGGAACGATGCGTGAAAGAAACTTGTGACGCAACATAGTAATTTAGCGTCACATTTAACGCACACTTTACGTAATATAACCTAACCATGCTTAGGTAATCGTAACGTGTTAGAGAGACTTGTGACACGACATAAGCATGGTAATCGGAACGACGGGTTAAAAACACTTGAGACGCGACATACTAATCTAGCGTCCTAGGTAATCGAAACGACGCGTTACAAAGACTTGAGACGCGACATACTAATCTATTGTCACTTTTAATGCACACTTTGCGTAATATAACCTAACCATGCTTAGGTAATCCGAACGACACGTCAAAGAGACTTGAGACACGACATACTAATCTAGCATCACTTTTTACGCACTGTTTATGTAATTTAACCTAACCATGCTTAGGTAATCGGAACGACGTGTCTCAAAGACTTTAGACGCGACATATTGATCTGTTTCACTTTTCACGCACACTTTGAGTAGTAAACACTAACCATGCTTAGATAATTGGAACGATGCGTTAGAGAGACTTGTGACGTGACATAAGAATGGTAATGAAACGACGCCTTAAAGAAACATTAGACGGGATATACTAATCTAGCGTCACTTTTCACGCACACTTTGCATAATATAACGTAACCATGCTTAGGTGATCGAATCGAGGCGTTGAAGAGACTTGAGATGCGACATACTAATCCAACGTCACTTTTCATGCACACTTTGCGTAATATAACGTAACCATGCTTAGGTAATCGAATCGACGCGTTGAAGAGACTTGAGACGCGACATACTAATCTAGCGTCACTTTTCACGCACACTTTGCGTAATATAATCTAACCATGCTTAGGTAATCAAAACGACGGGTTAAAGAGACTTGAGACGAGACAAACTAATCTAGCGACACTCTTCAAGCATTCTTTGCGTAATATAATCTAACCATGCTTAGTTAATCGGAACAACGCGTTAAAGAGACTTGGGACGCAACATATAAATCTAGCGTCACTTTTCACGCATACTTTGCGTCATATAACCTAACCATGCTAAGGTAATCGGAACGACGGGTTAAAGTGACTTGTGACTCGAAATAGTACTCTACCGTCAATTTTAACGCACACTTTGCATCATATAACTTAACCATGATTTGGTAATCGGAACGACACGTTTGAGAGACTTGTGACGCGACATAAGCATGGTAATCAAAACGACACGTTAAAGAGACTTGAGACGCGACATACTAATCTAGCGTCACCCTTCACGCGCACTTTGGGTATATAACCTAACCATTCTTATGTAATTGGAACGACGCGTTAAAGACTCTTGTGACGCGACATACTAATCTAGCGTCACTTTTCACGCACACTTTGCGTAATGTAACATTAACCATGCTTAGGTAATCGGAACGACGCGTTAAAGAGACTTGTGACGCGACATAGTAATCTAGCTTCACTTTTAATGCACACTTTCCGTAATATAAATTAACCATTCTTAGGTAATCGGAACGACACGTTAAAGAGACTTGTGACGCGACTTACTAATCTAGCGTCACTTTTCACGCACACTTTGCGTAATGTAACCTAACCATGCTTAGGTAATCGGAACGACGCGTTAAAGAGACTTGTGACGCGACATAGTAATCTAGCTTCACTTTTAACGCACACTTTCCATAATATAACCTAACCATGCTTAGGTAATCGAATCGACGCGTTTAAGAGACTTGAGACGCGACATACTAATCTAGCGTCAATGTTCACGCAAACTTTAAGTATATTACCTAACCATGCTTAGGTAAACGGAACGACGCGTTAAAGAGAATTGTGACGCGACATACTAATCTAGCGTCACTTTTCACGCACACTTTCTATAATATAAATAAACCATGCTTAGGTAATCCGAACGACGCGTTAGGGGGACTTGTGACGCGACATAAGCATGGTAATCAAAACGACGCGTAAAAGAGACTTTAGACGCGACATATAATATAGAGTCTCTTTTCCCGCACACTTTGCGTAATATAACCTAACCATGCTTAGGTAATATCGTAACAACGTGTTAATAAGACTTGAGACGCAACATACAAATCTAACATCATTTTTCACGCACACTTTGCATTATATAACCTAACCATGCTATGGTAATCGGAACGACGCGTTAAAGTGACTTGCTACGCGACATAGTACTCTACCGTCAGTTTTAACGCACACTTTGCATAATATAACCTAACCATGATTAGGTAATCGGAACGACATGTTTGAGAGACTTGTGACGCGACATAAGCATGGTAATCGAAACGACGCGGTAAAGAGATATTAGATGCGACATAGTTATGTAGCTTCACTTTTAACGCGCACTTTCCATATTATAAATTAACCATTCTTAGGTAATTGGAACGACGCGTTAAAGAGACTTGTGACGCGACATACTAATCTAGCGTCACTTTTCACGCACACTTTACGTAATATAACCTAACCATGCTTAGGTAATCGGAACAACGCGTTAAAGTGACTTGTGAAGCGACATAGTAATCTAGCTTCACTTTTAACGCACACTTTCCATAATATAAATTAACCATGCTTAGGTAATCAGAACGACCCGTTAGAGAGACTTGTGACGCGACATAAGCATGGTAATCGAAATGACGCGTAAAATAGACTTGAGACGCGACATACTAATCTAGAGTCACTTTTCCCGCACACTTTGCGTAATATAACCTAAGCATGATAATCGAAACGGCGCGTTAAAGAGACTGAAGACGCGACATACTAATCTAGAGTCACTTTGTCCTCACAGTTTGCGTAATATAACCTAACCATTCTTAGGTAATCGGAACGATGCGTTAAAGAAACTTGTGACGCGACATAGTAATCTAGCATCACTTTTAACGCACACTTTGCGTAATATAACCTAACCATGCTTAGGTAATCGTAACGACGCGTTAGGGAGACTTGTGACACGACATATGCATGGTAATCTGAACGACGGGTTAAAGACACTTGATACGCGATATACTAATCTAGCGTCACTTTTTAAGCACATTTTGCGTAATATAACCTAACGATGCTTAGGTAATCGGAACGACGCGTCAAAGAGACTTGAGACGCGACATACTAATCTAGCGTCACTTTTAACACACGCTTTGCGTAATGTAACCTAACCATGCTTAGATAATTGGAACGACTCGTTAAAGAGACTTGAGACGCGACATACTAATCAAGCGTCACTTTTCACGCACACTTTGCGTATATAATTTAACCATACTTAGGAAATCCGAACGACGCGTTAAAGAGACTTGTGACGCGACATGCTAATCCAGCGTCACCTTTCCCGCACACTTTGCGTAATATAACCTAACCATGTTTAGGTAATCGGAACGATGCGTGAAAGAAACTTGTGACGCAACATAGTAATTTAGCGTCACATTTAACGCACACTTTACGTAATATAACCTAACCATGCTTAGGTAATCGTAACGACGTGTTAGAGAGACTTGTGACACGACATAAGCATGGTAATCGGAACGACGGGTTAAAAACACTTGAGACGCGACATACTAATCTAGCGTCCTAGGTAATCGAAACGACACGTTACAAAGACTTGAGACGCGACATACTAATCTATTGTCACTTTTAATGCACACTTTGCATAATATAACCTAACCATGCTTAGGTAATCCGAACGACGCGTTAAAGAGACTTGAGACACGACATACTAATCTAGCATCACTTTTTACGCACTGTTTATGTAATTTAACCTAACCATGCTTAGGTAATCGGAACGACGCGTCTCAAAGACTTTAGACGCGACATATTGATCTGTTTCACTTTTCACGCACACTTTGAGTTGTAAACACTAACCATGCTTAGATAATTGGAACGATGTGTTAGAGAGACTTGTGACGTGACATAAGAATGGTAATGAAATGACGCCTTAAAAAAACATTAGACGGGATATACTAATCTAGTGTCACTTTTCACGCACACTTTGCGTAATATAACGTAACCATGCTTAGGTGATCGAATCGAGGCGTTGAAGAGACTTGAGATGAGACATACTAATCCAACATCACTTTTCATGCACACTTTGCGTAATATAACGTAACCATGCTTAGGTAATCGAATCGACGCGTTGAAGAGACTTGAGACGCGACATACTAATCTAGCGTCACTTTTCACGCACACTTTGTGTAATATAATCTAACCATGCTTAGGTAATCAAAACGACGGGTTAAAGAGACTTGAGACGAGACAAACTAATCTAGCGTCACTCTTCAAGCATTCTTTGCGTAATATAATCTAACCATGCTTATTTAATCGGAACAATGCGTTAAAGAGACTTGAGACGCAACATATAAATCTAGCGTCACTTTTCACGCACACTTTGCGTCATATAACCTAACCATGCTAAGGTAATCGGAACGACGGGTTAAAGTGACTTGTGACTCGACATAGTACTCTACCGTCAATTTTAACGCACGCTTTGCATAATATAACCTAACCATGATTTGGTAATCGGAACGACACGTTTGAGAGACTTGTGACGCAACATAAGCATGGTAATCAAAACGACACGTTAAAGAGACTTGAGACGCGACATACTAATCTAGCGTCACTCTTCACGCGCACTTTGGGTATATAACCTAACCATTCTTATGTAATTGGAACGACGCGTTAAAGACTCTTGTGACGCGACATACTAATCAAGCGTCACTTTTCACGCACACTTTGCGTAATGTAACATTAACCATGCTTAGGTAATTGGAACGACGCGTTAAAGAGACTTGTAACGCGACATACTAATCTAGCGTCACTTTTCACGCACACTTTACGTAATATAACCTAACCATGCTTAGGTAATCGGAACGACGCGTTAAAGTGACTTGTGAAGCGACATAGTAATCTAGCTTCACTTTTAACGCACACTTTCCATAATATAAATTAACCATGCTTAGGTAATCAGAACGACGCGTTAGAGAGACTTGTGACGCGACATAAGCATGGTAATCGAAATGACGCGTAAAAGAGACTTGAGACGCGACATACTAATCTAGACTCACTTTTCCCGCACACTTTGCGTAATATAACCTAACCATGCTTAGGTAATCGGAACAATGCGTAAAAAAGACTTCAGTCGCAACATAGGCATGATAATCGAAACGACGCGTTAAAGAGACTGAAGACGCGACATACTAATCTAGAGTCACTTTGTCCGCACAGTTTGCTTAATATAACCTAACCATGCTTAGGTAATCGTAACGATGCGTAAAAGAAACTTGTGACGCGACATAGTAATCTAGCGTCACTTTTAACGCACACTTTGCGTAATATAACCTAACCATGCTTAGGTAATCGTAACGACGCGTTAGGGAGACTTGTGACACGACATATGCATGGTAATCTGAACGACGGGTTAAAGACACTTGATACGCGATATACTAATCTAGCGTCACTTTTTAAGCAAATTTTGCGTAATATAACCTAACGATGCTTAGGTAATCGGAACGACGCGTTAAAGAGACTTGAGACGCGACATACTAATCTAGCGTCACTTTTAACACACGCTTTGCATAATGTAACCTAACCATGCTTAGATAATTGGAACGACGCGTTAAAGAGACTTGAGACGCGACATACTAATCAAGCGTCACTTTTCACGCACACTTTGCGTATATAATTTAACCATGCTTAGGTAATCCGAACGACGCGTTAAAGAGACTTGTGACGCGACATACTAATCTAGCGTCACCTTTCCCGCACACTTTGCGTAATATAACCTAACCATGCTTAGGTAATCGGAACGATGCGTGAAAGAAACTTGTGACGCAACATAGTAATTTAGCGTCACATTTAACGCACACTTTACGCAATATAACCTAACCATGCTTAGGTAATCGTAACGACGTGTTAGAGAGACTTGTGACACGACATAAGCATGGTAATCGGAACGACGGGTTAAAAACACTTGAGATGCGACATACTAATCTAGCATCCTAGGTAATCGAAACGACGCGTTACAAAGACTTGAGACGCGACTTACTAATCTAGCGTCACTTTTCACGAACACTTTGCGTAATGTAACCTAACCATGCTTAGGTAATCGGAACGACGCGTTAAAGAGACTTGTGACGCGACATAGTAATCTACCTTCACTTTTAACGCACACTTTCCATAATATAACCTAACCATGCTTAGGTAATCGAATCGACCCGTTTAAGAGACTTGAGACGCGACATACTAATCTAGCGTCAATGTTCACGCAAACTTTAAGTATATTACCTAACCATGCTTAGGTAAACGGAACGACGCGTTAAAGAGAATTGTGACGCGACATACTAATCTAGCGTCACTTTTCACGCACACTTTCTATAATATAAATAAACCATGCTTAGGTAATCCGAACGACGCGTTAGGGGGACTTGTGACGCGACATAAGCATGGTAATCAAAACGACGCGTAAAAGAGACTTTAGACGCGACATATAATATAGAGTCTCTTTTCCCGCATACTTTGCGTAATATAACCTAACCATGCTTAGGTAATATCGTAACAACGTGTTAATAAGACTTGAGACGCAACATACAAATCAAACATCATTTTTCACGCACACTTTGCATTATATAACCTAACCATGCTATGGTAATCGGAACGACGCGTTAAAGTGACTTGCTACGCGACATAGTACTCTACCGTTACTTTTAACGCACACTTTGCATAATATAACCTAACCATGATTAGGTAATCGGAACGACATGTTTGAGAGACTTGTGACGCGACATAAGCATGGTAATCGAAACGACGTGGTAAAGAGATATTAGATGCGACATAGTTATGTAGCTTCACTTTTAACGCGCACTTTCCATATTATAAATTAACCATTCTTAGGTAATTGGAACGACGCGTTAAAGAGACTTGTGACGCGACATACTAATCTAGCGTCACTTTTCACGCACACTTTACGTAATATAACCTAACCATGCTTAGGTAATCGGAACAACGCGTTAAAGTGACTTGTGAAGCGACATAGTAATCTAGCTTCACTTTTAATGCACACTTTCCATAATATAAATTAACCATGCTTAGGTAATCAGAACGACCCGTTAGAGAGACTTGTGACGCGACATAAGCATGGTAATCGAAATGACGCGTAAAATAGACTTGAGACGCGACATACTAATCTAGAGTCACTTTTCCCGCACACTTTGCGTAATATAACCTAACCATGCTTAGGTAATCGGAACAACGCGTTAAAAAGACTTCAGACGCAACATAAGCATGATAATCGAAACGGCGCGTTAAAGAGACTGAAGACGCGACATACTAATCTAGAGTCACTTTGTCCTCACAGTTTGCGTAATATAACCTAACCATTCTTAGGTAATCGGAACGATGCGTTAAAGAAACTTGTGACGCGACATAGTAATCTAGCATCACTTTTAACGCACACTTTGCGTAATATAACCTAACCATGCTTAGGTAATCGTAACGACGCGTTAGGGAGACTTGTGACACGACATATGCATGGTAATCTGAACGACGGGTTAAAGACACTTGATACGCGATATACTAATCTAGCGTCACTTTTTAAGCACATTTTGCGTAATATAACCTAACGATGCTTAGGTAATCGGAACGACGCGTCAAAGAGACTTGAGACGCGACATACTAATCTAGCGTCACTTTTAACACACGCTTTGCGTAATGTAACCTAACCATGCTTAGATAATTGGAACGACTCGTTAAAGAGACTTGAGACGCGACATACTAATCAAGCGTCACTTTTCACGCACACTTTGCGTATATAATTTAACCATACTTAGGAAATCCGAACGACGCGTTAAAGAGACTTGTGACGCGACATGCTAATCCAGCGTCACCTTTCCCGCACACTTTGCGTAATATAACCTAACCATGTTTAGGTAATCGGAACGATGCGTGAAAGAAACTTGTGACGCAACATAGTAATTTAGCGTCACATTTAACGCACACTTTACGTAATATAACCTAACCATGCTTAGGTAATCGTAACGACGTGTTAGAGAGACTTGTGACACGACATAAGCATGGTAATCGGAACGACGGGTTAAAAACACTTGAGACGCGACATACTAATCTAGCGTCCTAGGTAATCGAAACGACACGTTACAAAGACTTGAGACGCGACATACTAATCTATTGTCACTTTTAATGCACACTTTGCATAATATAACCTAACCATGCTTAGGTAATCCGAACGACGCGTTAAAGAGACTTGAGACACGACATACTAATCTAGCATCACTTTTTACGCACTGTTTATGTAATTTAACCTAACCATGCTTAGGTAATCGGAACGACGCGTCTCAAAGACTTTAGACGCGACATATTGATCTGTTTCACTTTTCACGCACACTTTGAGTTGTAAACACTAACCATGCTTAGATAATTGGAACGATGTGTTAGAGAGACTTGTGACGTGACATAAGAATGGTAATGAAATGACGCCTTAAAAAAACATTAGACGGGATATACTAATCTAGTGTCACTTTTCACGCACACTTTGCGTAATATAACGTAACCATGCTTAGGTGATCGAATCGAGGCGTTGAAGAGACTTGAGATGAGACATACTAATCCAACATCACTTTTCATGCACACTTTGCGTAATATAACGTAACCATGCTTAGGTAATCGAATCGACGCGTTGAAGAGACTTGAGACGCGACATACTAATCTAGTGTCACTTTTCACGCACACTTTGTGTAATATAATCTAACCATGCTTAGGTAATCAAAACGACGGGTTAAAGAGACTTGAGACGAGACAAACTAATCTAGCGTCACTCTTCAAGCATTCTTTGCGTAATATAATCTAACCATGCTTATTTAATCGGAACAATGCGTTAAAGAGACTTGAGACGCAACATATAAATCTAGCGTCACTTTTCACGCACACTTTGCGTCATATAACCTAACCATGCTAAGGTAATCGGAACGACAGGTTAAAGTGACTTGTGACTCGACATAGTACTCTACCGTCAATTTTAACGCACGCTTTGCATAATATAACCTAACCATGATTTGGTAATCGGAACGACACGTTTGAGAGACTTGTGACGCAACATAAGCATGGTAATCAAAACGACACGTTAAAGAGACTTGAGACGCGACATACTAATCTAGCGTCACTCTTCACGCGCACTTTGGGTATATAACCTAACCATTCTTATGTAATTGGAACGACGCGTTAAAGACTCTTGTGACGCGACATACTAATCAAGCGTCACTTTTCACGCACACTTTGCGTAATGTAACATTAACCATGCTTAGGTAATTGGAACGACGCGTTAAAGAGACTTGTAACGCGACATACTAATCTAGCGTCACTTTTCACGCACACTTTACGTAATATAACCTAACCATGCTTAGGTAATCGGAACGACGCGTTAAAGTGACTTGTGAAGCGACATAGTAATCTAGCTTCACTTTTAACGCACACTTTCCATAATATAAATTAACCATGCTTAGGTAATCAGAACGACGCGTTAGAGAGACTTGTGACGCGACATAAGCATGGTAATCGAAATGACGCGTAAAAGAGACTTGAGACGCGACATACTAATCTAGACTCACTTTTCCCGCACACTTTGCGTAATATAACCTAACCATGCTTAGGTAATCGGAACAATGCGTAAAAAAGACTTCAGACGCAACATAGGCATGATAATCGAAACGACGCGTTAAAGAGACTGAAGACGCGACATACTAATCTAGAGTCACTTTGTCCGCACAGTTTGCTTAATATAACCTAACCATGCTTAGGTAATCGTAACGATGCGTAAAAGAAACTTGTGACGCGACATAGTAATCTAGCGTCACTTTTAACGCACACTTTGCGTAATATAACCTAACCATGCTTAGGTAATCGTAACGACGCGTTAGGGAGACTTGTGACACGACATATGCATGGTAATCTGAACGACGGGTTAAAGACACTTGATACGCGATATACTAATCTAGCGTCACTTTTTAAGCAAATTTTGCGTAATATAACCTAACGATGCTTAGGTAATCGGAACGACGCGTTAAAGAGACTTGAGACGCGACATACTAATCTAGCGTCACTTTTAACACACGCTTTGCATAATGTAACCTAACCATGCTTAGATAATTGGAACGACGCGTTAAAGAGACTTGAGACGCGACATACTAATCAAGCGTCACTTTTCACGCACACTTTGCGTATATAATTTAACCATGCTTAGGTAATCCGAACGACGCGTTAAAGAGACTTGTGACGCGACATACTAATCTAGCGTCACCTTTCCCGCACACTTTGCGTAATATAACCTAACCATGCTTAGGTAATCGGAACGATGCGTGAAAGAAACTTGTGACGCAACATAGTAATTTAGCGTCACATTTAACGCACACTTTACGCAATATAACCTAACCATGCTTAGGTAATCGTAACGACGTGTTAGAGAGACTTGTGACACGACATAAGCATGGTAATCGGAACGACGGGTTAAAAACACTTGAGATGCGACATACTAATCTAGCATCCTAGGTAATCGAAACGACGCGTTACAAAGACTTGAGACGCGACTTACTAATCTAGCGTCACTTTTCACGAACACTTTGCGTAATGTAACCTAACCATGCTTAGGTAATCGGAACGACGCGTTAAAGAGACTTGTGACGCGACATAGTAATCTACCTTCACTTTTAACGCACACTTTCCATAATATAACCTAACCATGCTTAGGTAATCGAATCGACCCGTTTAAGAGACTTGAGACGCGACATACTAATCTAGCGTCAATGTTCACGCAAACTTTAAGTATATTACCTAACCATGCTTAGGTAAACGGAACGACGCGTTAAAGAGAATTGTGACGCGACATACTAATCTAGCGTCACTTTTCACGCACACTTTCTATAATATAAATAAACCATGCTTAGGTAATCCGAACGACGCGTTAGGGGGACTTGTGACGCGACATAAGCATGGTAATCAAAACGACGCGTAAAAGAGACTTTAGACGCGACATATAATATAGAGTCTCTTTTCCCGCACACTTTGCGTAATATAACCTAACCATGCTTAGGTAATATCGTAACAACGTGTTAATAAGACTTGAGACGCAACATACAAATCAAACATCATTTTTCACGCACACTTTGCATTATATAACCTAACCATGCTATGGTAATCGGAACGACGCGTTAAAGTGACTTGCTACGCGACATAGTACTCTACCGTTACTTTTAACGCACACTTTGCATAATATAACCTAACCATGCTTAGGTAATCAGAACGACCCGTTAGAGAGACTTGTGACGCGACATAAGCATGGTAATCGAAATGACGCGTAAAATAGACTTGAGACGCGACATACTAATCTAGAGTCACTTTTCCCGCACACTTTGCGTAATATAACCTAACCATGCTTAGGTAATCGGAACAACGCGTTAAAAAGACTTCAGACGCAACATAAGCATGATAATCGAAACGGCGCGTTAAAGAGACTGAAGACGCGACATACTAATCTAGAGTCACTTTGTCCTCACAGTTTGCGTAATATAACCTAACCATTCTTAGGTAATCGGAACGATGCGTTAAAGAAACTTGTGACGCGACATAGTAATCTAGCGTCACTTTTAACGCACACTTTGCGTAATATAACCTAACCATGCTTAGGTAATCGTAACGACGCGTTAGGGAGACTTGTGACACGACATATGCATGGTAATCTGAACGACGGGTTAAAGACACTTGATACGCGATATACTAATCTAGCGTCACTTTTTAAGCACATTTTGCGTAATATAACCTAACGATGCTTAGGTAATCGGAACGACGCGTTAAAGAGACTTGAGACGCGACATACTAATCTAGCGTCACTTTTAACACACGCTTTGCGTAATGTAACCTAACCATGCTTAGATAATTGGAATGACTCGTTAAAGAGACTTGAGACGCGACATACTAATCAAGCGTCACTTTTCACGCACACTTTGCGTATATAATTTAACCATGCTTAGGAAATCCGAACGACGCGTTAAAGAGACTTGTGACGCGACATGCTAATCCAGCGTCACCTTTCCCGCACACTTTATGTAATATAACCTAACCATGCTTATGTAATCGGAACGACGCGTTAAAGTGACTTGTGAAGCGACATAGTAATCTAGCTTCACTTTTAACGCACACTTTCCATAATATAAATTAACCATGCTTAAATAATCAGAACGACGCGTTAGAGAGACTTGTGACGCGACATAACCATGGTAATCGAAATGACGCGTAAAAGAGACTTGAGACGCGACATACTAATCTAGAGTCACTTTTCCCGCACACTTTGCGTAATATAACCTAACCATGCTTAGGTAATCGGAACAACGCGTTAAAAAGACTTCAGACGCAACATAAGCATGATAATCGAAACGACGCGTTAAAGAGACTGAAGACGCGACATACTAATCTAGAGTCACTTTGTCCGCACAGTTTGCGTAATATAACCTAACCATGCTTAGGTAATCGGAACGATGCGTTAAAGAAACTTGTGACGCGACATAGTAATCTAGCGTCACTTTTAACGCACACTTTGCGTAATATAACCTAACCATGCTTAGGTAATCGTAACGACGCGTTAGGGAGACTTGTGACACGACATATGCATGGTAATCTAAACGACGGGTTAAAGACACTTGATACACGATATACTAATCTAGCGTCACTTTTTAAGCACATTTTGCGTAATATAACCTAACGATGCTTAGGTAATCGGAACGACGCGTTAAAGAGACTTGAGACGCGACATACTAATCTAGCGTCACTTTTAACACACGCTTTGCGTAATATAACCTAACCAAGCTTAGATAATTGGAACGACGCGTTAAAGAGACTTGAGACGCGACATACTAATCAAGCGTCACTTTTCACGCACACTTTGCGTATATAATTTAACCATGCTTAGGTAATCCGAATGACGCGTTAAAGAGACTTGTGATGCGACATACTAATCTAGCGTCACCTTTCCCGCACATTTTGCGTAATATAACCTAACCATGCTTAGGTAATCGGAACAATGCGTGAAAGAAACTTGTGACGCAACATAGTAATTTAGCGTCACTTTTAACGCACAATTTGCGTAATATAACCTAACCATGCTTAGGTAATCGTAACGACGTGTTAGAGAGACATGTGACACGACATAAGAATGGTAATCTGAACGACGGGTTAAAAACACTTGAGACGCGACATACTAATCTAGCGTCACTTTTCACGCTATCTTTGCATAATATAACCTAACCATGCCTAGGTAATCGAAACGACGCGTTACAAAGACTTGAGACGCGACATACTAATCTATTGTAACTTTTAATGCACACTTTGCGTAACAGAACCTAACCATACTTAGGTAATCCGAACGACGCGTTAAAGAGACTTGAGACACGACATACTAATCTAGCATCACTTTTTACGCACTGTTTATGTAATTTAACCTAACCATGCTTAGGTAATCGGAACGACGCGTCTCAAAGACATTAGACGCGACATATTGATCTATTTCACTTTTCACGCACACTTTGAGTAGTAAACACTAACCATGCTTTGATAATTGGAACGATGCGTTAGAGAGACTTGTGACGTGACATAAGAATGGTAATGAAACGAAGCCTTAAAGAAACATTAGACGGGACATACTAATCTAGCGTCACTTTTCACGCACACTTTGCTCAATATAACCTAACCATGATAGGTAATCGGACCGATGCGTTAAAGAGATATGAAGCAGGACATACTAATCTAGCGTCACTTTTCACGCACACTTTATGTAATATAACCTAACCATGATAGGTAATCGGACTAATCTAGCATCACTTTTTTTACGCACGCTTTGCGTAATATAACCTAACCATACTTGGGTAATCGGAACGACGCGTGAAAGAGACTTGAGATGCGACATACTAATCTAGCGTCACTTTTAACGCACACTTTTCGTTATATAACCTAACCATGCTCAGGTAATCAAAACGACGCGTTGGAGAGACTTGTGACACGACATAAGCATGGTAATCGAAACGACGGGTTAAAGACACTTGAGACGCTACATACTAATCTAGCGTCATTGTTCACGCACACTTTGCATAATATAACCTAACCATGCTTAGGTAATCGATACGATGCGTTAAAAAGACTAGAGACGCGACATACTAATCTATTGTCACTTTTAACGCACACTTTGCGTAATATAACCTAACCATGCTTAGGTAATCGGAACGACGCGTTAAAGAGACTTGAGACACGACATACAAATCTGGCGTCACTTTTCACGCACACTTTGCATAATATAACCTAACCATGCTTAGGTAATCGGAACGACACGTTAGAGAGACTTGTTACAAATCTAGCTTCACTTTTAACGCGCACATTTCATAATAAACTAACCATGCTTAGGTAATCGGAACGACTCGTTAGAGAGACTTATGATGCAACTTAAGCATGGTAATCGAAACGACGCGTTAAAGAGACTTCAGACACGACATACTAATCTAGCGTCACTTTTCACGCACACTTTGCATAATAAAACTAACAATGTTTTCGGTAATCTTAACGACGCGTTAAGAAGACTTCAGACGCGATATACTAATCTATTGTAACTTTTAACGCACACTTCGCGTAATATAACACGTCTCAAGTCTCTCTAACGCGTCGTACCGATTACCTAAGCATGGTTAGGTTATATTAAAGAAAGTGTGCGTTAAAAGTGATGCTAGATTACTATGTCGCATCACAAGTCTCTTATACGCGTCGTTCCGATTACCGAAGTATGGTTAGGTTATATTACGAAAAGTGTGCGTGCAAAGTAACACTAGATTAGTATGTCGCCTCTCAAGTTTCTTTAACGCGTCATTCGGATTACCTAAGCATGGTTAGGTTATATTACGCAAAGTGTGCGTGAAAAGTGAAGCTAGATTAGTATGTCGCGTCACCAGTCTCTTTAGCATGTCGTTCCGATTATCTAAGCATGGTTAGGTTATATTACGCAAAGTGAGCGTGAAAAGTGACGCTAGATTAATATGTCGCGTCTCAAGTCTCTTTAATACGTCGTTTTGATTATCATTCTTATGCGCGTCTCAAATCTCTCAAACGAGTCGTTCCGATTACTTAAGCATGGTTAGGTTATATTACAGAAAGTGTGCGTTAAAAGTGACGCTAGATTACTATGTCGCACCACAAGTTTTTTTAACACGTCGTTCCGATTACCTAAGCATGGTTAGGTTATATTACGCAAAGTGTGCATGAAAAGTGACGCCAGATTAGTATTTCAGGTCACAAGTCTCCGCATCGCGTCGTTCCGATTGCCTAAGCATGGTTAGGTTATATTACGCAAAGTGTGTGTGAAAAGTGACGCTAGATTAGTATATCGCGTCACAAGTCTCTCTAACGCATCGTTCTGATTACCTAAGCATGTTTAGGGTATATTATGCAATGTGTGCATGAAAAGTGACGCTAGATTAGTATGTTGCCTCTCAAGTCTATTTAACGCGTCGTTTCGATTACCATGCTTATGTCGCATCACAAGTCTCTCTATTGCGTCGTTCCGATTACCTAAGAATGGTTAGGTTATATTATGCAAAGTGTGCATAAATAATGACGCTAGATTAGTATGTCGCATGTCAACTCTCTTTAACGCGTCGTTTTGATTACCTAAGCATAGTTAGGTTATATTACGCAAAGTGTGCGTGAAAAGTGACGCTAGATTAATGTCATGTCACAAGTCTCTTTATCGCTTCGTTTCAATTATCTAAGCATGGTAAGGTTATATCACGCAATGTGTGCGTGAAAAGTGACGCTAGATTAGTATGTCGCGTCTCAAGTCTCTATAACTCGTCGTTTCGATCGCGTCACAAGTCTCTCTAACGCATCGTTTCGATTACCGAAGCATGGTTAGGTTATATTACTCAAAAGTGTGCATGAAAAGTGACTCTAAATTAGTATGTCGGGTGACAAGTCTTTTTAACGCGCCGTTCCGATTACCTAAGCATGGTAAGGTTATATTACGCAAAGTATGCGTGAAAAGTGATACTAGATTATAATGTCGCGTCTCAAGTCTCTTTAATGCATCGTTTCGATTACCATGCTTATGTCGCGTCACAAGTCTCTCTAACGCATCGTTCCGATTACCTAATCATGGTTAGGTTATATTACGGAAAGTGTGCGTTAAAAGTGACGCTACATTAATATGTCGCATCACAAGTCTCTTTAACGTGTCGTTCTTATTACCTAAGCATGGTTAGGTTATATTACGCAAAGTGTGCGTGAAAAGTAACGCTAGATTAGTATGTCGCGTCTCAAGTCTCTCTAAGCGTCGTACCGATTACCTAAGCATGGTTAGGTTATATTAAAGAAAGTGTGCGTTAAAAGTGATGCTAGATTACTATGTCGCATCACAAGTCTCTTTTACGCGTCATTCCGATTACCGAAGTATGGTTAGGTTATATTACGCAAAGTGTGCGTGCAAAGTAACGCTAGATTAGTATGTCGCCTCTCAAGTCTCTTTAACGCGTCATTCGGATTACCTATGCATGGTTAGGTTATATTACGCAAAGTGTGTGTGATAAAGTGAGGCTAGATTAGTATGTCACGTCACCAGTCTCTTTAGGACGTCGTTCCGATTACCTAAGCATGGTTAGGTTATATTACGCAAAATGTGCGTGAAAAGTGACGCTAGATTAATATGTCGCGTCTCAAGTCTCTTTAATACGTCGTTTTGATTACCATTCTTATGCGAGTGTCAAATCTCTCAAACGAGTCGTTCCGATTACCTAAGCATGGTTAGGTTATATTACGGAAAGTGTGCGTTAAAAGTGACGCTAGATTACTATGTCGCACCACAAGTTTTTTTAACACGTCGTTCTGATTACCTAAGCATGGTTAGGTTACATTACGCAAAGTGTGCGTGAAAGTATTTCAGGTCACAAGTCTCTGCAACGCGTCGTTCCGATTGGCTAAGCATGGTTAGGTTATATTACGCAAAGTGTGTGTGTCAAAAGTGACGCTAGATTAGTATATCGCGTCACAAGTCTCTCTAACGCGTCGTTCCGATTACCTAAGCATGTTTAGGGTATATTATGCAATGTGTGCATGAAAAGTGACGCTAGATTAGTATGTTGCCTCTCAAGTCTATTTAACGCGTCGTTTCGATTACCATGCTTATGTTGCGTCACAAGTCTCTCTATTGCGTCGTTCCGATTACCTAAGCATTGTTTTACGCAAAGAGTGCGTACAAAGTGATGCTAGATTGGTATGTAGTATCTCAATTCTTTTTAACTCGTCGTTTCGATTACCTAAGCATGGTTTGGTTATATTATGCAAAGTGTGCGTTAAAAGTGACAATGGATTACTATGTCGCGTCTCATGTCTCTTTAATGAGTTGTTTCGATTACCTAAGCGTGATTAGGTTGTATTACGCAAAGTGTGCGTGAAAAGTGTCTTTAACCCGTTTTTCGAATACCATGCTTATGTCGCGTCACAAGTCTCTCTAACGCGTCGTCCGAATTACCTAAGCATGGTTAGGTTATATAAAAGTGTGCGTTAGAAGTGACGCTAGATTACTATGTCGCGTCACAAGTCTCTTTAACGCGTCGTTCCAATTACCTAATCATTGTTAGGTCATATTAAGCAAAGTGTACGTCAAAGTGACGCTAGATTAGTATGTCATGTCTCTAGTCTCTTTAACACGTCGTTTCGATTACCATGCTTATGTCGCGTCACAAGTCTCTCTAACGCGTCGTTCTGATTACCTAATCATGGTTAGGTTATATTACACAAAGTGTGCGTTAAAATTTACGGTAGAGTAATATGTCGCGTCACAAGTCACTTTAAGCATCGTTCTTATTACCTAAGAATGGTTAGGTTATATTATGCAAAGTGTGCGTGAAAAGTGACGCTCTATTAGTATGTTGCATCTCAAGTCTTATTAACGCGTTGTTCTGATTAAGTAAGCATGGTTAGGTTATATTACGCAAAGTGTGCGTGAAAAGTGACGCTATATTAGTTTGTCCCGTCTCAAGTCTCTTTAACGCGTTGTTCCGATTAACTAAGCATGGTTAGTTTATATTACGCAAAGTGTGCATGAAAAGTGACGCTAGATTAGTTTGTCGTGTCTCAAGTATCTTTAACGCGTTGTTCCGATTAACTAAGCATGGTTAGGTTATATTACGCAAAGTGTGCGTGAAAAGTGACGCTAGATTTGTATGTCGCGTCTAAAGTCTCTTTAAGGCGTCGTTTCATTACCATTCTTATGTCGCGTCACAAGACTCTTTAACTCATCTTTCCAATCACCTAAGCATGGTTTGTTTATATTACGCAAAGTGTGCGTGAAAAGTGAAATAGATTAGTATGTCGCGTCTCAAGTCTTTTTGACGCATCGTTCTGATTACCCATGGTTAGGTTATATTAGGCAAAGTGTGCTTGAAAAGTGACGCTAGATTTGTATGTTGCGTCTAAAGTGTCTTTAACCCGTCGTTTCGATTACCATGCTTATGTCGCGTCACAAGTCTCGCTGACGCGTCGTTCCGATTACCTAATCATGGATATGTTATATTACGCAAAGTGTGCGTTAAGAATGACGCTAGATTACAATGTCGAGTCTAAAGTTTCTTTTTCGCATCGTTTTGATTACCTAATAATGGTTAGGTTATATAACTAAAAGTGTGCGTGAAAAGTGACTCTAGATTAGTATGTCGCATCTCAAGTCTCTTTAACTCGTCGTTTCGATTACCATGCTTATGTCACGTCACAAGTCTCTCCAACGCGTCGTTCTGATTACCTAAACATGGTTAGGTTATATTATGCAAAGTGTGCGTGAAAAGTAATGCTAGATTAGTATATCGCGTCACAAGTCTCTTTAACGGGTCGTTTCGATTACCTAATAATGGTTAGGTTATATACGCAAAGTGTGCGTAAAAAGTGACGCTAGATTAGTATGTAGCGTCTCAAGTCTCTATAACGCGTTGTTTCGATTACCATGCTTATGTCGCGTCACAAGTCTCTATAGCGCGTCGTTCCGATTTCCAAATCATGGTCAGATTATACTACGCAAAGCGTGCGTTAAAATTGACGGTAGAGTACTATGTCGCGTCACAAGTTACTTTAACGCGTCGTTCCGATTACCTAAATATGGTTTGGTTATTTACGCATAGTGTGCGTGAAAAGTGACTCTAGATTTGTATGTTACATCTCAAATCTCTTTGACGCGTCGTTTCGATTACCTAAGCGTGGTTAGGTTATATTAGGCAAAGTGTGCTTGAAAATTGACGCTAAATTAGTATGTCGCGTCTCAAGTCTCTTTAACGCGTTGTTTCGATTACCATGCTTATGTCGCGTCACAAGTCTCTCTAATGCGTCATTCCGATTACCTAATCATGGTTAGGTTATATTACGCAAAGTGTGCGTTATAAGTGACATTAGATTAGTATGTCGCGTCTCATGTCTCTTTAACGCGTTGTTCCGATTATCTAAGCATGGTTAGGTTATATTATGCAAAGAGTGTGTAAAAAGTGACGCTAGATTAGTATGCCACGTCTCAAGTCTCTTTAACGTGTCGTTTTGATTACCTAACCATCGTTAGGTTATTTACGCAAAGTGTGCGTAAAAAGTGACGCTTGATTAGTATGTCGCATTTCAAGTCTCTTTAACGCGTCGTTCTGAACACCTAAGCATGGTTAGGTTATATTACACAAAGTGTTCGTGAAAAGTGACGCTAGATTTGTATGTCACGTCTAAACTCTCTTAAAGGCATCGTTTCTTTAACATTCTTATTTCGCGTCACAATTCTATCTAATGCATTGTTCTAATTACATAAGCATGGTTAGTTTATATTAGGCAAATTGTGCCTGAAAAGTGAAATAGATTAGTATGTCGCGTCTCAAGTCTTTTTGACGCGTAGTTTTGATTACCATGCTTATGTCGCGCCACAAGTCTCTCTAACGCGTCGATCTGATTACCTAAGCATGGTTAGGTTACGCAAAGTGTGCGTGAAAAGTGACGATAGATTAGTATGTCGGGTCTCAAGTCTCTTTAACTCGTCGTTCCGATTACCTAAGTATTGTTACTTTATATTACGCAAAGTGTGCGTAAAATCTAAGCATGGTTATGTCGCATCACAAGTCTCTTTAACGCGTCCTTCCGAAAATCTAAGCATGGTTAGGTTATATTACACAAAGTGTGCGTGAAAGTGACGCTAGATTATTATGTCGCGTCTCATGTCTCTTTAACGCGTCCGTCCTATTACCTATGCGGTTAGATTAAATTACGCAAGGTGTCCGTGAAAAATGACGCTAGATTAGTATGTTGCGTCTAAAGTCTCGCTAAGGGGTCGTTTCATTACCATTCTTATGTCGTGTCACAAGTCTCTCTTACACATCGTTCCAATTACCTAAGCATGGTTAGTTTACAATACTCAAAGTGTGCGAGAAAAGTGAAATAGATTAGTAAGTCGCGTCTCATGTCTTTTTAACGCGTCGTTTCGATTGCCTAAGGTGTGAGTGAAAAGTGACGCTAGATTAGTATGTTGCGGCTCCAGTCTCTTTAACGCGTTGTTCCAATTAACTAAGCATGGTTAGGTTATATTATGAAAAGTGTGCATGAAAAGTGAGGCTAGATTAGTTTGTCGCGTCTCAAGTCTCTTTAACGCGACGTTTCGATTACTTATGTATGGTTAGATTATATTACGCAAAGTGTGCGTGAAAAGTGACGCTAGATTAGTATGTAGCGTCTCATCTCTCTTTAACACGCCGTTTCGATTACCATGGTTATGTCGCATCACAAGTCTCCCTAACGCGTCGTTCCAATTACCTAAGCATTGATAGGTTATATTACGCAAAATGTGCGTGAAAAGTGAAGCGATATTAGTATGTCGCGTCTCAAATCTCTTTGACGCGTCGTTTCAATTATCATACTTATATCGCGTCAAAAGTCTCTCTAACAAGTCGTTCCGATTACCTATGCATGTATAGGTTATATTATCCAAAGTGTGCGTGAAAAGTGACGCTAGATTAGTATGTCGTGTCACAAGTCTCTCTAACCCGTCTTTCCTATTACCTAAGCATGGTTCGGCTGTATTACGCAAAGTGTGCCTGAAAAGTGACGCTAGATTAGTATGTCGCGTCTCATGTCTCCTTAACGCGTCCGTCCCATTACCTATGTGGTTAGATTAAATTACGCAAGGTGTCCGTGAAAAATGACGCTAGATTAGTATGTTGCGTCTAAAGTCTCGTTAAGGGGTCGTTTCTTTACCATTCTTATGTCGCGTCACAAGTCTCTCTAACGCGTCATTCCAATTACCTAAGCATGGTTAGTTTACAATACTCAAAGTGTGCGAGAAAAGTGAAATAGATTAGTAAGTCGCGTCTCATGTCTTTTTAACGTGTCGTGAGTGAAAAGTGACGCTAGATTAGTATGTGGCGGCTCAAGTCTCTTTAACCCGTTGTTCCGATTAACTAAGCATGGTTAGGTTATATTATGCAAAGTGTGCGTGAAAAGTGAGGCTAGATTAGTTTGTCGCGTCTCAATTCTCTTTAACGCGATGTTTTGATTACTTATGTATGGTTAGGTTATATTACGCAAATTGTGCGTGAAAAGTGACGCTAGATTAGTATGTCGCGTCTCATCTCTCTTTAACGCGTCGTTTCGATTACCATGCTTATGTCGCCTCACAAGTCTCTCTAACGCGTCATTCCAATTACCTAAGCATTGATAGGTTATATTACGCAAAAATGTGCGTGAAAAGTGAAGCGATATTAGTATGTCGCGTCTCAAGTCTCTTTGACGCGTCGTTTCAATTACCATACTTATGTCGCGTCAAAAGTCTTTCTAACAAGTCGTTCCAATTACCTAAGCATGGTTAGGTTATATTATCCAAAGTGTGCGTGAAAAGTGACGCTAGATTAGTATGTCGCGTCAGAAGTCTCTCTAACGCGTCTTTCCTAATATCTAAGCATGGTTCGGCTATATTACGCAAAGTGTGCGTGAAAAGTGACGCTAGATTAGTATGTCGCATCTAAAGTCTATTTAAGGCATCGTTTCATTAGCATTCTTATTTCGCGTCACAAGTCTCTCTAACGCATCGTTCCAATCACATAAGCATGGTTAGTTTATATTACGCAAATTGTGTGTGAAAAGTGAAATAGATTAGTACGTCGCGTCTTAAGTCTTTTTGACGCGTAGTTCCGATTACCTAAGTATGATTAGGTTAAATTACGCAAAGAGTGCGGAAAAAGTGATGCTAAATTATTATGTTGTGTCTCAATTCTTTTTAACGCGTCATTCCGATTACCTAAGCATGGTTAGGCTATATTACGCAAAGTGTGCGTTAAAAGTTACAATAGATTAGTATGTCGCGTCTCATGTCTCTTTAACGCGTCGTTTCGATTACCTAAGCATGGTTAGGTATTTTACGCAAAGTGTGCGTTAAAAGTGACGCTAGATTAGTATGTCGCGTCTTAAGTGTCTTTAACCCGTTGTTTCGAATACCATGCTTATGTCGCGTCACAAGTCTCTCTAACGTGTCGTCCCGATTACCTAAGCAAGGTTTGGTTATATTACGCAAAGTATGCGTCAAAAGTGACGCTAAATTACTATGTCGCATCACAAGTTTCTTTAACGCGTCATTCCGATTATCTAAGCGTGGTTAGGTTGTATTACGCAAAGTGTGCGTGAAACGTGACTCTAGATTAGTATATCGCGTCTTAAGTCTCTTTAACGCGTCGTTTCGATTACCATGCTTAAGTCTCATCACAAGTCTCTCTAACGCGTCGTTCCGATTACCTAAGCATGGTTAGTTTATATTATGGAAAGTGTGCGTTAAAAGTGAAGCTAGATTACTATGTCGCGTCACAAGTCTCTTTAACGCATCATACCGATTACCTAAGCATGGTTAGGTTATATTACGCAAATTGTGCGTGAAAAGTGACCCTAGATTAGTATGTCGCGTCTCAAGTCTCTGTAACGCGTCGTTTTGATTACCATGCTTATGTCGCGTCACAAGTCTCTCTAACGCGTCGTTCCGATTACCTGATCATGGTTAGGTTATATTACGCAAAGTGTGTGTTAAAATTTACGGTAAAGTATTATGTCGCGTCACAAGTCACTCAACGCGTCGTTCCGATTACCTAAGCATGGTTATGTTATATTACGCAAAGTGTGCGTGAAAAGTGACGCTAGATTAGTATGTTGCGTCTCAAGTCTCTTTAACGCCTTGTTCCGATTAACTAAGCATGGTTAGGTTGTTATATTACGCAAAGTGTCTGTGAAAAGTGACGGTAGATTAGTTTGTCGCGTCTCAAGTCTTTTTAACTCGTTGTTTTGATTATATAAGCATGGTTAAGTTATATTACGCAAAGTGTGCGTGAAAAGTAACGCTAGATTAGTATGTCGCGTCTCAACTCTCTTTAACGAGTCGTTTCGATTACCATGCTTATGTCACGTCAAAAGTCTCTCTAACGCGTCGGTTCGATTACCATGATTATGTCGCGTCACAAGTCTCTCTATCGCCTCGTTCCGAGTGTGCGTGAAAAGCGACAGTAGATTAGTATGTCGTCTCTCAAGTCTCTTTAATGCGTCGTTTCGATTACCATGCTTATATCGCGTCACAAGTCTCTTAAACGCGTCGTTCCGATTATCTAACCATGGGTTATATTACGCAAAGTGCGCGTGAAAAGTGATGATAGATTATAGTATGTCGCGTCTCAAGTTTCATTAACGCGTCGTTTCGATTAACTAATAATGGTTAGGTTATATTATGCAAAATGTGCATAAAAAGTGATGCTAGTTTAGTATGTGGCATCTCAAGTCTCATTTATGCGTCGTTTCGATTACCTAAGCATAGTTAGGTTATATTACACAAAGTGTGCGAGAAAAGTGACGGTAGATTAGTATGCCGTGTCTCAAGTGTCTTTAACGCGTCGTTTCAATTACCAAGCTTATGTCGCGTCACAAGTCTCACTAACGCGCCGTTCCGATAACCTAAGCATGCTTAGGTTATATTACACAAAGTGTGCGTGAAAAGTGACGTTAGATTAGTATGTCGCGTCTCAAGTCTCTTCAACGCGTCGTTTTGATTACCATGTTTATGTCGCGTCAAAAGTCTCTCTATCGCGTTGTTCCGATTACCTAAGCATGGTTAGGTTATATTACGCAAAGTGTGCATAAAAAGGGACGCTAGATTACTTTGTCGAGTAACAAGTTTCTTTAACGCGTCATTTAGATATCCATGCTTATGTCGCGTCACGAATTTCTCTAACGCGTCGTTCCGATTACCTAAGCATGGTTATGTTATATAATGGAAAGTGTGCGTTTAAAGTGAAGCTAGATTACTAATTCGCGTCACAAGTCTCTTTAACGCATCGTTCGATTACCTAAGCATAGTTAGGTTATATTACGCAAAGTGTGCGTGAAAAGTGACTCTATATTAGTATGTCGTGTCACAAGTCTCTCTAACGCGTTGTTCCGATTACCTAAGCATGGTTAGGTTATATTATGCAAAGTGTACGTGAAAAGTGTGCGTGAAAATTTACGCTAGATTAGTATGTCGTGTCTCAAGTCCTTTTAACGCTTCGTTTCAATAACCATGCTTATTTCACGTCACAAGTCTCACTAACGCGTTGTTTCGATTACCATGCTTATGTCGCCTCACAAGTCTCTTTAGCGCATCATTTCGATTACCTAAGCATGGTTAGGTTATATTACGCAAAATGTGCGTGAAAAGTGACGCTAGATTAGTATGTCGTATCTTTAGTCTCTTTAACGCGTCATTCGATTACCTAAGCATGGTTAGGTTATATTACGCAAAGCGAGCGTGAAAAGTGACGCTAGATTAGTATGTAGAGTCTCACGTCTCTTTAACGCGTCGTTTCAATTACCATGCTTATTTCACGTCACAAGTCTCACTAACGCGCCGTTCCGATTACCTAAGCATGGTTAAGTTATATTACGCAAAGTGTGCGTGAAAAGTGACGCTAGATTAGTATGTCGCGTCACAAGTCTCTTTAACTCGTCGTTCCGATTACCTAAGCATGGTTAGGTTATTACGCAAAGTGTGCGTGAAAAGTGACGCTAGATTAGTATCTCGTGTTTCAAGTCTCTTTAACGCGTCGTTTCGATTACATGATTATGTCGCGTCACAAGTCTCTCAAACGCGTCTTTCCGATTACCTAAGCGTTCGGTTATATTACAGAAAGTGTGAGTTAAAAGTGACGCTAGATTACTATGTCGCATCACAAGTCTCTTTAACGCGTCGTTCTGATTACCTAAGCATGGTTAGGTTATATTACGCAAAGTGTCTGTAAAAAGTGACGCTAGATTAGTATGTCGCGTCACAAGTCTCATTAACCGTCGTTCAGATTACCTAAGCATTGTTAGGTTATATTATGCAAAGTGTGCTTGAAATGTGACGCTAGATTAGTATGTTGCGTGACAAGTTTCTTTATCGCATCACCTAAGCATGGTTCGGTTATATTACAGTAAGTGTGCCTTAAAAGTGACGCTAGATTAGTATGTCGCGTCACAAGTCTCATTAACGCGCCGTTTTGATTACCTATGCATGGTTAGGATATATTATGCAAAGTGTGCGTGAAAAGTGACTCTAGATTACTATGTCATGTCACAAGTCTCTTTAACGTGTCGTTTCAATTACCATGCTTAGGTCGCATCACAAGTCTCTCTTACAAGTCGTTCCGATTACCTAAGCATGGTTAGGTTATAATATGCAAAGTGTGCGTTAAAAGTGACGCTAGATTAGTATGTCGTGTCACAAGTCTCTCTAAAGCATCGTTCCTATTACCTATGCATAGTTAGGTAATATTACGCAAAGTGTGCGTGAAAAGTGACACTAGATTAGTATGTCGCATCTCAAGTATCTTTAAGGCATCGTTTCATTAGCATTCTTATTTCGCGTCACAAGTCTCTCTAAGCATGGTTAGTTTATATTACGCAAATTGTGCGTGAAAAGTGAAATAGATTGGTATGTTGTGTCTCAAGTCTTTTTAACGCGTCGTTCCGATTACCTAAGCATGGTTATGTTATATTACGCAAAGTATGCGTTAATAGTGATAATTGATTAGTATGTCTTGTCTCATGTCTCGCGTCGTTTCGATTATCTAAGCATGGTTAGGTATATTACGCAAAGTGTGCGTTAAAAGTGACGCTAGATTAGTATGTCGCTTCTCAAGTGTCTTTAACCTATTTTTTTCGAATACCATGCATATGTCGCGTCACAAGTCTCTCTAACGTGTCGTCCCGATTACCTAAGCATGGTTTGGTTATATTACGCAAAGTGTGCGTTAAAAGTGACGCTAGATTACTATGTCATGTAACAAGTTTCTTTAACGCGTCGTTCTGATTACCTAAGCGTTGTTAGGTTATATTACGCAAAGTGAGCGTGAAACGTGACCCTAGATTAGTATGTCGCGTCTCAAGTCTCTTTAACGCATTGTTTCGATTACCATGCTTAAGTCGCATCACAAGTCTTTTTAACGCGTCGTTCCGATTACCTCAGCATGGTTAGTTTATATTATGGAAAGTCTACGTTATAAGTCAAGCTAGATTACTATCTCGCGAGACAAGTCTCTTTAACGAATCGTTCCGATTACCTTACATGGTTAGGTTATATTACGCAAAGTGTGCGTGAAAAGTGACGCTAGATTAGTATGTCGTGTCTCAAGACTCAGAGTAACGCGTCATTTCGATTACCATGCCTATGTCGCGTCACAAGTCTCTCTAACGCGTCGTTCCGATTACCTAATTATTGTTAGGTTATATTACGCAAATTATGTGTTAAAATTTACGGTAGAGTACTATGTCGCGTCACAAGTCACTTCAACGCGTCGTTCCGATTACCTAAGCATGGTTAGGTTATATTACGCAAAGTGTGATTAGTATGTTGCGTCTCAAGTCTCTTTAACGAGTTGTTCCGATTAGGGTATATTACGCAAAGTGTGCATGAAAAGTGACGTTAGATTAGTATGTCGCGTCTCAACTCACTTTAACTCGTCGTTTCGATTACCATGCTTATGTGGCGTCACAAGTCTCTCAAACGTCTCGTTTCGATTACCTAAGCATGGTTAGGTTATATTATGCAAAGTGTGCGTGAAAAGTGACGCTAGATTAGTATGTTGCGTCTCAAGTCTCATCAACGTGTTGTTCCGATTAACTAAGTATGGATAGGATAAGTTACGCAAAATATGCGAGAAAAAATTGTTCCGATGAACTAAGTATGGATAGGTTATATTACGCAGACTGTGCGTGAAAAGTGACGCTAGATTAGTACGTCGCTTCTCAAGTTTCTTTAACACGTCGTTCCAGTTACCTAAGCATGGATAGATTATATTACACGCAAAGAGTGCGTAAAAAGTGATGCTCGATTTGTAAGACGTGTCTCAAGTCTCTTTAACGCGTCGTTCCGATTACATAAGCATGGTTAGGTCATATTAACGCAAACTGTGTGTTAAAAGTGACAATAGATTAGTATGTAGCGTTTGAAGTCTTTTTAACGAGTCGTTCAGAGTACCTAAGCATGGTTAGGTTATATTACGCAAAGTGTGCGTGAAAAGAGACGGTAGATTAGTATTCGCGTCTCAAGTCTCTTTAACGCGTCGTTTCGATTACCATGCTTATGTCGCGTCACAAGTCTCTCTAACGCGTTGTTCCGATTACCTAAGCATGGTTAGGTTATATTACGCATAGTTGTGCGTAAAAAGGGACAAGTTTCTTTAACCCGTCGTTTTGATTACCATGCTTATGTCGCGTCACGAGTCTCTCTAACGCATCATTCCGATTACCTGAGCATGGTTAGATTATATTATGGAAAGTGTGCGTTAAAAGTGAAGCTAGATTACTATGTCGCGTCACAAGTCTCGTTAATGCGTCGTTCCGATTACCTATGCAAGGTTAGGTTATGTTATGCAAAGTGTTCGTGAAAAGTGACGCTATATTAGTATGTCGTGTCACAAGTCTCATTAACGTGCTGTTGCGATTAACTAAATATATGGTTAGGTTATATTACGCAGTGTGCGTTAAAAGTGACTTTTCACGCACACTTTGCGTATTATAACCTAACCATGTAAGGTAATCGGAAGGCGCGTTAGTGAGACTTGTGACGTGACATAAGCATGGTAATTGAAATGACGCGTTAAAGAGACTTGAGACGCGACATACTAATCTAGCGTCATTTTTCATGCACATTTTGCGTAATATAAACTAACCATACTTAGTTAATCAGAACGACGCGTTAATAAGACTTGAGACGCGACATACTAATATAGCGTCACTTTTCACGCACACTTTTTGTTATATAACCCATGCTTAGGTAATCGAAACGACGCGTTAAAGAGACTTGTGACGCGACATAGTAATATAGCGTCACTTTTCACGCACATTTTGCGAAATATAACCTCACAATGCTTAGGTAATTGGAACGACACGTTAGAGAGACTTGTGACACGAACACCCTACGTAATATAACCTAACAATGCTTAGGTTATCGGAACGAGGCGTTAGAGAGATCTTTGACGCGACATAATCATGGTAATCGAAGCGACGCATTAAAGAGACTTGAGACGCAACATACTAATCTAGCATCACGTTTCACGCAAATTTTGCGTAATATAACCTAACCATGCTTAGGTAATCGGAACGACGCGTTAACGAGACTTGTGACGCGGCATACTAATCTAGCGTCTCTTTTCACGCACACTTTACGTAATTTAACCTAACCATGCTGAAGTAATCAGACCGACGCGTTAAAGAGACTTGAGACGCGACATACTAATCTAGCATCACATTTCACGCACACTTTACGTAATATAACCTAACCATGCTTAGGTAATCGGAATGACGAGTTAAAGAGACTTCTGATGCGCATACTAATCTAGCATCACATTTCACGCATACGTTGCGTAATATAACCGAACCATGCTTAGGTAATCGGAACGACGCGTTAGAGAGACTTGTGGCGACATACTAATCTAGCGTCACTTTTCTCTATACCTAACCATGCTTAGGTAATCGGAACGACAAGTATAAGAAACTTGTGACACGACATACTAATCTAGCGTCACATTTCAAGCACACTTTCCCTAATATAACCTAACCATGCTTAGCTAATTTGAACGATGGGTTAAAGAGACTTGTGATGCTACATTGTAATCTAGCGTCATTTTTAACTCACACTTTCTGTAATATAACCTAACGCTTAGGTAATCGGAAAGACGCGTTATAGAGATTTGTGACACGACATAATCATGGTAATCGAAACGACGCGTTAAAAAGACTTGAGACGCGAGATACTAATCTAGCGTCACTTTTCACGCACACTTTGCGTAGTATAACCTAACCATGATTAGGTAATCGGAACGACGCGTGAAAGAGATTTGTGACGCGACATAGTAATCTAGAGTAACTTTTAACTCACACTTTCCGTAATATAACCTAACACGCTTAGGTAATCGGAACGACGGGTTAAAGAGACTTGTGACGCGACACATGCATGGTAATCGAAACGACGCGTTACAGAAACTTAAGACGCGACATACTAATCTAGCGTCACTTTTCACGCACACTTTGCGTAATATAACCTAACCATGCTTAGGTAATCGAAACGACGTGTTAAAAAGACTAAAGATACGACATACTAATCTAGCGTCACTTTTTACGCACATTTTGTGTAATATAACCTAACCATGCTTAGGTTATCGGAACGATGCGCAAAAGAGACTTGTGAGGCGACAAAAGCATGGTAATTAAAACGACGCGTTAGTGAGACTTGTGACACGAAATAAGCATGGTTATTGAAACGAAGCGTTAAAGAGACTTGAGACACGACATACGAATCTAGCGTCACTTTTCACGCACACTTTGCGTTATATAACCAAACCATGCTTAGGTAATCGAAACGACGCGTTAAAGCGACTTGAGATGTGACATACTAATCTACAGTTAATTTTCATGCACATTTTGCGTAATATAACCTAACCATACTTAGTTAATCGGAACAACGCGCTGAAGAGACTTGACACGCGACATACGAATCTATCATCACTTTTCACGCACACTTTGCGTAATATAACCTAACCATGCTTAGGTAATCGGAACAACGCGTTAGAGAGACTTGTGACAAGACATACTAATATAGAGTCACTTTTCACGCACACTTTGCGTAATATATTCTAACTATGCTTAGGTAATCGGAACGACGCGTTAAAGAGACTTGTGACGCGACATAGTAATCTTGCTTCACTTTAAACGCACACTTTCTATTATATAACCTAACCATGCTTAGGTCTCGACAAAGTAATCTAGCGTCCCTTTTCATGCACACTTTGCATAATATAACCTAACCATGCTTAGGTAATCGGACGGCGCGTTAAAGAGACTTGTGATGCGACATATGCATGGTAATCGAAACGACGCGTTAAAGTGACTTGAGACGCGACATACTAATCTAACGTCACTTTTCACGCACACTTTGCGTAATATAACCTAAGCATGCTTAGGTAATCAGAACGGCGTGTTAGTGAGAATTGTAACGCGACATAAGCATGGTAATTGAAACGAGGCGTTAAAGACACTTGAGACACGACATACTAATCTACTGTCACTTTTCACGCACACTTTGTGTAATATAACCTAACCATGTAAGGGTAATCGAAACGACGCGTAAATGAGACTTGAGATGCGACATACTAATCTAGCGTCACTTTTTCCGCACATTTTGCATAATATAACTTAACCATTCTTAGTTAATCGAAACGACGCGTTAATGAGACTTGAGACGCGACATACTATAATCTATCATCACTTTTCACGCTCACTTTGCGTAATATAACCCATGCTTAGATAATCGGAACGACGCGTTAATTAGACTTGTGATGCGACATACCAATCTATTATCGCTTTTGACGCACACTCTTCATAATATAACATAACTATATTTAGGTAATTGGATAATCATGGTAATCGAAAAGACGTGTTAAAGAGACTTGAGACGCGACATGCTAATCTAACGTCACTTATCACGCACACTTTGAGTAATATAACCTAACCATGCTTAGGTAATCAGAATGACGCGTTAATGAGACTTATGACGCGACATCAATCTAGCTTCACTTTTAATGCACACTTTCCATAATATAAACTAACCACGCTTAGGTAATCGGAACGACGCGTTAGAGAGACTTGTGACGCAACATATGCATGGTAATCGAAACGACGCGTTAAAGAGACTTGAGACGCGACATACTATTCTAGCCTCACTTTTCACGCACACTTTGCATAATATAACCTAAACATGCTCAGGTAATCGAAACAACGTGTTAAAGAGACTTGAGATGCGACATACTAATCTATTATCGTTTTTCACGCACACTCTGCATAATATAACCTAACTATATTTAGGTAATTGGAACGAGGCGATATAGAGACTTGTGACGCGACATAATCATGGTAATCGAAACGACGTGTTAAAGAGACTTGAGACGCGACATGCTAATCTAGCATCACTTTTCACGCACACTTTGCGTAATATTAACCTAACCATGCTTAGGTAATCAGAACGACGCGTTAATGAGACTTATGACGCGACATAGTAATCTAGCTTCACTTTTAATGCACACTTTCCATAATATAAACTAACCATGCTTAGGTAATCGGAACGACGCGTTAGAGAGACTTGTGACGCCACATAAGCATGGCAATCGAAACGATGCGTTAGAGAGACTTGTGACACAACATAAGCATGGTAATCGAAACGACGCGTTAAAGAGACTTGAGACGCGACATACTATTCTAGCGTCACTTTTCACACACACTTTGCGTAATATAACCTAACCATGCTCAGGTAATCGAAACAACGCGTTAAAGAGACTTGAGATGCGACATACTAATCTACCGTCACTTTTCAAGCACACTTTGCGTAATATAACCTCACCATGCTCAGGTAACCGAATCGACGCGTTAAATAGCCTTGAGATGTGACATACTAATCTAGCTTCACTTTTCACGCACATATTGCGTAATATAAACTAAGCATGCTTAGGTAATCGGAACGACGCGTTAATGGGACTTGAGACGCGACATATTAATCTAGCGTCACTTTTCACGCACACTTTGCGTAATATAACCCATGCTTGGATAATCAAAACGACGCGTTAAAGAGACTTGTGACGCGATATAAGCATGCTAATCGAAACGACGCGTTAAAGAGACTTGAGATGTGACATACTAATCTATTGTCACTTTTCACGCACACTCTGCATAATATAACCTAACCATGCTTAGGTAATCGAAACGAGGCGTTAGAGAGACTTGTGACGCGACATAATCATGGTAATCGAAACGACGTATTAAAGAGACTTGAGACGCGACATACTAATTTAGCGTCGCTTTTCAAGCACAGCTTGCATAATATAACCTAACCATGCTTAGGTAATCGGAACGACGCGTTAGAGAGACTTTTGACGCGAGATAAGCATGGTAATCGAAATGACACGTTAAAAAGACTTGAGACGCGACATACTAATCTACCGTCAATTTTCCCCCACACTTTGCGTAATATAACCTAACCATGCATAGGTAATCGGAACGACGCGTTCAAAAGATTTCACACGCGACATACTATTGTTACTTTTAACACAAACTTTGTGTAATATAAACTAACCTTGCTTAGGTAATCGGAAAGACGCATTAAAGAGACTTGAGACACGTCATACTAATCTATCATCACTTTTTACGTACTCTTTGCGTAGTATATCTTAACCATGCTTAGGTAATTGGAACGACACGCCAAAAAGACTTGAGATGCGACAGAATAATCTATTGTCACTTTTCACGTACACTTTGCGTAATATAAACAAACAGTGCTTAGGTAATTGGAACGACGCGTTAGAGAGACTTGTGACGCGACATAAGAATGGTAATAGCCAACGACGCCTTACAGAGACTTGAGACGCGACATAGTAATCTAGCGTTACTTTTAACGCACACTTTGCGTAATATAACCATACATAGGTAATCGAAACAGCACGTTAGTGAGACTTGTGACACGACATACTAATATAGCGTCACTTTTCAAGCACACTTTGCGTAATATAACCTAACAATGCATAGGTAATCGGAAGGACGCGTTAAAGAGACTTGTGACGCGACATAGTAATCTAGCTTCACTTTTAACGCACACTTTCCATAATATACTCTAACCATGCTTAGGTAATCGGAATGACGCATTAGACAGACTCGTGACGCGACATAAGCATGGTAATCAAAACGACGCGTTAAAGAAACTTGTGACACGACATAATAATCTAGCGTACACTTTGCGTAATATAACCTAACCATCGTACTTAGGTAATCGGAACGACGCGTTAGAGAGACTTGTGGGGCGACATAAGCATGGTAATCGCAACGACGCGTTAAAGAGACTTGAGACGCTGACATACTAATCAACCATAGCGCAATATAACCTAACCATGCTTAGGTAATCAGAACAACGCGTTAAAAAGACTTTAGACTCGACATACTAATCTATTGTCATTTTTAACACACACTTTGCGTAATATGACCTAACCATGATTAGGTAATCGGAACAACGAGTTAAAGAGACTTAAGACACGTCATACAAATCTAGCATCACTTTTTATGCACTCTTTGCGTAATATAACCTAACCATGCTTAGGTAATTAGAACGACGTGTTAAAGAGACTTGAGATGCGATGTACTAATCTAGCGTCACTTTGCACGCACACTTTGTGTAATATAACCTATCCATACTTAGTTAATCGAAACAACACGTTGATGAGACTTGAGACGCGACATACTAATCTAGAGTCACTTTTCACGCACATTTTGTGTAATATAACCTATCCATACTTAGTTAATCAGAACAACACGTTAATGAGACTTGAGGCGCGACATACTAATCTAGCGTCACTTTTTCACGCACACTTTGCATAATATAACCTAACCATGCTTAGGAAATCGGAACGACGTGTAGAGAGACTTTTGACGTGACATAAGCATGGTAATTGAAACGACGCGTTAAAGAGACTTGAGACGCGACATACTAATCTAGATTCACTTTTCACGCACATTTTGCGTAATATAACCTATCTATGCTTAGGTAATTGGAACGACGCGTTAGAGAGACTTGTGACGCGACATAAGCATGGTAATCGAAAACGACCCGTTAAAGAGAGATGAGACGCGACATACTGATCTAGCGTCAATTTTCACGCACACTTTGCGTAACATAACCTAACCATGCATAAGTATTCGAAACGAGGCGTTAAAGAAAGAGACTTGAGACGCGACAAACTAATCTAGCGTCACTTTTCACGCACACTTTGCGTAATAAAACCTAACCATGTTAATCGGAAAAACGCGTTAAAGGGACTTAAGACGCAACATAGTAATCTAACGTCACTTTTTACGCACACTTTGCGTAATATAAACTTAGGTAATCGAAACGACGCGTTCAAAAGACTTGAGACACGACATACTAATCTATTGTCTCTTTTAACGCACACTTTGTGTAATATAACCTGAACGACGCACTAAAGAGACTAGAGACACTACATACTAATCTAGCATCACGTTTTGCATAATATAACCTAACCATGCTTAGGTAATCAGAACGACGCATCAAAAAGACTTGAGACGCGACATACTAATCCAGTTCACTTTTCTCGCACACTTTGAGTAATGTGAACTAACCATGCTTAGATAATTGGAACGATGCGTTAGAGAGACTTGTGATGCGACATAAGCATGGTAATGAAACGACGCCTTAAAGAGACTTTAGACGCGACATATTAATCTACCGTCATTTTTCACGGACACTTTGAATAATTTAATCTAACCATGCATAGGTAATGGGACGGACGCGTTAAAGAGACATGAGACACGACATACTAATCTATCGTCACTTTTCACGCACACTTTGTGTAACATAACCTAACCATGCATTAGTATTCGAAACGATGCGTTAAAGAGACTTGAGACGCGACATATGCATAGTAATCAAAATGACGTGTTGAAGA
The DNA here is from genome assembly GCF_937616625.2 of Mercurialis annua. Lineage (NCBI taxonomy): Eukaryota > Viridiplantae > Streptophyta > Magnoliopsida > Malpighiales > Euphorbiaceae > Mercurialis > Mercurialis annua. The sequence continues at coordinate 27,210,481 of NC_065574.1, read as the reverse complement.
GATTTGAGATGCGACATAGTAATCTACTGTCATTTCTTACGCACACTTTGCGTAATATAACCTAATATGATGCTTAGGTAATTGGAACGACGAGTTAAAGAGACTTGAGACGTGACATATTAATCTATCGTCACTTCTTACGCACGCTTTGCTTAACCTAACCTAATCGTGCTTAGGTAATTGGAACGACGCGTTAAAGAGACTTGAGACGCGTCATACTTATCTAGCGTCACTTTTCATGCACACTTTGCGTAATATAAGCATGGTTATTGAAACGAAGCATTAAAGAGACTTGAGACACGACATACTAATCTAGCGTCACTTTTCACGCACACTTTGCGTTATATAACCAAACCATGCTAAGGTAATCGGAACAACTCATTGAAGAGACTTGACACGCGACATACGAATCTATCATCACTTTTCACGCGCACTTCGCGTAATATAACCTAACAATGCTTAGGTAATCGGAACGACGCGTTAGAGAAACTCGTAACGCGACATAAGCATGGTAATCTCAATGACGCGTTAAAGAATCTTGTGACTCGACAAAGTAATCTAGCGTCCCTTTTTATGCACACTTTGCGTAATATAACCTAACCATGCTTAGGTAATCGGAACGACGCGTTAGTGAGACTTGTGACGCGACATAAGCATTGTTATCGAAACGACGCGTTAAAGAGACTTGAGACGCGACCTACTAATCAAACGTCACTTTTCACGCACACTTTGCAAAATATAACCTAAGCATGCTTAGATAATCGGAGTGGCGCGTTAGTGAGACTTGTAACACGACATACGCATGGTAATTGAAACGATGCGTTGAACACACTTGAGACGCGACATACTAATCTACCGTCACTTTTCACGCACACTTTGTGTAATATAACCTAACCATGCTTAGGTAATTGAAACGACGCGTAAATGAGACTTGAGATGCGACATACTAATCTAGAGTCACTTTTTCTGCACACTTTGCATAATATAACTTAACCATTCTTAGTTAATCGAAACGACGTATTAATGAGACTTGAGATGCGACATACTATAATCTATCATCACTTTTCACGCGCACTTTGCGTAATATAACCATGCTTAGATAATCAGAACGACGCGTTAATGAGACTTGTGACGCGACATAAGCATGGTAATCGAAACGATGCGTTAAAGAGACTTGAGATGCGACATACTAATCTATTATCGCTTTTCACGCACACTCTTCATAATATAACCTAACTATATTTAGGTAATTGAAACGAGGCGATATAGAGACTTGTGACGTGACATAATCATGGTAATCGAAACGACGTGTTTAAGAGACTTGAGACGCGACATGCTAATCTAGTGTCACTTTTCACGCACACTTTGCGTAATATAACCTAACCATGCTCAGGTAATTGAAACAACGCGTTAAAGAGACTTGAGATGCGACATTCTAATCTATTATCGCTTTTCACGCACACTCTTCATAATATAACCTAATTATATTTAGGTAATTGGAACGAGGCGATATAGAGACTTGTGACGCGACATAATCATGGTAATCGAAACGACGTGTTAATTAGACTTGAGATACGACATGCTAAAGCGTCACTTTTCACGCACACTTTGCGTAATATAACCTAACCATCTTAGGTAATCAGAACGACGCGTTAATGACACTAATGACGCGACATAGTAATCTAGCTTCACTTTTAATGCACACTTTCCATAATATACACTAAACATGCTCAGGTAATCGGAACGACGCGTTAGAGAGACTTGTGACTCACAAAAAGCATGGTAATCGAAACATAGCGTTAAAGAGACTTACGATGCGACATACTAATCTACCGTCACTTTTCACGCACACTTTGCGTAATGTAACCTCACCATGCTAAGGTAATCGAAACGACGCGATAAGAGACTTGAGATGTGACATACTAATCTAGCGTCACTTTTCACGCACATTTACATAATATAACCTAACCATGCTTAGGTAATCGGAACGACGCGTTAATGGGACTTGAGATGCGACATATTAATCTAGCGTCACTTTTCACGCACACTTTGCATAATATGACTCATGCTTGGATAATCGGAACGACGCGTTAAAGAGTCTTGTGACGCGACATAAGCATGGTAATCGAAACGACGCGTTAAAGAGACTTGAGATGCAACATACTAATCTATTGTCACCTTTCATGCACACTCTGCGTAATATAACCTAATCATGCTTAGGTAATCGGAACGAGGCTTTAGAGAGACTTGTGATGCGAAATAATCATGGTAATCGAAACGACGTGTTAAAAAGACTTGAGTCGAGACATGCTAATCTAGCGTCACTTTTCACGAACACTTTGCGTAATATAACCTAACCATGCTTAGGTAATCAGAATGACGCGTTAATGAGACTTATGACGCGACATTATAATCTAGCTTCACTTTTAATGCACACTTTCCATAATATAAACTAACCATGCTTAGGTAATCGGAACGACGCGTTAGAGAGACTTGTAACGCGACATAAGCATGGTAATCGAAACGACGCGTTAAAGAGACATGAGACGCGACATACTAATCTAGCGTCAATTTTCACCCACACTTTGCGTAACATAACCTAACCATGCATAAGTAATCGAAACGACGCGTTAAAAAGACTTGAGACGCCACATACTAATCTAACGTCACTTTTCACGCACACTTTGCGTAATATAACCTAACCATGCTTAGGTAATCGAAACGACGCGTTAAAAAGACTTGAGACACGACATACTAATCTATTGTTTCTTTTAACGCACACTTTGCGTAATATAACCTAACCATGCCTAGATAATCGGAACGACGCATTAAAAAGACTTGAGACACGACATACTAATCTAGCATCACTTTTTACGCACTTTTTGCGTCATTTAACCTAACAATGCTTAGGTAATTAGAACGACGCGTCAAAAAGACTTGAGACGCGAAATACTAATCTATTTCACTTTTCTCGCACACTTTGGGTAATGTAAACTAACCGTGCTTAGGTAATCAGAATGACGCGTCAATGAGACTTATGACGCGACATTATAATCTAGTTTCACTTTTAATGCACACTTTCCATAATATAAACTAACCATGCTTAGGTAATCGGAACGATGTGTTAGAGAGACTTGTGACGCGACATAAGCATAGTAATCAAAACGACGCGTTAGAGAGACTTGAGACGCGACATAGTAATCTATTGTCACTTTTACGCACACTTTTCATAATATAACCTAATATAATGCTTAGGTAATCGGAACGACGAGTTAAAGAGAGATGAGACACGACATACTAATCTATCGTCACTTCTTACGCACGCTTTGCGTAGACTAACCTAACCGTTCTTAGGTAATTGGAACGACGCGTTAAAGATACTTGAGACATGACATAGTAATCGAGCGTCACTTTTCACGCACACTTTGCGTAATATAACCTAACCAAGCTTAGGTAATCGGAACGACGCGTTAGAGAGACTTGTGGCGTTACATAAGCATGGTAATCGAAACGACGCGTTAAAGAGAGTAGAGACGCGACATACTAATCTAGCATCACTTTTCACGCACACTTTGCATAATATGACCGAACCATGCTTCGGTAATCGAACCGACGCATTATAGAGACATGAGATGCGACATACTAATCTAGCGTCACTTTTCACGCACACTTTGTGTAGTATAACCTAAACATGCTTAGGTGTTCGGAATGACGCGTTAACTAGACTTGTGACGCGACATAAGCATAGTAATTAAAACGAAGCGTTAAAGAGACTTAAAATGGGACATACTAATCTAGCGTCACTTTTTATGCACACTTTACGTAATAAAACCTACGATACTTAGGTAATCGGAAAGACGCCTTAAAGAGACTTGAGACGCGACATACTAATCTCGAGTCACTTTTTACACACGCTATGCATAATATAACCTAACCATGCTTAGATAATCGGAACGACGCGTTAAAGAGACTTGAGACGCGACATACTAATCTAGCGTCACTTTTCACGCACACTTTGCGTAATATAACCTAACCATGCTTAGGTAATAGGAACGACGCGTTAGAGAGACTTGTAACGCGACATAAGCATAGTAATCGAAACAACGCGTTACAGAGACTTGAGACGCGACATACTAATCTGGTGTCACTTTTCACTCACACTTTGCGTAATATAACCTAACAATGCTTAGGTAATTGGAATGACGCGTAGAGAGACTTGTGACGCGACATAAGCATTGTAATCGAAACGACGCGTTAAAGAGACTTAAGACGTGACATACTAATCTAGCGTCACTTTTCACGCACACTTTGTGTAATATAACCTAACCATGCTTAGGTAATCGAAACGACGCGTGAAATAGACTTGAGACGGGACAAACTAATCTAGCGTCACTTTTCAAGCACTATAACCTAACAATGCTTAGTTAATCGGAACAACGCGTTAAAGAGACTTGAGACGCAACATACAAATCTAGCGTCACTTTTAGCGCGCACACTTTGCGTAATATAACCTAACCATGATTAGGTAATCAGAACGACGTGTTAGAGAGACTTGTGACGCGACATAAGCATACTAATTGAAACAACGCGTTAAAGAGACTTGAGACGCAACTTACTAATCTAGCATCACTTTTCATGCACACTTTGCGTATATAACCTAACCATGCTTAGGTAATCGGAACGACGCGTTAAAGAGATTTGAGACGCGACATACTAATCTAGAGTCACTTTTGACACACACTTTGCATAATATAACCTAACCATGCTTAGATAATCGAAACGACGCGTTATAGAAACATATTACACAAAGTGTGTTTGAAAAATGACGCTAGATTAGTTTGTCGCGTCTCAAGTCTCTGTAAAGCGTCGTTTCGATTACCTAAGCACGGTTAGGTTATATTACACAATGTGTGCTTGAAAAGTGACGCTAGATTTGTATGTTGCGTCTCAAGTCTCTTTAACGCGTCGTTTCGATTATTTAAGCACGGTTAGGTTATATTACGCAAAGTGTGCTTGAAAAGTGACGCTAGATTTGTATGTCACGTCACAAGTCTCTCTAATGCGTCGTTCCGATTACCTAAGCATGGTTAGGTTATATTACGCAAAGTGTGCTTGAAAAGTGACGCTAGATTAGTATGTCGCGTCTCATGTTTCTTTAACGCGTCGTTCCGATTATCTAAGCATGGTTAGGTTATATTACGCAAAGCGTGCATATAAAGTGACGTTAGATTAGTATGTCGCGTCTCAAGTCTCTTTAACGCGTCGTTCTGATTATTTAACAATCGTTAAGTTATATTACGCAAAGTGTGCGTAAAAAGTCACGCTAGATTAGTATGTCACATTTCAAGTCTCTTTAACGGGTCTTTCTGATTACCTAAGCATGGTTAATTTATATTATGGAAAATGTGCATGAAAAGTGACGCTAGATTTGTATGTCGCGTCACAAGTCTCTCTAACGCGTCGTTCCGATTACCTTAGGTTATATTACGCAAAGTGTGCGTGAAAAGTGACGCTAGATTAGTATGTCGCGTCACAAGTCTCTTTAACGCGTCGTTCCAATTACCTAAGCATGGTTAATTTATATTATGGAAAGTGTGCGTTAAAAGTGAAGCTACATAACTATGTCGCGTCTTACGTCTCTTTACCGCGTCGTTTCGATTACCATGCTTATGTCGCGTCACAAGTCTCTCAAACATGTCGTTCCGATTACCTAATCATGGTTAGGTTATATTATGCAAAGTGTGCGTTAGAATTGACGGTAGAGTACTATGTCGCGTAGCAAGTCACTTTAACGCGTCGTTCCGATTACCTTAGCATGGTTAGGTTATATTACGCAAAGTGTGCGTGAAAAATGATATAAGATTTGTATGTTTCGTCTCAAGTCTTATTAACACGTTGTTACGATTACCTAAGCATGGTTAGGTTATATTACGCAAAGTGTGCGGGAAAAGTGACTCTAGATTAGTATGTCGCATCTCAAGTCACTTTTACGCGTCGTTTTGATTACCATTCTTCTGTCGCGTCACAAGTCCCTCTAACGCGTCGTTTGGATTACCTAAGCATGGTTAATTTATATTATGGAAAGTGTGCGTGAAAAGTGACGCTAGATTAGTATTTCGCGTCACAAGTCTCTTTAATCCGTCGTTCCGTTACCTAAGCATGGTTAGGTAATATACTTAAAGTGTGCGTGAACATTAACACTAGATTAGTATGTCGCGTCTCAAGTCTCTTCAACGCGTCGATTCGATTACCTAAGCATGGTTAGGTTATATTAAGGATAGTGTGCGTTAAAAGTGAAGCTATATTACTATGTCGCGTCAGAAGTCTCTTTAACGCGTCGTTCCGATTACCATGCTTATGTCGCGTCACAAGTCTCTAGATTAGTAAAGTGTGCGCGTCACAAGTCTCTAGATTACTATGCCGGTTCGGTTACATTACGCAAAGTGTGCGTGATAAGTGACGCTAGATTAGTAAGTCGCGTCACAAGTCTCTTTAACGCGTCGGCTATAAAAGGCATAAGGGTATGCTCTTCACTTGCCTCTCCTGAGGATCCTGTGAATCAAAACCTTGTGTCATTAACAGGGTAATATGATAAATTTCAACAGATACTAAGAGGACAGGCCGGTTGATAAAATGCCCGCGGTGAGGCTGTGATCCTGGCTAGTCATACATGTAATCTGTTAAGGTTTATCGTCGTTCCTCTAATTAGTGTGCGTTAAAAGTGAAGCTAGATTACTATGTCGCATCACAAGTCTCTTTAACGCGTTGTTCCGATTACCTAAGCATGGTTAAGGTTACATTACACAAAGTGTGCGTGAAAAGTGACGCTAGATTAGTATGTCGCGTCACAAGAGTCTTTAACGCGTCGTTCCAATTACATAAGAATGGTTAGGTTATATACCCAAAGTGCGCGTGAAGAGTGACGCTACAAGTCTCTCAAACGTGTCGTTCCGATTACCAAATCATGGTTAGGTTATATTATGCAAAGTGTGCGTTAAAATTGACGGTAGAGTACTATGTCGAGTCACAAGTCACTTTAACACGTCGTTCCGATTACCTTAGCATGGTTAGGTTATATGACGTAAAATGTGCGTGAAAAGTGACGCTAGATTTATATGTTGCGTCTCAAGTCTCTTTAACGCGTTGTTCCGATTAACTAAGCATGGTTAGATTATATTACACAAAGAATGCTTGAAAAGTGACGCTAGATTAGTTTGTCTCATCTCAAGTCTCTTTAACGCGTTGTTTTGATTACCTAAGCATGGTTAGATTATATTAAGCAAAGTGTGCGTGAAAAGTGACGCTAGATTAGTATGTCGCGTCTCAAGTCTCTTCAACGCGTCGATTAGATTACCTAAGCAGCATGGTTACGTTATATTACGCAAAGTGTGCATGAAAAGTGACGTTGGATTGGTATGTCGCGTCTCAAGTCTCTTCAACGCCTCGATTCGATTACCTAAGCATGGTTACGTTATATTACGCAAAGTGTGTGTGAAAAGTGACGTTGGATTAGTATATCGTGTCACAAGTCTCACTAATGTGGCGTTCCGATTAAATATGCATGCTTAGGTTATATTACGCAAAGTGTGTGTGAAAAGTGACGCTAGATTAGTATGCCGCGTCTCAAGTTTCTGTAACGCGTCCTTTCGATTACCATGCTTATTTATTATGGAAAGTGTACATTAAATGTGAAGCTAAATTACTATGTCACGTCACAAGTATCTTTAGCGCGTCGTTCTGATTACCTAAGCATGGTTAGGTTATATTACGCAAAGTGTGCGTGAATAGGGACGCCAGATTAGCATGCCGTGTCACAAGTCTCTTTAACGCGTCGTTCCGATTACCTTAGCATGGTTAAATATATACGCAAAGTGTGTGTGAAAAGTGACGCTAGATTAGTATGTCGCGTCTCAAGGCTCTTTAACGCGTCGTTCCGATTATCTAAGCATGGTTAAGTTATATTACGCAAAGCGTGCGTTAAAACTGACGCTAGATTAGTATTTCGCGTCTCAATTCTCTTTAACGCGTCGTTTCGATTACCTAAGTATCTTTAGGTTATATTACGCAAAATGTGCATAGAAAGTGTCGCTAGATTAGTATGTCGCGTGTGAAGTCTCTTTAACGCGTCGTTTCGATTACTATGCTTATGTCGTGTCACAACTCTCTTTAACGTGTCGTTCCGAACACCTATATTACACAAAGTGTGCATGAAAGTGATGCTAGATTAGTATGTCACCTCTCATGTCTCTTCAACTCGTCTTCCGATTACCTAAGCATTGTTAGGTTATATTCCGCAAAGTGTGCGTGAAAAGTGACGCTAGATTAGTATGTCGTGTCTCATGTCTCTTTAACGTGTCGGTCCGATTACCAAAGTATGATTAGGTTATATTGCGCAAAGAGTGTTTGAAAAGTGACGCTAGATTAGTATGTCGCGTCTAATGTCTCTTTAAGGCGTTGTTTCATTTCCAGTCTTATGTTGCGTCACAAGTCTCTCTAACGCATCGTTCCAATTACCTAAGCATGGTTATTTAATATTACGCAAAGTGTGCGTGAAAAGTTAAATAGATTAGTATGTCGCGTCTCAAGTCGTTTTGACGCAGCGTTCCGATTACCTAAGCATGGTTAGGTTAAATTATGCAAAGAGTACGTAAAAAGTGATGCAAGATTTGTATGTCTTGTCTCAAGTCTCTTTAACTCGTCGTACCAATTACCTAATTATGGTTAGGTTACATCACGCAAAGTGTGCGTTAAAAGTGACAATAGATTAGTATGTCGAGTCTTAAGTCTTTTCAACGCGTCGTTTCGATTACCTAAGCATGGTTAGGTTATGCAAAGTGTGAAAAGTGACGCTAGATTAGTATGTCGCATCTGAAGTGTCTTTAACCCGTCGTTTAGATTACCATGCTTATGTCGCGTCACAAGTCTCTCTAACGCGTCATTCCGATTACCTTAGCATGGTTAGGTTACATTATGCAAATTGTTCGTTGAAAGTGACGCTAGATTACTATATCGCGTCACAAGTTTCTATAACGCGTCGTTCCGATTACCTAAGCGTGGTTAGGTTATATTATGCAAAGTGCGCGTGAAAAGTGACTCTAGATTAGTATGTCGCATCTCAAATCTCTTTAACGCGTCGTTCCGATTACCTAAGCATGGTTAGGTTATATATTCAAAGTGTGCGTGAAAAGTGATGCTAGATTAGTAAGCCGCGTCTCAAGTCTCTTTAACGCGTTGTTTCGATTAGCATGCTTATGTCGCGTCACAAGTCTCTCTAACACGTCGTTACGATTACCTAATCATGGTTAGGTTATATTATGCAAAGTGTGCGTTAAAAGTGACGCTAGATTTGTATGTTGCGTCTCAACTCTATTTCACGCGCCGTTTCGATTACCTAAGCATGGTTAGGTTATATTACGCAAAGTGTGCGCGAAAAGTGACGCTAGATTAGTATGTCGCGTCTTAAGTCTCTTTAACGCGTCGTTTCGATTACCATGCTTATGTCGCGTCACAAGTCTCTCTAACGCGTCATTCCAATTACCTAAGCATGGTTAGGTTATATTACGCAAAGTGTGCGTGAAAAGTGACACTAGATTAGTATGTCGCGTCTCAAGTCTCTTTAACGCGTCGTTTCGATTACCATGCTTATGTCGCGTTACAAGTCTCTCTAACGCGTTGTTCCGATTACCTAAGCATGGTTAGGTTATATTACACAAAGTGTGCGTGAAAAGTGACGCTAGATTAGTATGTTGCGTCTCAAGTCTCTTTAACGCGTCGTTCCGATTATCTAAGCATGGTTAGGTTGTATTATGCATAGCGTGTGTAAAAAGTGACTCGAGATTAATATGCCGCGTCTCAAGTCTCTTTAAGGCGTCGTTCCGATTACCTAAGCATCGTAGGATATATTACGTAAAGTGTGCGTTAAAAGTGACGCTAGATTAGTATGTCCCATTTCAAGTCTCTTTAACGCTTCGTTTTAATTACTATGCTTATGTCGCGTCACAAGTCTCATTAACGCGTCCTTTCGAACACCTAAGCATGTTTAGGTTATACTACACAAAGTGTGCGTGAAAAGTGACGGTAGATTAGTATGTCGCATCTCATGTCTCTATAACGCGTCGGTTCGATTACCGAAGCATGGTTAGGTAGACTTGAGACACGACATACTAATCTAGCATCACTTTTTACGCACTCTTTATGTAATTTAACCTAACCATGCTTAGGTAGTCGGAACGACGCGTCTCAAAGACATTAGACGCGACATATTGATCTATTTCACTTTTCACGCACACTTTGCGTAGTAAACACTAACCATGCTTAGGTAATTGGAACGATGCGTTAGAGAGACTTGTGATGTTACATAAGAATGGTAATGAAACGATGCCTTAAAGAAACATTAGACGGGACATACTAATCTAGCGTCACTTTTCACGCACACTTTGCGCAATATAACCTAACCATGATTAGATAATCGGACCGACACGTTAAAGAGACCTGAGACGCGATATACTAATCTAGCGTCACTTTTAACGCACACTTTGTGTAATATAACCTAACCATGCTTAGGTGTTCAGAACGACACGTTAAAGAGACTTGTGACGCACATAAGCATAGTAATCGAAACAACGCGTTAAAGAGACTTGAAATGCGACATACTAGTCTAGCTTCACTTTTTACGCACACTTTGCGTAATATAACCTAACGATGCTTAGGTAATCGGAACGACACGTTAATGAGACTTGAGATGCGACATACTAATCTAGCGTCACTTTTTACGCACGCTTTGTGTAATATAACCTAACCATGCTTGGGTAATCGGAACGACGCGTTAAAGAGAATTGAGATGCGACATACTAATCTAGCGTTACTTTTACGCACCCTTTGCGTAATATAACCTAACCATGCTTCGGTAATCGGAACGACGCGTTGAGAGACTTGTGACGCAACATAAGCATGGTAATCGAAACGACGCGTAAAAGAGACTGGAAACGTTGACATACTAATCTACCGTCATTTTTAACGCACACGTTGCGTAATATAACCTAACCATGCTTAGGTAGTCGGAACGACGCGTTAAACAGACTTGTGACGCGACATAAACATACTAATCTAGCGTCATTGTTCACGCACACTTTGCATAATATAACCTAACCATACTTAGGTAATCGATACGATGCATTAAAAAGACAAGAGATGCTACATACTAATCTATTGTACTTTTAACACACACTTTGCGTAATATAACCTAACCATGCTTAGGTAATCGGAACGACGCGTTAAAGAGACTTGAGACACGACATACTAATCTAGCATAACCTTTTACGCACTCTTTTTGTAATTTAACCTAACAATACTTAGGTAATCGGAACGACGCGTCAAAAAGACTTGAGACGCACGACTAACTAATCTATTTCACTTTTCACGCACACTTTGCGTAATATAAACTAACCATGCTTAGGTAATTGGAACGATGCATTAGAGAGACTTGTGACGCAACATAAGAATGGTAATGGAACGACGCTTTAAAAAGACTTTAGACGCGACATACTAATCTAGCGTCACTTTTTACGCACACTTTGTGCAATATAACCTAACCATGCTTAGGTAATCGAACTGACGCGTTAAAGAGACATGAGACGCGACATACTAATCTAGCGTCACTTTTCACGCACATTTTGTGTAATATAACCTAACAATGCTTAGGTGTTCGAAACGACGCGTTAAAGAGACTTGTGACGAGACATAAGCATAGTTATCGAAATGACGCGTTAAAGAGACTTGAAACAGGACATACTAATCTAGCGTCACTTATTACGCACACTTTGCGTAATATAACCTAACGATGCTTAGGTAATCGGAACGACGCGTTAAAGAGACTTGAGACGCGACATACTAATCTAGCATCACTTTCTACGCACGCTTTGCGTAATATTACCTAACCTTGCTTAGGTACTCGGAACGACGCGTCAAAGAGACTTGAGACGCGACATACTAATCTAGCATCACTTATCAGGCACACTTTGCGTAATATAACCTAACCATATTTAGGTAATCAGAACGACGTGTCAAAGAGACTTGTGATAAACTTGGTAATCAAAACGACGCATTAAAGAGACTTGAGACACGACATACTAATCTTGCATCACTTTTCACGCACACTTTGCATAATATAACCTAACCATGCTTAGGTAATCGGAAAGACACGTTAGAGAGACTTGTTACGCGACTTAAGCATGGTAATTGAAACGACGCGTTAAAGCGATTTGAGAAACGACATGCTAATCTATCGTCACTTTTCATGCACACTTTGCATAATAAAACTAACAATGTTTAGGTAATCTTAACGACGTGTTAAAAAGACTTCAGACGCGATATACTAATCTATTGTAACTTTTAACGCACACTTAATATGTCACATCACAAGTCTCTTTAACGTGTCGTTTTTATTACCTAAGCATGGTTAGGTTATATTACGCAAAGTGTGCGTGAAAAGTAACGCTAGATTAGTATGTCGTGTCTCAAGTCTCTCTAACGCGTCGTTCCGATTACCTAAGCATGGTTAGGTTATATTAAAGAAAGTGTGCGTTACAATTTATGCTAGATTACTATGTCGCATCACAAGTCTCTTTTACGCGTCGTTCCGATTACCGAAGTATGGTTAGGTTATATTACGTAAAGTGTGCGTGCAAAGTAACGCTAGATTAGTATGTCGCCTCTCAAGTTTCTTTAACGCGTCGTTCGGATTACCTAAGCATGGTTATATTACGCAAAGTGTGGGTGAAAAGTGAAGCTAGATTAGTATGTCGCATCTCAAGTCTCTTTAACGCGTTGTTTCGATTACTTGAGCATGGTTAGGTTATATTACGCAAAGTGTGCGTGATAAGTGACGCTAGAATAGTATGTCGAGTCTCAAGTCTCTTTAACGCGTTGTTTCAATTACCATGCTTATGTTGCATCACAATTCTCTCTAACGCGTCGTTCTGATTACCTAAGCATGGTTAGTTTATATTATGAAAAGTGTGCATTAAAAGTGAAGCTAGATTACAATATCGCGTCATAAGTCTTTTTAAATGTGTCGTTCTTATTACCTAAGCATGGCTAGGTTATATTACGCAAAGTGTGCGTGAAAAGTGACGGTAGATTAGCATGTCGCGTCTCAAGTCTATTTAAAACGTCGTTTCGATTACCTACGCATGGTTAGGTTATATTATGCAAAGCGTGCGTAAAAAGTGACGCTAGATTAGTATGTCAATCTCAAGTCTCTTTAACGCGTCGTTTCAATTACCATGCTTATTTCGCGTCACAAGTCTCACTAACGCGCCATTCTGATTACCTAAGCATGGTTAGGTTATATTACGCAAAGTGTGCTTGAAAAGTGACGCTAGATTAGTATGTCGCGTCACAAGTCTCTTTAACTCGTCGTTCCGATTACCTAAGCATGGTTAGGTTATTACGCAAAGTGTGCCTGAAAAGTGACGCTAGATTAGTATCTCGTGTCTCAAGTCTCTTTAACGCGTCGCTTCGATTACATGATTATGTCGCGTCACAAGTCTTTCTAACGCGTCTTTCCGATTACCTAAGCGTTTGGTTATATTACGAAAAGTGTGAGTTAAAAGTGACGCTAGATTACTATGTCGCATCACAAGTCGCTTTAACGTGTCGTTCTGATTACCTAAGCATGGTTAGGTTATGTTACGCAAAGTATGCGTAAAAAGTGACGCTAGATTAGTATGTCGCGTCACAAGTCTCATTAACCGTCGTTCAGATTATCTAAGCATGGTTAGGTTATATTACGCTAAGTGTGCCTTAAAAGTGACGCTAGATTAGTATGTCGCGTCACAAGTCTCATTAACGCGCCGTTTTGATTACCTATGCATGGTTAGGATATAGGGAAAAGGGTCATTTATGCCCTTAAGGTTTGCCTCCAGGATCAAGCAAGCCCTCAACGTCCGGAAAGGTTCAAATATGCCCTCAACGTCTTGAAAAATGAACAATCAGGCCCTCCAATTTTGACAATCAAGCCCCCAACGTTTCATTTATAAGTCAAAATGGGGGTCTGGTTGTTCACTTTTTAAGACGTTGGGGGCATATCTGAACCTTTCTAAACGTTGAGGGCTTGCTTGATCCTTGAGGCAAACGTTAGGGGAATAAATGACCCTTTTCCCTAGGATATATTACGCAAAGTGTGCATGAAAAGTGACTCTAGATTACTATGTCACGTCACAAGTCTCTTTAACGCGTCGTTTCAATTACCATGCTTATGTCGCATCACAAGTCTCTCTTACAAGTCGTTCCGATTACCTAAGCATAGTTAGGTTGCTATATTAGTATGTCGTGTCACAAGTCTCTCTAAAGCGTCGTTCCTATTACCTATGCATAGTTAGGTTATATTACGCAAAGTGTGAGTGAAAAGTGACGATAGATTAGTATGTCGCATCTCAAGTATCTTTAAGGCATCGTTTCATTAGCATTCTTATTTCGCGTCACAAGTCTCTCTAAGCATGGTTAGTTTATATTACGCAAATTGTGCGTGAAAAGTGAAATAGATTGGTATGTTGTGTCTCAAGTCTTTTTAACGCGTCGTTCCGATTACCTAAGCATGGTTAGGTTATATTACGCAAAGTATGCGTTAAAAGTGATAATTGATTAGTATGTCTTGTCTCATGTCTCGCGTCGTTTCGATTATCTAAGCATGGTTAGGTATATTACACAAAGTGTGCGTGAATAGTGACGCTAGATTAGTACAATCGCTTCTCAAGTGTCTTTAACCAGTTTTTTTCACCATGCATATGTCGCATCACAAGTCTCTCTAACGCGTCGTCCCGATTACCTAAGCATGGTTTGGTTATATTACGCAAAATGTGCGTGAAACGTGACGCTAGATTAGTATGTCGCGTCTCAAGTGTCTTTAACCTGTTTTTTTCACCATGCCTATGTCATGTAACAAGTTTCTTTAACGCGTCGTTCTGATTACCTAAGCGTTGTTAGGTTATATTACGCAAAGTGAGCGTGAAACGTGACCCTAGATTAGTATGTCGCGTCTCAAGTCTCTTTAACGCGTTGTTTCGATTACCATGCTTAAGTCGCGTCACAAGTCTTTTTAACGCGTCGTTCCGATTACCTCAGCATGGTTAATTTATATTATGGAAAGTCTGCGTTAAAAGTTAAGCTAGATTATCTCTCGACACAACTCTCTTTAACGCATCGTTCCGATTCCCTTACATGGTTAGGTTATATTACGCAAAGTGTGCATGAAAAGTGACGCTAGATTAGTATGCCGTGTCTCAAGACTCAGTAACGCGTCATTTCGATTACCATGCTTATGTCGCGTCACGAGTCTCTCTAACGCGTCGTTCCGATTACCTAATTATTGTTAGGTTTTAATACGCAAATAGTGTGCTACAATTTACGGTATAGTACTATGTCACTTCAACGCGTCGTTCCGATTACCTAAGCATGGTTAGGTTATATTACGCAAAGTGTGCGTTAAAAGTGACGCTAGATTAGTATGTTGCGTCTCAAGTCTCTTTAACACGTCATTTCGATTACCATGATTATGTCGCGTCACAAGTCTCTCTATCGCCTCGTTCCAATTACCTAATAATTGTTAGGTTATATTACAAAGAGTGTGCGTGAAAAGCGACGATAGATTAGTATGTCGCATCTCAAGTCTCTTGAACGCGTCGTTTCGATTATCATGCTTACGTCGCGTCACAAGTCTCTTTCACGCGTCGTTCCAATTATCTAAGCATGGGTTATACTACGCAAAGTGCGCATGAAAAGTGACGATAGATTAGTATGTCGCGTCTCTACTCTCATTAACGCGTCGTTTCAATTAACTAAGAATGGTTAGGTTATATTACACAAAGTTACGCTAGATTAGTATGTCGCATCTCAAGTCTCACTTACGCGTCGTTTCGATTACCTAAGCATGGATAGGTTATATTACACAAAGTGTGCGTGAAAAGTGACGGTAGATTAGTATGTCGCATCTCAAGTCTCTTTAATGTGTCGTTTCAATTACCATGCTTATGTCGCGTCACAAGTCTCACTAACGCACCGTTCCGATTACCTAAGCATGCTTAGATTATATTACGCAAAGTGTGAATGAAATGTGACGTTAGATTAGTATGTCGCGTCTCAATCTCTTTAACGCGTCGTTTCGATTACCATGCTCTTATATCGCGTCACAAGTCTCTCTAGCGCGTCGCTCCGATAACCTAAGCATGGTTAGGTTATATTACGCAAAGTGTGCATAAAAAGGGACGCTACATTACTTTGTCGAGTCACAAGTTTCTTTAACGCGTCGTTTAGATTACCATGCTTATATCGCGTCACGAGTCTCTCTAACGCGTCGTTCTGATTACCTAAGCATGGTTAGTTTATATTACGCGAAGTGTGCGTGAAAAGTGACTCTATATTAGTAGCGTTGTTCCAATTACCTAAGCATGGTTAGGTTGTATTACGCAAAGTGTGCGTGAAAAGTGACGATAGATTAGTATGTCGCATGTCAAGTCTCTTTAACGCGTTGTTACGATTAACTAAGTATGCTTAGGTTATATTACGCAAAATGTGCATGAAAATTGACTCTAGATTAGTATGTCACATCTCAAGTCTCTCTTTAACGCGTCATTTCGATTACCTAAGCATTGTTTGGTTATATTACGCAAAATGTGCGTGAAAAGTGACGCTAGATTAGTATGTCATGTCTCAAGTCTCTTTAACGTGTCGTTTCAATCACCTTGCTTATTTCGCGTCACTAGTCTCACTAACGCGTCGTTTTGATGACCATGCTTATGTCGCCTCACAAGTCTCTTTAGCGCATCGTTCCGATTACCTAAGCCTGGTTAGGTTATATTATGCAAAATATGCTTGAAAAGTGACGCTAGATTACTATGTCGCATCTTTAGTCTCTTTAACGCGTCGTTTCGATTACCTAAGCATGGTTAGGTTATATTACGCAAACTGTGCGTGAAAAGTAACGCTAGATTTGTATGTCGCATCTCAAGTCTCTTTAACGCGTTTTTTCAATTACCATTCTTATTTCGCGTCACAAGTCTCCCTAACGCGTCGTTCCGATTACTAAAGCATAGTTAGGTTATATTATGCAAAGTGTGCGTGAAAAGTAACGCTAGATTAGTATGTCGCGTCTCAAGTTTCTGTAACGCGTCGTTCCGATTACCTAAGCGTTAGGTTATATTATGGAAAGTGTGAGTTAAAAGTGACGCTAGATTACTATGTCGGGTCACAATAAGCATGGTTAGGTTATATTACGCAAAGTGTGCGTGAAAAGTGACGCTAGATTAGTATGTTGTGTTACAAGTCTCTTTAACTTGTCGTTCCGATTACCTATGCATGGTTAGGTTATATTTCGCAGAGTGTGCGTGAAATGTGACGCTAGATTAGTATGTCGCGTCACAAGTCTTTTAACTCGTTGTTCTGATTACCTAAGCATGGTTAGGTTATATTACGCAAAGGGTGAGTGAAAAGTGATGCTAGATTAGTATGTCGCGTCTCAAGTCTCTTTAACGCGTCAGTCCGATTACTTCAGCATGGTTAGGTTACATTACGCAAAGTGCGCGTGAAAAGTAACGCTAGATTAGTGCGTCACAAGTCTCTGTAACGTGGTTAGGTTGGGTTATATTAAAAAAAGTGTGTTTGAAAAGTGATGCTATATTAGTATGTAGCGTCTCTAGTCTCTTTAATGCGTCATTCCAATTACCTAAGCATGGTTAGGTTATATTACACAAAGTGTGCGTTAATAGTGACGCTAGATTAGTATGTCCCGTCAGAAGTCTCATTTACGCGTCGTTCCGATTACCTAAGCATGGTTTGGTTATATTACGCAAAGTGTGCGTGAAAAGTGATGCTAGATTTGTATGTCGCGTCTCAAGTCTCTTTAATGCATCGTTGCGATTACCATGCTTATGTCGCGTCACAAGTCTCTCTAACACGGCGTTTCGATTACCTAACATGGTTAGGTTATATTACGAAAAGTGTTTGTTAAAAGTTACGCTAGATTAGGATGTCGCATCAAAAGTCTCTTTAACGCGTTGTTCCGATTACCTAAGCATGGTTAGGTTATATTACAGAAAGTGTGCGTTAAAACTGACGCTAGATTACTATGTCCCATCAAAAGACTCTTTAACGTGTTGTTCCGTATACATAAGCATGGTTAGGATATATTAGTATGTCACGTCTCAACTGTCTGCAACGCGTCGTTTCGATTACCATGCTTTTGTCGCGTCACAAGTCTCTCTAACGTGTCGTTCTGATACCTAAGCATGGTTAGGTTATATTACGCAAAGTGTGCGTGAAAAGTAACGCTAGATTAGTTATGTCGCGTCTCAAGTCACTTTAACGCGACGCAAAGTGTGCGTGAAAAGTGAAGCTAGATTAGTATGTTGCCTCACAAGTTTCTTTAACGCGTCGTTCTGATTACCTAAGCATGGTTAGATTATATTACGCAAAATGTGCGTGAAAAGTGACGCTAGATTAATATGTCGTAATGCGTCGTTCCGATTACCATGCTCATGTCGCATCACAAGTCCGTCTAACGCGTCGTTCCGATTACCTAAGTATGGTTAGGTTATATATTAAGGAAAGTGTGCGTTAAAAGCGACGCAAAGTGTGCGTGAAAAGTGAAGCTAGATTAGTATGTTGCCTCACAAGTTTCTTTAACGCGTCGTTTCGATTACCTAAAAATGGTGAGGTTATATTACGCAAAGTGTGCGTTAAAAGTGATGCTAGATTAGTATGTCCAGTCACAAGTCTCTTTAACGCGTCGATGCGATTACCTAAGCATGGTTAGGTTATATTACGCATAGTGTGCGTGAAAAGTGACGCTCGATTTGTATGTCGCGTCTCAAGTCTCTTTAATGCATCGTTTTCGATTACCATGCTTATGTCGCATCACAAGTCTCTTAAACGCATCGTTCCGTTTACCTAAGCATGGTTAGGTTATCTTACGCAAAGTGTGCGTTAAAAGTGACTCTAATTTAGTATGTCGGGTCTAAGCATGGTTAAGTTATATTATGCAAAGTGTGCGTGAAAAGTGACGCTAGATTAGTATGTTGTGTCACAAGTCTATTTAACGCGTTGTTCCGAATACCTAAGCATGGTAAGGTTATATTACGCAAAGTGTGCGTGATAAAGGATGCTAGATTATATCGCGTCGCAAGTCTTTTTAATGCTTCGTTTCGATTACATGCTCATGTCGCGTCACATGTCTCTGTACCGCGTCGATCCGATTACCTAAGCATGGTTAGGTTATATTACGGAAAGTGTGCGTTAAAAGTGACGCTATATTACTATGTCGCATCACAAGTCTATTTTTCGCGTCGTTCCGATTACCCATGGTTAGGTTATATTACGCAATGTGTGCTTGAAAAGTGACGCTAGATTAGTATGTCATGTCTCAAGTCTCTATAACGCGTCGTTTTGATTACCATGCTTATGTCGCGTCATAAGTCTTCTAAACGCGTAGTTCTGTTTGCCTCAGCATGGTTAGGCTATATTAGGCAAAGTGTGCGTGAAAAGTGACGCTAGATTAGTATGTCGAGTCTCAAGTCTCACTTTAATGCGTCGTTTCCATTACCATGCTTATGTCATGTCACAATTCTCTCTAAAGCGTCTTTCTGATTGCCTAAGAATGGTTAGGTTATATTACGCAATGTGTCCATTAATAGTGATGCTAGATTAGTATGTCTCATCACAAGTCTCTTTTACGCGTCGTTCCGATTACCTAAGCATGGTAATGCGTCGTTTCGATTACCATGCTTATGTCGCGTCACAAGTCTCTCTAACGCGTCGTTTCGATTACCATGCTTATGTCGCGTCACAAGTCTCTCTAACGCGTCGTTCGGAATGACACGTTAAAGAGAGTTGTGACGCGACATAAGCATAGTAATCGAAACGACGCGTTAAAGAGACTTGACACGCGACATAGTAATCTAGCGTCACTTTCTATGCACATTTTGCGTAATATAACCTAACGATGCTTAGGTAATCGAAACGACGCGTTAAAGAGACTTGAGACGCGACATACTAATCTAGCGTCAGCTTAACGCACTCTTTACGTAATATAACCTAACCATGCTTAGATAATCGGAACGACGCGTTAAAGAGACTTGAGACGCGACATACTAATCTAGCTTCACTTTTCACACACACTTTGCGTATATATTTAACCATGCTTAGGTAATCGGAACGACGCGTTAAAGAGACTTGTGACGCGACATACTACTCTGGCGTCCCTTTTCACGCACCTTTGCGTATTATAACCTAATCATGCTTAGGTCATCAGAACGATGCGCTAAAGATACTTGTGAAACGACATAGTAATCTAGCTTCACATTTAATGTACATTTTCCATAATACAGAAGCATGGTAATCGAAAGGACGCGTTACAGAGACTTGAGGCGCGACATACTAATCTAGCGTCACTTTTCACACACACTTTGTGTAATATAACCTAAGCATGCATATGTAATCGGACATTAGTGAGATTTGTGACGCGATATACTAATCCAACGTCACTTTTCACGCACACTTTGCGTTATATAACGTAACCATGCTTAGGTAATCGAATCGAGGCGTTGAAGAGACTTGAGACGCGACATACTAATCCAACGTCACTTTTCATGCACACTTTGCGTAATATAACGTAACCATGCTTAGGTAATCGAATCGACGCGTTGTAGAGACTTGAGACGCGACATACTAATATAGTGTCACTTTTCACACACACTTTGCGTAATATAATCTAACCATGCTTAGGTAATCAAAACGACGCGTTAAAGAGACTTGAGACGAGACAAACTAATTTAGCGTCACTTTTCAACCACACTTTGCGTAATATAATCTAACCATGCTTAGTTAATCGGAACAACGCATTAAAGAGACTTGAGACGCAACATATAAATCTAGCGTCACTTTTCACGCACACATTGCGTCATATAACCTAACCATGCTAAGGTAATCGGAACGACGCGTTAAAGTGACTTGTAACTCGACATAGTACTCTACCGTAAATTTTAACGCACACTTTGCATAATATAACCTAACCATGATTTGGTAATCGGAACGACAAGTTTGAGAGACTTGTGACGCGACATAAGCATGGTAATCAAAACGACGCGTTAAAGAGACTTGAGACGCGACATACTAATCTAGCGTCACTCTTCACGCACACTTTGGGTATATAACCTAACCATTCTTATGTAATTTAAATGACGCGTTAAAGACTCTTGTGACGCGACATACTAATCTAGCGTCACTTTTCACGCACACTTTGTGTATTGTAACCTTAACCATGCTTAGGTAATCGGAACGACGCGTTAATGAGACTTGTGATGCGACATAGTAATCTAGCTTCACTTTTAACGCACACTTTCCATAATATAAATTAACCATGCTTAGGTAATCGGAACGACGCGTTAAAGAGACTCGTGACGCGACTTACTAATCTAGCGTCACTTTTCACGCACACTTTGCGTAATGTAACCTAACCATGCTTAGGTAATCGGAACGACGCGTTAAAGAGACTTGACATAGTAATCTAGCTTCACTTTTAACGCACACTTTCCATAATATAACCTTATCATGCTTAGGTAATCGAATTGACGCGTTGAAGAGACTTGAGATGCGACATACTAATTTAGCGTCAATGTTCACGCACACTTTAAGTATATTACCTAACCATGCTTAGGTAAACGGAACGACGCGTTAAAGAGACTTGTGACGCGACATACTAATCTAGCGTCACTTTTCACGTACACTTTCCATAATATAAATTAACCATGCTTAGGTAATCCGAACGGCGCTTAGAGGGACTTGTGACGCGACATAAGCATGGTAATCAAAACGACACGTAAAAGAGGCTTGAGACGCGACATACTAATCTAGAGTCACTTTTCCCGGACACTTTGCGTAATATAACCTAACTATACTTAGGTAATTGTAACAACGCGTTAATAAGACATGAGACGCAACATACAAATCTAACGTCATTTTTCACACACACTTTGCGTAATATAACCTAACCATGCTAAGGTAATCGGAACGACGCGTTAAAGTGACTTGCTACGCGACATAGTACTCTACCGTCAATTTTAACGCACACTTTGCATAATATAACCTAACCATGATTAGGTAATCGGAACGACACATTTGAGAGACTTGTGACGCGACATAAGCATGGTAATCGAAACGACACGGTAAAGAGACATAAGACGCGACATAGTAATGTAGCTTCACTTTTAACGCACATTTTCCATAATATAAATTAACCATGCTTAGGTAATTGGAACGACGCATTAATGAGACTTGTGACGCGACATACTAATCTAGCGTCACTTTTCACGCACACTTAGCGTAATATAACCTAACCATGCTTAGGTAGTCGGAACGACGCGTTAAAGTGACTTGTGAAGGGACATAGTAATCTAGCTTCACTTTTAACGCACACTTTCCATAATATAAATTACCATGCTTAGGTAATCAGAACGACGCGTTAGAGAGACTTGTGACGCGACATAAGCATGGTAATCGAAACGACGCGTAAAAGAGACTTGAGACGCGACATACTAATCTAGAGTCACTTTTCCCGCACACTTTGCGTAATATAAACTAACCATGCTTAGGTAATCGGCACAACGCGTTAAAAATACTTGAGACGCAACATAAGCATGATAATCGAAACGACGCGTTAAAGAGACTTGAGACGCGACATACTAATCTAGAGTCACTTTGCCCGCACACTTTGCGTAATATAACCTAACCATGCTTAGGTAATCGGAACGATGCGTTAAAGAAACTTGTGACGCGACATAGTAATCTTGCGTCACTTTTAACGCACACTTTGCGTAATATAACCTATAACGACGCGTTAGGGAGACTTGCGACACGAAATATGCATGGTAATCTGAACGACGGGTTAAAGACACTTGATACGCGACATACTAATCTCGCGTCACTTTTTAAGCACATTTTGCATAATATAACCTAACGATGTTTAGGTAATCGGAACGACGCGTTAAAGACACTTGATACGCGACATACTAATCTCGCGTCACTTTTTAAGCACATTTTGCATAATATAACCTAACGATGTTTAGGTAATCGGAACGACGCGTTAAAGAGACTTGAGACGCGACATACTAATCTAGCGTCACTATTAACGCACGCTTTGCGTAATATAACCTAACCATGCTTAGATAATTGGAAAGCGGCGTTAAAGAGACTTGAGACGCGACATACTAATCAAGCGTCACTTTTCACGCACACTTTGCGTATATAATTTAACCATGCATAGGTAATCCGAAAGACGCATTAAAGAGACTTGTGACGCGACATACTAATCTAGCGTCACCTTTCCCGCACACTTTGCGTAATATAACCTAACCATGCTTAGGTAATCGGAACGATGCGTGAAAGAAACTTGTGACGCAACACTTTGCGTTATATAACCTAACCATGCTTAGGTAATCGTAACAACGTGTTAGAGAGACTTGGGACGTGATATAAGCATGGTAATCGTAACGACGGGTCAAAAACACTTGAGACACGACATACTAATCTAGCGTCACTTTTCACGCTAACTTTGGATAATATAACCTAACCATACCTAGGTAATCGAAACGACGCGTTACAAAGCCTTGAGACGCGACATACTAATCTATTGTCACTTTTAATGCACACTTTGCGTAATATAACCTAGCCATGCTTAGGTAATCGGAACGACGCGTTAAAGAGACTTGAGACACGACATACTAATCTAGCATCACTTCTTACGCACTCTTTATGTAATTTAACCTAACCATGCTTAGGTGATTGGAACGACGCGTCTCAAAGACTTTAGACGCGACATATTGATCTATTTCACTTTCACGCACACTTTGCGTAGTAAACACTAACCATGCTTAGGTAATTGGAACGATGCATTAGAGAGACTTGTGACGTGACATAAGAATGGTAATGAAACGATGCCTTAAAGAAACATTAGACGGGACATGCTAATCTAGCGTCACTTTTCACGCACACTTTGTGCAATATAACCTAACCATGATAGGTAATCGGACCGATGCGTTAAAGAGATATGAGACGGGACATACTAATCTAGCGTCACTTTTCACGCACACTTTGTGTAATATAACCTAACCATGATAGGTAATCGGACTAATCTAGCATCACTTGTTTTACGCACGCTTTGCGTAATATAACCTAACCATGCTTGGGTAATCGGAATGACGTTAAAGAGACTTGAGACGCGACATAAGCATGGTAATCGACATACTAATCTAGCGTCACTTTTCACGCACCGTTTGCGTAATATTACCTAACCATGCTTCGGTAATCGGAACGACGCATTGAGAGACTTGTGACGCGACATAAGCATGGTAATCAAAACGACGCGTTAAAGAGACTTGAGATAAGACATACTAATCTAGCGTCACTTTTCACGCACACTTTGCGTATTATAACCTAACAATGCCTAGGTAATTGGACGCGTTTGAGAAACTTGTGACGCGACATAAGCATGGTAATTAAAACGACGCGTTAAAGAGACTTGTGACGGGACATAGTAATCTAGCTTCACTTTCAACGCACACTTTCCATAATATAAACTAACCATGCTTAGGTAATCGGAACGACGCGTTAGAGAGATTTGTGATGCGACATAAGCATGGTAATCAAAACGACGCGTTCAAGAGACTTGAGACCCGACATACTGATCTAGCATCGCTTTTCACGCACACTTTATGTAATATAACCTAACCATGCTTAGGTGTTCGGAACGACACGTTAAAGAGACTTGTGACGCGACATAAGCACAGTAATCGAAACGACGTGTTAAAGAGACTTGAAATGCGACATACTAGTCCAGCTTCACTTTTTACGCACACTTTGCGTAATATAACCTAACCATGCTTCGGTAATCGGAACGACGCGTTGAGAGACTTGTGACGCAACATAAGCATGGTAATCGAAACGACGCGTTAAAGAGACTGGAAACGTTGACATACTAATCTAACGTCATTTTCAACGCACACTTTGCGTAATATAACCTAACCATGCTTAGGTAGTCGGAACGACGCGTTAAACAGACTTGTGACGGGACATAGTAATCTAGCTTTACTTTTAACGCACGCTTTGCATAATATATACTAACCATGCTTAGGTAATCTAGCGTCACTTTTTACGCACATTTTGCGTAATATAACCTAACGATGCTTAGGTAATCAAAACGACGCGTTAAAGAGACTTGAGACACGACCTACTAATCTAGCGTCACTTTTAACGCACACTTTGCGTAATATAACCTAACCATTACTTGTGACACGACATAAGCATGGTAATCAAAACGACGGGTTGAAGACACTTAAGACGCTACATACTAATCTAGCGTCACTTTTCACGCACACTTTGCATAATATTACATAAGCATAGTTAGGTTATATTACGCAAAGTGTGCGTGAAAAGTGACGCTAGATTAGTATGTCGCAACTCAAGTCTCTTTTACGCGTTGTTTGAGCACCATGCTTATGACGCGTCACAAGTCTCTTTAACGCGTCATTCCGATTACCTAAGCCTGGTTTGGTTATATTAAGCAAAGTGTGCGTGAAAGGTGACGCTAGATTTGTATGTCGCGTCTCAATTCTCTTTATCGCGTCGTTCCGATTATTTAAGCATGGTTAGGTTATATTACGCAAAGTGTGCGTAAAAAGTGACGCTAGATTAGTATGTCGCTTCTCAATTCTCTTTAGCGCGTCGTTTCGATTACCATGCTTATGTCGAGTCACAAGTATCTCTAACGCATCGTTCTTATTACCCATGGTTAGTTTATATTACACAAAGTGTGCATGAAAAGTGACAATAGATTAGTATGTCGCGTGTCAAGTCTCTTTAACGCGTCGTTTCGATTACTATGCTTATGTCGCGTCACAACTCTCTTTAACGTGTCATTCCGAACGACGCGTTAGAGAGACTTGTGACGCGACATAAGCATGGTAATCGAAACGACGCGTTAGAGAGACTTGTGACGCGACATAAGCATGGTAATCGAAACGACGCATTACCATGCTTAGGTAATCGGAACGACGCGTAAAAGAGACTTCTGATGAGACATACTAATCTAGCATCACTATTAATGGACACATTGCGTAATATAACCTAACCATTCTTAGGCAATCAGAAAGACGCTTTAGAGAGAATTGTGACATGACATAAGCATGGTAATGGAAACGACGCATTAAAGTGAGACTTGAGACTCGACATACTAATCTAGCGTCACTTTTCACGCACACTTTGCCTAATATAGCCTAACCATGCTAAGGCAAACAGAACTACGCGTTTAGAAGACTTATGACGCGACATAAGCATGGTAATCAAAACGACGCGTTATAGAGACTTGAGACATGACATACTAATCTAGCGTCACTTTTCAAGCACACATTGCGTAATATAACCTAACCATGGGTAATCGGAACGACGCGAAAAATAGACTTGTGATGCGACATAGTAATATAGCGTCACTTTTAACGCACACTTTCCGTAATATAACCTAACCATGCTTAGGTAATCGGATCGACGCGGTACAGAGACATGTGACGCGACATGAGCATGTAATCGAAACGAAGCATTAAAAAGACTTGCGACGCGATATAATCTAGCATCCTTTATCACGCACACTTTGCGTAATATAACCTTACCATGCTTAGGTATTCGGAACAACGCGTTAAATAGACTTGTGACACAACATACTAATCTAGCGTCACTTTTCACGCACACTTTGCATAATATAACTTAACCATGCTTAGACCCGACATACTAAATTAGAGTCACTTTTAACGCACACTTTGCGTAAGATAACCTAACCATGCTTAGGTAAACGGAACGGTGCGTTTAAGAGACTTGTGATGCGACATAAGCATGGTAATCGAAAACGATGCATTAAAGAGACTTGAGACGCGACATACAAATCGAGCGTCACTTTTCACGCACACTATGCGTAATATAACCTAACCATGCTTAGGTAATCGCATCGACGCGTTAAAGAGACTTGTGACTGGACATACTAATCTAGCATCACTTTTAACGCACACTTTGCGTAATATAACCTCACCATTTTTAGGTAATCGAAACGACGCGTTAAAGAAACTTGTGAGGCAACATACTAATCTAGCTTCACTTTTCACGCACACTTTGCGTCGCTTTTAACGCACACTTTCCTTAATATATAACCTAACCATACTTAGGTAATCGGAACGACGCGTTAGACGGACTTGTGATGCGACATGAGCATGGTAATCGGAACGACGCATTACGACATATTAATCTAGCGTCACTTTTCACGCACATTTTGCGTAATATAATCTAACCATGCTTAGGTAATCAGAACGACGCGTTAAAGAAACTTGTGAGGCAACATACTAATCTAGCTTCACTTTTCACGCACACTTTGCGTCGCGTTAAAGTGACTTGAGACGCGACATACTAATCTAGCGTTACTTTTCACGCACACTTTGCGTAATATAACCTAACCATGCTTAGGTATCAGAACGACACGTTAGAGAGACTTGTGACGCGACAAAAGCATGGTAATCGAAACGACGCGTTGCAGACAGTTGAGACGTGACATACTAATATATCCTAACCATGCTTATGTATACGGAACAACACGTTAAAGAGTCTTTTGATGGGACATAGTAATCTAGCGTCAGTTTTAACGCACACTTTCTGTAATATAAGCTAACCATGCTTAGGTAATCGGAACAACGCGTTAAAGAGACTTTTGATGCGACATCCTAATCTAGCGTAACTTTTAACAAACACTTTTCGTAATATAACCTAACCATGTTAGGTAATCGAAACGCCGTGTTAGAGAGACTTGTGACGCGACATAAGCATGGTAATCGCAACGATGCATTAAAGAGACTTGAGACGCGACATACAAATCTAGCATCACTTTTCACGCACACTTTGCGTAATATAACCAAACCATGCTTAGGTAATCGGAACGACGCGTAAATGAGACTTCTGACGGGACATACTAATCTAGCGTCACTATTAACGCACACTTTGTGTAATATAACCTAACCATGCTTAGGTAATTGGAATGACGCATTAAAGAGACTAGAGACGCTACATACTAATATAGCATCACTTTTCAAACACACATTTTTTAATATAACCCAACCTAACCACGTTACAGAGACTTGTGACGCACTAATCTAGCGTTACTTTTCACGCGCACTTTGCGTAATGTAACCTAACCATGCTGAAGTAATCGGACTGACGCGTTAAAGAGACTTGAGACGCGACATACTAATCTAGCATCACTTTTCACTCACCCTTTGCGTAATATAACCTAACCATGCTTAGGTAATCAGAACAACGAGTTAAAAGACTTGTGACGCGACATACTAATCTAGCGTCACATTTCACGCACACTCTGCGAAATATAACCTAACCATGCATAGGTAATCGGAACGACAAGTTAAAGAGACTTGTAACACAACATACTAATCTAGCGTCACTTTTCACGCACACTTTGCGTAATATAACCTAACCATGCTTATTGTGACCCGACATAGTAATCTAGCGTCACTTTTAACTCACACTTTCCATAATATAACCTAACGCTTAGGTAATCGGAACGACGCGTTACAGAAACTTGAGACGCGACATACTAATCTAGCGTTAATTTTCACGCACACTTTGCATAGTATAACCTAACTATGCTTTAGTAATCGGAACGACGCGTTAGGGAGACTTGTGACGCGAAATAAGAATGGTAATTGAAAAAACGCGTTAAAGAGACTTGAGATGCGACATACAAATCTAGCGTTACTTTTCACGCACAGTTTGCGTAATATAACCTAACCATGCTTAGGTAATCGAAACGACGCGTTAAAGAGACTAAAGATGCGACATAGTAATCTAGCGTCACTTTTCAAGCATATTTTGCATAATATAACCTAACCAGGCTTAGGTAATCGGAACGATGCGCTAAAGAGACTTGTGAGGCGACATAAGCATGGTCATCAAAACGACGCGTTAGTGAGACTAGTGACGCGAAATAAGCAAGGTGATTGAAACGACACGTTAAAGAGACTTGAGACATGACATACTAATCTAGCGTCACTTTTCACGCACATTTTGCGTAATATAACCAAACAATGCTTAGGTAATCGAAATGACGCGTTAAAGAGAGACTTGAGATGTGACATACTAATCTAGAGTCAATTTTCATGCACATTTTGCGTAATATAACCTAAGCATACTTAGTTAATCGTAACAACGCGTTAAAGAGACTTGACATGCGACATACTAATCTATCGTCACTTTTCACGCACACTTTGCGTAATACAACCTAACCATGCTTAGGTAATTGGAACAACGCTACTAATATAGAGTCACTTTTCACGCACACTTCGCGTAATATAAACTAACCATGCTTAGGTAATCAGAACGACGCGTTAGAGAGACTCGTGACGCGATATAAGCATGGTAATCTAAACGACGCGTTAAAGAAACTTGTGACTCGACAAAGTAATCTAGCGTCCCTTTTTATGCACACTTTGCGTAATATAACCTAACCATGCTTAGGTTATCGGAGCGACGCGCTAGAGAGACTTGTGACGCGATATAAGAGCATGGTAATCGAAACGACGCGTTAAAGAGATTGAGACGCGACATACTAATCTAACGTCACATTTCATTCACACTTTGCGTAATATAATCTAAGCATGCTTAGGTAATCGGAACGGTGCGTTAGTGAGACTTGTGACGCGACATAAGCATGGTAATTGAAACGACACATTAAAGAGACTTGAGATGCGACATACTAATCTACCGTCACTTTTCACGCACACTTTGTGTAATATAACCTATCCATGCTTAGGTAATCGAAACGACGCGTAAGTGAGACTTGAGATGCGACATACTAATCTAGCGTAACTTTGTGTAATATAACCTAACCATTCTTAGTTAATTGAAACGACGCGTTAATGAGAGTAGAGACGCGACATACTAATCTATCGTCACTTTTCATGCGCACTTTGCGTAGTATAACCCATGCTTAGATAATTGGAACGACGCGTGAAAGAGACTTGTGACGCGACGTAAGCATGATAATCGAAACGACGCGTTCAAGAGACTTGAGATGCGACATACTAATCTATCGTCGCTTTTCACGCACACTCTTTGTAATATAACCTAACAATTATTAGGTAATTGGAACGAGGCGATAGAGAGACTTGTGACGCGACATAATCATGGTAATCGAAATGACGTGTTAAAGAGACTTGAGACGCAGCATACTAATCTAGCGTCACTTTTAACGCACACTTTGCGTAATATATAACCTAACCATGCTTAGGTAATCGGAACGACGCGTTGAAGTGACATAGTACTATACCGTAAATTGTAGCACACTATTTGCGTATTAAAACCTAACAATAATTAGGTAATCGGAACGACGCGTTAGAGAGACTCGTGACGCGACATAAGCATGGTAATCGAAATGACGCGTTACTGAGTCTTGAGACACGGCATACTAATCTAGCGTCACTTTTCATGCACACTTTGCGTAATATAACCTAACCATGTAAGGGAATCGGAACGATGCGTTAAAGAGAGTTGTGTCGAGAGATAATCTAGCTTAACTTTTAACGCAGACTTTCCATAATATAAATTAACCATGCTGAGGTAATCGGAACGACGCGTTAAAAAGACTTGTGACGCGACTTAAGCATGGTAATCGAAACAACGCGTTAAAGAGACTTGAGACGCGACATACTAATCTAGGGTCACGTTTCACGCTCACTTTGCGTAATATAACCTAACAACGCTTAGGTAATCAGAACGACGCGTTAAAGAAACTTGTTACATGACATAGGCATGGTGAAAAAAACAGGTTAAAGACACTTGAGACGCGACATACTAATCTAGCGTCACGTTTCACGCACATTTTGCGTAATATAACCAAACCATGCTTAGGTAATCGGGACGACGCGTTAGAGAGACTTGTGATGCGACATATGCATGGTGAAAAAAACTGGTTAAAGACACTTGAGAAGCGATTGTACTAATCTAGCGTCACTATTCACGCACACTTTGTGTAATATACCTAACCATGCTTAGATAATCAAAATGACGCGAGACATGAGACAAGACATACTAATCAATTATCACTTTTAACGCATACTTTGCGTAATATAACCTAACCATGCTTAGGTAATCGGAACGACGCGTTAAAAAGACTTGAGACACAACATACCAATCTATTTCACTTTTCACGCACAATTTGCGTAATATAAACTAACCATGCTTAGAGAGACTTGTGACGCGAAATAAGAATGCTAATGAAACGATGGCTTAAAGATACTTGAGATGCGACATACTAATCTATCGTCACTTTTCACTCACACTTTGCGTAATATAACCTAACTATGCATAGGTAATAGGAACGACGCTTTAGAGAGACTTGTGACACGACATACTAATATAGCAACCTAACCATGCTTAGGTAATCGGAACGACTTGTAAGAGAGACTTGTGATGCGACATAAGCATGGTAATTGAAACGACGCGTTAAAGAGACTTGTGACGTGACATAGTAATCTAGAGTCACTTTTCATGCACACTTTGCGTAATATATCCTAGGGAAAAGGGTCATTTATGCCCCTAACGTTTGCCTCAAGGATCAAGCAAGCCCTCAACGTTTAGAAAGGTTCAGATATGCCCCCAACGTCTTAAAAAGTGAACAACCAGACCCCCATTTTGACTTATAAATGAAACGTTGGGGGCTTGATTGTCAAAATTGGAGGGCCTGATTGTTCATTTTTCAAGACGTTGAGGGCATATTTGAACCTTTCCGGACGTTGAGGGCTTGCTTGATCCTGGAGGCAAACCTTAAGGGCATAAATGACCCTTTTCCCTATATCCTAACCATGCATAGGTAATCAAAACGGCGCGTTAATGAGACTTGTGACGCGACATACTAATCTAGCGTCACTTTTAAGGCACACTTAGCGTAATATAACCTAACCATGCTTAGATAATCTGAACGACGGTTAATGAGACTTGTGACGCGACATACTAATCTAGCGTCACTTTTTACGCACACTTTGCGTAACATAACCTAACCATGCTTAGGTAATCAGAACGACACGTTAAAGCGACTTGTGATGCGACATAGTAATCTAGCGTCACTTTTAACTCACACTTTTCGTAATATAACCAAACGCTTAGGTAATCGGAAAGACGCGTTAGAAAGACTTGTGACGCGACATAATCATGTAATCGAAGCGACGCGTTAAAGAGACTTGAGACACGAGATACTAATCTAGCGTCACTTTTCAGGCACACTTTGCGTAATAACCTAACCATGCTTAGGTAATCGGAACGACGAGTTAAAGAGACTTGTGACGCGACATACTAATCTAGCGTCACTTTTCAAGCACACTTTGCGTAATATAACCTAACCATGCTTAGGTAATCAGAATGGCGCGTTAGTGAGACTTGTGACGCGAAATAAGCATGGTAATTGAAACGACGCGTTAAAGAGACTTGAGATTGACATACTAATCTAGCGTCACTTTTTACGCACGCTTTGCATAATATAACCTAACCATGCGTAGGTAATCGAAACGACGTTTTAAATAGACTTGAGACGCGACATGCTAATCTACCGTCACTTTTCACGCACACTTTGCGTAATATAACCTAGCCATGCTTAGGTAATAAGAACGACACATTTAAAAAGACTTATGACGCGATATTGTAATCTAGCTTCACTTTTAATGCACACTTTTCATAATATAAACTAACCATGCTTAGGTAATCAGAACGACGCGTTAGAGAGAATTGTGATGCAACATAAGCATGGTAATTGAAACAACGCGTTAAAGAGACTTGAGACTCGACATACTATTCTAGCGTCACTTATCACGCACACTTTGCGTAATATAACCTAACCATGCTCAAGTAATCGAAACAACGCGTTAAAGAGACTTGAGATGCGACATACTAATCTAGCTTCACTTTTCACCCACACTTTGCGTAATATAACCATGCTTAGGTAATCCGAACGACGCGTTAAAGAAACTTGAGAGGCGACATACTAATCTAGCGTTACTTTGCACGCACACTTTACGTAATATAACCTAACCATACTTCGGTAATCGGAACGACGCGTAAAAGAGACTTGTGATGCGACATAGTAATCTAGCATAAATTGTAACGCACACTTTCTTTAATATAACCTAACCATGCTTAGGTAATCGGAACGACGCGTTAGAGAGACTTGAGACACGACATACTAATCTAGCGTTACTTTTCACGCACACTTTGCGTAATATAACCTAACCATGCTTAGGTAATAAAAACGACACGTTAAAGAGACTTGTGATGTGACATATTAAGTGTGCGTTAAAAGTTACAATAGATTAGTATATCGCGTCTGAAGTCTTTTTAACACGTCGTTAAGATTACCTAAACATTGTTAGTTTTATTATGCAAAGTGTGCATGAAAAGTGACGATAGATTAGCATGTCGTTTCTCAAATCGCTTTAACGCGTCGTTTCAATTACCATGCTTAAGTCGCGTAACAAGTCTCTCTAACGTGTCTTTCCGATTACCTAAGCATGGTTAGGTTATATTATGCAAAGTGTGCGTGAAAAGTGATGCAAGATTAGTATGTCGTGTCTCAAGTCTCTTTAATGCGTCGTTTTGATTACCAAGTTTATCACAAGTCTCTTTGACACGTCGTTCTGATTACCTAAATATGGTTAGGTTATATTACGCAAAGTGTGCCTGATAAGTGATGCTAGATTAGTATGTCGCGTCTCAAGTCTCTTTGACGCGTCGTTCCGAGTACCTAAGCAAGGTTAGGTAATATTACGCAAAGCGTGCGTAGAAAGTGATGCTAGATTAGTATGTCGCGTCTCAAGTCTCTTTAACGCGTCGTTCCGATTACCTAAGCATCGTTAGGTTATATTACGCAAAGTGTGCGTAATAAGTGACGCTAGATTAGTATGTCCTGTTTCAAGTCTCTTTAACGCGTCATTTCGATAACTATGCTTATGTCTCGTCACAAGTCTCTTTAACGCGTCGTTTCGAACACCTAAGCATTGTTAGGTTATATTACACAAAATGTGCGTGAAAAGTGACGCTAGATTAGTATGTCGCATCTCATGTCTCTTTAACGCGTCAGTTCGATTACCTAAGCATGGTTAGGTTATATTGCACAAAGTGTGCGTAAAAAGTGACGCTAGATTAGTATGTCGCGTCTAAAGTCTTTTTAAAGCGTCGTTCCATTACCATTCTTATGTTGCGTCACAAGTCTCTCTAATGCATCGTTCCAATTACCTAAGCATGGTTAGTTTATATTACGCAAAGTGTGCGTGAAAAGTGAAATAGATTAGTTAGTCGTGCGTCTCAAGTCTTTTTGACGCGTCGTTCCGATTACCTAAGTATTGTTAGGTTAAATTACAAAAAGAGTGCGTAAAAGGTTATGCTAGATTAGTATGTCGTGTCTCAAGTCTCTTTAACGCGTCGTTCCGATTACCTAAGCATGGTTAGGTTATATTACGCAAAGTGTGTGTTAAAAGTACAATAGATTAGTATGTAGCATCTCTTGTCTTTTTAATGCATCGTATCGATTACCTAAGTATGGTTAGGTTATATTATGCAAAGTGTGCGTGAACAATGACGCTAGATTAGTATGTTTATGTCGCGTCACAAGTCTCTCGAACGCGTCATTTTGATTACCTGAGCATGGTTAGGTTATATTACACAAAGTGTGCGTTAAAAGTGACGCTAGATTAGTAGGTCGCGTCTCAAGTCTCTTTAACGCGTTGTTGCGATTACCTAAGCATCGTTAGGTTTTATTACGCAAAATGTGCGTAAAAAGTGACGCTAGATTACCTAAGCATGGTTAGTTTATATTATGGAAAGCGTGCATTAAAAGTAAAGCTAGATTACTATCTCCCGTCACAAGTCTGTTTAACGCGTCGTTCCGACTACCTAAGCATGGTTAGGTTATATTACGCAACGTGTGCGTTAAAAATGACGGTAGATTAGTATGTCAACGTTTCCAGTCTCTTTTACGCGTCGTTTCGATTACCATGCTTATGTTGCGTCACAAGTCTCTCAACGCGTCGTTCCGATTACCGAAGCATGGTTAGGTTATATTACGCAAAGGGTGCGTAAAAGTAACGCTAGATTAGTATGTCGCATCTCAATTCTCTTTAACGCGTCGTTCCGATTACCCATGCATGGTTAGGTTATATTACACAAAGCGTGCGTAAAAAGTGACGCTAGATTAGTATGTCGCATCTCAAGTCTCATTAACGTGTCGTTCCGATTACCTAAGCATCGTTAGGTTATATTACGCAAAGTGTGCGTAAAAAGTGAAGCTAGACTAGTATGTCGCATTTCAAGTCTCTTTAACGCGTTGTTTCGATTACTATGCTTATGTCGCGTCACAAGTCTCTTTAACGTGTCGTTCTGAACACCTAAGCATGGTTAGGTTATATTACACAAAGTGTGCGTTAAAAGTGACGCTAGATTAGTATATCGCGTCTCAGGTCTCTTTAACGTGTCGGTCCGATTATCTAATCATGGTTAGGTTATATTGCGCAAAGTGTGCGTGAAAAGTGACGCTAGATTAGTATGTCCCGTCTAATGTTTCTTTAAGGCATCGTTTCATTACCATTCTTATGTAACATCACAAGTCTCTCTAACGCATCGTTCCAATTACCTAAGCATGGTTAGTGTTTACTACGCAAAGTGTGCGTGAAAAGTGAAATAGATCAATATGTCGCGTCTAATGTCTTTGAGACGCGTCGTTCCGACTACCTAAGCATGGTTAGGTTAAATTACATAAAGAGTGCGTAAAAAGTGATGCTAGATTAGTATGTCGTGTCTCAAGTCTACCTAACCATGCTTCGGTAATCGAACCGACGCGTTATAGAGACATGAGATGCGACATACTAATCTACCGTCACTTTTCACGCACACTTTGTGTAGTATAACCTAAACATGCTTAGGTGTTCGGAAGGACGCGTTAATGAGACTTGTGACGCGACATAAGCATAGTAATTAAAACGAAGCGTTAAAGAGACTTGAAATGGGACATACTAATCTAGCGTCACTTTTAACGCACACTTTACGTAATATATCCTACGATGCTTAGGTAATCGGAACGACGCCTTAAAGAGACTTGAGACGCGGCATATTAATCTCGAGTCACTTTTTACACACGCTATGCATAATACAACCTAACCATGCTTAGATAATCGGAACGACGCGTTAAAGAGGCTTGAGACGCAACATACTAATCTAGCGTCACTTTTCACGCACACTTTGTGTAATATAACCTAACCATGCTTAGGTAATCGGAACAACGCGTTAGAGAGACTTGTAACGCGACATAAGCATGGTAATCGAAACATCGCGTTAAAGAGACTTGAGACGCGACATACTAATCTAGTGTCACTTTTCAAGCACACTTTGCGTAATATAACCTAACCATGCTTAGGTAATTGGAATGACGCGTTAGAGAGACTTGTGACGCGACATAAGCATGGTAATCGAAACGACGCGTTAAAGAGACTTAAGACGCGACATACTAATCTAGCGTCACTTTTCACGCACACTTTGCGTAATATAACCTAACCATGCTTAGGTAATCGAAACGGCGCGTGAAATAGAGTTGAGACGCAACATACAAATCTAGCGTCACTTTTAACGCACACTTTGCATAATATAACCTAACCATGATTAGGTAATCGTAACGACGTGTTAGAGAGACTTGTGACGCGACATAAGCATGCTAATCGAAACAACGCGTTAAAGAGACTTGAGACGCGGCTTACTAATCTAGCATCACTTTTCACGCACACTTTGAATATATAACCTAACCATGCTTAGGTAATCGGAACGACGCGTTAAAGAGATTTGAGACGCGACATACTAATCTAGAGTCACTTTTCACGCACACTTTGCATAATATAACCTAACCACGCTTAGGTAATCGGAACGACGCGTTATAGAAACTTGTGACGCGATATAGTAATCTAGCGTCACTTTCAACGAACAATTTGCATAATGTAACCTAACCATGCTAAGATAATCGGAATGACGCGTTAGAGAGACTTGTGACGCGACATAAGCATGGTAATCTAAACGACGGGTTAAAGACACTTCAGATGCGACATACTAATCTAGCGTCACACTTTGCGTATTATAACCTAGCCATGCATAAGTAATCGCGTTAAAGAGACTTCAGGCACGGCATACTAATCTAACGTCACTTTTCACGGACACTTTGCGTAATATAATCTAACCATGCTAAAGTAATAAAAACGACGCGTTAGGGAGACTTGTGACGCGACATAAGCATGGTAATCGAAACGACGCGATAAAGAGACTTGAGTGCGACTGTCACTTTTCACGCACACTTTGCGTACTATAACAAAACCATACTTAGGTAATCAGAACGACGCGTTAAACAGACTTGTGACGGGACATAGTAATCTAGCTTTACTTTTAACGCACACTTTCCATAATATAAACTAACCATTTTAGGTAATCGAAACGACGCGATAGAGAGACTTGTGACGCGACATAAGCATGGTAATAAAAACGACGTGTTAAAGAGACTTAAGACGCGACATACTAATCTAGCATCACTTTTAACGCACAATTTGCATAATATAACCTAACCATGCTTAGGTAATCAGAACGGCGGGTTAGAGAGACTTGTGACGCGACATAAGCGTGGTAATCAAAACAACGGGTTAAAGACACTTGAGACGCTACATACTAATCTAGCGTCACTATTCACGCACACTTTGCATAATATAACCTAACCATGCTTAGGTAATCGATACGACGCGTTAAAAAGACTAGAAACGCGACGTACTAATAATCTATTGTCACTTTTAACACACAATTTGCATAATATAACCTAACCATGCTTAGCTAATCAGAACGACGGGTTAGAGAGACTTGTGACGCGACATTAGCGTGGTAATCAAAACAACGGGTTAAAGACACTTGAGACGCTACATACCTAATCTAGCGTCACTGTTCACGCACACTTTGCATAATATAACCTAACCATGCTTAGGTTATCGATACGACGCATTAAAAAGACTAGAAACACGACATACTAATAATCTATTGTCACTTTTAACGCACACTTTGCGTAATATAACCTAACCATGCTTAGGTAATCGGAACGACGCATTAAAGAGACATGAGACAAGACATACTAATCTAGCGTCACCTTTTACGCACTCTTTGCGTAATTTAACCAAACCATGCTTATGTAATCGGAACGACGCGTCAAAAAGACTTGAGACGCGAAATACTAATCTATTTCAATTTTCACACACACTTTGCGTAATATAAACTAACCATGCTTAGGTGATTGGAACGATTCATTAGAGAGACTTGTGATGCGACATATGAATGGTAATAAAACGACGCCTTATAGAGACTTTAGACGCGACATACTAATCTAGCGTCACTTTTCACGCACACTTTGCGCAATATACCCTAACAATGCTTAGGTAATTGGACGCGTAAGAGAGATTTGTGACGCGACATAAGCATGGTAATCGAAACGACGCGTTATAGAGATTTGTGACGCGACATAGTAATCTAGCTTCACTTTCAACGCACACTTTTCATAATATAAATTAACCATGCTTAGGTAATCAGAACAACGTGTTAGAGAGACTTGCGACGTGACATAAGCATGGTAATCGAAACGACGCGTTAAAGATAATATAGAGTCACTTTTCCCGCACACTTTACGTAATATAACCAAACCATGGTTAGGTAATCGTAATGACTCGTTAGAGAGACTTGTGACGCGACATATGCATGGTAATCGGAACGACGGGTTAAATTACCATGCTTAGGTGTTCGTAACGACACGTTAAAGAGACTTGTGACGCGACATAAGCATAGTAATCGAAACGATGCGTTAAAGAGATTTGAAATGCGACATACTAGTCCAGCTTCACTTTTTACGCACACTTTGCGTAATATAACCTAACGATGCTTAGGTAATGGGAACGACGCGTTAATGAGGACGCGACATACTAATCTAGCGTCACTTTTTACGCACGCTTTGTGTAATATAAACTAACCATGCTTGGGTAATCGGAACGACACGTTAAAGAGACTTGAGACGCGACATACTAATCTAGCGTCACTTTTCACGCACCCTTTACGTAACGTAACCATGTTTTCGGTAATCGGAACGACGCGTTGAGAGACTTGTGACGCGACATATGCTAGGTAATCGAAACGACGCGTTAAAGAGACTTAAGACGCGACATACTAATCTAGCGTCACTTTTCACGCACGCTTTGCGTATTATAACCTAACAATGCTTAGGTAATTGGACGCGTTAGAGAGACTTATGATGCGACATAATCATGGTAATCGAAACGACGAGTTAAAGAGACTTGAGATGTGACATACTAATCTACCGTCATTTTTCACGCACACTTTGCGTAATATAACCTAACCATGCTTAGGTAATCGAAACGACGCGCTAAAGAGACTTAAGACGCGGCAAACTAATCTAGCATCACTTTTCACGCACACTTTGCGTAATGTAACCAAACCATGCTTAGGTAATAAGAACGACGCGTTAAAATGACTTGTGATGCGACATAGTACTCTACCGTCAATTTTAACGCACTCTCTGCGTAATATAACCTAACCATTATTAGGTAATCGGAACGACGCGTTTGAGAGACTTGTGACGCGACATAAGCATGGTAATGAAAACGACGCATAAAAGAGACTTGAGACACGACATACTAATCTAGCGTCACATTTCCAGCACACTTTGCGTAATATAACCTAACCATGCTTAGGTAATCGGAACGACGCGCTAAAAAGACTTGAGAGGCGACATACTAATCTAACGTCACTTTTCACGGACACTTTGCGTAATATAATCTAACCATGCTTAGGTAATAAAAACGACACGTTAGAGAGACTTGTGACGCGACATAAGCATGGTAATCGAAACGACGCGTTAAAGAGACTTGAGCGCGACTGTCACTTTTCACGCACACTTAGCGTACTATAACAAAACCATACTTAGGTAATCAGAACGACGCGTTAAACAGACTTGTGACGGGACATAGTAATCTAGCTTTACTTTTAACGCACACTTTCCATAATATAAACTAACCATGTTTAGGTAATCGAAACGACGCGATAGAGAGACTTGTGGCGTGACATAAGCATGGTTATCAAAACGACGTGTTAAAGAGACTTGAGACGCGACATACTAATCTAGCATCACTTTTAACGCATAATTTGCGTAATATAACATAACCATGCTTGGGTAATCAGAACGACGGGTTAGAGAGACTTGTGACGCGACATAAGCGTGGTAATCAAAACAACGGGTTAAAGACACTTGAGACGCTACATACTAATCTAGCGTCACTGTTGACACGTCGTTCTGATTACCTAAATATGGTTAGGTTATATTACGCAAAGTGTGCCTGATAAGTGATGCTAGATTAGTATGTCGCGTCTCAAGTCTCTTTGACGCGTCGTTCCGAGTACCTAAGCAAGGTTAGGTAATATTACGCAAAGCGTGCGTAGAAAGTGATGCTAGATTAGTATGTCGCGTCTCAAGTCTCTTTAACGCGTCGTTCCGATTACCTAAGCATCGTTAGGTTATATTACGCAAAGTGTGCGTAATAAGTGACGCTAGATTAGTATGTCCTGTTTCAAGTCTCTTTAACGCGTCATTTCGATAACTATGCTTATGTCTCGTCACAAGTCTCTTTAACGCGTCGTTTCGAACACCTAAGCATTGTTAGGTTATATTACACAAAATGTGCGTGAAAAGTGACGCTAGATTAGTATGTCGCATCTCATGTCTCTTTAACGCGTCAGTTCGATTACCTAAGCATGGTTAGGTTATATTGCACAAAGTGTGCGTAAAAAGTGACGCTAGATTAGTATGTCGCGTCTAAAGTCTTTTTAAAGCGTCGTTCCATTACCATTCTTATGTTGCGTCACAAGTCTCTCTAATGCATCGTTCCAATTACCTAAGCATGGTTAGTTTATATTACGCAAAGTGTGCGTGAAAAGTGAAATAGATTAGTTAGTCGTGCGTCTCAAGTCTTTTTGACGCGTCGTTCCGATTACCTAAGTATTGTTAGGTTAAATTACAAAAAGAGTGCGTAAAAGGTTATGCTAGATTAGTATGTCGTGTCTCAAGTCTCTTTAACGCGTCGTTCCGATTACCTAAGCATGGTTAGGTTATATTACGCAAAGTGTGTGTTAAAAGTACAATAGATTAGTATGTAGCATCTCTTGTCTTTTTAATGCATCGTATCGATTACCTAAGTATGGTTAGGTTATATTATGCAAAGTGTGCGTGAACAATGACGCTAGATTAGTATGTTTATGTCGCGTCACAAGTCTCTCGAACGCGTCATTTTGATTACCTGAGCATGGTTAGGTTATATTACACAAAGTGTGCGTTAAAAGTGACGCTAGATTAGTAGGTCGCGTCTCAAGTCTCTTTAACGCGTTGTTGCGATTACCTAAGCATCGTTAGGTTTTATTACGCAAAATGTGCGTAAAAAGTGACGCTAGATTACCTAAGCATGGTTAGTTTATATTATGGAAAGCGTGCATTAAAAGTAAAGCTAGATTACTATCTCCCGTCACAAGTCTGTTTAACGCGTCGTTCCGACTACCTAAGCATGGTTAGGTTATATTACGCAACGTGTGCGTTAAAAATGACGGTAGATTAGTATGTCAACGTTTCCAGTCTCTTTTACGCGTCGTTTCGATTACCATGCTTATGTTGCGTCACAAGTCTCTCAACGCGTCGTTCCGATTACCGAAGCATGGTTAGGTTATATTACGCAAAGGGTGCGTAAAAGTAACGCTAGATTAGTATGTCGCATCTCAATTCTCTTTAACGCGTCGTTCCGATTACCCATGCATGGTTAGGTTATATTACACAAAGCGTGCGTAAAAAGTGACGCTAGATTAGTATGTCGCATCTCAAGTCTCATTAACGTGTCGTTCCGATTACCTAAGCATCGTTAGGTTATATTACGCAAAGTGTGCGTAAAAAGTGAAGCTAGACTAGTATGTCGCATTTCAAGTCTCTTTAACGCGTTGTTTCGATTACTATGCTTATGTCGCGTCACAAGTCTCTTTAACGTGTCGTTCTGAACACCTAAGCATGGTTAGGTTATATTACACAAAGTGTGCGTTAAAAGTGACGCTAGATTAGTATATCGCGTCTCAGGTCTCTTTAACGTGTCGGTCCGATTATCTAATCATGGTTAGGTTATATTGCGCAAAGTGTGCGTGAAAAGTGACGCTAGATTAGTATGTCCCGTCTAATGTTTCTTTAAGGCATCGTTTCATTACCATTCTTATGTAACATCACAAGTCTCTCTAACGCATCGTTCCAATTACCTAAGCATGGTTAGTGTTTACTACGCAAAGTGTGCGTGAAAAGTGAAATAGATCAATATGTCGCGTCTAATGTCTTTGAGACGCGTCGTTCCGACTACCTAAGCATGGTTAGGTTAAATTACATAAAGAGTGCGTAAAAAGTGATGCTAGATTAGTATGTCGTGTCTCAAGTCTACCTAACCATGCTTCGGTAATCGAACCGACGCGTTATAGAGACATGAGATGCGACATACTAATCTACCGTCACTTTTCACGCACACTTTGTGTAGTATAACCTAAACATGCTTAGGTGTTCGGAAGGACGCGTTAATGAGACTTGTGACGCGACATAAGCATAGTAATTAAAACGAAGCGTTAAAGAGACTTGAAATGGGACATACTAATCTAGCGTCACTTTTAACGCACACTTTACGTAATATATCCTACGATGCTTAGGTAATCGGAACGACGCCTTAAAGAGACTTGAGACGCGGCATATTAATCTCGAGTCACTTTTTACACACGCTATGCATAATACAACCTAACCATGCTTAGATAATCGGAACGACGCGTTAAAGAGACTTGAGACGCAACATACTAATCTAGCGTCACTTTTCACGCACACTTTGTGTAATATAACCTAACCATGCTTAGGTAATCGGAACAACGCGTTAGAGAGACTTGTAACGCGACATAGGCATTGTAATCGAAACGACGCGTTAAAGAGACTTGAGACGCGACATACTAATCTAGTGTCACTTTTCACGCACACTTTGCGTAATATAACCTAACCATGCTTAGGTAATTGGAATGACGCGTTAGAGAGACTTGTGACGCGACATAAGCATGGTAATCGAAACGACGCGTTAAAGAGACTTAAGACGCGACATACTAATCTAGCGTCACTTTTCACGC
The DNA here is from genome assembly GCF_937616625.2 of Mercurialis annua. Taxonomy (NCBI): domain Eukaryota; kingdom Viridiplantae; phylum Streptophyta; class Magnoliopsida; order Malpighiales; family Euphorbiaceae; genus Mercurialis; species Mercurialis annua. The sequence continues at coordinate 27,167,092 of NC_065574.1, read as the reverse complement.
ACACTTTGCGTAATATAACCTAACCATGCTTAGGTAATCGAAACGGCGCGTGAAATAGAGTTGAGACGCAACATACAAATCTAGCGTCACTTTTAACGCACACTTTGCATAATATAACCTAACCATGATTAGGTAATCGTAACGACGTGTTAGAGAGACTTGTGACGCGACATAAGCATGCTAATCGAAACAACGCGTTAAAGAGACTTGAGACGCGGCTTACTAATCTAGCATCACTTTTCACGCACACTTTGAATATATAACCTAACCATGCTTAGGTAATCGGAACGACGCGTTAAAGAGATTTGAGACGCGACATACTAATCTAGAGTCACTTTTCACGCACACTTTGCATAATATAACCTAACCACGCTTAGGTAATCGGAACGACGCGTTATAGAAACTTGTGACGCGATATAGTAATCTAGCGTCACTTTCAACGAACAATTTGCATAATGTAACCTAACCATGCTAAGATAATCGGAATGACGCGTTAGAGAGACTTGTGACGCGACATAAGCATGGTAATCTAAACGACGGGTTAAAGACACTTCAGATGCGACATACTAATCTAGCGTCACACTTTGCGTATTATAACCTAGCCATGCATAAGTAATCGCGTTAAAGAGACTTCAGGCACGGCATACTAATCTAACGTCACTTTTCACGGACACTTTGCGTAATATAATCTAACCATGCTAAAGTAATAAAAACGACGCGTTAGGGAGACTTGTGACGCGACATAAGCATGGTAATCGAAACGACGCGATAAAGAGACTTGAGTGCGACTGTCACTTTTCACGCACACTTTGCGTACTATAACAAAACCATACTTAGGTAATCAGAACGACGCGTTAAACAGACTTGTGACGGGACATAGTAATCTAGCTTTACTTTTAACGCACACTTTCCATAATATAAACTAACCATTTTAGGTAATCGAAACGACGCGATAGAGAGACTTGTGACGCGACATAAGCATGGTAATAAAAACGACGTGTTAAAGAGACTTAAGACGCGACATACTAATCTAGCATCACTTTTAACGCACAATTTGCATAATATAACCTAACCATGCTTAGGTAATCAGAACGGCGGGTTAGAGAGACTTGTGACGCGACATAAGCGTGGTAATCAAAACAACGGGTTAAAGACACTTGAGACGCTACATACTAATCTAGCGTCACTATTCACGCACACTTTGCATAATATAACCTAACCATGCTTAGGTAATCGATACGACGCGTTAAAAAGACTAGAAACGCGACGTACTAATAATCTATTGTCACTTTTAACACACAATTTGCATAATATAACCTAACCATGCTTAGCTAATCAGAACGACGGGTTAGAGAGACTTGTGACGCGACATTAGCGTGGTAATCAAAACAACGGGTTAAAGACACTTGAGACGCTACATACCTAATCTAGCGTCACTGTTCACGCACACTTTGCATAATATAACCTAACCATGCTTAGGTTATCGATACGACGCATTAAAAAGACTAGAAACACGACATACTAATAATCTATTGTCACTTTTAACGCACACTTTGCGTAATATAACCTAACCATGCTTAGGTAATCGGAACGACGCATTAAAGAGACATGAGACAAGACATACTAATCTAGCGTCACCTTTTACGCACTCTTTGCGTAATTTAACCAAACCATGCTTATGTAATCGGAACGACGCGTCAAAAAGACTTGAGACGCGAAATACTAATCTATTTCAATTTTCACACACACTTTGCGTAATATAAACTAACCATGCTTAGGTGATTGGAACGATTCATTAGAGAGACTTGTGATGCGACATATGAATGGTAATAAAACGACGCCTTATAGAGACTTTAGACGCGACATACTAATCTAGCGTCACTTTTCACGCACACTTTGCGCAATATACCCTAACAATGCTTAGGTAATTGGACGCGTAAGAGAGATTTGTGACGCGACATAAGCATGGTAATCGAAACGACGCGTTATAGAGATTTGTGACGCGACATAGTAATCTAGCTTCACTTTCAACGCACACTTTTCATAATATAAATTAACCATGCTTAGGTAATCAGAACAACGTGTTAGAGAGACTTGCGACGTGACATAAGCATGGTAATCGAAACGACGCGTTAAAGATAATATAGAGTCACTTTTCCCGCACACTTTACGTAATATAACCAAACCATGGTTAGGTAATCGTAATGACTCGTTAGAGAGACTTGTGACGCGACATATGCATGGTAATCGGAACGACGGGTTAAATTACCATGCTTAGGTGTTCGTAACGACACGTTAAAGAGACTTGTGACGCGACATAAGCATAGTAATCGAAACGATGCGTTAAAGAGATTTGAAATGCGACATACTAGTCCAGCTTCACTTTTTACGCACACTTTGCGTAATATAACCTAACGATGCTTAGGTAATGGGAACGACGCGTTAATGAGGACGCGACATACTAATCTAGCGTCACTTTTTACGCACGCTTTGTGTAATATAAACTAACCATGCTTGGGTAATCGGAACGACACGTTAAAGAGACTTGAGACGCGACATACTAATCTAGCGTCACTTTTCACGCACCCTTTACGTAACGTAACCATGTTTTCGGTAATCGGAACGACGCGTTGAGAGACTTGTGACGCGACATATGCTAGGTAATCGAAACGACGCGTTAAAGAGACTTAAGACGCGACATACTAATCTAGCGTCACTTTTCACGCACGCTTTGCGTATTATAACCTAACAATGCTTAGGTAATTGGACGCGTTAGAGAGACTTATGATGCGACATAATCATGGTAATCGAAACGACGAGTTAAAGAGACTTGAGATGTGACATACTAATCTACCGTCATTTTTCACGCACACTTTGCGTAATATAACCTAACCATGCTTAGGTAATCGAAACGACGCGCTAAAGAGACTTAAGACGCGGCAAACTAATCTAGCATCACTTTTCACGCACACTTTGCGTAATGTAACCAAACCATGCTTAGGTAATAAGAACGACGCGTTAAAATGACTTGTGATGCGACATAGTACTCTACCGTCAATTTTAACGCACTCTCTGCGTAATATAACCTAACCATTATTAGGTAATCGGAACGACGCGTTTGAGAGACTTGTGACGCGACATAAGCATGGTAATGAAAACGACGCATAAAAGAGACTTGAGACACGACATACTAATCTAGCGTCACATTTCCAGCACACTTTGCGTAATATAACCTAACCATGCTTAGGTAATCGGAACGACGCGCTAAAAAGACTTGAGAGGCGACATACTAATCTAACGTCACTTTTCACGGACACTTTGCGTAATATAATCTAACCATGCTTAGGTAATAAAAACGACACGTTAGAGAGACTTGTGACGCGACATAAGCATGGTAATCGAAACGACGCGTTAAAGAGACTTGAGCGCGACTGTCACTTTTCACGCACACTTAGCGTACTATAACAAAACCATACTTAGGTAATCAGAACGACGCGTTAAACAGACTTGTGACGGGACATAGTAATCTAGCTTTACTTTTAACGCACACTTTCCATAATATAAACTAACCATGTTTAGGTAATCGAAACGACGCGATAGAGAGACTTGTGGCGTGACATAAGCATGGTTATCAAAACGACGTGTTAAAGAGACTTGAGACGCGACATACTAATCTAGCATCACTTTTAACGCATAATTTGCGTAATATAACATAACCATGCTTGGGTAATCAGAACGACGGGTTAGAGAGACTTGTGACGCGACATAAGCGTGGTAATCAAAACAACGGGTTAAAGACACTTGAGACGCTACATACTAATCTAGCGTCACTGTTCACGCATACTTTGCATAATATAACCTAACCATGCTTAGGTAATCGATACGACGAGTTAAAAAGACTAGAAACGCGACATACTAATAATCTATTGTCACTTTTAACGCACAATTTGTGTAATATAACCTAACCATGCTTACCTAATCAGAACGACGGGTTAGAGAGACTTGTGACGCGACATAAGCGTGGTAATCCAAACAACGGGTTAAAGACACTTGAGACGCTACATACTAATCTAGCGTCACTGTTCACGCACACTTTGCATAATATAACCTAACCATGCTTAGGTAATCGATACGACGCGTTAAAAAGACAGGAAACGCGACATACTAATAATCTATTTTCACTTTTAACACACACTTTGCGTAATATAACCTAACCATGCTTAGGTAATCGGAACGACGCATTAAAGAGACATGAGACAAGACATACTAATCTAGCGTCACCTTTTACGCACTCTTTGCGTAATTTTACCAAACCATGCTTATGTAATCGGAACGACGCGTCAAAAAGACTTGAGACGCGACATACTAATCTATTTCAATTTTCACGCACACTTTGCGTAATATAAACTAACCATGCTTAGTTGATTGGAACGATTCATTAGAGAGACTTGTGATGCGACATATGAATGGTAATGAAACGACGCCTTAAAGAGACATTAGACGCGACATACTAATCTAGCGTCACTTTTCACGCACACTTTGCGCAATATACCCTAACAATGCTTAGGTAATTGGAAGCGTTAGAGAGATTTGTGACGCGACATAAGCATGGTAATCGAAACGACGCGTTAAAGAGACTTGAGACGCAACATACTAATCTAGCATCACTTTTCACGCACACTTTGCTTATATAACCTAACCATGCTTAGGTAATCGGAATGACGTGTTAAAGAGACTTGTGACGCGACATACTAATCTAGCGTCACTTTTCACGCACACTTTGCGTAATATAACCTAACAATGCTTAGGTAATCGGAACGACGCGTTAAAGAGACTTGTGACGCGACATAGTAATCTAGCTTCACTTTCAACGTTCCACAATATAAATTAACCATGCTTAGGTAATCAGAACAACATGTTAGAGAGACTTGCGACGTGATATAAGCATGGTAATCGAAACGACGCGTTAAAGATAATCTAGAGTCACTTTTCCCGCACACCTTGCGTAATATAACCAAACCATGCTTAGCTAATCGGAACAATGTGTTAAAGAAACTTGTGACGCGACATAGTAATCTAGCGTCACTTTTAACGCACACTTTGCGTAATATAACCAAACCATGGTTAGGTAATCGTAATGACTCGTTAGAGAGACTTGTGACGCGGCATATGCATGGTAATCGGAACGACGGGTTAAATTACCATGCTTAGGTGTTCGTAACGACACGTTAAAGAGACTTGTGACGCGACATAAGCATAGTAATCATAACAATGCGTTAAAGAGACTTGTAACGCGACATACTAGTCCAGCTTCACTTTTTTACGCACACTTTGCGTAATATAACCTAACGATGCTTAGGTAATGGGAACGACGCGTTAATGAGACTTGAGACGCGACATACTAATCTAGCGTCACTTTTTACGCACGCTTTGCGTAATATAACCTAATCATGCTTGGGTAATCGGAACGACGCGTTAAAGAGACTTGAGACGCGACATACTAATCTAGCGTCACTTTTCACGCACCTTTTACGTAATATAACCTAACCATGTTTTCGGTAATCGGAACGACGCGTTGAGAGACTTGTGACGCGACATATTCAAGGTAATCGAAACGACGCGTTAAAGAGACTTAAGACGCGACATACTAATCTAGCGTCACTTTTCACGCACGCTTTGCGTATTATAACCTAACAATGCTTAGGTAATTGGACGTGTTAGAGAGACTTATGACGCGACATAAGCATGGTAATCGAAACGACGCGTTAAAGAGACTTGAGATGTGACATACTAATCTACCGTCATTTTTCACGCACACTTTGCGTAATATAACCTAACCATGCTTAGGTAATCGAAACAACGCGCTAAAGAGACTTAAGACGCGACAAACTAATCTAGCGTCACTTTTCACGCACACTTTGCGTAATGTAACCAAACCATGCTTAGATAATCAGAACGACGCGTTAAAATGACTTATGACGCAACATAGTACTCTACCGTCAATTTTTAGGCACTCTCTGCGTAATATAACCTAACCATGATTAGGCAATCGGAATGACCCGTTTGAGAGACTTGTGACGCGACATAAGCATGGTAATAAAAACGACGCATAAAAGATACTTGAGACACGACATACGACATACTAATCTAGCGTCACATTTCCAGCACACTTTGCGTAATCTGACCTAACCATGCTTAGGTAATCGGAACGACGCGCTAAAAAGACTTGAGAGGCGACGTACTAATCTATTGTCACTTTTGACGCATACTTGGCATAATATAACCTAACCATGCTTAGGTAATCGGAACGACGCGTTAAAGAGACTTCAGACGCGACATACTAATCTAGCGTCACATTTGACGCACACTTTGCGTATTATAACCTAGCCATGCATAAGTAATCGGACCGACGCGTTAAAGAGACTTGAGGCACGACATACTAATCTAACGTCACTTTTCACGGACACTTTGCGTAATATAACCTAACCATGCTTAAGTAATCAAAACGACGTGTTAGAGAGACTTGTGACGCGACATAAGCATGGTAATCGAAACGACGCGTTAAAGAGACTTGAGATGCGACTGTCACTTTTCACGCACACTTTGCGTACTATACCAAAACCATACTTAGGTAATCAGAATAATATAAACTAACAATGCTTAGGTAATCGGAACGACGCGATAGAGAGACTTGTGACGCGACATAAGCATGGTAATCAAAACGACGTGTTAAAGAGACTTGAGACGCGACATACTAATCTAGCATCAGTTTTAACGCACAGTTTGCGTAATATAACCTAACCATGCTTAGGTAATCAGAACGACGCGTTAGAGAGACTTGTGACGCGGCATAAGCGTGGTAATCAAAATGACGGGTTAAAGACACTTGAGACGCTACATACTAATCTAGCGTCACTGTTCACGCACACTTTGCATAATAAACCTAACCATGCTTAGGTAATTGATACGACGCGTTAAAAAGACTAGAGACGCGACATACTAATAATCTATTGTCACTTTTAACGCACACTTTGCGTATAGGTAATCGGAACGACGCATTAAAGAGACATGAGACAAGAAATACTAATCTAGCATCACCTTTTACGCACTCTTTGCGTAATTTAACCAAACTATGCTTAGGTAATCGGAACGACGCGTCAAAAAGACTTGTGACGCGACATACTAATCTATTTCAATTTTCACGCACACTTTGCGTAATATAAACTAACCATGCTTAGGTGATTGGAACGATTCATTAGAGAGACTTGTGATGTGACATATGAATGGTAATGAAACGACGCCTTAAAGAGACTTTAGACGCGACATACTAATATAGCGTCACTTTTCACGCACACTTTTCGCAATATACCCTAGCAATGCTTAGCTAATTGGACGCGTTAGAGAGATTTGTGACGTGACATAAGCATGGTAATTAAAACGACGCGTTAACGAGACTTGAGACGTGACATACTAATCTACCGTCATTTTTCACAAACACTTTGCTTAATATAACATAACCTTGCTAAGATAATCGAAACGACGCGCTAAAGAGACTTGAGACGTGGCAATCTAATCTAGCGTCACTTTTCACGCACACTTTGCGTAATGTAACCAAACCATGCTTAGATTATCAGAACGACGCGTTAAAATGTCTTGTGACGCGACATAGTACTCTACCGTCAATTTTAACGCACTCTCTGCGTAATATAACCTAACCATGATTAGGTAATCGGAACGACTCGTTTGAGAGACTTGTGACGCGACATAAGCATGGTAATAAAAACGACGCATAAAAGAGACTTGAGACACGACATACTAATCTAGCGTCACATTTCTAGCACACTTTGCATAATATAACCTAACCATGATTAGTTAATCAGAACTACGCGCTAAAAAGACTTGAGATGCGACATACTAGTATCTATTGTCACTTTTGACGCATTCTTAGGTAATCGGAACGACGTGTTAAAGAGACTTGAGACACGACATACTAATCTAGCGTCACATTTGACGCACACTTTGCGTATTATAACCTAGCCATGCATAAGTAATCGGATCGACGCGTTAAAGAGACTTGAGGCACGACATACTAATCCAACGTCATTTTTCACAAACACTTTGCGTAATATATAACCTAACCATGCTTAAGTAATCGAAACGACGCGTTAGAGAGACTTGTGACGCGACATAAGCGTGGTAATCGAAACGACGCATTAAAGAGACTTGAGACGCGACTGTCACTTTTCACGCACACTTTGCGTACTATAACAAAACCATACTTAGGTAATCAGAACGACGCGTTAAACAGACTTGTGACGGGACATAGTAATCTAGCTTTACTTTTAACACACACTTTCCATAATATAAACTAACCATGCTTAGGTAATCGGAACAACGCGATAGAGAGACTTGTGACGCGACATAAGCATGGTAATCAAAACGACGTGGGGACATACTAATCTAGCATCAGTTTTAATGCACAGTTTGCGTAATATAAACTAACCATGCTCAGGTAATCAGAACGACGCGTTAAAGAGACTTGTGACGCGACATAAGCGTGGTAATCAAAATGACAGGTTAAAGACACTTGAGACGCTGCATACTAATCTAGCGTCACTGTTCACGCACACTTTGCATAATATAACCAAACCATGCTTAGGTAATCGAAACGACGCGTTAAAAAGACTAGAAACGCGACATACTAATAATCTATTGTCACTTTTAACGCACACTTTGCGTAATATAACCTAACCATGCTTAGGTAATCGGAACGACACATTAAAGAGACATGAGACAAGACATACTAATCTAGCGTCACCTTTTACGCACTCTTTGCGTAATTTAAACAAACCATGCTTATGTAATCGGAACGACGTGTCAAAAAAACTTGAGACGCGACATACTAATCTATTTCAATTTTCACGCACATTTTGCGCAATATAGACTAACCATGCTTAGGTGATTGGAACGATTTATTAGAGAGACTTGTGATGCGACATATGAATGGTAATGAAACGACGCCTTAAAGAGACTTTAGACGCGACATACTAATCTAGCGTCACTTTTCACGCACACTTTGCGCAATATACCCTAACAATGCTTAGGTAATTGGACGCGTTAGAGAGATTTTTGACGCGACATAAGCATGGTAATCGAAACGGCGCGTTAAAGAGACTTGAGACGTGACATACTGATCTACCGTCATTTTTCACGCACACTTTGCGTAATATAACCTAACCATGCTTAGATAATTGGAACGACGCGCTAAAGAGACTTGAGACGCGGCAAACTAATCTAGCGTCACTTTTCAAACACACTTTGCGTAATGTAACCAAACCATGCTTAGGTAATTAGAATGACGCGTTAAAATGACTTGTGACGCGACATAGTACTCTACCGTCAATTTCAACGCACTCTTTGCGTAATATAAGCTAACCATGATTAGGTAATCGCAACGACGCGTTTGAGAGGCTTGTGACGCGACATAAGCATGGTAATCAGAACGACGCATAAAAGAGACTTGAGACACGATTTACTAATCTAGCGTCACATTTCCAGCACACTTTGCGCAATATAACCTAACCATGTTGAGGTAATCGAAACGACGCGCTAAAAAGACTTGTCACTTTTGACGCATACTTGGCATAATATAACCTGACGCGACATACTAATCTAGCGTCACATTTGACGCACACTTTGCGTATTATAACCTAGCCATGCATAAGTAATCGGACCGACGCGTTAAGGAGACTTGAGGCACGACATACTAATCTAACATCACTTTTCACGGACACTTTGCGTAATATAACCTAACCATGCTTAAGTGATTGAAACGACGCGTTAGAGAGACTTTTGACGCGACATAAGCATGGTAATCGAAACGACGCATTAAAGAGACTTGAGACGCGACTGTCACTTTTCACGCACACTTTGCGTACTATAACAAAACCATACTTAGGTAATCAGAACGACGCGTTAAACAGACTTGTGAGGGGACATAGTAATCTAGCTTTACTTTTAACGCACACTTTCCATAATATAAACTAACCATGCTTAGGTAATCGAAACGGAGCGATAGAGAGACTTATGACGCGACATAAGCATGGTAATCAAGACGACGTGTTAAAGAGACTTGAGACACGACATGCTAATCTAGCATCACTTTTAACGCACAGTTTGCGTAATTTAACCTAACCATGCTTAGATAATAAAAACGACGCGTTAGAGAGACTTGTGACGCGACATAAGCGTGGTAATCAAAACGACGAGTTAAAGACACTAGAGACGCTACATACTAATCTAGCGTCACTGTTCACGCATACTTTAAATAATATAACCTAACCATGCTTAGGTAATCGATACGACGCTTTAAAAAGACTAGAGACGCGACATACTAATCTATTGTCACTTTTAACTCACACTTTGCGTAATATAACCTAACGATGCTTAGGTAATCGGAACGACGCATTAAAGAGACATGAGACAAGACGTACTAATCTAGCATCACCTTTCATCCGCTCTTTGCGTAATTTAACCTAACCATGCTAAGGTAATCGGACCGACGCGTTAAAGAGACATGAGACGCGATATACTAATCTAGCGTCACTTAACTTAACGATGCTTAGGTAATCGCAACGACGCGTTAAAGAGACTTGAGACGCGACATATTAATCTAACTTCACTTTTTACGCACGCTTTGCATAATCCTAACCATGCTTGGTTAATCGGAACAACACGTTAAAGAGACTTGAGACACGACATATTAATCTAGCGTCACTATTTACACACACTTTGCGAAATATAACCTAACGACGCGATAGAAAGACTTGTGACGCGACGTAAGCATGGTAATTGAAACGACGCGTTAAGAGACTTGAGACGCGACATACTAATCTAGCGTCAGTTTTCACGCACACTTTGCGTAATATAACCTAACCATTATTAGGTAATCGGAACGACGCGTCAAAAAGACTTGAGAGGCGACAGACTAATCTATTGTCACTTTTCACGCACACTTTGCGTAATATAACTAACCTTGCTTAGGTAATTGGAACGATGCATTATAGAGAATTGTGACGAGACATAAGCATGGTAATCGAAACGACGCGTTAAAGAGACTTTAGACGCGACCTACCAATATAGCGTCACTTTTCACGCACAGTTTGTTTAATATTACCTAAGCATGCATATGTAATCGAAACGGCGTATTATTGAGACTGTTGACGCGACATAAGCATGGTAATTGAAATGACGTGTTAAAGAGACTTGAGACGCGACATACTAATTAAACGTCACTTTTCATGCACACTTTGACGGGACATAGTAATCTAGCTTCACTTTCAACACACACTTTCCATAATAAAAACTAGCCATGCATAGGCAATCGGAACGACGCGTTAGAGAGACTTGCGACACGACATAAGCATGGTAATCAAAACGACGTGTTAAAGAGACTTGAGACGCGACATACTAATCTAGCGTCACTTTTCACGCACACTTTGCGTAATATAACCAAACCATGCTTAGGTAATTGGAACGACGCTTTAAAGAAACTTGTGACGCGTCATAGTAATCTAGCGTCACTTTTAAGGCACACTTTGTGTAATATAACCTTAACCATGCTTACGTAATCTGAACGACGGGTTAGAGAGACTTGTGACGAGATATAAGCATGGTAATCGAAACGACGCGTTAAAGAGACTTGAGAGCGACATACTAATCTAGCGTCACTTTTCACGCACACTTTAGGTAATATGGTTTAACAATGCTTAGATAATTGGAACGATGCATTAGAGAGACTTGTGACGCGACATAAGCATGGTAATCAAAACAACGCGTTAATAAGACTTGAGACGCGACATACTAATCTAGCGTCATATTTCACACACACTTTGCATAATATAACCTAACCATGCTTAGGTAATAGAAACGACGCGTTAAAGAGACTTGAGACGGGACATACTAATCTAGCGTCACTTTTCACGCACACTTTGCGTAATAAAACAAAACCATGCTTAGGTAATCGGAACGACGCGTTAAAGTGACTTGTGACGCGACATAGTACTCTACCGTCAATTTTAACGCAAACTTTGCGTAATATAACCTAACCATGATTAATCAGAAAGATGCATTAGGGAGACTTGTGAGGCGACATAAGCATGGTAATCGAAACAACGCGTAAAAGAGATTTGAGACACGACATGCTAATCTAGCGTCACTTTTCACGAACACTTTGCATAATATAACTTAACCATGCCTAGGTACTCGGAACGACGCGTTAAAGACACTTGAGACACGTCATACTAATCTAGCATCACATTTTATGCACACTTTGCGTAATATAACCTGACCATGCCTAGGTAATCGGAACGACGCGTCAAAAAAAGACTTGAGAGGCGACAGGCTAATCTATTGTCACTTTTCACGCACACTTTGCGTAATATAAACTAACCTTACTTAGGTAATCGGAACGATACATCAGAGAGACCTTTGACGAGACATAAGCATGGTAATCTAAACGACGCGTTAAAGAGACTTTAGACGCGACCTACCAATCTAGCGTCACTTTTCACGCACACTTTACTGAATATTACCTAAGCATGCATATGTAATCGGAACGGCGCATTAGTGAGATTCTTGACGCGACATAAGCATGGTAATTAAAAAGACGTGTTAAAGAGACTTGAGACGCGACATACTAATCTAACGTCACTTTTCACGCACACTTTGCGTAATATAACCTAACCATGGTTAGGTAATCGAAACGACGCGTTAAAGAGACTTGAGATGCAACATACTAATCTACCGTCACTTTTCACGCACATTTTGCGTAATATAACCTAACTATACTTAGTTAATCGGAACGACGCGTTAATGGGACTTGAGATGCGACATACTAATCTAGCGTCACTTTTCACGCACACTTTGCATAATATAACCCATGCTTGGATAATTGGAACGACGCGTTAAAGAGACTTGTGTGCATGGTAATCGAAACGACTCGTTAAAGAGACTTAAGATGCGACATAATAATCTATTGTCACTTTTCATGAACTCTGCGTAATATAACCTAATCATGCTTCAGTAATCGGAACGAGGCACTAGAGAGACTTGTGACGCGATATAATCATGGTAATCGAAATGACGTGTTAAAGAGACGTGAGATGCGACATATTAATCTAGCGTCACTTTTCACGCACACCCTGCGTAATATAACCAAACCATGCTTAGGTAATCGGAACGACATGATAAAGAGACTTGTGACGCGGCATACTAATCTAGCATCACTTTTCACGCACACTTTGCGTAATATAACCTAACCATGTTTAGGTAATCGGAACGACGCTTTAAAAAGAATTCAGACGCGATACTCTAATTTATTGTAACTTTTAACGCACACTTCGCATAATATAACTTAACCATGCTAAGGTAATAGGAACGACGCGTTAAAGAGACCTGAGACAAGACATACTAATATATCATCACCTTTTATGCATTCTTTGTGTAATATAACCTAACCATGCTTAGGTAATCGGAACGACGAGTCAAAAAGACATACTAATCTATCGTCACTTTTCAGGCAAACTTTGGATAATATAAACTAACTATGCTTAGGATATCGGAACGGCGTCTTAAAGAGACTGGTGACACGACATACTAATCTAGCTTCACTTTTCACGCATAGTTTGCGTAATATAACCTAACCATGCTTAAGTAATCTGTACGACGCGTTAAAGAGACTTGAGACGCGACATACTAATCTAGCGTTACTTTTCAAGCACACTTTGCATAATATAACCTAACCATACTTAGGTAATCGGAACGACGCGTAAAAGAGATTTGTGATGGGACATAGTAATCTAGCGTCACTTTTAAAGCACACTTTCCTTATTATAACCTAACCATGCATGGTAATCGGAACGACGGGTTAAATTACCATGTTTAGGTGTTCGTAACGACACGTTAAAGAGACTTGTGACGCGACATAAGCATAGTAATCGAAACGATGCGTTAAAGAGACTTGAAACGCGACATACTAGTCCAGCTTTACTTTTTACGCACACTTTGCGTAATATAACCTAACGATGCTTAGGTAATGGGAACGACGCGTTAATGAGACTTGAGACGCGACATACTAATCTAGCGTCACTTTTTACGCACGCTTTGCGTAATATAACCTAACCATGCTTGGGTAATCGGAACGACGCGTTAAAGAGACTTGAGACGCGACATACTAATCTAGCGTCACTTTTCACGCACCCTTTACGTAATAAAACCTAACCATGTTTTCGGTAATCGGAACGACGCGTTGAGAGACTTGTGACGCGACATATGCAAGGTAATCGAAACGACGCGTTAAAGAGACTTAAGACGCGACATACTAATCTAGCGTCACTTTTCACGCACGCTTTGCGTATTATAACCTAACAATGCTTAGGTAATTGGACGTGTTAGAGAGACTTATGACGCGGCATAAGCATGGTAATCGAAACGACGCGTTAAAGAGACTTGAGATGCGACATACTAATCTACCGTCATTTTTCACGCACACTTTGCGTAATATAACCTAACCATGCTTAGGTAATCGAAACAACGCGCTAAAGAGACTTAAGACGCGGCAAACTAATCTAGCGTCAGTTTTCACGCACACTTTGCGTAATGTAACCAAACCATGCTTAGATAATCAGAACGACGCGTTAAAATGACTTGTGACGCAACATAGTACTCTACCGTCAATTTTTACGCACTCTCTGCGTAATATAACCTAACCATGATTATGCAATCGGAACGACGCGTTTGAGAGATTTGTTACGCGACAATAGCATGGTAATAAAAACGACGCATAAAAGAAACTTGAGACACGACATACTAATCTAGCGTCACATTTCCAGCACACTTTGCGTAATATGACTTGAGAGGCGACATACTAATCTATTGTCACTTTTGACGCATACTTGGCATAATATAACCTAACCATGCTTAGGTAATCGGAACGACGCGTTAAAGAGACTTCAGACGCGACATACTAATCTAGCGTCACATTTGACGCACACTTTGCGTATTATAACCTAGCCATGCATAAGTAATCGGACCGACGCGTTAAAGAGACTTGAGGCACGACATACTAATCTAACGTCACTTTTCACGCACACTTTGCGTAATATAACCTAACCATGCTTAAGTAATCAAAACGACGTATTTGAGAGACTTGTGACGCGACATAAGCATGGTAATCGAAACGACGCGTTAAAGAGACTTGAGACGCGACTGTCACTTTTCACGCACACTTTGCGTACTATTACAAAACCATACTTAGGTAATCAGAATAATATAAACTAACCATGCTTAGGTAATCGGAACGACGCGATAGAGAGACTTGTGACGCGACATAAGCATGGTAATCAAAACGACGTGTTAAAGAGACTTGAGACGCGACATACTAATCTAGCATCAGTTTTAACGCACAGTTTGCGTAATATAACCTAACCATGCTTAGGTAATCAGAACGACGAGTTAGAGAGACTTGTGACGCGGTATAAGCGTGGTAATCAAAATGACGGGTTAAAGACACTTGAGACGCTACATACTAATCTAGCGTCACTGTTCACGCACACTTTGCATAATACAACCTAACCATGCTTAGGTAATCGATACGACGCGTTGACTAGAGACGCGACATACTAATAATCTATTGTCACTTTTAACGCACACTTTGCGTAATATAACCTAACCATTCTTAGGTTATCGGAACGACGCATTAAAGAGTCATGAGACAAGACATACTAATCTAGCATCACCTTTTACGCACTCTTTGCGTAATTTAACCAAACTATGCTTAGCTAATCGGAACGCCGCGTCAAAAAGACTTGAGACGCGACATACTAATCTATTTCAATTTTCACGCACACTTTGCGTAATATAAACTAACTATGCTTAGGTGATTGGAACGATTCATTAGAGAGACTTGTGATGTGACATATGAATGGTAATGAAACGACGCCTTAAAGAGACTTTAGACGCGACATACTAATCTAGCGTCACTTTTCACGCACACTTTTCGCAATATAGCAATGCTTAGCTAATTGGACGCGTTAGAGAGATTTGTTACGAGACATAAGCATGATAATCGAAACGACGCGTTAACGAGACTTGAGACGTGACATACTAATCTACCGTCATTTTTCACGCACACTTTGCGTAATATAACATAACCATGCTTAGATAATCGAAACGACGCGCTAAAGAGACTTGAGACGCGGCAAACTAATCTAGCGTCACTTTTCACGCACACTTTGCGTAATGTAACCAAACCATGCTTAGATAATCAGAACGACGCGTTAAAATGACTTGTGACGCGACATAGTACTCTACCGTCAATTTTAACGCACTCTCTGCGTAATATAACCTAACCATGATTAGGTAATCGCAACGACTCGTTTGAGAGACTTGTGACGCGACATAAGCATGGTAATAAAAACGACGCATAAAAGAGACTTGAGACACGACATATTAATCTAGCGTCACATTTCCAGAACACTTTGCGTAATATAACCTAACCATGCTTAGTTAATCAGAACGACGTGCTAAAAAGACTTGAGATGCGACATACTAGTATCTATTGTCACTTTTGACGCATACTTGGCATAATATAACCTAACCATGCTTAGGTAATCGGAACGACGCGTTAAAGAGACTTGAGACACGACATACTAATCTAGCGTCACATTTGATGCACACTTTGCGTATTATAACCTAGCCATGCATAAGTAATCGGATCGACGCGTTAAAGAGACTTGAGGCACGACATACTAATCCAACATCATTTTTCACAGACACTTTGCGTAATATATAACCTAACCATGCTTAAGTAATCGAAACGACGCGTTCGAGAGACTTGTGACGCGACATAAGCATGGTAATCGAAACGACGCGTTAAAGAGACTTGAGACGCGACTGTCACTTTTCACGCACACTTTGCGTACTATAACAAAACCATATTTAGGTAATCAGAACGACGCATTAAACAGACTTGTGACGGGACATAGTAATCTAGCTTTACTTTTAACACACACTTTCCATAATATAAACTAACCATGCTTAGGTAATTAGAACAACGCGATAGAGAGACTTGTGACGCCACATAAGCATGGTAATCAAAACGACGTGGCGACATACTAATCTAGCATCAGTTTTAACGCACGGTTTGCGTAATATAACCTAACCATGCTTAGGTAATCAGAACAACGCGTTAGAGAGACTTGTGACGCGACATAAGCGTGGTAAGCAAAATGACGGGTTAAAGACACTTGAGACGCTACATATTAATCTAGCGTCACTGTTCACGCACACTTTGCATAATATAACCTAACCATGCTTAGGTAATCGAAACGACGCGTTAAAAAGACTAGAAACGCGACATACTAATAATCTATTGTCACTTTTAACGCACACTTTGCGTAATATAACCAAACCATGCTTAGGTAATCGGAACGACGCATTAAAGAGACATGAGACAAGACATACTAATCTAGCGTCACCATTTACGCACTCTTTGCGTAATTTAAACAAACCATGCTTATGTAATCGGAACGACGCGTCAAAAAGACTTGAGACGCGACATACTAATCTATTTCAATTTTCACGCACACTTTGCGTAATATAGACTAACCATGCTTAGGTGATTGGAACTATTTATTAGAGAGACTTGTGATGCGACATATGAATGGTAATGAAACGAAGCCTTAAAGAGATTTTAGACGCGACATACTAATCTAGCGTCACTTTTCACGCACACTTTGCGCAATATACCCTAACAATGCTTAGATAATTGGACGCGTTAGAGAGATTTTTGACGCGACATAAGCATGGTAATCGAAACGGAGCGTTAAAGAGACTTGAGACATGACATACTGATCTACCGTCATTTTTCACGCACACTTTGCGTAATATAACCTAACCATGCTTAGATAATTGGAACGACGCGCTAAAGAGACTTGAGACGCGGCGAACTAATCTGGCGTCACTTTTCAAGCACACTTTGCGTAATGTAACCAAACCATCATGCTTAGGTAATTAGAATGACGCGTTAAAATGACTTGTGAGGCGACATAGTACTCTACCGTCAATTTTAACGCACTCTTTGCGTAATATAACCTAACCATGATTAGGTAATCGGAACGACGCGTTTGAGAGACTTGTGACGCGACATAAGCATGGTAATAAGAACGACGCATAAAAGAGACTTGAGACACGATTTACTAATCTAGCGTCACATTTCCAGCACACTTTGCGTAATATAACCTAACCATGCTGAGGTAATCGAAACGACGCGCTAAAACGACTTGTCACTTTTGACGCATACTTGGCATAATATAACCTGACGCGACATGCTAATCTAGCGTCACATTTGACGCACACTTTGCGTATTATAACCTAGCCATGCATAAGTAATCGGACCGACGCGTTAAAGAGACTTGAGTCACGACATACTAATCTAACATCACTTTTCACGGACACTTTGCGTAATATAACCTAACCATGCTTAAGTGATTGAAACGACGCGTTAGAGAGACTTGTGACGCGACATAAGCATGGTAATCGAAACGACGCGTTAAAGTGACTTGAGACGCGACTGTCACTTTTCACGCACACTTTGCGTACTATAACAAAACCATGCTTAGGTAATCAGAACGACGCGTTAAACAGACTTGTGAGGGGACATAGTAATATAGCTTTACTTTTAACGCACACTTTCCATAATATAAACTACCATGCTTAGGTAATCGAAACGGCGCGATAGAGAGACTTATGACGCGACATAAGCATGGTAATCAAAACGACGTGTTAAAGAGACTTAAGACGCGACATGCTAATCTAGCATCACTTTTAACGCACAGTTTGCGTAATTTAACCTAACCATGCTTAGATAATATAAACAACGCGTTAGAGAGACTTGTGACGCGACATAAGCGTGGTAATCAAAACGACGGGTTAAAGACACTAGAGACGCTACATACTAATCTAGCATCACTGTTCACGCACACTTTGCATAATATAACCTAACCATGCTTAGGTAATCGATACGACGGGTTAAAAAGACTAGATACGCGACATACTAATCTATTGTCACTTTTAACTCACACTTTGCGTAATATAACCTAACCAATCTTAGGTAATCGGAACGACGCATTAAAGAGACATGAGACAAGACGTACTAATCTAGCATCACCTTTTATCCGCTCTTTGCGTAATTTAACCTAACCATGCTTAGATAATTGTACCGACGCGTCAAAAAGACTTGAGACGCGACATACTAATCTATTTCAATTTTCACGCACACTTTGCGTAATATAAACCAACCATGCTTAGGTGATTGGAACGATTCATTAGAGAGACTTGTGATGCAATATATGAATGGTAATGAAACGACGCCTTAAAGAGACTTTAGACGCGACATAATACTAATCTAGCGTCACTTTTCACGCACACTTTGCGCAATATACCCTAACCATGCTAAGGTAATCGGACCGACGCGTTAAAGAGACATGAGACGCGATATACTAATCTAGCGTCACTTATTACGCACACTTTGCGTAATATAACTTAACGATGCTTAGGTAATCGCAACGACGCGTTAAAGAGACTTGAGACGCGACATATTAATCTAACTTCACTTTTTACGCACGCTTTGCATAATCCTAACCATGCTTGGTTAATCGGAACAACACGTTAAAGAGACTTGAGACACGACATTCTAATCTAGCGTCACTATTTACACACACTTTGCGTAATATAACCTAACGACGCGATAGAAAGACTTGTGACGCGATGTAAGCATGGTAATTAAAACGACGCGTTAAGAGACTTGAGACGCGACATACTAATCTAGCGTCAGTTTTCACGCACACTTTGCGTAATATAACCTAACCATTATTAGGTAATCGGAACGACGCGTCAAAAAGACTTGAGAGGCGACAGACTAATCTATTGTCACTTTTCACGCACACTTTGCGTAATATAACTAACCTTGCTTAGGTAATTGGAACGATGCATTATAGAGACTTGTGACGAGACATAAGCATGGTAATCGAAACGACGCGTTAAAGAGACTTTAGACGCGACCTACCAATATAGCGTCACTTTTCACGCACAGTTTGCTTAATATTACCTAAGCATGCATATGTAATCGAAACGGCGCATTATTGAGACTGTTGACGCGACATAAGCATGGTAATTGAAATGACGTGTTAAAGAGACTTGAGACGCGACATACTAATTAAACGTCACTTTTCATGCACACTTTGACGGGACATAGTAATCTAGCTTCACTTTCAACACACACTTTCCATAATAAAAACTAGCCATGCATAGGCAATCGGAACGACGCGTTAGAGAGACTTGCGACACGACATAAGCATGGTAATCAGAACGACGTGTTAAAGAGACTTGAGACGCGAAATACTAATGTAGCGTCATTTTTCACGCACACTTTGCGTAATATAACCAAACCATGCTTAGGTAATTGGAACGACGCTTTAAAGAAACTTGTGATGCGTCATAGTAATCTAGAGTCACTTTTAACGCACACTTTGTGTAATATAACCTTAACCATGCTTACGTAATCTGAATGACGCGTTAGAGAGACTTGTGACGAGATATAAGCATGGTAATCGAAACGACGCGTTAAAGAGACTTGAGAGCGACATACTAATCTAGCGTCACTTTTCACGCACACTTTGCGTAATATGGTTTAACAATGCTTAGATAATTGGAACGATGCATTAGAGAGACTTGTGACGCGACATAAGCATGGTAATCAAAACAACGCGTTAATGAGACTTAAGATGCGACATACTAATCTAGCGTCATATTTCACACACACTTTGCATAATATAACCTAACCATGCTTAGGTAATAGAAACGACGCGTTAAAGAGACTTGAGACGGGACATACTAATCTAGCGTCACTTTTCACGCACACTTTGCGTAATAAAACAAAACCATGCTTAGGTAATCGGAACGACGCGTTAAAGTGACTTGTGACGCGACATAGTACTCTACCGTCAATTTTAACGCAAACTTTGCGTAATATAACCTAACCATGATTAATCAGAAAGACGCATTAGGGAGACTTGTGAGGCGACATAAGCATGGTAATCGAAACAACGCGTAAAAGAGATTTGAGACACGACATGCTAATCTAGCGTCACTTTTCACGAACACTTTGCATAATATAACTTAACCATGCCTAGGTAATCGGAACGACGCGTTAAAGACACTTGAGACACGTCATACTAATCTAGCATCACATTTTATGCACACTTTGCGTAATATAACCTGACCATGCCTAGGTAATCGGAACGACGCGTTTAAAAAAGACTTGAGAGGCGACAGACTAATCTCTATTGTCACTTTTCACGCACACTTTGCGTAATATAAACTAACCTTACTTAGGTAATCGGAACGATACATCAGAGAGACCTTTGACGAGACATAAGCATGGTAATCTAAACGACGCGTTAAAGAGACTTTAGACGCGACCTACCAATCTAGCGTCACTTTTCACGCACACTTTACTTAATATTACCTAAGCATGCATATGTAATCGGAACGGCGCATTAGTGAGATTCTTGACGCGACATAAGCATGGTAATTAAAACGACGTGTTAAAGAGACTTGAGACGCGACATACTAATCTAACGTCACTTTTCACGCACACTTTGCGTAATATAACCTAACCATGGTTAGGTAATCGAAACGACGCGTTAAAGAGACTTGAGATGCAACATACTAATCTACCGTCACTTTTCACGCACATTTTGCGTAATATAACCTAACTATACTTAGTTAATCGGAACGACGCGTTAATGGGACTTGAGATGCGACATACTAATCTAGCGTCACTTTTCACGCACACTTTGCATAATATAACCCATGCTTGGATAATTGGAACGACGCGTTAAAGAGACTTGTGTGCATGGTAATCGAAACGACTCGTTAAAGAGACTTAAGATGCGACATAATAATCTATTGTCACTTTTCATGAACTCTGCGTAATATAACCTAATCATGCTTCAGTAATCGGAACGAGGCACTAGAGAGACTTGTGACGCGATATAATCATGGTAATCGAAATGACGTGTTATAGAGACGTGAGATGCGACATATTAATCTAGCGTCACTTTTCACGCACACCCTGCGTAATATAACCAAACCATGCTTAGGTAATCGGAACGACATGTTAAAGAGACTTGTGACGCGGCATACTAATCTAGCATCACTTTTCACGCACACTTTGCGTAATATAACCTAACCATGTTTAGGTAATCGGAACGACGCTTTAAAAAGAATTCAGACGCGATACTCTAATTTATTGTAACTTTTAACGCACACTTCGCATAATATAACTTAACCATGCTAAGGTAATAGAAACGACGCGTTAAAGAGACCTGAGACAAGACATACTAATATATCATCACCTTTTACGCATTCTTTGCGTAATATAACCTAACCATGCTTAGGTAATCGGAACGACGAGTCAAAAAGACATACTAATCTATCGTCACTTTTCAGGCAAACTTTGGATAATATAAACTAACTATGCTTAGGTAGTTTGAACAATGCGTTAGAGCGACTTGTAATGCGACATAAGCATGGTAATAGAAACGACGCGTTAAAGAGACTTTAGACGCGATATACTAATCTAGCGTCATTTTTCACTTACACGTTAATATAACCTAACCATGTTAAGGTAATCGATCCGACGTGTTAAAGAGACTTGAGACTCGACATACTAATCTAGCGTCACTTTTCATGCACACTTTGCGTAATATAACCTAACCATGCTTAGGATATCGGAACGGCGTCTTAAAGAGACTGGTGACACGACATACTAATCTAGCTTCACTTTCACGCACAGTTTGCGTAATATAACCTAACCATGCTTAGGTAATCTGTACGACGCGTTAAAGAGACTTGAGACGCGACATACTAATCTATCGTTACTTTGCACGCACACTTTGCGTAATATAACCTAACAATGCTTAGGTAATCGGAACTACGCGTTTGAGAGACTTGTGACGCGATATAAGCATGGTAATCGAAAATGATGCATTAAAGAAACTTGAGACGTGAGATATAAATCGAGCGTCACTTTTACCGCACACTTTGCATAATATAACCTAACCATTCTTAGGTAATCGGAACAACGCGTTAGAGAGAATTGTGACCCGACATATGCATGGTAATCGAAACAACGCGTTAAAGAGACTTGAGACGTGACATACTAATCTAGCGTCACTTTTCACGCACACATTGCATAATATAGCCTAACCATGCTTAGATAATCGGAACGACGCGTTAGAGAGACTTGTGACGCGACATAAACATGGTAATCAAAACGACGCATTATAGAGACTTGAGACGCGACATACTATCTAACGTCACTTTTCAAGCACACTTTGCGTAATATAACCTAACCATACTTAGGTAATCGAACGACGCGTAAAAGAGATTTGTGATGGGACATAGTAATCTAGCGTCACTATTAAAGCACACTTTCCTTAATATAACCTAACCATGCTTAGGTAATCGGAACGACGCGTTAGAGAGACTTGTGACGCGACATAAGCATGGTAATCGAAACGACGCATTAAAGAAGAGACTTGAGACGTGACATATTAATCTAGCGTCACTTTTCATGCACACTTTGCGTAATATAACCTAACCATGCTTAGGTAATCGAAACGAAGCATTAAAGAAACTTGTGAGGCAACATACTAATCTAGCTTCACTTTTCACGCACACTTTGCGTAATATAACTTAACAATGCTTAGGTAATCCGAACGACGCGTTAAAGCGACTTGAGACGCGACATACTAATCTAGCATTACTTTTCACGCACTCTTTGCGTAATATAACCTAACCATTCTTAGGTAATCAGAACAACGCGTTAAAGAGACCTGTGATGCGACATATTAATGTAGCGACACTTTTAACGCACACTTTCCGTAATATAACCTAACCATGATTAGGTAATCGGAACGACGTGTTAGAGAGATATGTGACACGACATAAGCATGGTAATAGAAACGACGCGTTGCAGACACTTGAGACGCGACATACTAATCTAGCGTCACTTTTCACGCACACTTTGCGTAAAATAACCTAACCATGCTTATGTATTCGGAACAACATGTTAAAAAGTCTTTTTATGGGACAGAGTAATCTAGCGTCAGTTTTAACGCACACTTTGCATAATATAAACTAACCATGCTTAGGTAATCGGAACAACGCGTTAAAAAGACTTTTGATGCGACATCGTAATCTAGCGTCACTTTTAACACACTTTTCGTTATATAACCTAACTATGTTAGGTAATCGAAACACCGCATTAGAGAGACTTGTGACGCGACTTAAGCATGGTAATCGCAACGATGCATTAAAGAGACTTGAGAAGCGACATACAAATATAGCGTCACATTTCACACAAACTTTGCGTAATATAACCAAACCATGCTTAGGTAATCGGAACGACGCGTAAAAGAGACTTGTGACGGGACATACTATTCTAGCGTCACTTTTAACGCACACTTTGCGTAATATAACCTAAACATTTTTAGGTAATCAGAACGACTCTTTAGAGAGAATTGTGACATAACATAAGGATGGTAATCGAAACGACGCGTTATAGAGACTTGAGACGCGACATATTAATCTAGCGTCACTTTTCACGCACACTTTGCGTAATATAACCTAACCAAGCTTAGGTAATCAGAACGACGCGTTAAAGAGACTTGTGAGGCAACATACTAATCTACCTTCACTTTTCACGCACACTTTGCGTAATATAACCTAACCATACTTAAGTAATCGGACCGACCCGTTAAAGAGACTTGAAACGCGATATACTAATCTAATGTTACTTTTCACGCACACTTTGCGTAATATAATCTAAACATGCTTAGGTAATGTAATGTCACTTATTAGGCACATTTTGTGACGCGACATACTAATCTAGCATCACTTTTTACTCACACTTTGCGTAATATAACCAAACCATGCTTAGGTTATTGGAACGACGCATTAGAGAGACTTTTGACGTGATATAAGAATGGTAATCGAAACGATGCGTAATAGAGACTTGAGACGCGACATACTAATCTAGCGTAACTTTTCACGCACACTTTGTATAATATAGACGCGTTAAAGAGACTTGTGACACGACATACTAATCAAGCATCACTTTTTAAGCACATTTTGGGTAATATTATCTAGCCATGCTTAGGTAATGGGAACGACGCGTTAGAGAGACTTGAGGCGCGACATACTAATCTATTGTTAATTCTCAAGCACACTTTGCGTAATATAACATAACTATGCTTAGGTAATCGGAACGACGCGTTAGAGAGACTTGTGATGCGACTTAAGCATGGTAATTGAAACGACGCGTTAAAGATACTTGAGATGCGACATACTAATCTAGCGTCACTTTTTACACACAATTTTCATTATATAACCTATCCATGCTTAGGTAATCAGAACGACGCTTTATATAGACTTTTGACGCGATAATCTAGCATCACTTTTCACGCACACTTTGCGTAATATAACCTAACCATGCTTAGGTAATCGGAACGACGCGTTAAAGAGACTTAAGGCACGACATACTAATCTATTTTAACTTTTCACGCACACTTTGCGTAATATAACATAACCATGCTTAGGCAATCGGAACAACGCGTTAGAGACTTTTCTGACACGACATGAGCATGGTAATCAAACGATGCATTAAAGAGACTTGAGACACGGCATACTTATCTAGCGTCACTTTTTTACGCACACTTTGCGTAATATAATCTAACCATGCTTAGGTAATCGGAACGACGCGTTAAAGAGACATGAGATGCGACATACTAATATAGCATCACAGACTTTGCGTAATATAACCTAACCAGGCTTAGGTAATCGGAACGACGCGTTAGAAAGACTTGTGACGCGACATAAGCATGGTAATCTAAACAACGCGTTTAAGTGACTTGAGACGCGACATACTAATCTAGCGTCACTTTTCACGCACACTTTGCGTAATATGACCTAACCATGCATAGGTAATCGGTGCGATGCGTTAGAGAGATTGTGACGTGACATAAGCATAGTAATCGAAACGACGCGTAATAGACTCTTGAGACGCGACATACTAATCTAGCGTAACTTTTCACGCACACTTGTGTAATGTAATCTAACCATGTTTAGGTAATCAGACCGACGCGACATACTAATCTAGTATTACTTTTCACGCATACTTTGTGTAATATAACCTAGCGATGCTTAGGTAATCGGAACGATGCGTCAGAGAGACTTGAGGCGCGACATACTAATCTATTGTTACTTTTTCAAGGACACTTTGCATAATATAACCTAACCATGCTTAGGTAATCAGAACGACGCGTTAAAAAGACTGGTGACACGACCTACTAATATAGCCTAACCATGCTTAGGCAATCGGAACGACGCGTTAAAGAGATTTGAGAGGCAACATACTAATCTAGCGTCACTTTTCACGCATACTTTGTGTAATATAACCAAACCATTCTGAAGTAATCGGACTGACGGGTTAAAGAGACTTGAGAACCGACTTACTAATTTAGCGTCACTTTTTACGCACACTTTCCGTAATATAACCTAACCATGCTAGGTAATCAGAATGACGCATTAGAGAGAGTTGTGACGAGACATAACCATTGTAATCGAAATGACGCGTTAAAGAGACTTGAGACGGGACATACTAATCTAGCATCACTTTTCACGCACACTTTGCGTAATATAACCTATCCATGCTCAAGTAATTGGAAAGACACATTAATGAGACTTATGACGCGACATACTAATCTAGCGTCACTTTTCACACTTTGCGTAATATAACCTAACCATGCTTAGGCAATCAGAACGACGCGTTAAAGAGATTTGTGACTCGACATACTAATCTAGCCTCATTTTTCACGCACGCTTTGCTTAATATCTAACCATGCTTAGATAATCGGAACGACGTGTTAGAGAGACTTGTGATGCAACATAAGCATGGTAATCGAAACGACGAGTTAAAGAGACTTGAGACACGACATACAAATCTAGTGTCACTTTTCACGCACACTTTGCATAATATGACTTACTTAACCATGCTTAGGTAGTCGGAACAACGCGTTAGAGAGACTTGTGACGCGACATAAGCATGGTAATAAAAAATACGCGTTAAAAAGATTTGAGACGCGACGTACTAATCTAGCGTCACTTTTTACGCACACGTCGCGTAATATAACCTAACCATGCTTAGGTAATCGAATCGACGCTTTAAAGAGGCTTGAGACGCGACATACTAATCTACGGTCACTTTTCACGCGCAATTTGCGTAATATAACCTAACCATTCTTAGGTAATCAGAACGACGCGTTAACGCGACTTGTGACACGACATGCTAATCTAGCGTCACTATTCACGCAAACTTTCCATAATATAACCTAGTCATGCTTAGGTAATCGGAACGATGCGTTAAAGATACTTGAGGCGCGGCATACTAATCTATTGTCACTTTTCACGGACAGTTTGCGTTATATAACCTAACCATGCTTAGGTAATCGGAACGACGCATTAGAGAGACTAGTGACGCGACATGAGCATAGTAATCGAAACGACGCGTTAAAGAGACTTGAGACGCGACATACTCATCTAGCGTAACTTTTTACGCACACTTTGCGTAATATAACCTAACCATGCTTTGATAAACGGAACGACGCGTGAAAGAGACATGCTTTGATACTAATCTAGCATCATTTTCACGCACACTTTTTGTAATATAAAGTAACCATGCTGAAGTAATCGGACTGACGCATTAAAGAGACTTAAGACACGACATACTAATCTAGCGTCACATTTCACGCACACTTTGCTTAATATAACTTAACTATACTTAGGTAATCGGAAAGACGCGTTAAAGAGACTTGTGACACGACATACTTATCTAGCGTCGCTTTTGAAACACACTTTGCATAATATAACCTAACCATGCTTATGTAATCGGAACGACACGTTTGAGAGACTTGAGATGCGACATATCTAGCGTCATTTTCCACGCACACTTTGCGTAATATAACCTAACCATGCTTAGGTAATCGGAAAGATGTGTTAAAAAGACTTGAGAAGCGACATACTAATCTATTGTCACGTTTAACCTATACTTTGCGTAATAAAACCTAACAATGCTTAGGTAATCGGAACGACGCGTTTAAGAGACTTGTGACGCGACATACTAATCTAGCGTCACTTTAACCCTCACTTTCCGTAATACAACCTAACCGTGCTTCGGTAATCGGAATGACGCGTTAGAGAGACTTGCAACACAACATAATCATGGTAATCGAAACGACCCATTAAAGAGACACGAGCACGAACACTTTGGTAATCAGACCGATGCTTTAAAGAGACTTGAGACGCGACATACTAATCTAGCGTCACTTTTCACGCACACTTTGCGTAATATAACCTAACCATGCTTAGGTAATCAGGACGACGCGTTAAAGAGACTTGTGACGCGATATTAGAGTCACTTTTCACACATACTTTGCGTAATATAACCTAGCCATGCTTAGGTAAACAGAACGACTCATTAATAATACTTGAGGTGCGACATACTAATCTATTGTCACTTTTGAAGGACTCTTTGTGTAATATATAACCTAACCATGATTAGGTAATCGTAACGACGCGTTAGAGAGACTTGTGACGCGATATAAGAATGGTAATCGAAACGACCCGTTAAAGAGATTTGAGACGCGACATACTAATCTAATGTCCCTTTTTACACACACGTTGCGTAATATAACCTAACCATGCTTAGATAATTGGAACGATGCGTTAAAGAGACTTGAGACGCGACATACTAATCTAGCATCACTTTTCAAGCACACTTTTTGTAACGCGTTGTTTTGATTACCATGCTTATGTCGCGTCACAAGTCTCTCTAATGCATCGTTCCAATTATCTAAGCATTGTTAAACCATATTACGCAAAGTGTGCGTGAAAAGTGACGCTAGATTAGTATGTCGCTCTCAAGTCTCTTTAACGCGTCGTTTCGATTACCATGCTTATATCTCGTCACAAGTCTCTCTAACGCGTCATTCAGATTACGTAAGCATGGTTAAGGTTATATTACACAAAGTGTGCGTTAAAAGTGACTCTAGATTACTATGACGCATCACAAGTTTCTTTAAAGCGTCGTTCCAATTACCTAAGCATGGTTTGGTTATATTACGCAAAGTGTGCGTGAAAAATGACGCTACATTAGTATTTCGCGTCTCAAGTCTCTTTAACACGTCGTTCTGATTACCATGCTTATGTCGTGTCGCAAGTCTCTCTAACGCGTCGTTCCGATTGCCTATGCATGGCTAGTTTTTATTATGGAAAGTGTGTGTTGAAAGTGAAGCTAGATTACTATGTCCCGTCAAAGTGTGCATGAAAAGTGACGTTTAATTAGTATGTCGCGTCTCAAGTCTCTTTAACACATCATTTCAATTACCATGCTTATGTCGCGTCAACAGTCTCAATAATGCGCCGTTTCGATTACATATGCATGCTTAGGTAATATTAAGCAAACTGTGCGTGAAAAGTGACGCTATATTGGTAGGTCGCGTCTAAAGTCTCTTTAACGCGTCGTTTCGATTACCATGCTTATGTCTCGTCACAAGTCTCTATAATGCATCGTTCCAATTACCTAAGCAAGGTTAGTTATATTACGCAAAGTGTGCGTGAAAAGTGACAATAGATTAGTCTGTCGCCTCTCAAGTCTTTTTGACGCGTCGTTCCGATTACCTAATAATGGTTAGGTTATATTACGCAAAGTGTGCGTGAAAACTGACGCTAGATTAGTATGTCGCGTCTCAAGTCTCTTAACGCGTCGTTTTAATTACCATGCTTACATCGCGTCACAAGTCTTTCTATCGCGTCGTTAGGTTATATTACGCAAAGTGTGTGTAAATAGTGACGCTAGATTAGAATGTCGTGTCTCAAGTCTCTTTAACGTGTTGTTCCGATTAACCAAGCATGGTTAGGATTATGCAAAGCGTGCGTAAAAAGTGAAGTTAGATTAATATGTCGCGTCTCAAGTCTCTTTAACGCGTCGTTGCGATTACCTAAGCATCGTTAAGTTATATTACGCAAAGTGTGCGTAATAAGTGACGCTAGATTAGTATATCGCGTCTCATGTCTCTTTAACGCGTCGGTCCGATTACCTTAGCATGGTTAGGGTATATTGCGCAAAGTGTGCGTGAAAAGTGACGCTAGATTAGTATTATGTCGCGTCTAAAGTCTCTTTAAGGCGTCGTTTCATTACCATTCATATATTGCATCACAAGTCTCTCTAATGAATCGTTCCAATCACCTAAGCATGGTTGGTTTATATTACGCAAAGTGTGCGTGAAAATTGAAATAGATTAGTATGTCGCGTCTCAAGTCTTTTTGACGCGTCGGTCCAATTATCTAAGCATGGTTAGGTTAAATTACGCAAAGAGCGGATAAAAGGTGATGCTAGATTAGTACGTCTTGTCTCATGTCTCTTTAATGCGTCGTTCCGATTACCTAAGATTGGTTAGGTTATATTACGCAAAGTGTGAGTTAAAAGTGACAATAGATTAGTATGTCGCGTATCTAGTCTTTTTAACCCGTCGTATCGATTACCTAAGCATGGTTAGGTTATATTATGCAAAGTGTGCGTGAACAGTGATGCTAGATTAGTATGTAGCGTCTCTAGTGTCTTTAACCCGTCGTTTTGATTACCACGCTTATGTCGCGTCACAAGTCTCTCTAACGCGTCGTTTATATTATCTAAGCATGGTTAGGTTAAATTACGCAAACTGTGCGTTAAAAGTGATGCTAGATTAGCATGTCGCGTCTTAAGTCTCTTTAACACGTCGTTTTGATTACCATGCTTATGTCGCGTCATAAGTCTCTCTATCGCGCCGTTTCGATTACCTAAGCATGGTAGTTTATATTATGGAAAGTGTGCGTTAAAAGTAAAGCTATATTACTATGTCCCCTCACAAGTCTGTTTAACGCGTCGTTCTGATTACCTAAGCATGGTTTTGTTATAGTACGCAAAGTGTGCGTGAAAAGTGACAGTCGCGTCTCAAGTCACTTTAACGCGTCGTTTCGATTACCATGCTTATGTCGCGTCACAAGTCTCTCTAACGCGTCGTTTCAATCACTTAAGCATGGTTAGGTTATATTACGCAAAGTGTCCGTGAAAAGTGATGTTAGATTAGTATGTCGTGACTCAAGTCTCTTTAACGCGTCGGTCCGATTACTTATGCATGGCTAGGTTATAATACGCAAAGTGTGCGTCAAATGTGACGCTAGATTAGCATGTCGCGTCAGGTTATATTATGCCAAGTATGCGTCAAAAGTGACAAGTCGTTTTAGCGCGTCGTTTCGATTACCTCAACATGGTTAGGTTATATTACGCAAAGTGTGCTGGAAATGTGACGCTAGATTAGTAAATCGTGTCTCAAGTCTCTTTTATGCGTCGTTCTTATTACCATGCTTATGTCGCGTCACAAGTCTCTCAAACGCGTCGTTCCGATTACCTAATCATGGTTAGGTTATATTACGCAAAGAGTGCGTTAAAATTGACGGTAGAGTACTATGTCGCCTCACAAGTCATTTTAACGCGTCATTCTAATTACCTAAGCATGATGGTTTGGTTACATTACGCAAAGTGTGCTTGAAAAGTGACGCCAGATTAGTTCGCCGCGTCTCAAGTCTCTTTAGCGCGTCGTTCCAATTATCTAAGCATGGTTAGGTTATATTACGCAAAGTGTGCGTGAAAAATGACGGTAGATCAGTATGTCATGTCTCAAGTCTCTTTAACGCTCCGTTTCGATTACCATGCTTATGTCGCGTCAAAAATCTCTCCAACGCGTCCAATTACCTAAGCATTGTTAGGGTATATTGCGCAAAGTGTGCGTGAAAAGTGACGCTAGATTAGTATGTCGCGTCTAAAATCTCTTTAAGGCTTCGTTTCATTACCATTCATATGTCGCATCACAAGTCTCTCTAATAAATAGTTCCAATCACCTAAGCATGGTTAGTCTATATTACGCAAAGTGTGCGTGAAAATTGAAATAGATTAGTATGTCGCGTCTCAAGTCTTTTTGACGCGTCGTTCCGATTACATAAGCATGGTTTGTTTAAATTACGCAAAGAGTGCGTAAATGGTGACGCTAGATTAGTATGTCTTGTCTCATGTCTCTTTAATGCGTCGTTCCGATTACCTAAGCATGGTTTGGTTATATTACGCAAAGTGTGCGTTAAAAGTGACAATAGATTATTAGTATGTCGCGTTTCTAGTCTTTTTAACGCGTCGTTTCGATTACCTAAGCATGGTTAGGTTATATTATGCAAAGTGTGCGTGAACAGTGACGCTAGATTAATATGTAGCGTCTCAAGTGTCTTTAACCCGTCATTTTGCTTACCACGCTTATGTCGCGTCACAAGTCTCTCTAACGCGTTGTTCTGATTACCTAAGCATGGTTAGGTTATATTACGCAAACCGTGCGTTAAAACTGATGCTAGATTAGTATGTCGCCACGTCGTTTTGATTACCATGCTTATGTGGCGTCACAAGTCTCTCTATCGCGTTGTTCTGATTACCTAAGCATGGTTAGTTTATATTATGGAAAGTGTGTGTTAAAAGTAAAGCTAGATTACTATGTCCCGTCACAAGTCTGTTTAATGCGTCGTTCTGATTACCTAAGTATGGTTTTGTTATAGTACGCAAAGTGTGCGTGAAAAGTGACAGTCGCGTCTCAAGTCTCTTTAACGCGTCGTTTCGATTACCATGCTTATGTCGCGTCACAAGTCTCTCGAACGCGTCGTTTCGATTACTTAAGCATGGTTAGGTTATATATTACGCAAAGTGTCTGTGAAAAATGACGTTGGATTAGTATGTCGTGCCTCAAGTCTCTTTAACGCGTCGATCCGATTACTTATGCATGGCTAGGTTATAATACGCAAAGTGTGCATCAAATGTGACGCTAGATTAGTATGTCGTGTCTCAAGTCTCTTTAACGCGTCGTTCCGATTACCTAAGCATGGTTAGGTTATATTATGCCAAGTATGCGTCAAAAGTGACAATAGATACTAGTATGTCGCATCTCAAGTCTTTTTAGCACGTTGTTCTAATTAACTAAGCATGGTTAGGTTATATTACGCAAAGTGTTCTGGAAATTTGACGCTAGATTAATATGTCGTGTCTCAAGTCTCTTTTATGCGTCGTTTTTATTACCATGCTTATGTCGCGTCACAAGTCTCTCAAACGAGTCGTTGCGATTACCTAATCATGGTTAGGTTATATTACGCAGAGAGTGCGTTAAAATTGACGGTAGAGTACTATGTCGCGTCACAAGTCATTTTAACGCGTCTTTCTGATTATCTAAGCATGGTTTGGTTACATTACGCAAAGTGTGCGTGAAAAGTGACGCTAGATTAGTTTGCCGCGTCTCAAGTCTCTTTAGCGCGTCGTTTCGATTATCTAAGCATGGTTATGTTATATTACGCAAAGTGTGCGTGAAAAATGACGGTAGATTAGTATGTCACGTCTCAAGTCTCGTTAACGCGTCGTTTCGATTATCATGCTTATGTCGCGTAACAAATCTCTCTAACGCGTCCAATTAGCTAAGCATTGCTATATTGCGAAAAGTGTGCGTGAAAAGTGACGCTAGATTAGTATGTCGCGTCTAAAGTCTCTTTAAGGCGTCGTTTCATTACCATTCATATGTCACATCACAAGTCTCTCTAATGAATCGTTCCAATCACCTAAGCATAGTTAGTTTATATTACGCAAAGTGTGCGTGAAAATTGAAATAGATTAGTATGTCGCGTCTCAAGTCTTTTTGACGCGGCGTTCCGATTACCTAAGCATAGTTTGGTTAAATTACGCAAAGAGTGCGTAAAAGGTGATGCTAGATTAGTATGTCTTGTCTCATGACTCTTTAATGCGTCGTTCCGATTACCTAAGAATGGTTAGGTTATATTACGCAAAGTGTGCGTTAAAAGTGACAATAGATTATTAGTATGTCGCGTCTCTAGTCAACGCGTCGTATCGATTACCTAAGCATGGTTAGGTTGTATTATGCAAAGTGTGCGTGAACAGTGACGCTAGATTAGTATGTAGCGTCTCAAGTGTCTTTAACCCGTCATTTTGATTACCACGCTTATGCCGCGTCACAAGTCTCTCTAACTCGTCGTTCTGATTACCTAAGCATGGTTAGGTTATATTACGCAAACTGTGCGTTAAAACTGATGCTAGATTAGTATGTCGCGTCTCAAGTCTCTTTAACACGTCGTTTTGATTACCATGCTTATGTCGCGTCACAAGTCTCTCTATCGCGTCGTTCCGATTACCTAAGCATGGTTAGTTTATATTATTCTGATTACCTAAGTATGGTTTTGTAATAGTACGCAAAGTGTGCGTGAAAAGTGACAGTCGCGTCTCAAGTCTCTTTAACGCGTCGTTTCGATTACCATGCTTATGTCGCGTCACAAGTCTCTCAAATACGTCGTTTTGATTACTTAAGCATGGTTAGGTTATATTACGCAAAGTGTCCGTGAAAAGTGACGTTAGATTAGTATGTCGTGCCTCAAGTCTCTTTAACGCGTCGGTCCGATTACTTATGCATGGCTAGGTTATAATACGCAAAGTGTGCGTCAAATGTGACGCTAGATTAGTATGTCGCGTCTGAAGTCTCTTTAACGCGTCGTTCCGATTACCTAAGCATGGTTAGGTTATATTATGCCAAGTATGCGTCAAAAGTGACAATAGATTAGTATGTCGCCTCTCAAGTCATATTACGCAAAGTGTGCTGGAAATGTGACGCTAGATTAGTATGTCGTGTCTCAAGTTTCTTTTATGCGTCGTTTTTATTACCATGCTATTGTCGCGTAACAAGTCTCTCAAACGCGTCGTTCCGATTGCATAATCATGGTTAGGTTATATTACGCAGAGAGTGCGTAAAAATTGACGGTAGAGTACTATGTTGCGTCACAAGTCATTTTAACGCGTCGTTCTGATTATCTAAGCATGGTTTGGTTACATTACGCAAAGTGTGCGTGAAAACTGACGCTAGATTAGTTTGCCGCGTCTTAAGTCTCTTTAGCGCGTTGTTTCGATTACCTAAGCATGGTTAGGTTATATTACGCAAAGTGTGCGTGAAAAATGACGGTAGATTAGTATGTCACATCTCAAGTCTCTTTAACGCGTCGTTTCGATTACCATGCTTATGACGCGTCATAAGTCTCTCTAACACGTCCAATTACCTAAGCATTGTTAGGTTATAATACGCAAAGCGTGCGTGAAAAGTGACGCTAGATTAGTATGTCGCGTCTTAAGTCTCTTTAACGCGTCGTTTCGATTACCTTGCATATGTCGCGTCACAAGTCTCTCAACGCGTCGTTCCGATTACCGAAAACATGGTTAGGTTTTATTACGTAAAGGGTGCGTGAAAAGTGACGCTAGATTAGTATGTCGCGTCTCAAGTCTCTTTAACGCGTTGTTCCGATTACCCAAGCATGGTTAGGTTATATTACGCAAAGCGTGCGTAAAAAGTGACGCTAGATTAGTATGTCGCGTCTCAAGTCTCATTAACGCGTCGTTCCCATTACCTAAGCATCGTTAGGTTATATTACGCAAAGTGTGCGTAAAAAGTAAAGCTGGACTAGTATGTCGCGTTTCAAGTCTCTTTAACGCATCGTTTCGATTACTATGCTTATGTCGCGTCACAAGTCTCTTTAACGTGTCGTTACGAACACCTAAACATGGTAATTTAACCCGTCGTTCCGATTACCATGCATGGTTAGGTTATAATAAGGAAAGTGTGCTTTAAAAGTGACGCTAGATTACTATGTCCCATCACAAATCTCTTTTACGCGTCGTTCCGATTACCTAAGTATGGTTAGGTTATATTATGCAAAGTGTGCTTGAAAAGTAACGCTAGATTAGTATGTCGCGTCTCAAGTCTCTTTAACGCGTCGTACAGATTACTTAAGCATGGTTAGGTTATATTACGCAAACTATGCGTGAAAAGTGAAGCTAGATTAGTATGTCGTGTCACCAGTCTCTTTAAGACGACGTTCCGATATCCTAAGCATAGTTAGTTTATATTATCCAAAGTTTGCCTGAAAAGTGACGATAGATTAGTATGTCTTTTTGACTCGTCGTTCCGATTACCTAAGCATGGTTAGGTTATATTACACAAAGAATGCATAAAAGGTGATGATATATTAGTATGTCTTGTCTCAGGTCTCTTTAACGCGTCGTTCCTATTACCTTAGCATGGTTAAGTTATATTATGCGAAGTGTGCGTTAAAAGTTACAATAAATTAGAGTATCGCGTCTGAATTCTTTTTAAAGCGTCGTTCCGATTACCTAAACATGGTTAGGTTATATTACGCAAAGTGTGCGTGAAAAGTGATGCTAGATTAGTATGCCGCGTCACAAGTCTCTTTAACATGTCGTTCCGATTACCTAAGCATGGTTTGGTTATATTACGCAGGGTGTGCGTGAAAAGTGACGCTAGATTAATATGTCGCATCTCACGTCTCTTTAACACGTCATTTCGATTACCATGATTATATCGCGTCACAAGTCTCTCTAGTGCCTCGTTCCGATTACTGAAGCATGATTAGGTTATATTACGCAGAGTTCATGAAAAGTGACAATAGATTATTATGTCGCATCTTAAGTCTCTTTAACGAGTCGTTTCGATTACCATGCACACAAGTCTCTTTAACGCGTCGTTCCAATTATCCAAGCATGGGTTATATTATGCAAAGTGTGCGTGAAAAGTGACGCTAGATTAGTATGTTGCATCTCAAGTCCCATTAACGCGTCGTTCCGATTAACTAAGTATAGTTAGGTTATATTACGCAAAATGTGCGTGAAAAGTGACGGTAGATTAGTATGTTGCATCTCAAGTCTCTTTAACGCGTCGTTTCGATTACCTAACCATGGTTAGGTTATATTACGCAAAGTGTGCGTGAAAAGTGACGTTAGATTAGTATGTCGCGTCTCAAGTCTCTTTAACACGTCTTTTTAATTACCATGCTTATGTCGCGTCAAGAATCTCACTAATGCGCCGTTCCGATTACATATGCATGCTTAGGTAATATTCAGTAAAGTGTGCGTGAAAAGTGACGCTAGATTGGTAGGTCGCGTCTAAAGTCTCTTTAACGCGTCGTTTAGATTACCATGCTTATGTCTCGTCAAAGGTCTCTCTGATGTATCGTTCCGATTACCTAAGTAAGGTTAGTTTATATTACGCAAAGTGTGCGTGAAAAGTGACAATAGATTAGTCTGTCGCCTCTCAAGTCTTTTTTTGACGCGTCGTTCCGATTACCTAGGCATGGTCAGGTTATATTACGCAAAGTGTGCATAAAATGTGATGCTAGATTAGTATGACGTGTCTCAAGTGTCTTTAACGCGTCGTTCCGAGTACCTAGGCATGGTTAAGTTATATTATGCAAAGTGTTCGTGAAAAGTGACGCTAGATTAGCATGTCGTGTCTCAAATCTCTTTTACGCGTTGTTTCGATTACCATGCTTATGTCGCCTCACAAGTCTCCCTAATGCATCTTTCTGATTAATCATGGTTAGGTTATATTACGCAAAGTTTGCGTTAAAATTGACGGTAGAGTACTATGTCGCGTCACAAGTCACTTTAACGCGTCGTTCCGATTACCTAAGCATGGTTTTGTTTTATTACGCAAAGTGTGCGTGAAAAGTGACGCTAGATTAGTATGTCCCGTCTCAAGTCTCTTTAACGCGTCGTTTCTATTACCTAAGCATGGTTAGGTTATATTATGCAAAGTGTGTGTGAAATATGACGCTAGATTAGTATGTCGCGTCTCAAGTCTTATTAACGCGTTGTTTTGATTACCATGCTTATGTCGCGTCACAAGTCTCTCTAATGCATCGTTCCAATTATCTAAGCATTGTTAAACCATATTACCTAAAGTGTGCGTGAAAAGTGACGCTAGATTAGTATGTCGCTCTCAAGTCTCTTTAACGCGTCGTTTCGATTACCATGCTTATATCTCGTCACAAGTCTCTCTAACCCGTCGTTCAGATTACGTAAGCATGGTTAAGGTTATATTACACAAAGTGTGCCTTAAAAGTGACGCTAGATTACTATGACGCGTCACAAGTTTCTTTAAAGCGTCGTTCCAATTACCTAAGCATGGTTTGGTTATATTACGCAAAGTGTGCGTGAAAAGTGACGCTAGATTAGTATGTCGCGTCTCAAGTCTCTTTAACACGTCGTTTTGATTACCATGCTTATGTCGTGTCGCAAGTCTCTCTAACGCGTCGTTCCGATTGCCTATGCATGGCTAGTTTTTATTATGGAAAGTGTGTGTTGAAAGTGAAGCTAGATTACTATGTCCCGTCAAAGTGTGCATGAAAAGTGACGTTTAATTAGTATGTCGCGTCTCAAGTCTCTTTAACACGTCATTTCAATTACCATGCTTATGTCGCGTCAACAGTCTCAATAATACGCCGTTTCGATTACATATCCATGCTTAGGTAATATTAAGCAAACTGTGCGTGAAAAGTGACGCTATATTGGTAGGTCGCGTCTAAAGTCTCTTTAACGCGTCGTTTCGATTACCATGCTTATGTCTCGTCACAATTCTCTATAATGCATCGTTCCAATTACCTAAGCAAGGTTAGTTATATTACGCAAAGTGTGCGTGAAAAGTGACAATAGATTAGTCTGTCGCCTCTCAAGTCTTTTTGACGCGTCGTTCCGATTACCTAATAATGGTTAGGTTATATTACGCAAAGTGTGCGTGAAAACTGACGCTAGATTAGTATGTCGCGTCTCAAGTCTCTTAACGCGTCGTTTCAATTACCATGCTTACGTCGCGTCACAAGTCTTTCTATCGCGTCGTTAGGTTATATTTCGCAAAGTGTGTGTAAATAGTGACGCTAGATTAATATGTCGTGTCTCAAGTCTCTTTAACGTGTTGTTCCGATTAACCAAGCATGGTTAGGATTATGCAAAGCGTGCGTAAAAAGTGAAGTTAGATTAATATGTCGCGTCTCAAGTCTCTTTAACGCGTCGTTGCGATTACCTAAGCATCGTTAAGTTATATTACGCAAAGTGTGCGTAATAAGTGACGCTAGATTAGTATATCGCGTCTCATGTCTCTTTAACGCGTCGGTCCGATTACCTTAGCATGGTTAGGTTAAATTACGCAAAGAGCGGATGAAAGGTGATGCTAGATTAGTACGTCTTGTCTCATGTCTCTTTAATGCGTCGTTCCGATTACCTAAGCATCGTTAGGTTATATTACGCAAAGTGTGAGTTAAAAGTGACAATAGATTAGTATGTCGCGTCTCTAGTCTTTTTAAAGCGTCGTATCGATTACCTAAGCATGGTTAGGTTATATTATTTAAAGTATGCGTGAACAGTGACGCTAGATTAGTATGTAGCGTCTCTAGTGTCTTTAACTCGTCGTTTTGATTACCACGCTTATGTCGCGTCACAAGTCTCTCTAACGCGTCGTTTTTATTATCTAAGCATGGTTAGGTTAAATTACGCAAACTGTGCGTTAAAAGTGATGCTAGATTAGCATGTCGCGTCTCAAGTCTCTTTAACACGTCGTTTTGATTACCATGCTTATGTCGCGTCATAAGTCTCTCTATCGCTCCGTTTCGATTACCTAAGCATGGTTAGTTTATATTATGGAAAGTGTGCGTTAAAAGTAAAGCTAGATTACTATGTCCCCTCACAAGTCTGTTTAACGCGTCGTTCTGATTACCTAAGTATGGTTTTGTTATAGTACGCAAAGTGTGCGTGAAAAGTGACAGTCGCGTCTCAAGTCTCTTTAATGCGTCGTTTCGATTACCATGCTTATGTCGCGTCACAAGTCTCTCTAACGCGTTGTTTCAATCACTTAAGCATGGTTAGGTTATATTACGCAAATTGTCCGTGAAAAGTGATGTTAGATTAGTATGTCGTGCCTCAAGTCTCCTTAACGCGTCGGTCCGATTACTTATGCATGGCTAGGTTATAATACGCAAAGTGTGCGTCAAATGTGACGCTAGATTAGTATGTCGCGTCAGGTTATATTATGCCAAGTATGCGTCAAAAGTGACAAGTCTTTTTAGCGCGTCGTTTCGATTACCTCAGCATGGTTAGGTTATATTGCGCAAAGTGTGCTGGAAATGTGACGCTAGATTAGTAAATCGTGTCTCAAGTCTCTTTTATGCGTCGTTCTGATTACCATGCTTATGTCGCGTCACAAGCCTCTCAAACGCGTCGTTGCGATTACCTAATCATGGTTAGCTTATATTACGCAAAGAGTGCGTTGAAATTGACGGTAGAGTACTATGTCGCGTCACAAGTCATTTTAACGCGTCATTCTAATTACCTAAGCATGGTTTGGTTACATTACGCAAAGTGTGTTTGAAAAGTGACGCTAGATTAGTTTGCCGCGTCTCAAGTCTCTTTAGCGCGTCGTTCCAATTATCTAAGCATGGTTAGGTTATATTACGCAAAGTGTGCGTGAAAAATGACGGTAGATCAGTATGTCACGTCTCAAGTCTCTTTAACGCGCCGTTTCGATTACCATGCTTATGTCGCGTCAAAAATCTCTCTAACGCGTCCAATTACCTAAGCATTGTTAGGGTATATTGCGCAAAGTGTGCGTGAAAAGTGACGCTAGATTAGTATGTCGCGTCTAAAGTCTCTTTAAGGCGTCGTTTCATTACCATTCATATGTCGCATCACAAGTCTCTCTAATAAATCGTTCCAATCACCTAAGCATGGTTAGTCTATATTGCGCAAAATGTGCGTGAAAATTGAAATAGATTAGTATGTCGCGTCTCAAGTTTTTTTGACACGTCGTTCCGATTACATAAGCATGGTTTGTTTAAATTACGCAAAGAGTGCGTAAAAGGTGACGCTAGATTAGTATGTCTTGTCTCATGTCTCTTTAATGTGTCGTTCCGATTACCTAAGCATGGTTAGGTTATATTACGCAAAGTGTGCGTTAAAAGTGACAATAGATTATTAGTATGTCGCGTTTCTAGTCTTTTTAACGCGTCGTTTCGATTACCTAAGCATGGTTTGGTTATATTATGCAAAGTGTGCGTGAACAGTGACGCTAGATTAGTATGTAGCGTCTCAAGTGTCTTTAACCTGTCATTTTGATTACCACGCTTATGTCGCGTCACAAGTCTCTCTAACGCGTCGTTCTGATTACCTGAGCATGGTTAGTTTATATTACGCAAACTGTGCATTAAAACTGATGCTAGATTAGTATGTCCCCCACGTCGTTTTGATTACCATGCTTATGTCGCGTCACAAGTCTCTCTATCGCGTTGTTCCGATTACCTAAGCATGGTTAGTTTATATTATGGAAAGTGTGTGTTAAAAGTAAAGCTAGATTACTATGTCCCGTCACAAGTCTGTTTAACGCGTCGTTCTGATTACCTAAGTATGGTTTTGTTATAGTACGCAAAGTGTGCGTGAAAAGTGACAGTCGCGTCTCAAGTCTCTTTAATGCGTCGTTTCGATTACCACGCTTATGTCGCGTCACAAGTCTCTCTAACGCGTCGTTTCGATTACTTAAGCATGGTTAGGTTATATATTACGCAAAGTGTCTGTGAAAAATGACGTTGGATTAGTATGTCGTGCCTCAAGTCTCTTTAACGCGTCGATCCGATTACTTATGCATGGCTAGGTTATAATACGCAAAGTGTGCGTCAAATGTGACGCTAGATTAGTATGTCGTGTCTCAAGTCTCTTTAACACGTCGTTCCGATTACCTAAGAATGCGTCAAAAGTGACAATAGATACTAGTATGTCGCATCTCAAGTCTTTTTAGCGCGTCGTTCTGATTAACTAATCATGGTTAGGTTATATTATGCAAAGTGTGCTAGAAATGTGACGCTAGATTAGTATGTCGTGTCTCAAGTCTCTTTTATGCGTCGTTTTTATTACCATGCTTATGTCGCGTCACAAGTCTCTCAAACGAGTCGTTCCGATTACCTAATCATGGTTAGGTTATATTACGCAGAGAGTGCGTTAAAATTGACGGTAGAGTACTATGTCGCGTCACAAGACATTTTAACGCGTCGTTCTGATAATCTAAGCATGGTTTGGTTACATTACGCAAAGTGTGCGTGAAAAGTGACGCTAGATTAGATTGCCACGTCTCAAGTCTCTTTAGCGCGTCGTTTCGATTATCTAAGCAAGGTTATGTTATATTACGCAAAGTGTTTGTGAAAAATGACGGTAGATTAGTATGTCACGTCTCAAGTCTCGTTAACGCGTCGTTTTAATTACCATGCTTATGTCACGTCACAAATCTCTCTAACGCGTCCAATTAGCTAAGCATTGCTAGGGTATATTGCGAAAAGTGTGCGTGAAAAGTGACGCTATATTAGTATGTCGCGTCTAAAGTCTCTTTAAGGCGTCGTTTCATTACCATTCATATGTCACATCACAAGTCTCTCTAATGAATCGTTCCAATCACCTAAGCATGGTTAGTTTATATTACGCAAAGTGTGCGTGAAAATTGAAATAGATTAGTATGTCGCGTCACAAGTCTTTTTGACGCGTCGTTCCGATTACCTAAGCATAGTTTGGTTAAATTACGCAAAGAGTGCGTAAAAGGTGATGCTAGATTAGTATTTCTTGTCTCATGTCTCTTTAATGCGTCGTTCCGATTACCTATACGCAAAGTGTGCGTTAAAAGTGACAATAGATTATTAGTATGTCGCGTCTCTAGTCTTTTTAACGCGTCGTATCAATTACCTAAGCATGGTTAGGTTTATTATGCAAAGTGTGCGTGAACAGTGACGCTAGATTAGTATGTAGCGTCTCAAGTGTCTTTAACCCGTCATTTTGATTACCACGCTTATGCCGCGTCACAAGTCTCTCTAACGCGTCGTTCTGATTACCTAAGCATGGTTAGGTTATATTACGCAAACTGTGCGTTAAAACTGATGCTAGATTAGTATG
This sequence comes from Mercurialis annua, assembly GCF_937616625.2. Classification (NCBI taxonomy): domain Eukaryota; kingdom Viridiplantae; phylum Streptophyta; class Magnoliopsida; order Malpighiales; family Euphorbiaceae; genus Mercurialis; species Mercurialis annua. The sequence goes on along the minus strand of NC_065574.1, from coordinate 27,124,020 downwards.
TCGCGTCTCAAGTCTCTTTAACACGTCGTTTTGATTACCATGCTTATGTCGCGTCACAAGTCTCTCTATCGCGTCGTTCCGATTACCTAAGCATTGTTAGTTTATATTATTCTGATTACCTAAGTATGGTTTTGTTATAGTACGCAAAGTGTGCGTGAAAAGTGACAGTCGCATCTCAAGTCTCTTTAACGCGTCGTTTCGATTACCATGCTTATGTCGCGTCACAAGTCTCTCTAACACGTCGTTTTGATTACTTAAGCATGGTTAGGTTATATTACGCAAAGTGTCCGTGAAAAGTGACGTTAGATTAGTATGTCGTGCCTCAAGTCTCTTTAACGCGTCGGTCCGATTACTTATGCATGGCTAGGTTATAATACGCAAAGTGTGCGTCAAATGTGACGCTAGATTAGTATGTCGCGTCTGAAGTCTCTTTAACGCGTCGTTCCGATTACCTAAGCATGGTTAGGTTATATTATGCCAAGTATGCGTCAAAAGTGACAATAGATTAGTACGTCGCCTCTCAAGTCTTTTTAGCGCGTCGTTCCGATTACCTAAGCATGGTTAGGTCAGATTACGCAAAGTGTGCTGGAAATGTGACGCTAGATTAGTATGTCGTATGTCGTGTCTCAAGTATCTTTTATGCGTCGTTTTTATTACCATGCTTATGTCGCGTCACAAGTCTCTCAAACGCGTCATTCCGATTGCCTAATCATGGTTAGGTTATATTACGCAGAGAGTGCCTAAAAATTGACGGTAGAGTACTATGTTGCGTCATAAGTCATTTTAACGCGTCGTTCTGATTATCTAAGCATGGTTTGGTTACATTACGCAAAGTGTGCGTGAAAAGTGACGCTAGATTAGTTTGTCGCGTCTTAAGTCTCTTTAGCGCGTTGTTTCGATTACCTAAGCATGGTTAGGTTATATTACGCAAAGTGTGCGTGAAAAATGACGGTAGATTAGTATGTCACATCTCAAGTCTCTTTAACGCGTCGTTTCGATTACCATGCTTATGTCGCGTCATAAGTCTCTCTAACACGTCCAATTACCTAAGCATTGTTAGGTTATAATACGCAAAGCGTGCGTGAAAAGTGACGCTAGATTAGTATGTCGCGTCTTAAGTCTCTTTAACGCGTCGTTTCGATTACCTTGAATATGTCGCGTCACAAGTCTCTCAACGCGTCGTTCCGATTACCGAAAACATGGTTAGGTTATATTACGTAAAAGGTGCGTGAAAAGTGACGCTAGATTAGTATGTCGCGTCTCAAGTCTCTTTAACGCGTCGTTCCGATTACCCAAGCATGATTAGGTTATATTACGCAAAGCGTGCGTAAAAAGTGACGCTAGATTAGTATGTCGCGTCTCAAGTCTCATTAACGCGTCGTTCCCATTACCTAAGCATCGTTAGGTTATATTACGCAAAGTGTGCGTAAAAAAGTGAAGCTGGACTAGTATGTCGCGTTACAAGTCTCTTTAACGCATTGTTATGATTACTATGCTTATGTCGCGTCACAAGTCTCTTTAACGTGTCGTTACGAACACCTAAGCATGGTAATTTAACCCGTCGTTCCGATTACCATGCATATGCCGCGTCACAAGTCTCTCTAACGAGTCATTACGATTACCTAACCATGGTTTGGTTATATTACGCAAAGTGTGCGTTAAAAGTGACGCTAGATTACTATGTCGCGTCACAAGTTTCTTTAACACATTGTTCCGATTAGCTAAGCATGGTTTGGTTATATTACGCAAGGTGTGCGGGAAAAGTGACTCTAGATTATCTTTAACGCGTCGTTTCGATTACCATGCTTATATCACGTCGCAAGTCTCTCTAACATGTTGTTCTGATTACCTAAGCATGGTTAATTTATATTATGGAACGTTGAAAGTGAAGCTAGATTACTATGTCGCGTCACAAGTCTCTTTAACGCGTCGTTCCGATTACCTAAGCATTGTTAGGTTATATTACGCAAAGTGTGCGTGAAAAGTGACGCTAGATTAGTATGTCGCGTCACAAGTCTCTTTAACGCGTCATTCCGATTACCTAAGCATGGTTAGGTTATATAAGCAAAGTGTGCGTGAAAAGTGATGCTAGATTAGTATGTTGCGTCTCAAGTCTCTTTAACGCGTCGTTTCGATTACCATGCTTATGTCGCGTCACAAATCTCTCTAACGCTTCCAATTACCTAAGCATTGTTAGGGTATATTGCGCAAAGTGTGCGTGAAAAGTGACGCTAGATTAGTATGTCGCGTCTAATGTCTCTTTAAGGCGTCGTTTCATTACCATTCATATGTCGCATCACAAGTCTCTCTAATGAATCGTTCCAATCAACTAAGCATGGTTAGTTTATATTACGCAAAGTGTGCGTGAAAATTGAAATAGATTAGTATGTCGCGTCTCAAGTCTTTTTGACGCGTCGTTCCGATTACATAAGCATGGTTTGGTAAAATTACGCAAAGAGTGCGTAAAAGGTGACGCTAGATTAGTATGTCTTGTCTCATGTCTCTTTAATGCGTCGTTCCGATTACCTAAGCATGGTTAGGTTATATTACGCAAAGTGTGTGTTAAAAGTGAAAATAGATTATTAGTATGTCGCGTTTCCTGTCTTTTTAACGCGTCGTATCGATTACCTAAGCATGGTTAGGTTATATTATGCAAAGTGTGCGTGAACAGTGACGCTAGATTAGTATGTAGCGTCTCAAGTGTCTTTAACCCGTTGTTTGGATTACCACGCTTATGTCGCGTCACAAGTCTCCCTAACCCGTCGTTCTGATTAGGTAAGCATGGTTAGGTTATATTACACAAATTGTGCGTTAAAAGTGACAATAGATTATTAGTATGTCGCGTTTCTAGTCTTTTTAACTCGTCGTATCGATTACCTAAGCATGGTTAGGTTATATTATGCAAAGTATGCGTGAACAGTGACGCTAGATTAGTATGTAGCGTCTCAAGTGTCTTTAACCCGTTGTTTTGATTACCACGCTTATGTCGCGTCACAAGTCTCTCTAACCCGTCGTTCTGATTACCCAAGCATGGTTATGTTATATTACGCAAATTGTGCGTTAAAAGTGATGCTAGATTAGTATGTCGCGTCTCAAGTCTCTTTAACACGTCGTTTTGATAACCATGCTTATGTCACGCCACAAGTCTCTCTATCGCGTCGTTTCGATTACCTAAACATGGTTAGTTTATATTATGGAAAGTGTGCGTTAAAAGTAAAGCTAGATTACTATGTCCCGTCACAAGTCTGTTTAACGCGTCGTTCTGATTACCTAAGTATGGTTTTGTTATAGTACGCTAAGTGTGCGTGAAAAGTGACAGTCGCGCTCAAGTCTCTTTAACGCGTCGTTTCGATTACCATGCTTATGTCGCGTCACAAGTCTCTCTAACGCGTCGTTTTTATTACCTAAGCATGGTTAGATTATATTACGCAAAGTGTCCGTGAAAAGTGACGTTAGATTAGTATGTCGCCTCTCAAGTCTTTTTAGCGCGTCGTTCCGATTACCTAAGCATGGTTAGGTTATATTACGCAAAGTGTGCTGGAAATGTGACGCTAGATTAGTATGTCGTGTCTCAAGTCTCTTTTATGCGTCGTTTTCATTACCATGCTTATGTCGCGTCACAAGTCTCTCAAACGCGTCGTTCCGATTACCTAATAATGGTTAGGTTATATTACGCAGAGAGTGCGTTAAAATTGACGGTAGAGTACTATGTCGCATCACAAGTCATTTTAACGCGTCGTTCTTATTACCTAAGCATGGTTTGGTTACATTACGCAAAGTGTGCGTGAAAAGTGATGCTAGATTAGTTTGCCGCGTCTTAAGTCTCTTTAGCGCGTCGTTTCGATTACCTAAGCATGGTTAGGTTATATTACGCAAAGTGTGCGTGAAAAATGACGGTAGATTAGTATGTCACATCTCAAGTCTCTTTAACTCGTCGTTTCGATTACCATGATTATGTCGCATCATAAGTCTCTCTAACGCGTCCAATTACCTAAGCATTGTTAGGTTATAATACGCAAAGCGTGCGTGAAAAGTGACGCTAGATTAGTATGTCGCGTCTTAAGTCTCTTTAACGCGTCGTTTCGATTACCTAGCATATGTCGCGTCACAAGTCTCTCAACGCGTCGTTCCGATTACCGAAAACATGGTTACGTTACGTAAAGGGTGCGTGAAAAGTGACGCTAGATTAGTATGTCGCGTCTCAAGTCTCTTTAACGTGTCGTTCCGATTACCCAAGCATGGTTAGTTTATATTACACAAAGCGTGCGTAAAAAGTGACGCTAGATTAGTATGTCGCGTCCTCATTAACGCGTCGTTCCCATTACCTAAGCATCGTTAGGTTATATTACGCAAAGTGTGCGTAAAAAGTGAAGCTGGACTAGTATGTCGCATTTCAAATCTCTTTAACGCATCGTTTCGATTACTATGCTTATGTCGCGTCACAAGTCTCTTTAACGTGTCGTTACGAACACCTAAGCATGGTAATTTAACCCGTCGTTCCGATTACCATGCATATGTCGCGTCACAAGTCTCTCTAACGAGTCATTACGATTACCTAACCATGGTTTGGTTATATTACGTAAAGTGTGCGGGAAAAGTGACTCTAGATTATCTTTAACGCGTCGTTTCGATTACCATGCTTATGTCACGTCGCAAGTCTCTCTAACACGTTGTTCTGATTACCTAAGCATGGTTAATTTATATTATGAAAAGTGTGCGTTGAAAGTGAAGCTAGATTACTATGTCGCGTCACAAATCTCTTTAACGCGTCGTTTCGATTACCATGCTTATGTCGCGTCACAAATCTCTCTTACGCGTCCAATTACCTAAGCATTGTTAGGGTATATTGCGCAAAGTGTGCGTGAAAAGTGACGCTAGATTAGTATGTCGCGTCTAAAGTCTCTATAAGGCGTCGTTTTATTACCATTCATATGTCGCATCACAAGTCTCTCTAATGAATCGTTCCAATCACCTAAGCATGGTTAGTTTATATTTCGCAAAGTGTGTGTGAAAATTGAAATAGATTAGTATTTCGCGTCTCAAGTCTTTTTGACGCGTCGTTCCGATTACATAAGCATGGTTTGGTTAAATTACGCAAAGAGTGCGTAAAAGGTGACGCTAGATTAGTATGTCTTGTCTCATGTCTCTTTAATGCGTCGTTCCGATTACCTAAGCATGGTTAGGTTATATTACGCAAAGTGTGCGTTAAAAGTGACAATAGATTATTAGTATGTCGTGTTTCTAGTCTTTTTAATGCGTCGTATCGATAACCTAAGCATGGTTAGGTTATATTATGCAAAGTGTGCGTGAACAGTGACGCTAGATTAGGTATGTAGCGTCTCAAGTGTCTTTAACCCGTTGTTTTGATTACCACGCTAATGTCGCGTCACAAGTCTCTCTAACCCGTCGTTCTGATTAGCTAAGCATGGTTAGGTTATATTATGCAAATTGTGTGTTAAAAGTGACAATAGATTATTAGTACGTCGCGTTTCTAGTCTTTTTAACGCGTCGTATCGATTACCTAAGCATGGTTAGGTTATATTATGCAAAGTGTGCGTGAACAGTGACGCTAGATTAGTATGTAGCGTCTCAAGTGTCTTTAACCCGTTGTTTTGATTACCACGCTTATGTCGCGTCACAAGTCTCTCTAACCCGCCGTTCTGATTACCTAAGCATGGTTAGGTTATATTATGCAAATTGTGCGTTAAAAGTGATGCTAGATTAGTATGTCGCGTCTTAAGTCTCTTTAACACGTCGTTTTTATTACCATGCTTATGTCGCGTCACAAGTCTCTCTATCGCGTCGTTTCGATTACCTAAAATGGTTAGTTTATATTATGGAAAGTGTGCGTTAAAAGTAAAGCTAGATTACTATGTCCCGTCACAAGTCTGTTTAACGCGTCGTTCTGATTACCTAAGTATGGTTTTGTTATAGTACGCAAAGTGTGCGTGAAAAGTGACAGTCGCACTCAAGTCTCTTTATCGCGTCGTTTCGATTACCATGCTTATGTCGCGTCACAAGTCTCCCTAACGCGTCGTTTTTATTACTTTAGCATGGTTAGATTATATTACGCAAAGTGTCCGTGAAAAGTGACGTTAGATTAGTATGCCGTGCCTGAAGTCTCTTTAACGCGATTACTTATGCATGGCTAGGTTATAATACGCAAAGTGTGCGTCAAATGTGTATGTCGCGTCTCAAGTCTCTTTAACACGTCGTTCCGATTACCTAAGCATGGTTAGATTATATTATGCCAAGTATGCGTCAAAAGTGACAATAGATTATTAGTATGTCGCCTCTCAAGTCTTTTTAGCGCGTCGTTCCGATTACCTAAGCATGGTTAGGTTATATTACGCAAAGTGTGCTGGAAATGTAACGCTAGATTAGTATGTCGTGTCTCAAGTCTCTTTTATACGTCGTTTTTATTACCATGCTTATGTCGCGTCACAAGTCTCTCAAACGCGTCGTTCCGATTACCTAATCATGGTTAGGTTATATTACGAAGAGAGAGCGTTAAAATTGACGGTAGAGTACTATGTCGCGTCATATGTCATTTTAACGCGTCGTTCTGACTACGTAAGCATGGTTTGGTTACATTACACAAAGTGTGCGTGAAAAGTGACGCTAGATTAGTTTGCCGCGTCTTAAGTCTCTTTAGCGCGTCGTTTCGATTACCTAAGCATGGTTAGGTTATATTACGCACAAAGTGTGCGTGAAAAATGACGGTAGATTAGTATGTCACATCTCAAGTCTCTTTAACGCGTCGTTTCGATTAACATGCTTATGTCGCGTCACAAGTCTCTCTAACGCGTCCAATTACCTAAGCATTGTTAGGTTATAATACGCAAAGCGTGCGTGAAAAGTGACGCTAGATTAGTATATCGCCTCTTAAGTCTCTTTAACGCGTCGATTTGATTACCTTGCATATGTCGTGTCACAAGTCTCTCAACCCGTCGTTCCGATTACCGAAACATGGTTAGGTTATATTACGTAAAGGGTGCGTGAAAAGTGATGCTAGATAACTACGTCGCGTCTCAAGTCTCATTAACGCGTCGTTCCGATTACCCAAGCATGGTTAGGTTATATTATGCAAAGCGTTCGTAAAACGTGACGCTAGATTAGTATGTCGCGTCTCATTAACGCGTCGTTCCCATTACTTAAGCATCGTTAGGTTATATTACGCAAAGTGTGCGTAAAAAGTGAAGCTGGACTAGTATGTCGCGTTTCAAGTCTCTTTAACGCATCGTTTCGATTACTATGCTTATGTCGCGTCACAAGTCTCTTTAACATGTCGTTACGAACACCTAAGCATGGTAATTTAACCCGTCATTCCAATTACCATTCTTATGTCGCGTCACAAGTCTCTCTAACGAGTCCTTACGATTACCTAAGCATGGTTTGGTTATATTACGCAAAGTGTGCGTTAAAAGTGACGCTAGATTACTATGTCGCGTCACAAGTTTCTTTAACACATTGTTCCGATTAGCTAAGCATGGTTAGGTTATATTACGCAAAGTGTGCGGGAAAAGTGACTCTAGATTAATATGTCGCGTCTGAAGTCTCTTTAACGCGTCGTTTCGATTACCATGCTTATGTCGCGTCACAAGTCTCTCTAACAAGTTGTTCTGATTACCTAAGCATGGTTAATTTATATTATGGAAAGTGTGCGTAGAAAGTGAAGCTAGATTACTATGTCGCGTCACAAGTCTCTTTAATGCGTCGTTCCGATTACCTAAGCATTGTTAGGTTATATTACGCAAAGTGTGCGTGAAAAGTGACGCTAGATTAGTATGTCACGTCACAAGTCTCTTTAACGCGTCGTTCCGATTACCAAAGCATGGTTAGGTTATATACGCAAAGTGTGCGTGAAAAGTGATGCTAGATTAGTATGTCGCGTCTCAAATCTCTTTAACGCGTCGTTTCGATTACCATGCTTATGTCGCGTCACAAGTCTCTCTAATGTGTTGTTCCGATTACCTAATCATGGTTAGGATATATTATGCAGAGTGTGCGTTAAAATTGACGATAGAGTACTATGTCGGGTCACAAGTCACTTTAACGCGTCGTTCCGAATTCCTTAGCATGGATAGGTTATATTGCGCAAATTGTGGGTGAAAAATGACGCTAGATTTGTATGTTGCGTCTCAAGTCTCTTTAACGCGTTGTTCTGATTAACTAAGCATGGTAAGTGTGCTTGAAAAGTGACGCTAGATTAGTTTATCTCGTCTCAAGTCTCTTTAACGCGTTGTTTTGATAACCTAAGCATGGTTAGGTTATATTACGCAAAGTGTGCGTGAAAAGTGACGCTAGATTAGTATGCCGCGTCTTAAGTCTCTTTAAAGCGTCGTTTCAATTACCATGCTTCTGTCGTGTCACAAGTCTCTCTAACGCGTCATTCCAATTACCTGAGCATTGTTAGGTTATATTATGTAAAGTGTGCATGAAAAGTGACGCAAGATTAGTATGTCGCGTCTCAAGTCTCTTTAACGCGTCGTTTCGATTACCATGCTTATATCGCGTCATAAGGCTCTCTAACGCGTCGTTCCGATTACCTAAGCATGGTTAGGTTACATTACGCAAAGTGTGCGTGAAAAGTGACACTAGATTAGTATGTCGCGTCTCAAGTCTCTTTAACGCGTCGTTTCGATTATCTAAGCATGGTTAGGTTATATTATGCATAGCGTGTGTAAAAAGTGACTCTAGATTAGTATGTCGCGTCTCCAGTCTCTTTAACGCGTCGTTCCGATTACCTAAGCATCATAGCTTATATTATGCAAAGTGTGCCTAAAAAGTGACGCTAGATTAGTATGTCGCATTTCAAGTCTCTTTAACGCTTCGTTTTAATTACTATGCTTGTCGTTCCGAAAACTAAGCATGGTTAGGTTATGCTACACAAAGTGTGCGTGAAAAGTGACGCTAGATTAGTATGTCGCGTCTCATGTCTCTATAACGCGTCGGTCCGATTACCGAAGCATGGTTAGGTTATATTGCACAAAGTGCGCGTGAAAAGTGATGCTAGATTAGTATGTCGCGTGTAAAGTCTCTTTAAGGCGTCGTTTCATTACCATTCTTATTTCACGTCACAAGTCTCTCTAACGCATCGTTCAAATTACCTAAGCATGGTTAGTTTATACTCAGCAAAGTGTGCGTGAAAAGTGAAATAAATTAGTATGTCGGGTCTCAAGTCTTTTTGTCGCGTCGTTCCGATTACCTAAGCATGGTTAGGTTAAATTACGCAAAGAGTGCGTAAAAAGTGATTCTAGATTGGTATGTCGTGTCTCAAGTCTTTTTAACTCGTCGTTCCGATTACCTAAGCATGGTTAGGTTATATTACGCAAAGTGTGCGTTAAAAGTGACAATAGATTAGGATGTCGCATCTCATGTCTCTTTAACGCGTCGTTTTGATTACCTAAGTATGGTTAGGTTATATTACGCAAAGTGTGCGTGAAAAGTGACGCTAGATTAGTATGTCGCGTCTCAAGTGTCTTTAACCCGTTGTTTCGAATACCATGCTTATGTCGCATCACAATTCTCTCTAACGCGTCGTCCTGATTACCTAAGCATAAACGGTTATATAAAAGTGTGCGTTAAAAGTGACGCTAGATTACTATGTCGTGTCACAAGTCTCTTTAACGCGTTGTTCCGATTAGCTAAGCATGGTAAGGGTATATTACGTAAAGTGTGCGTGAAAAAAAAGTGACGCTAGATTAGTATGTCACGTCTCAAGTCTCTTTAACTCGTCGTTTCGATTGCCATGCTTATGTCGTGTAGCAAGTCTCTCTAACGTGTCGTTCCGATTACATAAGCATGGTTAGGATATATTACGCGAAGTGTCCATAAAAAGTGACGCTAGATTAGAATGTCGCGTCTCAATTCTCTTTAACACGTCATTATGATTACCTAGGCATGGTCAGGTTATATTACGCAAAGTGTGCGTGAAAAATGATGCTTGATTATTATATCGCGTCTCAAGTCTCTTTCACGCGTCGGTCCGATTACCTTAGCATTGTTAGGTTATATTACGCAAAGTGTGCGTGAAAAATGACGCTAGATTAGTATGTCGCATCAAAAGTTTCTTTAACGCGTCGTTTCGATTACCATGCTTATGTCGCGTCACAAGTCGCTCTAACGCGTTATTCAAACTACCTAAGCACGGTTAGTTTATATTATGCAAAGTGTGTGTGAAAAGTGACAATAGATTAGTATGTCACATCTCCAGTCTTTTTGACTCGTTGTTCCGATTACCTAAGCATGGTTAGGTTATATTACGCAAAGGGTGCGTAAAAAGTGATCATATTGTCGTGTCTCAAGTCTCTTTAACGCGTCATTCCAATTACCTTAGCATGGTTAAGTTATATTACGCGAAGTGTGCGTTAAAAGTTACAATAGATTAGTATATCGCGTCTGAAGTCTTACATTGTTATGTTATATTATGCAAAGTGAGCGTGAAAAGTGACGCTAGATTAGTATGTCGTGTCTCAAGTCTCTTTAAGGCGTCGTTTCAATTACCATGCTTATGTCGCGTAACAAGTCTCTCTAACGTGTCGTTCCAATTACCTAAGCATGGTAAGGTTATATTATGCAAATTGTGCGTGAAAAGTGAAGCTAGATTAGTATGTCGTGTCTCAAGTCTCTTTAACGCGCCGGCCCGATTACCTTAGCATGGTTAGGTTATATTACGCAAAGTGTGCGTGAAAAATGACGCTAGATTAGTATGTCGCGTCTAAAGTCTCTTTAACGCGTCGTTTCGATTACCATGCTTATGTCGCGTCACAAGTCGCTCTATGCATGGTTAGGTTATATTATGCAAATTGTGCATGAAAAGTGACGCTAGATTAGTATGTCGTGTCTCAAGTCTCTTTAACGCACCGTTCCAATTGCCTAAGCATGGTTAGGTTATATTACACAAAGAGTGCGTAATAAGTGATGATATATTAGTATGTCGTGTCTCAAGTCTCTTTAACGCATCATTCCGATTACCTTAGCATGGTTAAGTATTACGCGAAGTGTGCGTTAAAAGTTACAATAGATTAGTATATCGCGTCTGAAGTCTTACATTGTTAGGTTATATTATGCAAAGTGTGCGTGAAAAGTGACGTTAGATTAGTATGTCGTGTCTCAAGTCTATTTAACGCGTCGTTTCAATTACCATGCTTATGTCGCGTAACAAGTCTCTCTAACGTGTCGTTCCGATTACCTAAGCATGGTTAGGTTATATTTTGCAAATTGTGCATGAAAAGTGACGCTAGATTAGTATGTCGTGTCTCAAGTCTCTTTAATGCGTCGTTTTGAAGACCAAGTTTATGTCGCTTCAAAAGTCTCTCTAACCCGTCGTTCCGATTTCCTAAGCATAGTTAGGTTATATTACGCAAACTGTGCGCTAAAAGTGACGCTAGATCACTATATCGCGTCACAAGTCTCATTGACACGTCGTTCTGATTACCTAAATATGGTTAGGTTATATTACGCAAAGGGTGCGTGAAAAGTGACGCTAGATTAGTATGTCGCGTCTCAAGTCTCTTTAACGCGTCGTTCCGATTACCTAAGCATGGTTAGGTAATATTACGCAAAGCGTGCGTAAAAAGTGACGCTAGATTAGTATGTCGCGTCTCAAGTCTTTTTAACGCGTCGCTCCGATTACCTAAGCATTGTTAGGTTATATTACGCAAAGTGTGCGTAAAAAGTGACGCTAGATTAGTATGTCGCGTTTCAAGTCTCTTTAACGCGTCGTTTCGATTACTATGCTGATGTCGCGTTACAAGTCTCATTAAAGCGTCGTTCCGAACACTTAAGCATGGTTAGGTTAATTACTCAAAGTGTGCGTGAAAAGTGACGCTAAATTAGTACGTCGTGTCTCATGTCTCTTTAACGTGTCGGTCCGATTACCTAAGTATGGTTAGGTTATATTGCGCAAAGTGTGCGTGAAAAGTGACGCTAGATTAGTATGTCGCGTCTCAAGTCTTTTGTTGCGTCGTTTTGATTACCATGCTTATGTCGCGTCACAAGTCTCTCTGATGCGTCGTTTTGATTATTTAAGCATGGTTAGTTTATATTACGCAAAGTGTGCGTTGAAAGTGAAGCTAGATTACTATGTCCTGTCACAAGTCTCTTTAACGCGTCGTTTCGATTACCATGCTTATGTCGCGTCACAAGTCTCTATAACGCGTCCAATTACATAAGCATCGTTAGGTTATAACTCGCAACGTGTGTGTGAAAAGTGACGCTAGATTATTATGTCGCGTCACAAGTCTCTTTAACGCGTCGTTCCGATTACCTAAGCATGGTTAAATTATATACACAAAGTGTGCGTGAAAAGTGACGCTTGATTAGTATGTCGCGTCTCAAGCCTCTTTAACGCGTCGTTCCGATTATCTAAGCGTGGTTAGGATATATTACGCAAAGCGTGCGTTAAAAGTGACGCTAGATTAGTATGTTGCGTCTCAAGTCTCTTTAACGCGTTGTTCCGATTACCCAAGCATCGTTAGGTTATATTACGCAAAATGTGCTTAAAAATTTACGCTAGAATAGTATGTCGCGTCTCAAGTGTCTTTAACCCGTTGTTCAGATTACAATGCTTATGTCGCGTCACAAGTTTCTCTAACGCGTCGTTACGATTACCTAAGTATGGTTAGGTTATATTACGCAAAGTGTGTGTTAAAAGTGACTCTAGATTACTATGTCGCGTCACAAGTTTCTTTAACGCATCGTTTCGATTACCTAAGCATGGTTAGGTTATATTACGCAAAGTGTGCGAGAAAAGTGACGCTAGATTAGTAACGCGTCGTTTCGATTACCATGCTTATGTCGCGTCACAAGTCTCTCTAACACGTCGTTCTGATTACCTAAGCATGGTTAATTTATATTATGGAAAGTGTGCGTTACAAGTGAAGCTAGATATTATGTCGCGTCACAAGTCTCTTTAACGCGTCGTTCCAATTACTTAAGCATGGTTAGGTTATATACACAAAGTGTGCGTGAACAGTGACGGTAGATTAGTATGTCGCGTCTTAAGTCTCTTTACCGCGTCGTTTTCGATTACCTAATTATGGTTTGGTAAGGTTATATTATGCAAAGTGTGCGTAAAAATTGACGGTAGAGTACTATGTCGCGTCACAAGTCACTTTAACGCGTTGTTCCGATTACCTTAGCATGGTTAGGTTATATTACGCAAAGTGTGCGTGAAAAATGCCGTTAGATTTGTATGTTGCGTCTCAAGTATTTTTAATGCGTTGTTCCAATTACCTAACGCAAAGTGTGCGAGAAATGTGACTCTAGATTAGTATGTCGCGTCTCAAGTCTCTTTTACGCGTCGTTTTAATTACCATGCTTATGTGACGTCACAAGTCTCTTTAACGACTCGTTCTGATTACCTAAGCATGGTTAATTTATATTATGGGAAGTGTGCATTAAAAGTGAAGCTAGATTAATATGTCTCGTCACAAGTCTATTTAACGCGTCGTTCCGATTACCTAAGCATGGTTAGGTTGTGCGTGAAAAGTTACGCTAGATTAGTATGTTGCGTCACAAGTCTCTTTAACGCGTCAGCATGGCTAGGTTATATACCCAAAGTGTGCGTGAACAGTGACGCTAGATTAGTATGTCGTGTCTCAAGTCTCTTTAACGCATCGTTTTGATTACCATGCTTATGTCGTGTCACAAGTCTCTCAAACGTGTCGTTCCGATTACCAAATCACGGTTAGGTTATATTATGCAAAGTGTGCGTGAAAAGTGATGCTAGATTAGTAAGTCGCGTCTCAAGTCTCTTTAACGCGTCGTTTCGATTAGCATGCTTTTGTCGCGTCACAAGTCTCTCTACCGCGTCGTTCCGATTACCTAATCATGGTTAGGTTATATTACGCAAAGTGTGCGTTAAAATTGACAATAGTACTTATGTCGCGTCACAAGATACTTTAACGCGTCGTTTCGATTACCTAAACGCAAAGTGTGCGTGAAAAGTGATGCTAGATTTGTATGTTGCGTCTCAAATCTCTTTAACGCGTTGTTCCTATTAACTAAGCATGGTTAGGTTATATTACGCAAAGTGTGCTTGAAAAGTGACGCTAGATTAGTTTGTCGCGTCTCAAGTCTCTTTCACGCGTCGTTTCGATTACCTAAGCATGGTTAGGTTATATTACGCAAAGTGTGGGTGAAAAGTGATGCGATATAAGAATGGTAATCGAAACGACGCGTTAAAGAGACTTGAGACGTGACATACTAATCTAGCGTCACTTTGATGCACACTTTGCTTAATATAACCTAACCATGATTAGGTAATCGGACTGACGCGTTAAAGAGACCTGTGATGAGACATACTAATCTGGCGTCACTTTTCACCCACACTTTGCATAATATAACCTAACCATGCTTATTTAATCAGAACAACTCGTTAAAGAGACTTGAGAGGCGACAAACTAATCTAGCGTCACTTTTCACGCACACTTTGCGTAATATAACCTAACCATGCTTATTTAATCGGAACAACGCGTTAAAGAGACTTGAGACGCAACATACTAATCTAGCATCACTTTTCACGCACACTTTGCGTAATATAACCTAACCATGCTTAGGTAATCAGGACGACGCGTTAAAGTGACTTGTGACGCGACATATTACTCTACCGTAAATTTTAACGCACACTTTGCGTAATATAAATAACCATGATTAGGTAGTCGGAACGACGCGTTAGAAAGACTTGTGACGCGAGATACGCATGGTAATCGAAACGACGCGTTAAAGAGACTTGAGACGTGACATGCTAATCTAGCGTCACTTTGACGCACACTTTGCTTAATATAACCTAACCATGATTAGGTAATCGGAATAACGTGTTAAAGAGACCTGTGACGAGACATACTAATCTAGCGTCACTTTTCACGCACACTTTGCGTAATATAACCTGACCATGTAGCGCGTTAGAGAGACTTGTTCGCGACATAAGCATGGTAATCGAAACGAGGCGTTACAGAGACTTGAGACGTGACATACAAATCTAGCGTCAATTTTCAGGCACATTTTGCGTAATATAACCTTACAATGCTTAGGTAATTTGAATGACGCGTTAGAGAGACTTTTGACGCGACATAAGCATGGTAATAGAAACGACGCGATAAAGAAAGTTGACACGCGATATACTAATCTAGCGTCAATTTTCACGCACACTTTGCTTAACATAACCTAACGACGCGTAAAAGAGACTTGAGATGCGGCAAACTAATCTAGCGTCACTTTTCACGCACACTTTGCGTAATATAACCTAACCATGCTTAGTTAATCAGAACAACTCGTCAAAGAGACTTGAGACGCGACAAACTAATCTAGCGTCACTTTTAACGCACACTTTGCGTTATATAACCTAACCATGCTTATTTAATCGGAACAACGCGTTAAAGAGACTTGAGACGCAACATACTAATCAAGCGTCACTTTTCACGCACGCTTTGCGTAATATAACCTAACCATGCTTAGGTAATTAGAACGACGCGTTAAAGTGACTTGTGATGCGAAATATTACTCTACCGTAAATTTTAACGCACACTTTGCGTAATATAACATAACCATTAATAGGTAGTCGGAACAACGCGTTAGAAAGACTTGTGACGCGACATAAGAATGGTAATCGAAATGACGCCTTAAAGAGACTGGAGACATGACATACTAATCTAGCGTCACTTTGACGCACACTTTGCTTAATATAACCTAACCATGATTAGGTAATCGGAATGACGCGTTAAAGAGTCCTGTGACGAGACATACTAATCTAGCGTCACTTTTCACCCACATTTTGAGTAATATACCTAACCATGCTTATTTAATCAGAACAACTCGTTAAAGAGACTTGAGACGCGACAAACTAATGTAGCGTCACTTTTCACGCACACTTTGCGTAATATAACCTAACCATGCTTATTTAATCGGAACAACGCGTTAAAGAGACTTGAGACGCAACATACTAATCTAGCGTCACTTTTGACGCACACTTTGCGTAATATAACCTAACCATGATTAGGTAGTCGGAACGACGCGTTATAAAGACTTGTGACGCGACATAAGCATGGTAATCGAAACGACGCCTTAAAGAGACTTGAGACGTGACATGCTAATCTAGCGTCACTTTGACGCACACTTTGCTTAATATAACCTAACCATGATTAGGTAATCGGAATGACGCGTTAAAGAGACCTGTGACGAGACATACTAATCTAGCGTCACTTTTCACCCACACTTTCCTTAATATACCCTAGCCATGCTTAGGTAATCGGACGACGCGTTAAAGAGACTTGTGACGCAGCATAGTAATCTAGCGTCACTTTTAACGCACACTTTTATATAACCTAACCATGATTAGGTAATCAGGACGACACGTTAGAGAGACTTGTGACACGACATAAGCATGGTATTCGAAACAACGGGTTAAAGACACTTGAGACGCGACATACTAATTTAGCGTCATTTTTCACACACACTTTGCATAATATAACCTAACCATGCTTAGGTAATCAAAACGACGCGTTAAAGAGACATGAGACGCGGCATACTAATATCTATTGTCACTTTTAACGCACACTTTGCACTTGAGACACGACATACCAATCTAGCATCATTTTTTACGCACTCTTTGCGTAATTTACCTAACCATGCTTACGTAATCGGAAAGACGCGTCAAAAAGACTTGAGACACGACATACTAATCTATTTCATTTTTCACGCACACTTTGCGTAGTATAAACTAACCATACATAGGTAATTGGAACGATGCGTTAGAGAGACTTGTGACGTGAAATAAGAAGCGTAATGAAACGACGCCTTAAAGAGACTTTAGATGCGACATACTAATCTAGCGTCACTTTTCACGCACACTTTGCGCAATATAACCTAACCATGCTTCGGTAATCGAACCGACGTGTTATAGAGACATGAGATGCGACATACTAATCTAGCGTCCCTTTTCAGGCACACATTGTGTAGTATAACCTAAACATGCTTAGGTGTTCGGAACGATGCGTTAACGAGACTTGTGACGCGACATAAGCATAGTAATTAAAACGAAGCGTTAAAGAGACTTGAAATGGGACATACTAATCTAGAGTCACTTTTTACGCACACTTTACGTAATATGACCTACGATGCTTAGGTAATCGGAACGACGCCTAAAAGAGACCTGAGACGCGACATACTAATCTCGAGTCACTTTTTACACACGCTATGCATAATACAACCTAACCATGCTTAGATAATCGGAACGACGCGTTAAAGAGACTTGAGACGGGACATACTAACCTAGCGTCACTTTTCCCGCACACTTTGCGTAATATAACCTAACCATGCTTAGGTAATCGGAACGACGCGTTAGAGAGACTTGTAACGCGACACAAGCATGGTAATCGAAACAACGCGTTAAAGAGACTTCAGACGCGACATACTAATCTAGTGTCACTTTTCATGCACACTTTGCGTAATATAACCTAACAATGCTTTGGTAATTGGAATGACGCGTTAGAGAGACTTGTGACGCGACATAAGCATGGTAATCGAAATGACGCGTTAAAGAGACTTAAGACGCGACATACTAATCTAGCGTCACTTTTCACGCACACTTTGCGTAATATAACCTAACCATGCTTAGGTAATCGAAACGACGCGTGAAATAGACTTGAGACGAAACATACAAATCTAGCGTCACTTTTAACGCACACTTTAAGTAATATAACCAAACCATGATTAGGTAATCGAACGACGTGTTAGAGAGACTTGTGACGCGACATAAGCATGCTAATCGAAACAACGCGTTAAAGAGACTTGAGACGCGACTTACTAATCTAGCATCACTTTTCACGCATACTTTGCATATATAACCTAACCATGCTTAGGTAATTGGAACGACTCGTTAAAGAGATTTGAGACGCGACATACTAATCTAGAGTCACTTTTCACGCACACTTTGCATAATATAACCTAACCATGCTTAGGTAATCGGCACGACGCGTTATAGAAACTTGTGACATGATATAGTAATCTAGCATAACTTTCAACGCACACTTTGCATAATATTACCAAACCATGCTAAGGTAATCGGAATGACACGTTAGAGAGACTTGTGACGCGACATAAGCATGGTAATGGAACCGACGGGTTAAAGACACTTGAGACGCGACATACTAATCTAGCGTCACTTTTCACACTTTGCATAACCTAACCATGCTTAGGTAATCGAAACGACGCGTTGAATAGACTTGAGACGCGACATACTAATTCTATTATAACTTTTAACGCACACTTTGTGTAATGTAACCTAAACATACTTAGGTAATCGGTACGACGAGTTAAAGAGACTTGAGACAAGACATACAAATCTTGCATCACTTTTTACGTACTCTTTGCATAATTTAACCTAACCATGCTTAGGTAATCGGAACGCTGCGTCAAAAAGACTTGAGATGCGACATACTAATCTATTTCACTTTTCACGCACACTTTGCGTAATATAAAATAACCATGCTTAGGTAATTGGAACGATGCGTTTGAGAGACTTGTGACGCAACATAAGACTGGTAATGAAAAAACGCCTTAAAGAGACATTAGACGCGGCATACTAATCTAGTGTCACTTTTCACGCACACTTTGCGGAATATAACCTAACAATGCTTAGGTAATCGGATAGACGAGTTGAAGAGACATGAGACGTGACATATTAAACTAGCGTCACTTTCACGCACACTTTGTGTCATATAACCTAACCATGCTTAGGTGTTCGGAATGACACGTTAAAGAGAGTTGTGACGGACATAAGCATAGTAATTGAAACGACGCATTAAAGAGACTTGACACGCGACATACTAATCTAGCGTCACTTTCTGTGCACATTTTGCGTAATATAACCAAACGATGCTTAAGTAATCGAAACGACGCGTTAAAGAGAATTGAGACGCGACATACTAATCTATCGTCAGTTTTGACGCACGCTTTGCGTAATATAACCTAACCATGCTTAGATAATCGGAATGACGCGTTAAAGAGACTTGAGACGCGACATACTAATCTAGCGTCACTTTTCACACACACTTTGCGTATATATTTAACCATGCTAAGGTAATCGGAACGATGCGTTAAAGAGACTTGTGACGCGGCATACTAATCTGGCGTCCCTGATCACACACACTTTGCGTAATATAACCTAACCATGCTTAGGTAATCAGAACGACGCGCTAAAGATACTTGTGACGCGACATAGTAATCTAGCTTCACATGTAATGTACACTTTCCATAATAATCGAAAGGACGCGTTACAGAGACTTGAGACGCGACATACTAATCTAGCGTCACTTTTCACACACACTTTGCGTAATATAACCTAAGCATGCATATGTAATCGGAACGCCACATTAGTGAGACTTGTGACGCGATATACTAATCCAACGTCACTTTTCACGCACACTTTGCGTAATATAACGTAACCATGCTTAGGTGATCGAATCGAGGCGTTGAAGAGACTTGAGATGCGACATACTAATCCAACGTCACTTTTCATGCACACTTTGCGTAATATAACGTAACCATGCTTAGGTAATCGGAACGACGCGTTAAAGAGCCTTGTGACGCGACATAGTAATCTAGCTTCACTTTTAACGCACACTTTCCATAATACAACCTAACCATGCTTAGGTAATCGAATCGACGCGTTTAAGAGACTTGAGACGCAACATACTAATCTAGCGTCAATGTTCACGCAAACTTTAAGTATATTACCTAACCATGCTTATGTAAACGGAACGACGCGTTAAAGAGACTTGTGACGCGACATACTAATCTAGCGTCACTTTTCACGCACACTTTGCGTAATGTAAATTAACCATTCTTAGGTAATCGGAACGACGCGTTAAAGAGACTTGTGACGCGACTTACTAATCTAGCGTCACTTTTCACGCACACTTTGCGTAATGTAACCTAACCATGCTTAGGTAATCGGAACGACGCGTTAAAGAGACTTGTGACACAACATAGTAATCTAGCTTCACTTTTAACGCACACTTTCCATAATACAACCTAACCATGCTTAGGTAATCGAATCGACGCGTTTAAGAGACTTGAGACGCAACATACTAATCTAGCGTCAATGTTCACGCAAACTTTAAGTATATTACCTAACCATGCTTATGTAAACGGAACGACGCGTTAAAGAGACTTGTGACGCGACATACTAATCTAGCGTCACTTTTCACACACACTTTCCATAATATAAATTAACCAAGCTTAGGTAATCTGAACGACGCGTTAGAGGGACTTGTCACGCGACGTAAGCATGGTAATCAAAACGACGCGTAAAAGAGACTTGAGACGCGACATACTAATATAGAATCACTTTTCCCGCACACTTTGCGTAATATAACCTAACCATGCTTAAGTAATATCGTAACAACGTGTTAATAAGACTTGAGACGCAACATACAAATCTAACATCATTTTTCACGCACACTTTGCATTATATATCCTAACCATGCGCTATGGTAATCGGAACGACGCGTTAAAGTGACTTGCTACGCGACATAGTACTCTACCGTCAATTTTAACGCACACTTTGCATAATACAACCTAACCATGATTAGGTAATCGGAACGACATGTTTGAGAGACTTGTGACGCGACATAAGCATGGTAATCGAAACGACGCGGTAAAGAGACATAAGACGTGACATAGTTATGTAGCTTCACTTTTAACGCACACTATCCATAATATAAATTAACCATGCTTAGGTAATTGGAACGACGCGTTAAAGAGACTTGTGACGCGACATACTAATCTAGCGTCACTTTTCACGCACACTTTACGTAATATAACCTAACCATGCTTAGGTAATCGGAACGACGCGTTAAAGTGACTTGTGAAGCGACATAGTAATCTAGCTTCACTTTTAACGCACGCTTTCCATAATATAAATTAACCATGCTTAGGTAATCAGAACGACGCGTTAGAGAGACTTGTGACGCGACATAAGCATGGTAATCGAAATGACGCGTAAAAGAGACTTGAGACGCAACATACTAATCTAGAGTCACTTTTCCCGCACACTTTGCGTAATATAACCTAACCATGCTTAGGTAATCGGAACAACGCGTTAAAAAGACTTGAGACGCAACATAAGCATGATAATCGAAACGACGCGTTAAAGAGACTTGAGACGCGACATACTAATATAGAGTCACTTTGTCCGCACAGTTTGCGTAATATAACCTAACCATGCTTAGGTAATCGGAACGATGCGTTAAAGAAAATTGTGACGCGACATAGTAATCTAGCGTCACTTGTAACGCACACTTTGCGTAATATAACCTAACCATGCTTAGGTAATCATAACAACGCGTTAGGGAGACTTGTGACACGACATATGCATGGTAATCTGAACGACGGGTTAAAGACACTTGATACGCGATATACTAATCTAGCGTCACTTTTTAAGCACATTTTGCGTAATATAACCTAACGATGCTTAGGTAATCGGAATGACGCGTTAAAGAGACTTGAGACGCGACATACTAATCTAGCGTCACTTTTAACGCACGCTTTGCGTAATATAACCTAACCATGCTTAGATAATTGGAACGACGCGTTAAAAATACTTGAGACGCGACATACTAATCAAGCGTCACTTTTCACGCACACTTTGCGTATATAATTTAACCATGCTTAGGTAATCTGAACGACGCGTTAAAGAGACTTGTGACGCGACATACTAATCTACCGTCACCTTTCCCGCACACTTTGCGTAATATAACCTAACCATGCTTAGGTAATCCGAACAATACGTGAAAGAAACTTGTGACGCAACATAGTAATTTAGCGTCACTTTTAACGCACACTTTGCGTAATATAACCTAACCATGCTTAGGTAATCGTAACGACGTGTTAGAGAGACTTGTGACACGACATAAGCATGGTAATCGGAACGACGGGTTAAAAACACTTGAGACCCGACATACTAATCTAGCGTCACTTTTCACTCTAACTTTGCATAATATAACCTAACCATGCCTAAGTAATCGAAACGACGCGTTACAAAGACTTGAGACGCGACATACTAATACATTGTCACTTTTAATGCACACTTTGCGTAATATAACCTAACCATGCTTAGGTAATCCGAAAGACGCGTTAAAGAGACTTGAGACACGACATACTAATCATCACTTTTTACGCACTCTTTATGTAATTTAACCTAACCATGCTTAGGTAATCGGAACGACGCGTCTCAAAGACGTTAGACGCGACATATTGATCTATTTCACTTTTCACGCACACTTTGAGTAGAAAACACTAACCATGCTTAGATAATTGGAACGATGCGTTAGAGAGACTTGTGACGTGACATAAGAATGGTAATGAAACGACGCCTTAAAGAAACATTAGACGGGACATACTAATCTAGCGTCACTTTTCACGCACACTTTGCTCAATATAACCTAACCATGATAGGTAATCGGACCGATATAACCTAACCATGATAGGTAATCGGACTAATCTAGCATCACTTTTTTTACGCACGCTTTGCGTAATATAACCTAACCATACTTGGGTAATCGGAACGACGCGTGAAAGAGACTTGAGATGCGACATACTAATCTAGCGTCACTTTTCACGCACCGTTTGCGTAGTATTACCTAACCATCCTTCGGTAATCGGAACGACGCGTTGAGAGACTTGTGATGCTTCATAAGCATGGTAATCGAAACGACGCGTTAAAGAGACTTGAGACGCGACTTACTAATCTAGCGTCACTTTTCACGCACACTTTGCGTATTATAACCTAACAATGTTTAG
This sequence comes from Mercurialis annua, assembly GCF_937616625.2. Taxonomy (NCBI): domain Eukaryota; kingdom Viridiplantae; phylum Streptophyta; class Magnoliopsida; order Malpighiales; family Euphorbiaceae; genus Mercurialis; species Mercurialis annua. Next base: position 27,101,214 of record NC_065574.1, on the reverse strand, counting down.
GTAATTGGACGCGTTTTAGAGACTTGTGACGCGACATAAGCATGGTAATCAAAACGACGCGTTAAAGAGACTTGTGACGGGACATAGTAATCTAGCTTCACTTTCAACGCACACTTTCCATAATATACACTAACCATGCTTAGGTAATCGGAACGACGCGTTAGAGAGATTTCTGACGTGATATAAGCATGGTAATCAAAACAACGCGTTAGAGACTTGAGACGCGACATACTAATCTAGCGTCACTTTTCACGCACATTTTGCGCAATATAACCTAACTAGGATTAGGTAATCGGACCGACGCGTTAAAGAGACCTGAGACGCGACATACTAATCTAGCGTCACTTTTAACGCGCACTTTGTGTAATATAACCTAACCATGCTTAGGTGTTCGGAACGACACGTTAAAGAGACTTGTGACGCGACATAAGCATAGTAATCGAAACGACGCGTTAAAGAGACTTGAAATGCGACATACTAGTCCAGCTTTACTTTTTATGCACACTTTGCGTAATTAACCTAACGATGCTTAGGTAATCGGAACGACACGTCAATGAGACTTGAGACGCGACATACTAATCTAGCGTCACTTTTTACGCACACTTTGCGTAATATAACCTAACTATGTTTGGGTAATCAGAACGACACGTTAAGAAGAATTGAGATGCGAGATACTAATCTAGCGTCACTTTTCACGCACCCTTTGCGTAATATAACCTAACCATGATTCGGTAATCGGAACGACGCGTTAAGAGACTTGTGACGCAACATAAGCACGGTAATCGAAACGACGCGTTAAAGAGACTGGAAACGTCGACATACTAATCTACCGTCATTTTTAACGCACACTTTGCGTAATATAACCTAACCATGCTTAGGTAGTCGGAACGACGCGTTAAACAGACTTGTGACGGGACATAGTAATCTAGCTTTACTTTTAACGCACGCTTTCCATAATATAAACTAACCATGCTTAGGTAATCTAGCGTCACTTATTACGCACATTTTGCGTAATATAACCTAACGATGCTTAGGTAATCGAAACGACGCGTTAAAGATACTTGAGACGCGACCTAATCTAGCGTCACTTTTAACGCACACTTTTCATAATATAACCTAACCATGCTTAGGTAATCAAAACGACGCGTTGGAGAGACTTGTGACACGACATAAGCATGGTAATCGAAACGACGGGTTAAAGACACTTGAGAGCTACATACTAATCTAGCGTCATTGTTCACGCACACTTTGCATAATATAACCTAACCATGCTTAGGTAATCGATACGACGCGTTAAAAAGACTAGAGACGCGACATACTAATCTATTGTCACTTTTAACGCACACTTTGCGTAATATAACCTAACCATGCTTAGGTAATCGGAACGACGCGTTAAAGAGACTTGAGACACGACATACTAGTCTAGCATAACCTTTTACGCACTCTTTTTGTAATTTAACCCAACAATACTTAGGTGATCGGAAGGACGCGTCAAAAAGACTTGAGACGCGCGACATACTAATCTATTTCACTTTTCACGCACACTTTGCGTAATATAAACTAACCATGCTTAGGTAATTGGAACGATGCATTAGAGAGACTTGTGACGCGACATAAGAATGGTAATGGAACGACGCCTTAAAAAAGACTTTAGACGCGACATACTAATCTAGCGTCACTTTTTACGCACACTTTGTGCAATATAACCTAACCATGCTTAGGTAATCGAACTGACGCGTTAAAGAGACATGAGATGCGACATACTAATCTAGCGTCACTTTTCACGCACACTTTGTGTAATATAACCTAACAATGCTTAGGTGTTCGGAACGACGCCTTAAAGAAACTTGTGACGAGACATAAGCATAGTAATCGAAATGACGCGTTAAAGAGACATGAGATGCGACATACTAATCTAGCGTCACTTTTCACACACACTTTGCGTATATATTTAACCATGCTTAGGTAATCGGAACGATGCGTTAAAGAGACTTGTGACGTGGCATACTAATCTGGCGTCCCTGTTCACGCACACTTTGCGTAATACAATCTAACCATGCTTAGGTAATCAGAACGACGCGCTAAAGATACTTGTCACGCGACATAGTAATCTAGCTTCACATTTAATGTACACTTTCCAGACTACATAAGCATGGTAATCGAAAGGACGCGTTACAGAGACATGAGACGCAACATACTAATCAGGCGTCACTTTTCACACACACTTTGCGTAATATAACCTAAGCATGCATATGTAATCGGAACGCCACATTAGTGAGACTTGTGACGCGATATACTAATCGAACGTCACTTTTCACGCACACTTTGCGTAATATAACGTAACCATGCTTAGGTGATCGAATCGAGGCGTTGAAGAGACTTGAGATGCGATATACTTATCCAACGTCACTTTTCATGCACACTTTGCGTAATATAATGTAACCATGCTTAGGTAATCGAATCGACGCGTTGAAGAGACTTGAGACGCGACATACTAATCTAGCGTCACTTTTCACGCACACTTTGCGTAATATAATCTAACCATGCTTAGGTAATCAAAACGACGGGTTAAAGAGACTTGAGACGAGACAAACTAATCTAGCGTCACTCTTCAAGCATTCTTTGCGTAATATAATCTAACCATGCTTAGTTAATCGGAACAACGCGTTAAAGAGACTTGAGACGCAACATATAAATCTAGCGTCACTTTTCACGCACACTTTGCATCATATAACCTAACCATGCTAAGGTAATCGGAACGACGGGTTAAAGTGACTTGTAACTCGACATAGTACTCTACCGTCAATTTTAACGCACACTTTGCATAATATAACCTAACCATGATTTGGTAATCGGAACGACACGTTTGAGAGACTTGTGACGCGACATAAGCATGGTAATCAAAACGACACGTTAAAGAGACTTGAGACGCGACATACTAATCTAGCGTCACTCTTCACGCGCATTTTGGGTATATAACCTAACCATTCTTATATAATTGGAACGAAGCGTTAAAGACTCTTGTGACGCGACATACTAATCTAGCGTCACTTTTCACGCATACTTTGCGTAATGTAACATTAACCATGCTTAGGTAATCGGAACACGCGTTAAAGAGACTTGTGACGCGACATAGTAATCTAGCTTCACTTTTAACGCACACTTTCCATAATATAAATTAACCATTCTTAGGTAATCGGAACGACACGTTAAAGAGACTTTTGACGCGACTTACTAATCTAGCGTCACTTTTCACGCACACTTTGCGTAATGTAACCTAACCATGCTTAGGTAATCGGAACGACACGTTAAAGAGACTTGTGACGCGACATAGTAATCTAGCTTCAATTTTAACGCACAGTTTCCACAATATAACCTAACCATGCTTAGGTAATCGAATCGACGCGTTTAAGAGACTTGAGACGCGACATACTAATCTAGCGTCAATGTTCACGCAAACTTTAAGTATATTACCTAACCATGCTTAGGTAAACGGAACGACGCGTTAAAAAGACTTGTGACACGACATACTAATCTAGCGTCACTTTTCACGCACACTTTCCATAATATAAATTAACCATGCTTAGGTAATCCGAACGACGCGTTAGAGGGACTTGTGACGCGACAAAAGCATGGTAATCAAAACGACGCGTAAAAGAGACTTGAGACGCGACATATAATATAGAGTCACTTTTCCCGCACACTTTGCGTAATATAACCTAACCATGCTTAGGTAATATCGTAACAACGTGTTAATAATACTTGAGACGCAACATACAAATCTAACATCATTTTTCACGCACACTTTGCATTATATAACCTAACCATGCTATGGTAATCGGAACGACGCGTTAAACTGACTTGCTACGCGACATAGTACTCTACCGTTAATTTTAACGCACACTTTGCATAATATAACCTAACCATGATTAGGTAATCGGAACGACATGTTTGAGAGACTTGTGACGCGACATAAGCATGGTAATCGAAACGACGCGGTAAAGAGACATTAGACGCGACATAGTTATGTAGCTTCACTTTTAACGCGCACTTTCCATAATATAAATTAACCATGCTTCGGTAATTGGAACGACGCGTTAAAGAGACTTGTGACGCGACATACTAATCTAGCGTCACTTTTCACACAAACTTTGCGTAATATAACCTAACCATGCTTAGGTAATCGTAAGGACGTGTTAGAGAGACTTGTGACACGACATAAGCATGGTAATCGGAACGACGGGTTAAAAACACTTGAGACGCGACATACTAATCTAGCGTCACTTTTCACGCACAATTTGCGTAATATAACCTAACCATGCTTAGGTAATCGAAACGACGCGTTAAAAAGACTTGAGACGCGACATACTAATCTATTGTCACTTTTAATGCACACTTTGCGTAATATAACCTAACCATGCTTAGGTAATCCGAACGACGCGTTAAAGAGACTTGAGACACGACATACTAATCTAGCATCACTTTTTACGCACTCTTTATGTAATTTAACCTAACCATGCTTAGGTAATCGGAACGACGCGTCTCAAAGACTTTAGACGCGACATATTGATCTGTTTCACTTTTCACGCACACTTTGAGTAGTAAACACTAACCATGCTTTGATAATTGGAACGATGCGTTAGAGAGACTTGTGACGTGACATAAGAATGGTTATGAAACGACGCCTTAAAGAAACATTAGACGGGACATACTAATCTAGCGTCACTTTTCACGAACACTTTGCTCAATATAACCTAACCATGATAGGTAATTGGACCGATGCGTTAAAGAGATATGAGGCGTGACATACTAATCTAGCGTCACTTTTAACACACGCTTTGCGTAATGTAACCTAACCATGCTTAGATAATTGGAACGACGCGTTAAAGAGACTTGAGACGCGACATACTAATCAAGCGTCACTTTTCAAGCACACTTTGCGTATATAATTTAACCATGCTTAGGTAATCCGAACGACGCGTTAAAGAAACTTGTGATGTGACATACTAATCTAGCGTCACCTTTCCCGCGCACTTTGCGTAATATAACATAACCATTCTTAGGTAATCGGAACGATGCGTGAAAGAAACTTGTGACGCAACATAGTAATTTAGCGTCACTTTTAACGCACACTTTGCGTAATATAACCTAACCATGCTTAGGTAATCGTAACGACGTGTTAGAGAGACTTGTGACACGACATAAGCATGGTAATCGGAACGACGGGTTAAAAACACTTGAGACGCGACAAACTAATCTAGCGTCACTTTTCACGCTAACTTTGCATAATATAACCTAACCATGCCTAGGTAATCCGAACGACGCGTTAAAGAGACTTTTCACTTTTTACGCACTCTTTATGTAATTTAACCTAACCATGCTTAGGTAATCGGAACGACGCGTCTCAAAGACTTTAGACGCGACATATTGATCTGTTTCACTTTTCACGCACACTTTGAGTAGTAAACATTAACCTTGCTTTGATAATTGGAACGATGCGTTAGAGAGACATGTGACGTGACATAAGAATGGTAATGAAACGACGCCTTAATGAAACATTAGACGGGACATACTAATCTAGCGTCACTTTTCACGCACACTTTGCTCAATATAACCTAACCATGATAGGTAATCGGACCGATGCGTTAAAGAGATATGAGGCGGGACATACTAATCTAGCGTCACTTTTCACGCACACTTTGTGTGATATAACCTAACCATGATAGGTAATCGGACTAATCTAGCATCACGTTTTTTACGCACGCTTTGCGTAATTTAACCTAACCATACTTGGGTAATCGGAACGACGCGTGAAAGAGACTTGAGATGCGACATACTAATCTAGCATCACTTTTCACGCACCGTTTGCGTAGTATTACCTAACCATCCTTCGGTAATCGGAACGACGCGTTGAGAGACTTGTGACGCTTCATAAGCATGGTAATCGAAACGACGCGTTAAGAGACTTGAGACGTGTCATACTAATCTAGCGTCACTTTTCACGCACACTTTGCGTATTATACGCGTTTTAGAGACTTGTGATGCGACATTAGCATGGTAATCAAAACGACGCGTTAAAGAGACTTGTGACGGTACATAGTAATCTAGCTTCACTTTTAACGCACACTTTCCATAATATAAACTAACCATGCTTAGGTAATCGGAACGACGCGTTAAAGAGATTTGTGACGTGATATAAGCATGGTAATCCAAACGACGCGTTAAAGAGACTTGAGACGCGACATACTAATCTAGCGTCACTTTTCACGCACACTTTGCGCAAAATAACCTAACCATGATTAGGTAATCGGACCGACGCGTTAAAGAGACCTGAGACGCGACATACTAATCTAGCGTCACTTTTACCGCACACTTTGTGTAATATAACCTAACCATGCTTAGGTGTTCGGAACGACACGTTAAAGAGACTTGTGACGCGACATAAGCATAGTAATCGAAACGACGCGTTAAAGAGACTTGAAATGCGACATACTAGTCCAGCTTTAGTTTTTACGCACACTTTGCGTAATATAACCTAACGATTCTTAGGTAATCGGAACGACATGTTAATAAGATTTGAGACGCGACATACTAATCTAGCGTCACTTTTTACGCACACTTTGCGTAATATAACCTAACCATGCTTGGGTAATCGGAACGACGCGTTAAAAAGAATTGAGATGCGACATACTAATCTAGCGTCACTTTTCACGCACCCTTTGCGTAATATAACCTAACCATGATTCGGTAATCGGAACGACGCGTTGAGAGACTTGTGATGCAACATAAGCACGGTAATCGAAACGACGCGTTAAAGAGACTGGAAACGTTGACATACTAATCTACCGTCATATTTAACGCACACTTTGGGTAATATAACCTATCCATGCTTAGGTAGTCGGAACGAAGCGTTAAACAGACTTGTGACAGGACATAGTAATCTAGCTTTACTTTTAACGCACGCTTTTCATAATATAAACTAACCATGCTTAGGTAATCTAGCGTCACTTATTACGCACATTTTGCGTAATATAACCTAACGATGCTTAGGTAATCAAAACGACGCGTTAAAGATACTTGAGACGCGACCTAATCTAGCGTCACTTTTAACGCACACTTTTCGTAATATAACCTAACCATGCTCAGGTAATCAAAACGACGCGTTGGAGAGACTTGTGACACGACATAAGCATGGTAATCGAAACGACGGGTTAAAGACACTTGAGACGCTACATACTAATCTAGCGTCATTGTTCACGCACACTTTGCATAATATAACCTAACCATGCTTAGATAATCGATACGACGCGTTAAAAAGACTAGAGACGCGACATACTAATCTATTGTCACTTTTAACGCACACTTTGCGTAATATAACCTAACCATGCTTAGGTAATCGGAACGACGCGTTAAAGAGACTTGAGACACGACATACAAATCTAGCGTCGCTTTTCACGCACACTTTGCATAATATAACCTAACCATGCTTAGGTAATCGGAACGACACGTTAGAGAGACTTGTTATAAATCTAGCTTCACTTTTAACGCGCACATTTCATAATATAAACTAACCATGCTTAGGTAATCATAACGTCTCGTTAGAGAGACTTATGATGCGACTTAAGCATGGTAATCGAAACGACGCGTTAAAGAGACTTGAGACACGACATACTAATCTAGCGTCACCTTTCACGCACACTTTGCATAATAAAACTAACAATGTTTTCGGTAATCTTAACGACGCGTTAAGAAGACTTCAGATGCAACATACTAATCTATTGTCACTTTTAACACACACTTTGCGCAATATAACCTAACCATGATTAGGTAATCGGACCGACGCGTTAAAGAGACCTGAGACGCGACATACTAATCTAGCGTCACTTTTAACGCACACTTTGTGTAATATAACCTAACCATGCTTAGGTGTTCGGAACGACACGTTAAAGAGACTTGTGACGCGACATAAGCATAGTAATCGAAACGACGCGTTAAAGAGACTTGAAATGCGACATACTAGTCCAGCTTTAGTTTTTACGCACACTTTGCGTAATATAACCTAACGATTCTTAGGTAATCGGAACGACACGTTAATAAGACTTGAGACACGACATACTAATCTAGCGTCACTTTTTACGCACACTTTGCATAATATAACCTAACCATGCTTGGGTAATCGGAACGACGCGTTAAAAAGAATTAAGATGCGACATACTAATCTAGCGTCACTTTTCACGCACCCTTTGCGTAATATAACCTAACCATGATTCGGTAATCGGAACGACGCATTGAGAGACTTGTGACGCAACATAAGCACGGTAATCGAAACGACGCGTTAAAGAGACCGGAAACGTTGACATACTAATCTACCGTCATTTTTAACGCACACTTTGCGTAATATAACCTAACCATGCTTAGGTAGTCGGAACGACGCGTTAAACAGACTTGTGACGGGACATAGTAATCTAGCTTTACTTTTAACGCACGCTTTTCATAATATAAACTAACCATGCTTAGGTAATCTAGCGTCACTTATTACGCACATTTTGCGTAATATAACCTAACGATGCTTAGGTAATCAAAACGACGCGTTAAAGATACTTGAGACGCGACCTAATCTAGCGTCACTTTTAACGCACACTTTTCGTAATATAACCTAACCATGCTCAGGTAATCAAAACGACGCGTTGGAGAGACTTGTGACACGACATAAGCATGGTAATCGAAACGACGGGTTAAAGACACTTGAGACGCTACATACTAATCTAGCGTCATTGTTCTCGCACACTTTGCATAATATAACCTAACCATGCTTAGATAATCGATACGACGCGTTAAAAAGACTAGAGACGCGACATACTAATCTATTGTCACTTTTAACGCACACTTTGCATAATATAACCTAACCATGCTTAGGTAATCGGAACGACGCGTTAAAGAGACTTGAGACACGACATACAAATCTAGCGTCACTTTTCACGCACACTTTGCATAATATAACCTAACCATGCTTAGGTAATTGGAACGACACGTTAGAGAGACTTGTTACAAATCTAGCTTCACTTTTAACGCGCACATTTCATAATATAAACTAACCATGCTTAGGTAATCGGAACGTCTCATTAGAGAGACTTATGATGCGACTTAAGCATGGTAATCGAAACGACGCGTTAAAGAGACTTGAGACACGACATACTAATCTAGCGTCACCTTTCACGCACACTTTGCATAATAAAACTAACAATGTTTTCGGTAATCTTAACGACGCGTTAAGAAGACTTCAGATGCGATATACTATTCTATTGTAACTTTTAACGCACACTTCGCGTAATATAACACGTCTCAAGTCTCTCTAACGCGTCGTACCGATTACCTAAGCATGGTTAGGTTATATTAAAGAAAGTATGCGTTAAAAGTGATGCTAGATTACTATGTCGCATCACAAGTCTCTTTTACGCGTCATTCCGATTACCGAAGTATGGTTAGGCTATATTACGCAAAGTGTGCGTGCAAAGTAACGCTAGATTAGTATGTCGCCTCTCAAGTCTCTTTAACGCGTCGTTCGGATTACCTAAGCATGGCTAGGTTATATTACGCAAAATGTGTGTGAAAAGTGAAGCTAGATTAATATGTCGCGTCACCAGTCTCTTTAGCACGTCGTTCCGATTATCTAAGCATGGTTAGGTTATATTACGCAAAGTGAGCGTGAAAAGTGACGCTAGATTAATATGTCGCTTCTCAAGTCTCTTTAATACGTCGTTTTGATTACCATTCTTATGCGCATCTCAAATCTCTCAAACGAGTCGTTCCGATTACCTAAGCATGGTTAGGTTATATTACGGAAAGTGTGCGTTAAAAGTGATGTTAGATTACTATGTCGCACCACAAGTTTTTTTAACACGTCGTTCCGATTACCTTAGAATGGTTAGGTTATATTACGCAAAGTGTGCGTGAAAAGTGACGCCAGATAAGTATTTCAGGTCACAAGTCTCTGCATCGCGTCGTTCCGATTGCCTAAGCATGGTTAGGTTATATTACGCAAAGTGTGTGTTAAAAGTGACGCTAGATTAGTATATCGCGTCACAAGTCTCTCTAACGCATCGTTCTGATTACCTAAGCATGTTTAGGGTATATTATGCAATGTGTGCATGAAAAGTGACGCTAGATTAGTATGTTGCCTCTCAAGTCTATTTAACGCGTCGTTTCGATTACCATGCTTATGTCGCATCACAAGTCTCTCTATTGCGTCGTTCCGATTACCTAAGCATGGTTAGGTTATATTACGCAAAGTGTGCGTAAATAATGACGCTAGATTAGTATGTCGCATGTCAACTCTCTTTAACGCGTCGTTTTGATTACCTAAGCATGGTTAGGTTATATTACGCAAAGTGTGCGTGAAAAGTGACGCTAGATTAATGTCATGTCACAAGTCTCTTTATCGCTTCGTTCGAATTATCTAAGCATGGTAAGGTTATATCACGCAATGTGTGCGTGAAAAGTGACGCTAGATTAGTATGTCGCGTCTCAAGTCTCTATAGCGCGTCGTTTCGATCGCGTCACAAGTGTCTCTAACGCATCGTTTCGATTACCGAAGCATGGTTAGGTTATATTATGCAAAAGTGTGCATGAAAAGTGACTCTAAATTAGTATGTCGGGTGACAAGTCTTTTTAACGCGCCGTTCCGATTACCTAAGCATGGTAAGGTTATATTACGCAAAGTATGCGTGAAAAGTGATACTAGATTATAATGTCGCGTCTCAAGTCTCTTTAATGCATCGTTTCGATTACCATGCTTATGTCGCGTCACAAGTCTCTCTAACGCGTCGTTCCGATTACCTAATCATGGCTAGGTTATATTACGGAAAGTGTGCGTTAAAAGTGACGCTACATTAATATGTCGCATCACAAGTCTCTTTAACGTGTCGTTCTTATTACCTAAGCATGGTTAGGTTATATTACGCAAAGTGTGCGTGAAAAGTAACGCTACATTAGTATGTCGCGTCTCAAGTCTCTTTAACGTGTCGTTCTTATTACCTAAGCATGGTTAGGTTATATTAAAGAAAGTGTGTGTTAAAAGTGATGCTAGATTACTATGTCGCGTCTCAAGTCTCTCTAAGCGTCGTACCGATTACCTAAGCATGGTTAGGTTATATTAAAGAAAGTGTGCGTTAAAAGTGATGCTAGATTACTATGTCGCATCACAAGTCTCTTTTACGCGTCATTCCGATTACCGAAGTATGGTTAGGTTATATTACGCAAAGTGTGCGTGCAAAGTAACGCTAGATTAGTATGTCGCCTCTCAAGTCTCTTTAACGCGTCATTCGGATTACCTATGCATGGTTAGGTTATATTACGCAAAGTGTGTGATAAAGTGAGGCTAGATTAGTATGTCGCGTCACCAGTCTCTTTAGGACGTCGTTCCGATTACCTAAGCATGGTTAGGTTATATTACGCAAAATGTGCGTGAAAAGTGACGCTTGATTAATATGTCGCGTCTCAAGTCTCTTTAATACGTCGTTTTGATTACCATTCTTATGCGAGTGTCAAATCTCTCAAACGAGTCGTTCCGATTACCTAAGCATGGTTAGGTTATATTACGGAAAGTGTGCGTTAAAAGTGACGCTAGATTACTATGTCGCACCACAAGTTTTTTTAACACGTCGTTCCGATTACCTAAGCATGGTTAGGTTATATTACGCAAAGTGTGCGTGAAAGTATTTCAGGTCACAAGTCTCTGCAACGCGTCGTTCCGATTGGCTAAGCATGGTTAGGTTATATTACGCAAAGTGTGTGTGAAAAGTGACGCTAGATTAGTATATCGCGTCACAAGTCTCTCTAACGCATCGTTCCAATTACCTAAGCATGTTTAGGGTATATTATGCAATGTGTGCATGAAAAGTGACGCTAGATTAGTATGTTGCCTCTCAAGTCTATTTAACGCGTCGTTTCGATTACCATGCTTATGTCACGTCACAAGTCTCTCTATTGCGTCGTTCCGATTACCTAAGCATTGTTTTACGCAAAGAGTGCGTACAAAGTGATGCTAGATTGGTATGTCGTGTCTTAATTCTTTTTAACTCGTCGTTTGATTACCTAAGCATGGTTTGGTTATATTATGCAAAGTGTGCGTTAAAAGTGACAATAGATTACTATGTCGCGTCTCATGTCTCTTTAATGCGCCATTTCGGTTACCTAAGCGTGATTAGGTTGTATTACGCAAAGTGTGCGTGAAAAGTGCCTTTAACCCGTTGTTTCGAATACCATGCTTATGTCGCGTCACAAGTCTCTCTAACGCGTCGTCCGAATTACCTAAGCATGGTTAGGTTATATAAAAGTGTGCGTTAGAAGTGACGCTAGATTAATATGTCGCGTCACAAGTCTCTTTAACGCGTCGTTCCAATTACCTAATCATTGTTAGGTTATATTAAGCAAAGTGTACGTCAAAGTGACGCTAGATTAGTATGTCATGTCTCTAGTCTCTTTAACACGTCGTTTCGATTACCATGCCTATGTCGCGTCACAAGTCTCTCTAACGCGTCGTTCCGATTACCTAATCATGGTTTGGTTATATTACGCAAAGTGTGCGTTAAAATTTACGTTAGAGTAATATGTCGCGTCACAAGTCACTTTAAGCATCGTTCTTATTACCTAAGCATGGTTAGGTTATATTATGCAAAGTGTGCGTGAAAAGTGACGCTCTATGAGTATGTTGCATCTCAAGTCTCATTAAAGGCTTGTTCTGATTAAGTAAGCATGGTTAGGTTATATTACGCAAAGTGTGCGTGAAAAGTGACGCTATATTAGTTTGTCGCGTCTCAAGTCTCTTTAACGCGTTGTTCCGATTAACTAAGCGTGGTTAGTTTATATTACGCAAAGTGTGCATGAAAAGTGACGCTAGATTAGTTTGTCGTGTCTCAAGTATCTTTAACGCGTTGTTCCGATTAACTAAGCATGGTTAGGTTATATTACGCAAAGTGTGCGTGAAAAGTGACGCTAGATTTGTATGTCGCGTCTAAAGTCTCTTTAAGGCGTCGTTTCATTACCATTATTATGTCGCGTCACAAGACTCTTTAACTCATCGTTCCAATCACCTAAGCATGGCTTGTTTATATTACGCAAAGTGTGCGTGAAAAGTGAAATAGATTAGTATGTCGCGTCTCAAGTCTTTTTGACGCATCGTTCTGATTACCTAAGCATGGTTAGGTTATATTAGGAAAAGTGTGCTTGAAAAGTGACGCTAGATTTGTATGTTGCGTCTAAAGTGTCTTTCACCCGTCGTTTCGATAACCATGCTTATGTCGCGTCACAAGTCTCTCTGACGCGTCGTTCCGATTACCTAATCATGGATATGTTATATTACGCAAAGTGTGCGTTAAGAGTGACGCTAGATTACAATGTCGAGTCAAAAGTTTCTTTTTCGCGTCGTTTTGATTACCTAAGAATGGTTAGGTTATATTACTAAAAGTGTGTGAGAAAAGTGACTCTAGATTAGTATGTCGCATCTCAAGTCTCTTTAACTCGTCGTTTCGATTACCATGCTTATGTCACGTCACAAGTCTCTCCAACGCGTTGTTCTGATTACCTAAACATGGTTAGGTTATATTATGCAAAGTGTGCGTGAAGAGTAATGCTAGATTAGTATGTCGCGTCACAAGTCTCTTTAATGGGTCGTTTCGATTACCTAACAATGGTTAGGTTATATACGCAAAGTGTGCGTAAAAAGTGACGTTAGATTAGTATGTAGCGTCTCAAGTCTCTTTAACGCGTTGTTTCGATTACCATGCTTATGTCGTGTCACAAGTCTCTCTAGCGCGTCGTTCCGATTTCCAAATCATGGTCAGATTATACTACACAAAGCGTGCGTTAAAATTGACGGTAGAGTACTATGTCGCGTCACAAGTGACTTTAACGCGTCGTTCCAATTACCTAAACATGGTTAGGTTATTTACGCATAGTGTGCGTGAAAAGTGACTCTAGATTTGTATGTTACACCTCAAGTCTCGATTACCTAAGCATCGTTAGGTTATATTAGGCAAAGTGTGCTCGAAAATTGACGCTAAATTAGTATGTCGCGTCTCAAGTCTCTTTAACGCGTCGTTTCGATTACCATGCTTATGTCGCGTCACAAGTCTCTCTAATGCGTCATTCCGATTACCTAAGCATGGTTAGGTTATATTACGCAAAGTGTGCGTTATAAGTGACATTAGATTAGTATGTCGCGTCTCATGTCTCTTTAGCGCGTTGTTCCGATTATCTAAGAGCATGGTTAGGTTATATTATGCAAAGAGTGTGTAAAAAGTGACGCTAGATTAGTATGCCACGTCTCAAGTCTCTTTAACGCGTTGTTTTGATTACCTAACCATCGTTAGGTTATATTACGTTATAAGTGTTCGTGAAAAGTGACGCTAGATTAGTATGTCGCGTTTAAACTCTCTTTAAGGCATCGTTTCTTTAACATTCTTATTTCGCGTCACAATTCTATCTAACGTATTGTTCTAATTACCTAAGCATGGTTAGTTTATATTAGGCAAACTGTGCGTGAAAAGTGAAATAGATTAGTATGTCACGTCTCAAGTCTTTTTGACGCGTAGTTCCGATTACCCAAGCATGGTTAGCTTAAATTACGCAAAGAGTGCGGAAAAAGTGATGCTAGATTTGTATGTCGCGTCTCAAGTCTCCTTATCGCGTCTCAAGTCGCGACATACTAATCTAGCGTCACTTTTCTATATACCTAACCGTGCTTAGGTAATCGCAACGACGCGTTAAAGAGACATGAGCCGCGACATACTAATCTATTGTCACTATTAACGCACACTTTGCGGAATATAACCTAACCATGCTTAGGTAATCGGAACGACGCGTTAAAAAGTCACAAGTCTCTCTAACACGTCGTCCCGATTACCTAAGCATGGTTTGGTTATATTACGCAAAGTGTCCGTTAAAAGTGACGTTGGATTACTATGTCGCGTCACAAGTTTCTTTAACGCATCGTTCCGATTACCTTAAGCGTGATTAGGTTATATTACGCAAAGTATGTGTGAAACGTGACTCTAAATTACTATGTCGCATCACAAGTTTCTTTAACGCGTCGTTCTGATTATCTAAGCGTGGTTAGGTTATATTATGCAAAGTGTGCGTGAAACGTGACTCTAGATTAGTATATCGCGTCTTAAGTCTCTTTAACGCGTCGTTTTGATTACCATGCTTAAGTCGCATCACAAGTCTCTCTAACGCGTCGATCCGATTAACTAAGCATGGTTAGTTTATATTATGGAAAGTGTGCGTTAGAAGTGAAGCTTGATTACTTTGTCGCGTCACAAGTGTGTCTAACGCGTGGTTCCGATTACCTAATAATGGCTAGGTTATATTACACACAAAGTGTGCGTTATAATTTACGGTAGAGTACTATGTCGCGTCACAAGTCACTTAAACGCGTCGTTCCGATTACCTAAGCATGGTTATGTTATATTACGTAAAATGTTCGTGAAAAGAGACGCTAGTTTAGTATGTTGCGTCTCTCGTCTCTTTAACATGTTGTTCCGATTAACTAAGCATGGTTAGATTATATTACGCAAAGTGTGCGTGAAAAGTGACAGTAGATTAGTTTGTCGCGTCTCAATTCTCTTTAACGCGTTGTTTTGATTACATAAGCATGGTTAGGTTATATTAAGCAAAGTGTGCATGAAAAGTGACGCTAGATTAGTATGTCGCGTCTCAACTCTCTTTAACGCGTCGTTTCGATTACCATGCTTATGTCGCGCCACAAGTCTTTCTAACGCGTCGTTCTGATTACCTAAGCATGGTTAGGTTACGCAAAGTGTGCGTGAAAAGTGACGATAGATTAGTATGTTGGGTCTCAAGTCTCTTTAACTCGTCGTTCCGATTACCTATGTATTGTTACTTTATATTACGCAAAGTGTGCGTAAAATCTAAGCATGGTTATGTCGCGTCACTGGTATCTTTAACGCGTCGTTCCGAAAATCTAAGCATGGTTAGGTTATATTACACAAAGTGTGCGTGAAAAGTGACGCTAGATTATTATGTCGCGTCTCATGTCTCTTTAACGCGTCCGTCCCATTACCTATGCGGTTAGATTAAATTACGCAAGGTGTCCGTGAAAAATGACGCTAGATTAGTATGCTGCGTCTAAAGTCTCGTTAAGGGGTCGTTTCATTACCATTCTTATGTCGCGTCACAAGTCTCTCTTACACATCGTTCCAATTACCTAAGCATGGTTAGTTTATAATACTCAAAGTGTGCGAGAAAAGTGAAATAGATTAGTGAGTCGCGTCTCATGTCTTTTTAACGCGTCGTTTCGATTGCCTAAGGTGTGAGTGAAAAGTGACGCTAGATTAGTATGTGGCGGCTCAAGTCTCTTTAACGCGTTGTTCCAATTAACTAAGAAGCATGGTTAGGTTATATTATGAAAAGTGTGCATGAAAAGTGAGGCTAGATTAGTATGTCGCGTCTCAAGTCTCTTTAACGCGACGTTTCGATTACTTATGTATGGTTAGATTATATTACGCAAAGTGTGCGTGAAAAGTGACGCTAGATTAGTATGTCACGTCTCATCTCTCTTTAACGCGCCGTTTCGATTACCATGGTTATGTCGCATCACAAGTCTCCCTAACGCGTCGTTCCAATTACCTAAGCATTGATAGGTTATATTACGCAAAATGTGCGTGAAAAGTGAAGCGATATTAGAATGTCGCGTCTCAAGTCTCTTTGACGCGTCGTTTCAATTATCATACTTATGTCGCGTCAAAAGTCTCTCTAACCCGTCTTTCCTATTACCTAAGCATGGTTCGGCTGTATTACGCAAAGTGTGCGTGAAAAGTGACGCTAGATTAGTATGTCGCGTCTCATGTTTCCTTAACGCGTCCGTCCCATTACCTATGCGGTTAGATTAAATTACGCAAGGTATCCGTGAAAAATGACGCTAGATTAGTATGTTGCGTCTAAAGTCTCGTTAAGGGGTCGTTTCTTTACCATTCTTATGTCGCGTCACAAGTCTCTCTAACGCGTTGTTCCAATTACCTAAGCATGGTTAGTTTACAATACTCAAAGTGTGCGAGAAAAGTGAAATAGATTAGTAAGTCGCGTCTCATGTCTTTTTAACGCGTCGTGAGTGAAAAGTGACGCTAGATTAGTATGTGGCGGCTCAAGTCTCTTTAACGCGTTGTTCCGATTAACTAAGCATGGTTAGGTTATATTACGCAAATTGTGCATGAAAAGTGAGGCTAGATTAGTTTGACGCGTCTCAATTCTCTTTAACGCGATGTTTTGATTACTTATGTATGGTTAGGTTATATTACGCAAATTGTGCGTGAAAAGTGACGTTAAATTAGTATGTCGCGTCTCATCTCTCTTTAACGCGTCGTTTCGATTACCATGCTTATGTCGCATCACAAGTCTCTCTAACGCGTCGTTCCAATACCTAAGCATTGATAGGTTATATTACGCAAAAATGTGCGTGAAAAGTGAAGCGATATTAGTATGTCGCGTCTCAAGTCTCTTTGACGCGTCGTTTCAATTACCATACTTATGTCGCGTCAAAAGTCTTTCTAACAAGTCGTTCCGATTACCTAAGCATGGTTAGGTTATATTATCCAAAGTGTGCGTGAAAAGTGACGCTAGATTAGTATGTCGCGTCACAAGTCTCTCTAACGCGTCTTTCCTAATATCTAAGCATGGTTCGGCTATATTACGCAAAGTGTGCGTGAAAAGTGACTCTAGATTAGTATGTCGCATCTAAAGTCTATTTAAGGCATCGTTTCATTAGCATTCTTATTTCGCGTCACAAGTCTCTCTAACGCATCGTTCCAATCACCTAAGCATGGTTAGTTTATACTACGCAAATTGTGTGTGAAAAGTGAAATGGATTAGTATGTCGCGTCTCAAGTCTTTTTGACGCGTAGTTCCGATTACCTAAGTATGATTAGGTTATATTACGCAAAGAGTGCGGAAAAAGTGATGCTAGATTAGTAGTATGTTGTGTCTCAATTCTTTTTAACGCGTCATTCTGATTACCTAAGCATGGTTAGGTTATATTACGCAAAGTGTGCGTTAAAAGTGACAATAGATTAGTATGTCGCGTCTCATGTCTCTTTAACGCGTCGTTTCGATTACCTAAGCATGGTTAGGTATTTTACGCAAAGTGTGCGTTAAAAGTGACGCTAGATTAGTATGTCGCGTCTTAAGTGTCTTTAACCCGTTGTTTCGAATACCATGCTTATGTCGCGTCACAAGTCTCTCTAACACGTCGTCCCGATTGCCTAAGCAAGGTTTGGTTATATTACGCAAAGTATACGTTAAAAGTGACGCTAAATTACTATGTCGCATCACAAGTTTCTTTAACGCGTCGTTCCGATTATCTAAGCGTGGTTAGGTTATATTACGCAAAGTGTGCGTGAAACGTGACTCTAGATTAGTATATCGCGTCTTAAGTCTCTTTAACGCGTCGTTTCGATTACCATGCTTAAGTCGCATCACAAGTCTCTCTAACGCGTCGTTCCGATTACCTAAGCATGGTTAGTTTATATTATGGAAAGTGTGCGTTAAAAGTGAAGCTAGATTACTATGTCGCGTCACAAGTCTCTTTAACGCATCATACCGATTACCTAAGCATGGTAAGGTTATATTACGCAAATTGTGCGTGAAAAGTGACCCTAGATTAGTATGTCGCGTCTCAAGTCTCTGTAACGCGTCGTTTCGATTACCATGCTTATGTCGCGTCACAAGTCTCTCTAACGCGTCGTTCCGATTACCTGATCATGGTTAGGTTATATTACGCAAAGTGTGTGTTAAAATTTACGGTAAAGTATTATGTCGCGTCACAAGTCACTCAACGCGTCGTTCCGATTACCTAAGCATGGTTAGGTTATATTACGCAAAGTGTGCGTGAAAAGTGACGCTAGATTAGTATGTTGCGTCTCAAGTCTCCTTAACGCCTTGTTCCGATTAACTAAGCATGGTTAGGTTGTTATATTACGCAAAGTGTCCGTGAAAAGTGACGGTAGATTAGTTTGTCACGTCTCAAGTCTTTTTAACTCGTTGTTTTGATTATATAAGCATGGTTAAGTTATATTACGCAAAGTGTGCGTGAAAAGTAACGCTAGATTAGTATGTCGCGTCTCAACTCTCTTTAACGAGTCGTTTCGATTACCATGCTTATGTCACGTCACAAGTCTCTCTAACGCGTCGTTCCATTTACATAAGAATTGTTAGGTTATATTACGCAAGATGTGCGTGAAAAGTGACGCTAGATTAGTATGTCGCGTCTCAAGTCTCTTTAACGCATCGTTTTGCTTACCATGCTTATGTCGTGTCACAAGTCTCTCTAACGCGTCGTTCTGATTACCTTGGCATGGTTAGGTTATATTACGCAAAGTCTGCGTGAAAAGTGACAATAGATTAGTATGTCGCGTCTCAAGTCTTTTTAACGCGTCGTTCCAATTACATAAGCACGGTTAGGTTAGGTTACCC
Organism: Mercurialis annua; assembly: GCF_937616625.2. Lineage (NCBI taxonomy): Eukaryota > Viridiplantae > Streptophyta > Magnoliopsida > Malpighiales > Euphorbiaceae > Mercurialis > Mercurialis annua. Next base: position 27,081,729 of record NC_065574.1, on the reverse strand, counting down.
AAAGCGTGCGTCAGAAGTGACGATATATTAGTATGTCGCGTCTCAAATCTCTTTAACTCGTCTATCCGATTACGTAAGAATCATTAGGTTATATTACACAAAGTGTGCGTAAAAAGTGACAATAGATTATTATGTCGCGTCTCAAGTCTCTCTAACGCGTCGTTTTGATTACTATGATTATGTCGCGTCACAAGTCTCTTAAACGCGTCGTTCCGAACACCTAAGCATGGTTAGGTTATACTACACAAAGTGTGCGGGAAAAGTGGCGTTAGATTAGTATGTTGCATCTCAAGTCTCTTTAACGCGTTGTTCCGATTAACTAAGCATGGTTAGGTTTTATTACGCAAAGTGTGCGTGAAAAGTGACGCTAGATTAGTTTGTCGCGTCTCAAGTCTCTTTAACGCGTCGTTTCGATTACTTATGCATGGTTAGGTTATGTTACACAAAGTGTGCGTGAAAAGTGATGCTAGATTAGTATGTTGCGTCTCATCTCTCTTTAACGCGTCGTTTCGATTGCCATGCTTAAGTCGCGTCACAAGTCTCTCTAACGCGTCGTTCCAATTACCTAAGCATTGATAGGTTATATTACGCAAAATGTGCGTGAAAAGTGAAGCGAGATTAGTATGTAGTGTCTCAAGTCTCTTTGACGCGTCGTTTTAATTACCATGCTTATGTCGCGTCACAAGTCTCTCTAACAAGTCGTTCCGATTACCTAAGCATGGTTAGGTTATATTATGCAAAGTGTTCGTGAAAAGTGACGCTAGATTAGTATGTCGCATCTCAAGTCTCTTTAACGCGTCGTTTCGATTACCTGAGCATGGTGAGGTTATATTACGCAAAGTATGCGTGAAAGGTTACGGTAGATTAGTATGTCGCATCTCAAGTCTCTTTAACGCGTTGTTTCGATTACCTGAGCATGGTTAGGTTATAGTACAAAAAGTGTGCGTGATAAGTGATGCTAGAATAGTATGTCGAGTCTCAAGTCTCTTTAACGCGTCGTTTCGATTACCATGCTTATGTTGTGTCACAATTCTCTCTAACGCGTCGTTCTTATTACCTAAGCATGGTTAGTTTATATTATGAAAAGTGTGCATTAAAAGTGAAGTTAGATTACAATGTCGCGTCATAAGTCTTTTTAAATGCATCGTTCTTATTACCTAAGCATGGCTAGGTTATATTACGCAAAGTGTGCGTGAAAAGTGACGGTAGATTAGCATATCGCGTCTCCAGTCTCTTTAAAACGTCGGTTCGATTACCATGATTACTACGCGTCACAAGTCTCTCTATCGCCTCGTTCCGAGTGTGCGTGAAAAGCGACAGTAGATTAGTATGTCGTCTCTCAAGTCTCTTTAATGCGTCGTTTCGATTACCATGCTTATATCGCGTCACAAGTCTCTTAAATGCGTCGTTCCGATTATCTAACCATGGGTTATATTACGCAAAGTGCGCGTGAAAAGTGATGATAGATTATAGTATGTCGCGTCTCAAGTTTCATTAACGCGTCGTTTCGATTAACTAATAATGGTTAGGTTATATTATGCAAAATGTGCATAAAAAGTGATGCTAGTTTAGTATGTGGCATCTCAAGTCTCATTTATGCGTCGTTTTGATTACCTAAGCATAATTAGGTTATATTACACAAAGTGTGCGAGAAAAGTGACGGTAGATTAGTATGCCGTGTCTCAAGTGTCTTTAACGCGTCGTTTCAATTACCAAGCTTATGTCGCGTCACAAGTCTCACTAACGCGCCGTTCCGATAACCTAAGCATGCTTAGGTTATATTACGCAAAGTGTGCGTGAAAAGTGACGTTAGATTAGTATGTCGCGTCTCAAGTCTCTTTAACGCGTCGTTTTGATTACCATGTTTATGTCGCGTCAAAAGTCTCTCTATCGCGTCGTTCCGATTACCTAAGCATGGTTAGGTTATATTACGCAAAGTGTGCGTAAAAAGTGACGCTAGATTAGTATGTCGCGTCACAAGTCTCATTAACCGTCGTTCAGATTACCTAAGCATTGTTAGGTTATATTATGCAAAGTGTGCTTGAAATGTGACGCTAGATTAGTATGTTGCGTGACAAGTTTCTTTATCGCATCACCTAAGCATGGTTCGGTTATATTACAGTAAGTGTGCCTTAAAAGTGACGCTAGATTAGTATGTCGCGTCACAAGTCTCATTAACGCGCCGTTTTGATTACCTATGCATGGTTAGGATATATTACGCAAAGTGTGCGTGAAAAGTGACTCTAGATTACTATGTCACGTCACAAGTCTCTTTAACGCGTCGTTTCAATTACCATGCTTAGGTCGCATCACAAGTCTCTCTTACAAGTCGTTCCGATTACCTAAGCATGGTTAGGTTATATTATGCAAAGTGTGCGTGAAAAGTGACGCTAGATTAGTATGTCGTGTCACAAGTCTCTCTAAAGCATCATTCCAATAACCTATGCATAGTTAGGTTATATTACGCAAAGTGTGCGTGAAAAGTGACACTAGATTAGTATGTTGCATCTCAAGTATCTTAAAGGCATCGTTTCATTAGCATTCTTATTTCGCGTCACAAGTCTCTCTAAGCATGGTTAGTTTATATTACGCAAATTGTGCGTGAAAAGTGAAATAGATTGGTATGTTGTGTCTCAAGTCTTTTTAACGTGTCGTTCCGATTACCTAAGCATGGTTATGTTATATTACGCAAAGTATGCGTTAAAAGTGATAATTGATTAGTATGTCTTGTCTCATGTCTCGCGTCGTTTCGATTATCGAAGCATGGTTAGGTATATTACGCAAAGTGTGCGTGAAAAGTGACGCTAGATTAGTATGTCGCTTCTCAAGTGTCTTTAACCTATTTTTTTCGAATACCATGCATATGTCGCGTCACAAGTCTCTCTAACGCGTCGTCCCGATTACCTAAGCATGGTTTGGTTATATTACGCAAAGTGTGCGTTAAAAGTGACGCTAGATTACTATGTCATGTAACAAGTTTCTTTAACGCGTCGTTCTGATTACCTAAGCGTTGTTAGGTTATATTACGCAAAGTGAGCGTGAAACGTGACCCTATATTAGTATGTCGCATCTCAAGTCTCTTTAACGCATTGTTTCGATTACCATGCTTAAGTCGCATCACAAGTCTTTTTAACGCGTCGTTCCGATTACCTCAGCATGGTTAGTTTATATTATGGAAAGGCTGCGTTATAAGTCAAGCTAGATTACCATCTCGCGACACAAGTCTCTTTAACGCTTCGTTCCGATTACCTTACATGGTTAGGTTATATTACGCAAAGTGTGCGTGAAAAGTGACGCTAGATTAGTATGTCGCGTCTCAAGACTCAGTAACGCGTCATTTCGATTACCATGCTTATGTCGCGTCACAAGTCTCTCTAACTCGTCACAAGTCTCTCTAACGCGTCGTTCCGATTACCTAATTATTGTTAGGTTATATTACACAAATTATGTGTTAAAATTTACGGTAGAGTACTATGTCGCGTCACAAGTCACTTCAACGCGTCGTTCCGATTACCTAAGCATGGTTTGGTTATATTACGCAATGTGTGATTAGTATGTTGCGTCTCAAGTCTCTTTAACGAGTTGTTCCTATTAACTAAGCTTGGTTAGGGTATATTACGCAAAGTGTGCATGAAAAGTGATGTTAGATTAGTATGTCGCGTCTTAACTCACTTTAACGCGTCGTTTCGATTACCATCCTTATGTTGCGTCACAAGTCTCTCAAACGTTTCGTTTCGATTACCTAAGCATGGCTAGGTTATATTATGCAAAGTGTGCGTGAAAAGTGACGCTAGATTAGTATGTTGCGTCTCAAGTCTCATCAACGTGTTGTTCCGAATAACTAAGAATGGATAGGATAGGTTACGCAAAATATGCGAGAAAAAAATTGTTCCGATTAACTAAGTATGGATAGGTTATATTACGCAGACTGTGCGTGAAAAGTGACACTAGATTAGTACGTCGCTTCTCAAGTATCTTTAACATGTCGTTCCAGTTACCTAAGCATGGATAGATTATATTACACGCAAAGAGTGCGTAAAAAGTGATGCTAGATTTGTAAGACGTGTCTCAAGTCTCTTTAACGCGTCGTTCCGATTACATAAGCTTGGTTAGGTCATCTTAACGCAAACTGTGTGTTAAAAGTGACAATAGATTAGTATGTAGCGTTTGAAGTCTTTTTAACGAGTCGTTCCAATTACCTAAGCATGGTTAGGTTATATTACGCAAAGTGTGCGTGAAAAGAGACGGTAGATTAGTATGTCGCGTCTCAAGTCTCTTTAACGCGTCGTTTAGATTACCATGCTTATGTCGCGTCACAAGTCTCTCTAACGCGTTGTTCCGATTACCTAAGCATGGTTAGGTTATATTACGCATAGTGTGCGTAAAAAGGGACAAGTTTCTTTAACCCTTCGTTTTGATTACCATGCTTACGTCGCGTCACGAGTCTCTCTAACGCATCATTCCGATTACCTGAGCATGGTTAGATTATATTATGGAAAGTGTGCGTTAAAAGTGAAGTTAGATTACTATGTCGCGTCACAAGTCTCGTTAATGCGTCGTTCCGATTACCTATGCAAGGTTAGGTTATATTATGCAAAGTGTGCGTGAAAAGTGACGCTATATTAGTATGTCGTGTCACAAGTCTCATTAACGTGCTGTTGCGATTAACTAAGTATATGGTTAGGTTATATTACGCAGTGTGCGTTAAAAGTGACGCTAGATTAGTATGTCGCGTCTCAAGTCTCTGTAAGGCGTCGTTTCGATTACCATTCTCATGTCGCGTCACAAATCTCTCTAACGTGTCGTTCCAATTACCTAAGCATGGTTAGTTTATACTACGCAAAGTGTGTGTTAAAAGTGACAATAGATTAGTATGTCGTGTCTGAAGTGTTTTTAACGCGTCGTTCCGATTACCTATGCATGGTTAGGTTATATTACACAAAGTGTGCGTGAAAAGTGACGGTAGATTAGTATGTCGTGTCTCAAGTCTCTTTAATGCGTCGTTTCAATTACCATGCTTATGTCGCGTCACAAGTCTCACTAAGGCGTCGTTCCGATTACCTAAGCATGCTTAGGTTATATTACGCAAAGTATGCGTGAAAAGTGACGTTAGAATAGTATGTCGCCTCTCAAGTCTCTTGTCACAAGTCTCTCTAACGCGTCGTTCCGATTACCTAAGCATGGTTAGGTTATATTACGCAGAGTGTGCGTGAAAAGTGATAATAGATTAGTATGTCGCATCTCAAGTCTTTTTAACGCGTCGTTTCGATTACCATGCTTATGTCGCATCACAAGTCTCTTTAATGCGTCGTTCTGATTATCCAAGCATGGGTTATATTACGCAAAGTGTGCGTGAAAAGTGACGCTAGATTAATATGCCGCGTCTCAAGTCCCATTAACGTGTCGTTCCGATTACCTAATCATGGTTAGGTTATATTACGGAACATTTGCGTGAAAAGTGACGCTAGATTAGTATGTCGCATCTCAAGTCTCTTTAACGCGTCGTTTCGATTACCTGAGCATGGTTTGTTTATATTACGCAAAGTGTGCGTGAAAAGTGACGGTAGATTAGAATGTCGCATCTCAAGCGTCGTTTTGATTACCTGAGCATGGTTAGGTTATATTACGCAAAGTGTGCGTGAAAAGTTACCCTAGAATAGTATGTCGCGTCTCAAGTCTCTTTAACGCGTCGTTTCGATTACAATGTTTATGTTGCGTTACAAGTCTCTCTTACGCGTCGTTCTGATTACCTAAGCATGGTTATTTTACATTATGGAAAGTGTGCATTAAAAGTGAAGCCAGATTACTATGTCGCGTCATAAGTCTCTTTAACGCGTCGTTCTAATTACCTAAGCATGGTTAGGTTATATTACGGAACATTTGCGTGAAAAGTGACGCTAGATTAGTATGTCGCATCTCAAGTCTCTTTAACGCGTCGTTTCGATTACCTGAGCATGGTTTGTTTATATTACGCAAAGTGTGCGTGAAAAGTGACGGTAGATTAGAATGTCGCATCTCAAGCGTCGTTTTGATTACCTGAGCATGGTTAGGTTATATTACGCAAAGTGTGCGTGAAAAGTTACTCTAGAATAGTATGTCGCGTCTCAAGTCTCTTTAACGCGTCGTTTCGATTACAATGTTTATGTTGCGTTACAAGTCTCTCTTACGCGTCGTTCTGATTACCTAAGCATGGTTATTTTACATTATGGAAAGTGTGCATTAAAAGTGAAGCCAGATTACTATGTCGCGTCATAAGTCTCTTTAACGCGTCGTTCTAATTACCTAAGCATAGTTAGGTTATATTACGCAAAGTGTGCGTAAAACGTGACGCTAGATTAGCATGTCGTGTCTCAAGTCTCTTTACCATGATTATGCCGCGTCACAAGTCTCTCTATCGCCTCGTTCCAATTACCTAATAATTGTTAGGTTATATTACGAAGAGTGTGCGTGAAAAGCGACAATAGATTAGTCTCTTTAACGCGTCGTTTCGATTACCATGCTTACGTCGTGTCACAAGTCTCTTTCACGCGTCGTTCCGATTATCTAAGCATGGGTTATACTACGCAAAGTGCGCATGAAAAGTGACGATAGATTAGTATGTCGCGTCTCTAGTCTCATTAACGCGTCGTTTCGATTAACTAAGAATGGTTAGGTTATATTACACAAAGTTACGCTAGATTAGTATGTCGCATCTCAAGTCTCATTTACGCGTCGTTTCGATTACCTAAGCATGGATAGGTTATATTACACAAAGTGTGCGTGAAAAGTGACGGTAGATTAGTATGTCGCGTCTCAAGTCGATTTAATGCGTCGTTTCAATTACCATGCTTATGTCGCGTCACAACTCTCACTAACGCACCGTTCCGATTACCTAAGTAAGCTTAGATTATATTACGCAAAGTGTGAGTGAAATGTGACGTTAGATTAGTATGTCGCGTCTCAATCTCTTTAACGCGTCGTTTCGATTACCATGCTTATATCGTGTCACAAGTCTCTCTAACGCGTCGTTCCGATTACCTAAGCATGGTTAGGTTATATTACGCAAAGTGTGCATAAAAAGGGACGCTAGATTACTTTGTCGAGTCACAAGTTTCTTTAATGCATCGCGTCACAAGTCTCTCTAACGCGTCGTTTTGATTACCTAAGAATGGTTAGTTTATATTACGCAAAGTTTGCGTGAAAAGTGACTATATTAGTAGCGTTGTTACAATTACCTAAGCATGGTTAGGTTGTATTACGCAAAGTGTGCGTGAAAAGTGACGATAGATTAGTATGTCGTATGTCAAGTCTCTTTAACGCGTTGTTACGATTAACTAAGTATGCATAGATTATATTACGCAAAATGTGCATGAAAAGTGACTCTAGATTAGTATGTCACATCTCAAGTCTCTCTTTAACGCGTCGTTTTGATTACCTAAGCATTGTTTGGTTATATTACGCAAAATGTGCGTGAAAAGTGACGCTAGATTAGTATGTCATGTCTCAAGTCTCTTTAACGCGTCTTCTCAATCCCCTTGCTTATTTCGCGTCAGAAGTCTCACTAACGCGTCGTTTTGATTACCATGCTTATGTCGCCTCACAAGTCTCTTTAGCGCATCGTTCCGATTACCTAAGCCTGGTTAGGTTATATTATGCAAAATGTGCTTGAAAAGTGACGCTAGATTACTATGTCGCATCTTTAGTCTCTTTAACGCGTCGTTTCGATTACCTAAGCATGGTTAGGTTATATTACGCAAACTTTGCGTGAAAAGTAACGCTAGATTAGTATGTCGCATCTCAAGTCTCTTTAACGCGTTTTTTCGATTACCATTCTTATTTCGCGTCACAAGTCTCACTAACGCGTCATTCCGATTACCAAAGCATAGTTAGGTTATATTACGCAAAGTGTGCGTGAAAAGTAACGTTAGATTAGTATGTCGCGTCTCCAGTTTTTGTAACGCGTCGTTTTGATTACAATGCATGTATCGCGTGACAAGTCTCTCTAACGCGTCGTTTCGATTACCTGAGCGTTAGGTTATATTATGGAAAGTGTGAGTTAAAAGTGACGCTAGATTACTATGTCGAGTCACAAAAGCATGGTTAGGTTATATTACACAAAGTGTGCGTGAAAAGTGACGCCAGATTAGTATGTTGTGTTACAAGTCTCTTTAACTTGTCGTTCCGATTACCTATGCATGGTTAGGTTATATTACGCAAAGTGTGCGTGAAATGTGACGTTAGATTTGTATGTCGCGTCACAAGTCTTTTAACTCGTTGTTCCGATTACCTAAGCATGGTTAGGTTATATTACGCAAAGGGTGCGTGAAAAGTGATGCTAGATTAGTATGTCGCGTCTCAAGTCTCTTTAACGCGTCGGTCCGATTACTTCAGCATGGTTAGGTTATATTACGCAAAGTGCGTGTGAAAAGTGACGCTAGATTAGTATGTTGCGTCACCAGTCTCTGTAACGTAGTTAGGTTAGGTTATATTAAAAAAAGTGTGTTTGAAAAGTGATGCTATATTAGTATCTAGCGTCTCTAGTCTCTTTAATGCGTCATTCTAATTACCTAAGTATGGTTAGGTTATATTACACACAGTGTGCGTTAATAGTGACGCTAGATTAGTATGTCCTGTCACAAGTCTCTTTTACGCGTCGTTCCGATTACCTAAGCATGGTTTTATCATATTACGCAAAGTGTGCGTGAAAAGTGACGCTAGATTCGTATGTCGCGTCTCAAGTCTCTTTATTGCATCGTTGCGATTACCATGCTTATGTCGCGTCACAAGTCTCTCTAACGCGGCGTTTCGATTACCTAACATGGTTAGGTTATATTACGAAAAGTGTTTGTTAAATGTTACGCTAGATTAAGATGTCGCATCAAAAGTCTTTTTAACGCGTTGTTCCGATTACCTAAGCATGGTTAGGTTATATTGCAGAAAGTGTTCGTTAAAACTGACGCTAGATTACTATGTCCCATCAAAAGACTCTTTAACACATTGTTCCGTATACATAAGCATGGTTAGGATATATTACGCAAAGTGTGCGTGAAAAGTGACGCTATATTAGTATGTCGCGTCTCAAGTGTCTGTAACGCGTCGTTTCGATTACCATGCTTTTGTCGCGTCACAAGTCTCTCTAACGCGTCGTTCTGATTACCTAAGCATGGTTAGGTTATACTACGCAAAGTGTGCATGAAAAGTAACGCTAGATTAGTATGTCGCGTCTCAAGTCGCTTTAACGCGACGCAAAGTGTGCGTGAAAAGTGAAGCTAGATTAGTATGTTGCCTCACAAGAGTCTTTAACGCGTCGTTCCGATTACCTAAGCATGGTTAGGTTATAATATGCAAAGTGTGCGTGAAAAGTGACGCTAGATTAATATGTCGCGTCTCAAGTCTCTTTAACGCGTCGTTTCGATTACCATGCTCATGTCGCGTCACAAGTCCGTCTAACGCGTCGTTCCGATTACCTAAGCATGGTTAGGTTATATTAAGGAAAGTGTGCGTTAAAAGTGACGCTAGATTACTATGCCGCATCACAAGTCTCTTTAACGCGTCGATCCGATTACCTAAGCATGGTTAGGTTATATTACGCAAATTGTGCTTGAAAAGTGACGCTAGATTAATATGTCGCGTCTCAAGTCTCTATAATGCGTCATATCGATTTCCATGAATATGTCGCATCACAAGCCTCTCTAACGCGTCGTTCCGATTACCTAAGCATGGTAAGCCTATATTATGCAATGTGTGCGTGAAAAGTGACGCTAGATTAGTAAGCTGCGTCACAAGTCTTTTTAACGCGTCGTTCCAATTACTTTAGCATGGTCAGATTATGTTATGCAAAGTGTGCGTGAAAAGTGATGCTAGATTAGTATGTCGCGTCTCAAGTCCTTTTTACGCGTCGTTTCGATTACCATTCTTTGCATAATATAACCTAACCATGCATAGGTAATCGGAACGACGCGGTAAAGAGACTTATGCTACATAGTAATCTAGCATCACTATTAACTCACACTTTCCGTAATATAACCTAACGCTTAGGCAATCGGAAAGACACAGAGAGACTTGTGATGCAACATAATCAAGGTAATCGAAACGACGCGTTAAAGAGACTTGAGGCGTGAGATACTAATCTAGCGTAACTTTTCACGCACACTTTGCATAATATAACCTAACCATGCTTAGGTAATCGGAACGGCGCGTTAGTGAGACACACAAGCGTGGTAATTGAAATGACGCGTTAAAGAGTCTTGAGACGCGACATACTAATCTAGCGTCACTTTTCACGCACATTTTGCGTAATATAAACTAACCATACTTAGATAATCGGAACGACGCGTTAATGATACTTGAGACGCGACATAATAACCTAGCGTCACTTTTCACGCACACTTTGCATAATATAACCTAACCATGCTTAGGTAATCGAAACGACGCGTTAAAGAGACTTGAGACGTGAGATACTAATCTAGTGTGACTTTTCACGCACACTTTGCGTACTATAACCTAACCATGTAAGGTAATCGGAACGGCACGTTAGTGAGACTTGTGACGCGACATAAGCGTGGTAATTGAAATGACGCGTTAAAGAGACTCGAGACGCGACATACTAATCTAGCGTCATTTTTCACGCACATTTTGCGTAATATAAACTAACCATAGTTAGTTAATCGGAACGACGCGTTAATAAGACTTGAGACGCGACATACTAATATAGCGTCACTTTTCACGCACACTTTTTGTTATATAACCCATGCTTAGGTAATCGAAACGACGCGTTAAAGAGACTTGTGACGCGACATAGTAATATAGCGTCACTTTTCACGCACATTTTGCGAAATATAACCTCACAATGCTTAGGTAATTGGAACGACACGTTAGAGAGACTTGTGACACGAACACCCTACGTAATATAACCTAACAATGCTTAGGTTATCGGAACGACGCGTTAGAGAGATTTTTGACGCGACATAATCATGGTAATCGAAGCGACGCATTAAAGAGACTTGAGACGCAACATACTAATCTAGCATCACGTTTCACGCAAATTTTGCGTAATATAACCTAACCATGCTTAGGTAATCGGAACGACGCGTTAACGAGACTTGTGACGCGACATACTAATCTAGCGTCTCTTTTCACGCACACTTTACGTAATTTAACCTAACCATGCTGAAGTAATCAGACCGACGCGTTAAAGAGACTTGAGACGCGACATACTAATCTAGCATCACATTTCACGCACACTTTACGTAATATAACCTAACCATGCTTAGGTAATCGGAATGAAGAGTTAAAGAACTTTTGACGCGCATACTAATCTAGCGTCACATTTCACGCATACGTTGCGTAATATAACCGAACCATGCTTAGGTAATCGGAACGACGCGTTAGAGAGACTTGTGACGCGACATACTAATCTAGCGTCACTTTTCACGCACACTTTGCGTAATATAACTTAACCATGCTAATGTAATCGGACCACGCGTTACAGAGACTTGAGACGCGACATACTAAACTAGCGTAACTTTTCACGCACAAAGAAGGACAAGTTAAAAGACTTGTGACGCGACATACTAATCTAGCGTCACATTTCACGCACACTTTGCGTAATATAACCTAACCATGCTTAAGTAATCGGAACAACGAGTTAAAGAGACTTGTGACATGACATACTAATCTAGCGTCACTTTTCACGCACACTTCGCGTAATATAACCTAACCATGCTTAGGTTATCGAAACGACAAGTATAAGAAACTTGTGACACGACATACTAATCTAGCGTCACATTTCAAGCACACTTTGCCTAATATAACCTAACCATGCTTAGGTAATTTGAACGACGGGTTAAAGAGACTTGTGATGCTACATTGTAATCTAGTGTCACTTTTAACTCACACTTTCTGTAATATAACCTAACGCTTAGGTAATCGGAAAGACGCCTTAGAGAGATTTGTGACACGACATAATCATGGTAATCGAAACGACGCGTTAAAAAGACTTGAGACGCGAGATACTAATCTAGCGTCACTTTTCACGCACACTTTGCGTAATATAACCTAACCATGATTAGGTAATCGGAACGACGCGTGAAAGAGATTTGTGACGCGACATAGTAATCTAGCGTAACTTTTAACTCACACTTTCCGTAATATAACCTAACACGCTTAGGTAATCGGAACGACGGGTTAAAGAGACTTGTGACGCGACACATGCATGGTAATCGAAACGACGCGTTACAGAAACTTAAGACGCGACATACTAATCTAGCGTTAAAGAGACTTGAGATGCGACATACTAATCTACTGTCACTTTTCACGCACACTTTGCGTAATATAACCTAACCATGCTTAGGTAATCGAAACGACGTGTTAAAAAGACTAAAGATACAACATACTAATCTAGCGTCACTTTTTACGCACATTTTGTGTAATATAACCTGACCATGCTTAGGTTATCGGAACGATGCGCAAAAGAAACTTGTGAGGAGACATAAGCATGGTAATCAAAACGACGCGTTAGTGAGACTTGTGACACGAAATAAGCATGGTTATTGAAACGAAGCGTTAAAGAGACTTGAGACACGATATACGAATCTAGCGTCACTTTTCACGCACACTTTGCGTTATATAACAAAACCATGCTTAGGTAATCGAAACGACGCGTTAAAGCGACTTGAGAACATACTAATCTACAGTTAATTTTCACGCACATTTTGCGTAATATAACCTAACCATACTTAGTTAATCGGAACAACGCGTTGAAGAGACTTGACACGCGACATACGAATCTATCATTACTTTTCACGCACACTTTGCGTAATATAACCTAACCATGCTTAGGTAATCGGAACAACGCGTTAGAGAGACTTGTGACACGACATACTAATATAGAGTCACTTTTCACGCACACTTTGCGTAATATATTCTAACTATGCTTAGGTAATCGGAACGACGCGTTAAAGAGACTTGTGACGCGACATAGTAATCTCACTTCACTTTAAACGCACACTTTCTATTATATAACCTAACCATGCTTAGGTAATCGGAACGACGCGTTAGAGAAACTTGTGACTCGACAAAGTAATCTAGCGTCCCTTTTTATGCACACTTTGCGTAATGCTTAGGTCTCGACAAAGTAATCTAGCATCCCTTTTCATGCACACTTTGCGTAATATAATCTAACCATGCTTAGGTAATCGGACGGCGCGTTAAAGAGACTTGTGACGCGACATATGCATGGTAATCGAAACGACGTGTTAAAGAGACTTGAGACGCGACATACTAATCTAACGTCACTTTTCACGCACACTTTGCGTAATATAACCTAAGCATGCTTAGGTAATCGGAACGGCGTGTTAGTGAGAATTGTAACGCGACATAAGCATGGTAATTGAAACGACGCGTTAAAGACACTTGAGACACGACATACTAATCTACTGTCACTTTTCACGCACACTTTGTGTAATATAACCTAACCATGCTTAGGTAATCGAAACGACGCGTAAATGAGACTTGAGATGCGACATACTAATCTAGCGTCACTTTTTCCGCACATTTTGCATAATATAACTTAACCATTCTTAGTTAATCGAAACGACGCGTTAATGAGACTTGAGACGCGACATACTATAATCTATCATCACTTTTCACGCTCACTTTGCGTAATATAACCCCTGCTTAGATAATCGGAACGACGCGTTAATTAGACTTGTGATGCGACATAGCAATCTATTATCGCTTTTCACGCACACTCTTCATAATATATCCTAACTATATTTAGGTAATTGGATAATCATGGTAATCGAAAAGACGTGTTAAAGAGACTTGAGACGCGACATGCTAATCTAACGTCACTTTTCACGCACACTTTGAGTAATATAGTCTAACCATGCTTAGGTAATCAGAATGACGCGTTAATGAGACTTATGACGCGACATTAATCTAGCTTCACTTTTAATGCACACTTTCCATAATATAAACTAACCACGCTTAGGTAATCGGAACGACGCGTTAGAGAGACTTGTGACGCAACATATGCATGGTAATTGAAACGACGCGTTAAAGAGACTTGAGACGCGACATACTATTCTAGCCTCACTTTTCACGCACACTTTGCGTAATATAACCTAAACATGCTCAGGTAATCGAAACAACGCGTTAAATTGACTTGAGATGCGACATACTAATCTATTATCGTTTTTCACGCACACTCTGCATAATATAACCTCACTATATTTAGGTAATTGGAACGAGGCGATATAGAGACTTGTGACGCGACATAATCATGGTAATCGAAACGACGTGTTAAAGAGACTTGAGACGCGACATGCTAATCTAGCATCACTTTTCACGCACACTTTGCGTAATATTAACCTAACCATGCTTAGGTAATCAGAACGACGCGTTAATGAGACTTATGACGCGACATAGTAATCTAGCTTCACTTTTAATGCACACTTTCCATAATATAAACTAACCATGCTTAGGTAATCGGAACGACGCGTTAGAGAGACTTGTGACGCCACATAAGCATGGCAATCGAAACGACGCGTTAGAGAGACTTGTGACGCCACATAAGCATGGCAATCGAAACGACGCGTTAGAGAGACTTGTGACACAACATAAGCATGGTAATCGAAACGACGCGTTAAAGAGACTTGAGACGCGACATACTATTCTAGCGTCACTTTTCACACACACTTTGCGTAATATAACCTAACCATGCGCAGGTAATCGAAACGACGCGTTAAAGAGACTTGAGATGCGACATATTAATCTACCGTCACTTTTCACACACACTTTGCGTAATATAACCTCACCATGCTCAGGTAATCGAATCGACGCGTTAAATAGCCTTGAGATGTGACATACTAATCTAGCTTCACTTTTCACGCACATATTGCGTAATATAAACTAACCATGCTTAGGTAATCGGAACGACGCGTTAATGGGACTTGAGACGCGACATATTAATCTAGCGTCACTTTTCACGCACACTTTGCGTAATATAACCCATGCTTGGATAATCAAAACGATGCGTTAAAGAGACTTGTGACGCGATATAAGCATGGTAATTGAAACGACGCGTTAAAGAGACTTGAGATGCGACATACTAATCTATTGTCACTTTTCACGCAGACTCTGCATAATATAACCTAACCATGCTTAGGTAATCGGAACGAGGCGTTAGAGAGACTTGTGACGCGACATAATCATGGTAATCGAAACGACGTATTAAAGAGACTTGAGACGCGACATACTAATCTAGCGTCGCTTTTCAAGCACAGCTTGCATAATATAACCTAACCATGCTTAGGTAATCGGAACGACGCGTTAGAGAGACTTTTGACGCGAGATAAGCATGGTAATCGAAATGACACGTTAAAGAGACTTGAGACGCGACATACTAATCTACCGTAAATTCCCCCCCCCCCCCCACTTTGCGTAATATAACCTAACCATGCATAGGTAATCGGAACGACGCGTTCAAAAGACTTCACACGCGACATACTAATCTATTGTTACTTTTAACACAAACTTTGTGTAATATAAACTAACCTTGCTTAGGTAATCGGAAAGACGCATTAAAGAGACTTGAGACACGTCATACTAATCTATCATCACTTTTTACATACTCTTTGCGTAGTATATCTTAACCATGCTTAGGTAATTGGAACGACACGCCAAAAAGACTTGAGATGCGACAGAATAATCTATTGTCACTTTTCACGTACACTTTGCGTAATATAAACTAACAGTGCTTAGGTAATTGGAACGACGCGTTAGAGAGACTTGTGACGCGACATAAGAATGGTAATAGCCAACGACGCCTTACAGAGACTTGAGACGCGACATAGTAATCTAGCGTTACTTTTAACGCACAGTTTGCATAATATAACCATACATAGGTAATCGGAACAGCACGTTAGTGAGACTTGTGACACGACATACTAATATAGCGTCACTTTTCAAGCACACTTTGCGTAATATAACCTAACAATGCATAGGTAATCGGAAGGACGCGTTAAAGAGACTTGTGACGCGACATAGTAATCTAGCTTCACTTTTAATGCACACTTTCCATAATATACTCTAACCATGCTTAGGTAATCGGAACGACGCATTAGACAGACTCGTGAGGCGACATAAGCATGGTAATAAAAACGACGCGTTAAAGAGACTTGAGACACGACATACTAATCTAGATTCACTTTTCACGCACATTTTGCGTAATATAACCTATCAATGCTTAGGTAATTGGAACGACGCGGTAGAGAGACTTGTGACGCGACATAAGCATGGTAATCGAAAACGACGCGTTAAAGAGAGATGAGACGCGACATACTGATCTAGCGTCAATTTTCACGCACACTTTGCGTAACATAACCTAACCATGCATAAGTATTCGAAACGACGCGTTAAAGAAAGAGACTTGAGTCGCGACAAACTAATCTAGCGTCACTTTTCACGCACACGTTGCGTAATAAAACCTAACCATGTTAATCGGAAAAACGCGTTAAAGGGACTTGAGACACAACTTAGTAATCTAACGTCACTTTTCACGCACTTTGCGTATCAAAACGACGCGTTTAAAAGACTTGAGACGCGACATACTAATCTATTGTCTCTTTTAACGCACACTTTGTGTAATATAACCTGAACGACGCACTAAAGAGACTAGAGACACTACATACTAATCTAGCATCACTTTTTGCATAATATAACCTAATCATGCTTAGGTAATCAGAACGACGCATCAAAAAGACTTGAGACGCGACATACTAATCCAGTTCACTTTTCTCGCACACTTTGAGTAATTGAACTAACCATGCTTGATGCGTTAGAGAGACTTGTGATGCGACATAAGCATGGTAATGAAACGACGCCTTAAAGAGACTTTAGACGCGACATATTAATCTACCGTCATTTTTCACGGACACTTTGAATAATTTAATCTAACCATGCATAGGTAATGGGACGGACGCGTTAAAGAGACATGAGACACGACATACTAATCTAGCGTCACTTTTCACGCACACTTTGTGTAACATAACCTAACCATGCATTAGTATCTGAAACGATGCGTTAAAGAGACTTGAGACGCGACATATGCATAGTAATCAAAATGACGCGTTGAAGAAACTTGAGATGCGACATAGTAATCTACTGTCATTTCTTACGCATACTTTGTGTAATATAACCTAATATGATGCTTAGGTAATCGGAACGACGAGTTAAAGAGACTTGAGAAGTGACATACTAATCTATCGTCACTTCTTACGCACGCTTTGCGTTATATAACCAAATCATGCTAAGGTAATCGGAACAACGCATTGAAGAGACTTGACACGCGACATACGAATCTATCATCACTTTTCACGCGCACTTCGCGTGATATAACCTAACCATGCTTAGGTAATTGGAACGACGCGTTATAGAAACTCATAACGCGACATAAGCATGGTAATCTAAATGACGCGTTAAAGAATCTTGTGACTCGACAAAGTAATCTAGCGTCCCTTTTTATGCACACTTTGCGTAATATAACCTAACCATGCTTAGATAATCGGAACGACGCGTTAGTGAGACTTGTGACGCGACATAAGCATGGTTATCGAAACGACACTTTGCAAGATATAACCTAAGCATGCTTAGATAATCGGAGTGGCGCGTTAGTGAGACTTGTAACGCGACATAAGCATGGTAATTGAAACGATGCGTTAAAGACACTTGAGACGCGACATACTAATCTACCGTCACTTTTCACGCACACTTTGCGTAATATAACCTAACCATGCTTAGGTAATTGAAACGACACGTAAATGAGACTTGAGATGCGACATACTAATCTAGAGTCACTTTTTCCGCACACTTTGCATAATATAACTTAACCATTCTTAGTTAATCGAAACGACGCATTAATGAGACTTGAGATGCGACATACTATAATCTATCATCACTTTTCACGCGCACTTTGCGTAATATAACCATGCTTAGATAATCAGAACGACGCGTTAATGAGACTTGTGACGCGACATAAGCATGGTAATCAAAACGACGCGTTAAAAAGACTTGAGATGCGACATGCTAATCTATTATCGCTTTTCACGCACACTTTGCGTAATATAACCTAACCATGCTCAGGTAATTGAAACAACGCGTTAAAGAGACTTGAGATGCGACATACTAATCTATTATCGCTTTTCATGCACACTCTTCATAATATAACCTAATTATATTTAGGTAATTGGAACGAGGCGATATAGAGACTTGTGACGCGACATAATCATGGTAATCGAAACGACGTGTTAATTAGACCTGAGATACGACATGCTAAAGCGTCACTTTTCACGCACACTTTGCGTAATATAACCTAACCATCTTAGGTAATCAGAACGACGCGTTAATGACACTAATGATGCCACATAGTAATCTAGCTTCACTTTTAATGCACACTTCCATAATACTAAACATGCTTAGGTAATCGGAACGACGCGTTAGAGAGACTTGTGACTCACCATAAGAATGGTAATCGAAACAATGCGTTAAAGAGACTTACGATGCGACATACTAATCTACCGTCACTTTTCACGCACACTTTGCGTAATGTAACCTCACCATGCTAAGGTAATCGAAACAACGCGTTAAGAGACTTGAGATGTGACATACTAATCTAGCGTCACTTTTCACGCACATTTACATAATATAACCTAACCATGCTTAGGTAATCGGAACGACGCGTTAATGGGACTTGAGATGCGACATATTAATCTAGCGTCACTTTTCATTCACACTTTGCATAATATAACTCATGCTTGGATAATCGGAACGACGCGTTAAAGAGTCTTGTGACGCAACATAAGCATGGTAATCGAAACGACGCGTTTAAGAGACTTGAGATGCGACATACTAATCTATTGTCACCTTTCACGCACACTCTGCGTAATATAACCTAACCATGCTTAGGTAATCGGAACGAGGCTTTAGAGAGACTTGTGACGCGAAATAATCATGGTAATCGAAACGACGTGTTAAAAAGACTTGAGTCGCGACATGCTAATCTAGCGTCACTTTTCACGAACACTTTGCGTAATATAACCTAACCATGCTTAGGTAATCAGAATGACGCGTTAATGAGACTTATGACGCGACATTATAATCTAGCTTCACTTTTAATGCACACTTTCCATAATATAAACTAACCATGCTTAGGTAATCGGAACGACGCGTTAGAGAGACTTGTAACGCGACATAAGCATGGTAATCGAAACGACGCGTTAAAGAGAGATGAGACGCGACATACTAATCTAGCGTCAATTTTCACCCACACTTTGCGTAACATAACCTAACCATGCATAAGTAATCGAAACGACGCGTGAAAAAGACTTGAGACGCCACATACTAATCTAACGTCACTTTTCACGCACACTTTGCGTAATATAACCTAACCATGCTTAGGTAATCGAAACGACGCGTTAAAAAGACTTGAGATACGACATACTAATCTATTGTCTCTTTTAACGCACACTTCGCGTAATATAACCTAACCATGCCTAGGTAATCGAAACGACGCATTAAAAAGACTTGAGACACGACATACTAATCTAGCATCACTTTTTGCTCACTTTTTGCGTAATTTAACCTAACAATGCTTAGGTAATTAGAACGACGCGCCAAAAAGACTTGAGACGCGAAATACTAATCTATTTCACTTTTCTCGCACACTTTGCGTAATGTAAACTAACCGTGCTTAGGTAATCAGAATGACACGTTAATGAGACTTATGACGCGACATTATAATCTAGCATCACTTTTAATGCACACTTTCCATTATATAAACTAACCATGCTTAGGTAATCGGAACGATGTGTTAGAGAGACTTGTGAAGCGACATAAACATTGTAATCAAAACGACGCGTTAGAGAGACTTGAGACGCGACATAGTAATCTATTTTCACTTTTTACGCACACTTTTCATAATATAACCTAATATAATGCTTAGGTAAACGGGACGACGAGTTAAAGAGAGATGAGACGCGACATACTAATCTATCGTCACTTCTTACGCACGCTTTGCGTAGACTAACCTAACCGTGCTTAGGTAATTGGAACGACGCGTTAAAGATACTTGAGACGCGTCATACTAATCTAGCGTCACTTTTCACGCACACTTTGCGTAATATAACCTAACCATGCTTAGGTAATCGAAACGACGCGTTAAAAAGACTTGAGAGGCGACATACTAATCTATTGTCACTTTTAACGCACACTTTGCGTAATATAACCTAACCATGCTTAGGTAATCGGAACGACGCATCAAAAAGACTTGAGACTCGACATACTAATCTATTTCACTTTTCTCACACAATTTGAGTAATGTAAACTAACCATCCTTAGGTAATTGGAACGATGCGTTAAAGAGACTTGTGACGCGACATAAGAATGGTAATGAAACGACGCCTTAACGAGACTTTAGACGCAACATACTAATCTAGCGTCATTTTTCACGGACACTTTGCGTAATTTAATCTAACCATGCATATATAATCGGACGGACGCGTTAAAGAGTTATGAGACGCGACATACTAATCCAGCGTCATTTTTCACGCACACTTTGTGTAATATAACCTAACCATGCTTAGATTTTTGGAACGACGCGTTAAAGAGACTTGTGACGGGACATAAGCATAGTAATCAAAACGACGCATTAAAGAGACTTGAGACGCGACATACTAATCTAGTGTGACTTTTTACGCACACTTTGCGTTATATAACGTAACAATGCTTAGGTAAACGAAACGACGAGTTAATGAGACTTGAGATGCGACAAACTAATTTATCGTCACTTTTTACGCACGCTTTGCGTAATCTAACCTATCGTCGCGTTAAAGAGACTTGAGACATGACATACTAATCTAGCGTCACTTTTCACGCACACTTTGCGTAATATAACCTAACCATGCTTAGGTAATCGGAACGACGCGTTAGAGAGACTTGTGGCGTTACATAAGCATGGTAATCGAAACGACGCGTTAAAGAGAGTAGAGACGCGACATACTAATCTAGCATCACTTTTCACGCACACTTTGCGTAATGTGACCTAACCATGCTTCTGTAATCGAACTGACGCGTTATAGAGACATGAGATGCGACATACTAATCTAGCGTCACTTTTCACGCACACTTTGTAGGTGTTCGGAATGACGCGTTAACGAGACTTGTGACGCGACATAAGCATAGTAATTAAAACGAAGCGTTAAAGAGACTTGAAATGGGACATACTAATCTAGCGTCACTTTTTACGCACACTTTACGTAATAAAACTTACGATACTTAGGAAATCGGAAAGACGCCTTAAAGAGACTTGAGACGCGACATACTAATCTCGAGTCACTTTTTACACACGCTATGCATAATATAACCTAACCATGCTTAGATAATCGGAACGACGCGTTAAAGCGACATGAGACGCGACATACTAATCGAGCGTCACTTTTCACGCACACTTTGCGTAATATAACCTAACCATGCTTAGGTAATTGGAACGACGCGTTAGAGAGACTTGTAACGCGACATAAGCATGGTAATCGAAACAACGCGTTACAGAGACTTGAGCCGCGACATACTAATCTGGTGTCACTTTTCACGCACACTTTGCGTAATATAACCTAACAATGCTTAGGTAATTGGAATGACGCGTTAGAGAGACTTGTGACGCGGCATAAGCATTGTAATCGAAACGACGCGTTAAAGAGACTTAAGACGCGACATACTAATCTAGCGTCACTTTTCACGCACACTTTGCGTAATATAACCTAACCATGCTTAGGTAATCGAAACGACGCGTGAAATAGACTTGAGACGGGACAAACTAATCTAGCGTCACTTTTCAAGCACTATAACCTAACCATGCTTAGTTAATCGGAACAACGCGTTAAAGAGACTTGAGACGCAACATACAAATCTAGCGTCACTTTTAGCGCACACTTTGCGTAGTATAACCTAACTATGATTAGGTAATCGGAACGACGTGTTAGAGAGACTTGTGACGCGACATAAGCATACTAATCGAAACAACGCGTTAAAGAGACTTGAGACGCAACTTACTAATCTAGCATCACTTTTCACGCACACTTTGCGTATATAACCTAACCATGTTTAGGTAATCGGAACGACGCGTTAAAGAGATTTGAGATGCGACATGCTAATCTAGAGTCACTTTTGACGCACACTTTGCATAATATAACCTAACCATGCTTAGGTAATCGGAACGACGCGTTATAGAAACATATTACGCAAAGTGTGTTTGAAAAGTGACGTTAGATTAGTTTGTCGCGTCTCAAGTCTCTGTAAAGCGTCGTTTCGATTACCTAAGCACGGTTAGGTT
Source organism: Mercurialis annua (assembly GCF_937616625.2). NCBI lineage: Eukaryota > Viridiplantae > Streptophyta > Magnoliopsida > Malpighiales > Euphorbiaceae > Mercurialis > Mercurialis annua. The sequence goes on along the minus strand of NC_065574.1, from coordinate 27,059,363 downwards.
ATATTACACAATGTGTGCTTGAAAAGTGACGCTAGATTAGTATGTTGCGTCTCAAGTCTCTGTAACGCGTCGTTTCGATTATTTAAGCACGATTAGGTTATATTACGCAAAGTGTGCTTGAAAAGTGATGCTAGATTTGTATGTCACGTCACAAGTCTCTCTAATGCGTCGTTCCGATTACCTAAGCATGGTTAGGTTATATTACGCAAAGTGTGCTTGAAAACTGACGCTAGATTAGTATGTCGCGTCTCATGTTTCTTTAACGCGTCGTTCCGATTATCTAAACATGGTTAGGTTATATTACGCAAAGCGTGCATATAAAGTGACGTTAGATTAGTATGTCGCATCTCAAGTCTCTTTAACGCGTCGTTCTGATTATTTAACAATCGTTAAGTTATATTACGCAGAGTGTGCGTAAAAAGTGACGCTAGATTAGTATGTCACATTTCAAGTCTCTTTAACGGGTCGTTCTGATTACCTAAGCATGGTTAATTTATATTATGTAAAGTGTGCGTGAAAAGTGACGCTAGATTTGTATGTCGCGTCACAAGTCTTTCTAACGCGTCGTTCCGATTACCTTAGCATGGTTAGGTTATATTACGCAAAGTTTGCGTGAAAAGTGACGCTAGATTAGTATGTCGCGTCACAAGTCTCTTTAATGCGTCGTTCCAATTACCTAAGCATGGTTAATTTATATTATGGAAAGTGTGCGTTAAAAGTGAAGCTACATAACTATGTCGCGTCTTACGTCTCTTTACCGCGTCGTTTCGATTACCATGCTTATGTCGCGTCACAAGTCTCTCAAACGTGTCGTTCCGATTACCTAATCATGGTTAGGTTATATTATGCAAAGTGTGCGTTAGAATTGACGGTAGAGTACTATGTCGCGTAGCAAGTCACTTTAACGCGTCGTTCCGATTACCTTAGCATGGTTAGGTTATATTACGCAAAGTGTGCGTGAAAAAAGATATAAGATTTGTATGTTTCGTCTCAAGTCTTATTAACACGTTGTTACGATTACCTAAACATGGTTAGGTTATATTACGCAAAGTGTGAGGGAAAAGTGACTCTAGATTAGTATGTCGCGTCTCAAGTCACTTTTACACGTCGTTTTGATTACCATGCTTCTGTCGCGTCACAAGTCCCTCTAACGCGTCGTTCGGATTACCAAAGCATGGTTAATTTATATAATGGAAAGTGTGCGTGAAAAGTGACGCTAGATTAGTATGTCGCGTCACAAGTCTCTTTAATGCGTCGTTCCGTTTACCTAAGCATGGTTAGGTAATATACTTAAAGTGTGCGTGAACATTGACGCTAGATTAGTATGTCACGTCTCAAGTCTCTTCAACGCGTCGATTCGATTACCTAAGCATGGTTTGGTCATATTAAGGAAAGTGTGCGTTAAAAGTGAAGCTATATTAGTATGTCGCGTCACAAGTCTCTTTAACGCGTCGTTCCGATTACCTAAGCATGGTTAGATTACATTGCGCAAAGTGTGCGTGAAAAGTGACGCTAGATTAGTAAGTCGCGTCACAAGTCTCTTTAACGCGTCGTTCCGATTACCTAAGCATGGTTAATTTATATTGTGGAAAGTGTGCGTTAAAAGTGAAGCTAGATTATTACTATGTCGCATCACAAGTCTCTTTAACGCGTCGTTCCGATTACCTAATGATGGTTAAGGTTACATCATTACCCAAAGTGCGCGTGAAGAGTGACGCTACAAGTCTCTCAAACGTGTCGTTCCGATTACCAAATCATGGTTAGGTTATATTATGCAAAGTGTGCGTTAAAATTGACGGTAGAGTACTATGTCGAGTCACAAGTCACTTTAACACGTCGTTCCGATTACCTTAGCATGGTTAGGTTATATGACGTAAAGTGTGCGTGAAAAGTGACGCTAGATTTATATGTTGCGTCTCAAGTCTCTTTAACGCGTTGTTCCGATTAACTAAGCATGGTTAGATTATATTACGCAAAGAATGCTGGAAAAGTGACGCTAGATTAGTTTCTCGTCTCAAGTCTCTTTAACGCGTTGTTTTGATTACCTAAGCATGGTTAGATTATATTACGCAAAGTGTGCGTGAAAAGTGACGCTAGATTAGTATGTCGCGTCTCAAGTCTCTTCAACGCGTCGATTAGATTACCTAAGCAGCATGGTTACGTTATATTACGCAAAGTGTGCATGAAAAGTGACGTTGGATTAGTATGTCGCGTCTCAAGTCTCTTCAACGCCTCGATTCGATTACCTAAGCATGGTTACGTTATATTACGCAAAGTGTGTGTGAAAAGTGACGTTGGATTAGTATATCGCGTCAGAAGTCTCACTAATGTGGCGTTCCGATTACATATGCATGCTTAGGTTATATTACGCAAAGTGTGTGTGAAAAGTGACGCTAGATTAGTATGCCGCGTCTCAAGTTTCTGTAACGCGTCCTTTCGATTACCATGCTTATTTATTATGGAAAGTGTACATTAAATGTGAAGCTAAATTACTATGTCGCGTCACAAGTATCTTTAGCGCGTCGTTGTGATTACCTAAGCATGGTTAGGTTATATTACGCAAAGTGTGCGTGAACAGGGACGCCAGATTAGCATGCCGCGTCACAAGTCTCTTTAACGCGTCGTTCCGATTACCTTGGCATGGTTAAATATATACGCAAAGTGTGTGTGAAAAGTGACGCTAGATTAGTATGTCGCATCTCAAGGCTCTTTAACGCGTCGTTCCGATTATCTAAGCATGGTTAAGTTATATTACGCAAAGCGTGCGTTAAAACTGACGCTAGATTAGTATTTCGCATCTCAATTCTCTTTAACGCGTCGTTTCGATTACCTAAGCAACGCAAAATGTGCATAGAAAGTGACGCTAGATTAGTATGTCGCGTGTGAAGTCTCTTTAACGCGTCGTTTCGATTACTATGCTTATGTCGTGTCACAACTCTCTTTAACGTGTCGTTCCGAACACCTATATTACACAAAGTGTGCATGAAAGTGATGCTAGATTAGTATGTCACCTCTCATGTCTCTTCAACTCGTCTTTCCGATTACCTAAGCATTGTTAGGCTATATTCCGCAAAGTGTGCGTGAAAAGTGACGCTAGATTAGTATGTCGTGTCTCATGTCTCTTTAACGTGTCGGTCCGATTACCTAAGTATGGTTAGGTTATATTGCGCAAAGTGTGCTTGAAAATTGACGCTAGATTAGTATGTCGCGTCTAATGTCTCTTTAAGGCGTTGTTTCATTTCCAGTCTTATGTTGCATCACAAGTCTCTCAAACGCATCGTTCCAATTACCTAAGCATGGTTATTTTATATTACGCAAAGTGTGCGTGAAAAGTTAAATAGATTAGTATGTCGCGTCTCAAGTCGTTTTGACGCAGCGTTCCGATTACCTAACCATGGTTAGGTTAAATTATGCAAAGAGTACGTAAAAAGTGATGCAAGATTTGTATGTCTTGTCTCAAGTCTCTTTAACTCGTCGTACCGATTACCTAAGTATTGTTAGGTTACATCACGCAAAGTGTGCGTTAAAAGTGACAATAGATTAGTATGTCGCGTCTTAAGTCTTTTCAACGCGTCGTTTCGATTACCTAAGCATGGTTAGGTTATGCAAAGTGTGAAAAGTGACGCTAGATTACTATGTCGCGTCTGAAGTGTCTTTAACCCGTCGTTTCGATTACCATGCTTATGTCGCGTCACAAGTCTCTCTAACGCGTCATTCCGATTACCTTAGCATGGTTAGGTTATATTATGCAAATTGTTCGTTGAAAGTGACGCTAGATTACTATATCGCGTCACAAGTTTCTATAACGCGTCGTTCCGATTACCTAAGCATGGTTAGGTTATATTATGCAAAGTGTGCGTGAAAAGTGACTCTAGATTAGAATGTCGCGTCTCAAATCTCTTTAACGCGTCGTTCTGATTACCTAAGCATGGTTACGCAAAGTGTGCGTGAAAAGTGATGCTAGATTAGTAAGCCACGTCTCAAGTCTCTTTAACGCGTTGTTTCGATTAGCATGCTTATGTCGCGTCACAAGTCTCTCTAACACGTCGTTCCGATAACCTAATCACGGTTAGGTTATATTACGCAAAGTGTGCGTTAAAAGTGACGCTAGATTTGTATGTTGCGTCTCAAGTCTATTTCACGCGCCGTTTCGATTACCTAAGCATGGTTAGCTTATATTACGCAAAGTGTGCGCGAAAAGTGACGCTAGATTAGTATGTCGCGTCTTAAGTCTCTTTAACGCGTCGTTTCGATTACCATGCTTATGTCGCGTCACAAGTCTCTCTAACGCGTCATTCCAATTACCTAAGCATTGTTAGGTTATATTACGCAAAGTGTGCTTGAAAAGTGACACTATTAGTATGTCGCGTCTCAAGTCTCTTTAACGCGATGTTTCGATTACCATGCTTATGTCGCGTTATAAGTCCCTCTAACGCGTTGTTCCGATTACCTAAGCATGGTTAGGTTATATTACGCAAAGTGTGCGTGAAAAGTGAGGCTAGATTAGTATGTTGCGTCTCAAGCCTCTTTAACGCGTCGTTCCGATTATCTAAGCATGGTTAGGTTGTATTATGCATAGCGTGTGTAAAAAGTGACTCGAGATTAATATGTCGCGTCTCAAGTCTCTATAAGGCGTCTTTCCGATTACCTAAGCATCGTAGGTTATATTACGTAAAGTGTGCGTTAAAAGTGACGCTAGATTAGTATGTCCCATTTCAAGTCTCTTTAACGCTTCGTTTTAATTACTTTGCTTATGTCGCGTCACAAGTCTCGTTAACGCGTTGTTCCGAACACCTAAGCATGTTTAGGTTATACTACACAAAGTGTTCGTGAAAAGTGACGCTAGATTAGTATGTCGCATCTCATGTCTCTATAACGCGTCGGTTCGATTACCGAAGCATGGTTAGGTAGACTTGAGACACGACATACTAATCTAGCATCACTTTTTACGCACTCTTTATGTAATTTAACCTAACCATGCTTAGGTAATCGGAACGACGCGTCTCAAAGACTTTAGACGCGACATATTGATCTATTTCACTTTTCACGCACACTTTGCGTAGTAAACACTAACCATGCTTAGGTAATTGGAACGATGCGTTAGAGAGACTTGTGACGTGACATAAGAATGGTAATGAAACAATGCCTTAAAGAAACATTAGACGGGACATACTAATCTAGCGTCACTTTTCACGCACAATTTGTGTAATATAACCTAACCATGATAGGTAATCGGACTAATCTAGCATCACTTTTTTTACGCAAGCTTTGCGTAATATAACCTAACCATGTTTGGGTAATCGGAACGACGCGTTAAAGAGACTTGAGACGCGACATAAGCATGGTAATCGACATATTAATCTAGCGTCACTTTTCACGCACCGTTTGCATAATATTAACTAACCATGCTTCGGTAATCGGAACGACGCGTTGAGAAACTTGTGACGCGACATAAGCATGGTAATCGAAACGACGCGTTAAAGAGACTTGAGACGCGACATACTAATCTAGCATCACTTTTCACGCACACTTTGCGTATTATAACCTAACAATGCTTAGGTAATTGGACGCGTTTGAGAGACTTGTGACGCGACATAAGCATGGTAATTAAAACGACGCGTTAAAGAGACTTGTGACGGGACATAGTAATCTAGCTTCACTTTCAACGCACACTTTCCATAATATAAACTAACCATGCTTAGGTAATCGGAACGACGCGTTAGAGAGATTTGTGACGCGACATAAGCATGGTAATCAAAACGACGCGTTAAAGAGACTTGAGAAGCGACATACTAATCTAGCGTCACGTTTCACGCACACTTTGCGCAATATAACCTAACCATGATTAGATAATCGGACCGACACGTTAAAGAGACCTGAGATGCGACATACTAATCTAGCATCACTTTTAACGCACACTTTGTGTAATATAACCTAATCATGCTTAGGTGTTCAGAACGACACGTTAAAGAGACTTGTGACGCGACATAAGCATAGTAATCGAAACGACGCGTTAAAGAGACTTGAAATGCGACATACTAGTCCAGCTTCACTTTTTACGCACACTTTGCGTAATATAACCTAACGATGCTTAGGTAATCGGAACGACACGTTAATGAGACTTGAGATGCGACATACTAATCTAGCGTCACTTTTTACGCACGCTTTGCGTAATATAACCTAACCATGCTTGGGTAATCGGAACGACGCGTTAAAGCGAATTGAGATGCGACATACTAATCTAGCTTCACTTTTCATGCACCCTTTGCGTAATATAACCTAACCATGCTTCGGTAATCGGAACGACGCGTTGAGAGACTTGTGACGCAACATAAGCATGGTAATCGAAACGACGCGTAAAAGAGACTGGAAAAATATAACCTAACCATGCTTAGGTAGTCGGAACGACGCGTTAAACAGACTTGTGACGGGACATAGTAATCTAGCTTTACTTTTAACGCACGCTTTCCATAATATAAACTAACCATGCTTAGGTAATCTAGCGTCACTTTTTACGCACATTTTGCGTAATAAAACCTAACGATGCCAACAACGCGTTAAAGAGACTTGAGACGCGACCTACTAATCTAGCGTCACTTTTAACGCACACTTTGTGTAATATAACCTAACCATGCTCAGGTAATCAAAACGACGCGTTCAAGAGACTTGTGACGCGACATAAACATACTAATCTAGCGTCATTGTTCACGCACACTTTGCATAATATAACCTAACCATGCTTAGGTAATCGATACGACGCGTTAAAAAGACTAGAGACGCGACATACTATTCTATTGTCACTTTTAACGCACACTTTGCGTAATATAACCTAACCATGCTTAGGTAATCGGAACGACGCGTTAAAGAGACTTGAGACACGACATACTAATCTAGCATAACCTTTTACGCACTCTTTTTGTAATTTAACCTAACAATACTTAGGTAATCGGAACGACGCGTCAAAAAGACTTGAGACGCGCGACTAACTAATCTATTTCACTTTTCACGCACACATTGCGTAATATAAACTAACCATGCTTAGGTAATTGGAACGATGCATTAGAGAGACTTGTGACGCAACATAAGAATGGTAATGGAACGACGCCTTGAAAAGACTTTAGAAGCGACATACTAATCTAGCGTCACTTTTTATGCACACTTTGTGCAATATAACCTAACCATGCTTAGGTAATCGAACTGACGCGTTAAAGAGACATGAGACGCGACATACTAATCTAGCGTCACTTTTCATGCACACTTTGTGTAATATAACCTAACAATGCTTAGGTGTTCGAAACGACGCGTTAAAGAGACTTGTGACGACACATAAGCATAGTTATCGAAATGACGCGTTAAAGAGACTTGAAACGGGACATACTAATCTAGCGTCACTTATTACGCACACTTTGCGTAATATAACCTAACGATGCTTAGGTAATCGGAACGACGCGTTAAAGAGACTTGAGACGCGACATACTAATCTAGCATCACTTCTTACGCACGCTTTGCGTAATATTACCTAACCATGCTTAGGTACTCGGAACGACGCGTCAAAGAGACTTGAGACGCGACATACTAATCTAGCATCACTTATCAGGCACACTTTGCGTAATATAACCTAACCATATTTAGGTAATCAAAACGACGTGTCAAAGAGACTTGTGATAAACTTGGTAATCAAAACGACGCATTAAAGAGACTTGAGACACGACATACTAATCTTGCGTCAGTTTTCACGCACACTTTGCATAATATAACCTAACCATGCTTAGGTAATCAGAACGACACGTTAGAGAGACTTGTTACGCGACTTAAGCATGGTAATTGAAACGACGCGTTAAAGCGATTTGAGAAACGACATGCTAATCTATCGTCACTTTTCATGCACGCTTTCACAATAAAACTAACAATGTTTAGGTAATCTTAACGACGCGTTAAAAAGACTTCAGACGCGATATACTAATCTATTGTAACTTTTAACGCACACTTAATATGTCGCATCCCAAGTCTCTTTAACGTGTCGTTTTTATTACCTATGGTTAGGTTATATTACGCAAAGTGTGCGTGAAAAGTAACGCTAGATTAGTATGTCGTGTCTCATGTCTCTCTGACGCGTCGTTCCGATTACCTAAGCATGGTTAGGTTATATTAAAGAAAGTGTGCGTTACAATTTATGCTAGATTACTATGTCGCATCACAAGTCTCTTTTACGCGTCGTTCCGATTATCGAAGTATGGTTAGGTTATATTACGCAAAGTGTGCGTGCAAAGTAACGCTAGATTAGTATGTCGCCTCTCAAGTTTCTTTAACGCGTCGTTCGGATTACCTAAACATGGTTAGGTTATAGTACGCAAAGTGTGACTTTAGACACGACATCTAATCTAGCATCAATGTTCACGCACACTTTAAGTATATTACCTAACCATGCTTAGGCAAACGGAACGACACATTAAAGAGACTTGTGACGCGACATACTAATCTAGCGTCATTTTTCACGCCACTTTCCATAATATAAATTAACCATGCTTAGATAATCCGAACGACGCGTTAGAGGGACTTGTGACGCGACAGAAGCATGGTAATCAAAACGACGTGTAAAAGTGACTTGAGACACGACATAATAATCTAGAGTCACTTTTCCCGCACACTTTGCGTAATATAACCTAACCATGCTTAGGTAATCGTAACAACGTGTTAATAAGACTTGAGACGAAACATACAAATCTTATATCATTTTTCACGCACACTTTGCGTAATATAACCTAACCATGCTAAGGTAATCAGAACGACGCGTTAATATGCAAAGTGTGCGTGAAAAGTGACGCTAGATTAGTATGTTGCATCTCAAGTATCATTAACGCGTTGTTCTGATTAAGTAAGCATGGTTAGGTTATATTACGCAAAGTGTGCGTGAAAAGTGACGCTATATTAGTTTGTCGCGTCTCAAGTCTCTTTAACGCGTTGTTCCGATTAACTAAGCATGGTCAGGTTATATTACGCAAAGTGTGCGTGAAAAGTGACGCTAGATTAGTTTGTCGCGTCTCAAGTATCTTTAACGCGTTGTTCCGATTAACTAAGCATGGTTAGGTTATATTACGCAAAGTGTGCGTGAAAAGTGACGCTAGATTTGTATGTCGCGTCTAAAGTCTCTTTAAGGCGTCGTTTCAAGACCATTCTTATGTCGCGTCACAAGACTCTTTAACTCATCGTTCCAATCACCTAAGCATGGTTTGTTTATATTACACAAAGTGTGCGTGAAAAGTGAAATAGATTAGTATGTCGCGTCTCAAGTCTTTTTGACGCATCGTTCTGATTACCTAAGCATGGTTAGGTTATATTAGGCAAAGTGTGCTTGAAAAGTGACGCTAGATTAGTATGTTGCGTCTAAAGTGTCTTTAACCCGTCGTTTCGATTACCATGCTTATGTCGCGTCACAAGTCTCTCTGATGCGTCGTTCCGATTACCTAATCATGGATATGTTATATTACGCAAAGTATGCGTTAAGAGTGACGCTAGATTACAATGTCGAGTTAAAAGTTTCTTTTTCGCGTCGTTTTAATTACCTAAGAATGGTTAGGTTATATTACTGAAAGTGTGCGTGAAAAGTGACTCTAGATTAGTATGTCGCATCTCAAGTCTCTTTAACTCGTCGTTTCGATTACCATGCTTATGTCACGTCACAAGTCTCTCCAACGCGTCGTTCTGATTACCTAAACATGGTTAGGTTATATTATGCAAAGTGTGCGTGAAAAGTAACGCTAGATTAGTATGTCGCGTCACAAGTCTCTTTAACGGGTCGTTTCGATTACCTAACAATGGTTAGGTTATATACGCAAAGTGTGCGTAAAAAGTGTCGCTAGATTAGTATGTAGCGTCTCAAGTCTCTTTAACTCATTGTTTCGATTACCATGCTTATGTCGTGTCACAAGTCTCTCTAGCGCGTCGTTCCGATTTCCTAATCATGGTCAGATTATACTACGCAAAGCGTGCGTTAAAATTGACGGTAGAGTACTATGTCGCGTCACAAGTTACTTTAACGCGTCGTTCCGATTACCTAAACATGGTTAGGTTATTTACGCATAGTGTGCGTGAAAAGTGACTCTAGATTTGTATGTTACATCTCAAGTCTCTTTGACGCGTCGTTTCGATTACCTAAGCATGGTTAGGTTATATTAGGCAAAGTGTGCTTGAAAATTGACGCTAAATTACTATGTCGCGTCTCAAGTCTCTTTAACGCGTCGTTTCAATTACCATGCTTATGTCGCGTCACAAGTCTCTCTAATGCGTCATTCCGATTACCTAAGCATGGTTAGGTTATATTACGCGAAGTGTGCGTTATAAGTGACATTAGATTAGTATGTCGCGTCTCATGTCTCTTTAACGCGTTGTTCCGATTATCTAAGCATGGTTAGGTTATATTATGCAAAGAGTGTGTAAAAAGTGACGCTAGATTAGTATGCCACGTCTCAAGTCTCTTTAACGCGTCGTTTTGATTACCTAACCATCGTTAGGTTATATTACGCAAAGTGTGCGTAAAAAGTGACGCTTGATTAGTATGTTGCATTTCAAGTCTCTTTAACGCGTCGTTCTGAACACCTAAGCATGGTTAGGTTATATTACAGAAAGTGTGCGTGAAAAGTGACGCTAGATAAGTATGTCGCGTCTAAAGTCTCTTTAAGGCATCGTTTCATTAACATTCTTATTTCGCGTCACAATTCTATCTAACGCATTGTTCTAATTACCTAAGCATGGTTAGTTTATATTAGGCAAACTGTGCGTGAAAAGTGAACTAGATTAGTATGTCGCGTCTCAAGTCTTTTTGACGCGTAGTTCCAATTACCTAATTATGGTTAGGTTAAATTACGCAAAGAGTGCAGAAAAAGTGATGCTAGATTGGTATGTCGCGTCTCAAGTCTCCTTATCGCGTCTCAAGTCTTTTTAACATGTCGTTCCGATTACCTAAGCATGGTTAGGTTATATTCCGCAAAGTGACAATAGATTAGTATGTCGCGGCTCATGTCTCTTTAACGCGTCGTTTCGATTACCTAAGCATGGTTAGGTATAGAGAAAAGTGACGCTAGATTAGTATGTCGCGTCACAAGTCTCTTTAACATGTCGTCCCGATTACCTAAACATGGTTTGTTATATTACGCAAAGTGTACGTTAAAAGTGACGTTAGATTACTATGTCGCGTCACAAGTTTCTTTAACGCGTCGTTCCGATTACCTTAAGCGTGGTTAGGTTATATTACGCAAAGTGTGCGTGAAACGTGAATTTAGATTAGTATGTCGTGTCTCAAGTCTCTTTAACGCGTCGTTTCGATTACCATGCTTAAGTCGCATCACAAGTCTCTCTAACGCGTCGTTCCGATTACCTAAGCATGGTTAATTTATATTATGGAAAGTGTGCATTAAAAGTGAAGCTAGATTACTTTGTCGCGTCACAAGTGTCTCTAACGCGTCGTTCCGATTACCTAATCATGGCTAGGTTATATTACACACAAAGTGTGTGTTATAATTTACGGTAGAGTACTATGTTGCGTCACAAATCACTTAAACGCGTCGTTCCGATTACCTAAGCATGGTTAGGTTATATTACGTAAAATGTTCGTGAAAAGAGACGCTAGTTTAGTATGTTGCGTCTCAAGTCTCTTTAACGCGTTGTTCCGATTAACTAAGCATGGTTAGGTTATATTACGCAAAGTGTGCGTGAAAAGTGACAGTAGATTAGTTTGTCGCGTCTCAATTCTCTTTAACGCGTTGTTTTGATTACATAAGCATGGTTAGGTTATATTAAGCAAAGTGTGCCTGAAAAGTGACGCTAGATTAGTATGTCGCGTCTCAACTCTCTTTAAGGCATCGTTTCGATTACCATGCTTATGTCACGCCACAAGTCTCTCTAACGCGTCGTTCCGATTACCTAAGCATGGTTAGGTTACGCAAAGTGTGCGTGAAAAGTGACGATAGATTAGTATGTCGGGTCTCAAGTCTCTTTAACTCGTCGTTCCGATTACCTAAGTATTGTTACGTTATATTACGCAAAGTGTGCGTAAAAAGCGACGCTAGATTAGTATGTCGCGCCTCAAGTCTCTTTAATGCGTCGTTTTGATTACTATGCTTATGTCGCGTCACAAGTGTCTTTAACGCGTCGTTCCGAAAATCTAAGCATGGTTAGGTTATATTACACAAAGTGTGCGTGAAAAGTGACGCTTGATTATTATGTCGCGTCTCATGTCTCTTTAACGCGTCCGTCCCATTACCTATGCGGTTAGATTAAATTATGCAAGGTGTCCGTGAAAAAAGACGCTAGATTAGTATGTTGCGTCTCTAAAGTCTCGTTAAGGGGTCTTTTCATTACCATTCTTACGTCGCGTCACAAGTCTCTCTTACACATCGTTCCAATTACCTAAGCATGGTTAGTTTACAATACTCAAAGTGTGCGAGAAAAGTGAAATAGATTAGTAAGTCGCGTCTCATGTCTTTTTAACGCGTCGTTTCGATTGCCTAAGGTGTGAGGGAAAAGTGACGCTAGATTACTATGTGCTGGCTCAAGTCTCTTTAACGCGTTGTTCCAATTAACTAAGCATGGTTAGGTTATATTACCAAAAGTGTGCGTGAAAAGTGAGGCTAGATTAGTTTGTCGTGTCTCAAGTCTCTTTAACGCGACGTTTGGATTACTTATGTATGGTTAGGTTATATTACGCAAATTGTGCATGAAAAGTGACGCTAGATTAGTATGTCGCGTCTCATCTCTTTTTAACGCGTCGTTTCGATTACCATGCTTATGTCGCATTACAAGTCTCTCTAACGCACCGTTCCAATTACCTAAGCATTGATAAGTTATATTACGCAAAAATGTGCGTGAAAAGTGAAGCGATATTAGTATGTCACGTCTCAAGTCTCTTTGACGCGTCGTTTCAATTACCATACTTATGTCGCGTCAAAAGTCTCTCTAACGCGTCTTTCCTATTATCTAAGCATGGTTAGGTTATATTATCCAAGGTGTGCGTGAAAAGTGACGCTAGATTAGTATGTCGCGTCACAAGTCTCTCTAACGCGTCTTTCCTATTATCTAAGCATGGTTCGGCTATATTACGCAAAGTGTGCGTGAAAAGTGACGCTAGATTAGTATGTCGCATCTAAAGTCTATTTAAGGCATCGTTTCATTAGCATTCTTATTTCGCGTCACAAGTCTCTCTAACGCATCGTTCCAATCACCTAAGCATGGTTAGTTTATACTACGCAAATTGTGTGTGAAAAGTGAAATAGATTAGTATGTCGCGTCTCAAGTCTTTTTGATGCGTAGTTCCGATTACCTAAGTATGGTTAGGTTATATTACGCAAAGAGTTCGGAAAAAGTGATGCTAGATTAGTATGTTGTGTCTCAATTCTTTTTAAAACGTCATTCCGATTACCTAAGCATGGTTAGGTTATATTACGCAAAGTGTGCGTTAAAAGTGACAATAGATTAGTATGTCGCGTCTCATGTCTCTTTAACGCGTCGTTTCGATTACCTAAGCATGGTTAGGTATTTTACGCAAAGTGTGCGTGAAAAGTGACGCTAGATTAGTATGTCGCGTTTTAAGTGTCTTTAACCCGTTGTTTCGAATACCATGCTTATGTCGCGTCACAAGTCTCTCTAACGCGTCGTCCCGATTACCTAAGCAAGGTTTGGTTATATTACACAAAGTATGCGTTAAAAGTGACGCTAAATTACTATGTCGCATCACAAGTTTCTTTTACACGTCGTTCCGATTATCTAAGCGTGGTTAGGTTATATTACGCAAAGTGTGCGTGAAACGTGACTCTAGATTAGTATATCGCGTCTTAAGTCTCTTTAACGCGTCGTTTCGCTTACCATGGTTAAGTCGCATCACAAGTCTCTCTAACGCGTCGTTCCGATTACCTAAGCATGGTTAGTGTATATTATGGAAAGTGTGCGTTAAAAGTGCAGCTAGATTACTATGTCGCGTCACAAGTCTCTTTAACGCATCATACCGATTACCTAAGCATGGTTTGGTTAAATTACGCAAATTGTGCGTTAAAAGTGACCCTAGATTAGTATGTCGCGTCTCAAGTCTCTGTAACGCGTCGTTTCGATTACCATGCTTATGTCGCGTCACAAGTCTCTCAAACGCGTCGTTCCGATTACCTGATCATGGTTAGGTTATATTACGCAAAGTGTGTGTTAAAATTTACGGTAAAGTATTATGTCGCGTCACAAGTCACTCAACGCGTCGTTCCGATTACCTAAGCATGGTTAGGTTATATTACGCAAAGTGTGCGTGAAAAGTGACGCTAGATTAGTATGTTGCGTCTCAAGTCTCTTTAACGCCTTATTCCGATTAACTAAGCATGGTTAGGTTGTTATATTACGCAAAGTGTCCGTGAAAAGTGACGGTAGATTAGTTTGTCGCGTCTCAAGTCTTTTTAACTCGTTGTTTTGATTATATAAGCATGGTTAAGTTATATTACGCAAAGTGTGTGTGAAAAGTAACGCTAGATTAGTATGTCGCGTCTCAACTCTCTTTAACGAGTCGTTTCGATTACCATGCTTATGTCGCGTCACAAGTCTCTCTAACGCGTCGTTCCATTTACATAAGAATTGTTAGGTTATATTACGCAAGATGTGAGTGAAAAGTGACGCTAGATTAGTATGTCGCGTCTCAAGTCTCTTTAACGCATCGTTTTGATTACCTTGCTTATGTCGTGCCACTAGTCTCTCTAACGCGTCGTTCTGATTACCTTGGCATGGTTAGGTTATATTACGCAAAGTGTGCGTGAAAAGTGACGCTAGATTAGTACGACGCGTCTCAAGTCTTTTTAACGCGTCGTTCCAATTACATAAGCACGGTTAGGTTAGGTTATGCAAAGCGTGCGTCAGAAGTGACGATAGATTAGTATGTCGCGTCTCAAATCTCTTTAACTCGTCGTTCCGAATACGTAAGCATCATTAGGTTATACTACGCAAAGTGTGCGTAAAAAGTGACAATAGATTATTTTGTCGCGTCTCAAGTCTCTTTAACGCGTCTTTTTGATTACTATGCTTATGTCGCGTCACAAGTCTCTTAAACGCGTCGTTCCGAACACATAAGCATGGTTAGGTTACATTACGCAAAGTGTGCGTGAAAAGTGACGTTAGATTAGTATGTTGCGTCTCAAGTCTCTTTAACGCGTTGTTCCGATTAACTAAGCATGGTTAGGTTTTATTACGCAAAGTGTGCGTGAAAAGTGACGCTAGATTAGTTTGTCGCGTCTCAAGTCTCTTTAACGCGTCGTTTCGATTACTTATGCATGGTTAGGTTATGTTACGCAAAGTGTGAGTGAAAAGTGACGCTAGATTAGTATGTCGCGTATCATCTCTCTTTAACGCGTCGTTTCGATTGCCATGCTTATGCCGCGTCACAAGTCTCTCTAACGCGTCGTTCCAATTACCTAAGCATTGATAGGTTATACTACGTAAAATGTGCGTGAAAAGTGAAGCGAGATTAGTATGTCGCGTCTCAAGTCTCTTTGACGCGTCGTTTTAATTACCATGCTTATGTCGCGTCACAAGTCTCTCTAACAAGTCGTTCCGATTACCTAAGCATGGTTAGGTTATATTATGCAAAGTGTGCGTGACAAGTGACGCTAGATTAGTATGTCGCATCTCAAGTCTCTTTAACACGTCGTTTCGATTACCTGAGCATGGTGAGGTTATATTACGCAAAGTATGCGTGAAAGGTGACAGTAGATTAGTATGTCGCATCTCAAGTCTCTTTAACGCGTTGTTTCGATTACCTGAGCCTGGTGAGGTTATATTACGAAAAGTGTGCGTAAGTGATGCTAGAATAGTATGTCGAGTCTCAAGTCTCTTTAACGCGTCGTTTCGATTACCATGCTTATGTTGCGTCACAATTCTCTCTAACGCGTCGTTCTGATTACCTAAGCATGGTTAGTTTATATTATGAAAAGTGTGCATTAAAAGTGAAGCTAGATTACAATGTCGCGTCATAAGTCTTTTTAAATGCATCGTTCTTATTACCTAAGCATGGCTAGGTTATATTACGCAAAGTGTGCGTGAAAAGTGACGGTAGATTAGCATATCGCGTCTCCAGACTCTTTAAAACGTCGGTTCGATTACCATGATTATGTCGCGTCACAAGTCTCTCTATCGCCTCGTTCCGAGTGTGCGTGAAAAGCGACAGTAGATTAGTATGTCGTCTCTCAAGTCTCTTTAATGCGTCGTTTCGATTACCATGCTTATATCGCGTCACAAGTCTCTTAAACGCGTCGTTCCGATTATCTAACCATGGGTTATATTGCGCAAAGTGCGCGTGAAAAGTGATGATAGATTATAGTATGTCGCGTCTCAAGTTTCATTAACGCGTCGTTTCGATTAACTAATAATGGTTAGGTTATATTATGCAAAATGTGCATAAAAAGTGATGCTAGTTTAGTATGTGGCATCTCAAGTCTCATTTATGCGTCGTTTCGATTACAGGCATAGTTAGGTTATATTACACAAAGTGTGCGAGAAAAGTGACGGTAGATTAGTATGCCGTGTCTCAAGTGTCTTTAACGCGTCGTTTCAATTACCAAGCTTATGTCGCGTCACAAGTCTCGCTAACGCGCCGTTCCGATATTACGCAAAGTGTGCGTGAAAAGTGACGTTAGATTAGTATGTCGCGTCTCAAGTCTCTTTAACGCGTCGTTTTGATTACCATGTTTATGTCGCGTCAAAAGTCTCTCTATCGCGTCGTTTTGATTACCATATTGGAACGATGCATTAGAGAGACTTGTGACGCAACATAAGAATGGTAATGGAACGACGCCTTGAAAAGACTTTAGAAGCGACATACTAATCTAGCGTCACTTTTTATGCACACTTTGTGCAATATAACCTAACCATGCTTAGGTAATCGAACTGACGCGTTAAAGAGACATGAGACGCGACATACTAATCTAGCGTCACTTTTCATGCACACTTTGTGTAATATAACCTAACAATGCTTAGGTGTTCGAAACGACGCGTTAA
Organism: Mercurialis annua; assembly: GCF_937616625.2. Lineage (NCBI taxonomy): Eukaryota > Viridiplantae > Streptophyta > Magnoliopsida > Malpighiales > Euphorbiaceae > Mercurialis > Mercurialis annua. The sequence continues at coordinate 27,042,347 of NC_065574.1, read as the reverse complement.
AGAGACTTGTGACGACACATAAGCATAGTTATCGAAATGACGCGTTAAAGAGACTTGAAACGGGACATACTAATCTAGCGTCACTTATTACGCACACTTTGCGTAATATAACCTAACGATGCTTAGGTAATCGGAACGACGCGTTAAAGAGACTTGAGACGCGACATACTAATCTAGCATCACTTCTTACGCACGCTTTGCGTAATATTACCTAACCATGCTTAGGTACTCGGAACGACGCGTCAAAGAGACTTATGACGCGACATACTAATCTAGCATCACTTATCAGGCACACTTTGCGTAATATAACCTAACCATATTTAGGTAATCAAAACGACGTGTCAAAGAGACTTGTGATAAACTTGGTAATCAAAACGACGCATTAAAGAGACTTGAGACACGACATACTAATCTTGCGTCAGTTTTCACGCACACTTTGCATAATATAACCTAACCATGCTTAGGTAATCGGAACGACACGTTAGAGAGACTTGTTACGCGACTTAAGCATGGTAATTGAAACGACGCGTTAAAGCGATTTGAGAAACGACATGCTAATCTATCGTCACTTTTCATGCACGCTTTGCACAATAAAACTAACAATGTTTAGGTAATCTTAACGACGCGTTAAAAAGACTTCAGACGCGATATACTAATCTATTGTAACTTTTAACGCACACTTAATATGTCGCATCCCAAGTCTCTTTAACGTGTCGTTTTTATTACCTAAGCATGGTTAGGTTATATTACGCAAAGTGTGCGTGAAAAGTAACGCTAGATTAGTATGTCGTGTCTCATGTCTCTCTGACGCGTCGTTCCGATTACCTAAGCATGGTTAGGTTATATTAAAGAAAGTGTGCGTTACAATTTATGCTAGATTACTATGTCGCATCACAAGTCTCTTTTACGCGTCGTTCCGATTATCGAAGTATGGTTAGGTTATATTACGCAAAGTGTGCGTGCAAAGTAACGCTAGATTAGTATGTCGCCTCTCAAGTTTCTTTAACGCGTCGTTCGGATTACCTAAACATGGTTAGGTTATAGTACGCAAAGTGTGACTTTAGACACGACATCTAATCTAGCATCAATGTTCACGCACACTTTAAGTATATTACCTAACCATGCTTAGGCAAACGGAACGACACATTAAAGAGACTTGTGACGCGACATACTAATCTAGCGTCATTTTTCACGCCACTTTCCATAATATAAATTAACCATGCTTAGATAATCCGAACGACGCGTTAGAGGGACTTGTGACGCGACAGAAGCATGGTAATCAAAACGACGTGTAAAAGTGACTTGAGACACGACATAATAATCTAGAGTCACTTTTCCCGCACACTTTGCGTAATATAACCTAACCATGCTTAGGTAATCGTAACAACGTGTTAATAAGACTTGAGACGAAACATACAAATCTTATATCATTTTTCACGCACACTTTGCGTAATATAACCTAACCATACTAAGGTAATCAGAACGACGCGTTAATATGCAAAGTGTGCGTGAAAAGTGACGCTAGATTAGTATGTTGCATCTCAAGTATCATTAACGCGTTGTTCTGATTAAGTAAGCATGGTTAGGTTATATTACGCAAAGTGTGCGTGAAAAGTGACGCTATATTAGTTTGTCGCGTCTCAAGTCTCTTTAACGCGTTGTTCCGATTAACTAAGCATGGTTAGGTTATATTACGCAAAGTGTGCGTGAAAAGTGACGCTAGATTAGTTTGTCGCGTCTCAAGTATCTTTAACGCGTTGTTCCGATTAACTAAGCATGGTTAGGTTATATTACGCAAAGTGTGCGTGAAAAGTGACGCTAGATTTGTATGTCGCGTCTAAAGTCTCTTTAAGGCGTCGTTTCAAGACCATTCTTATGTCGCGTCACAAGACTCTTTAACTCATCGTTCCAATCACCTAAGCATGGTTTGTTTATATTACACAAAGTGTGCGTGAAAAGTGAAATAGATTAGTATGTCGCGTCTCAAGTCTTTTTGACGCATCGTTCTGATTACCTAAGCATGGTTAGGTTATATTAGGCAAAGTGTGCTTGAAAAGTGACGCTAGATTAGTATGTTGCGTCTAAAGTGTCTTTAACCCGTCGTTTCGATTACCATGCTTATGTCGCGTCACAAGTCTCTCTGATGCGTCGTTCCGATTACCTAATCATGGATATGTTATATTACGCAAAGTGTGCGTTAAGAGTGACGCTAGATTACAATGTCGAGTTAAAAGTTTCTTTTTCGCGTCGTTTTAATTACCTAAGAATGGTTAGGTTATATTACTGAAAGTGTGCGTGAAAAGTGACTCTAGATTAGTATGTCGCATCTCAAGTCTCTTTAACTCGTCGTTTCGATTACCATGCTTATGTCACGTCACAAGTCTCTCCAACGCGTCGTTCTGATTACCTAAACATGGTTAGGTTATATTATGCAAAGTGTGCGTGAAAAGTAACGCTAGATTAGTATGTCGCGTCACAAGTCTCTTTAACGGGTCGTTTCGATTACCTAACAATGGTTAGGTTATATACGCAAAGTGTGCGTAAAAAGTGTCGCTAGATTAGTATGTAGCGTCTCAAGTCTCTTTAACTCATTGTTTCGATTACCATGCTTATGTCGTGTCACAAGTCTCTCTAGCGCGTCGTTCCGATTTCCTAATCATGGTCAGATTATACTACGCAAAGCGTGCGTTAAAATTGACGGTAGAGTACTATGTCGCGTCACAAGTTACTTTAACGCGTCGTTCCGATTACCTAAACATGGTTAGGTTATTTACGCATAGTGTGCGTGAAAAGTGACTCTAGATTTGTATGTTACATCTCAAGTCTCTTTGACGCGTCGTTTCGATTACCTAAGCATGGTTAGGTTATATTAGGCAAAGTGTGCTTGAAAATTGACGCTAAATTACTATGTCGCGTCTCAAGTCTCTTTAACGCGTCGTTTCAATTACCATGCTTATGTCGCGTCACAAGTCTCTCTAATGCGTCATTCCGATTACCTAAGCATGGTTAGGTTATATTACGCGAAGTGTGCGTTATAAGTGACATTAGATTAGTATGTCGCGTCTCATGTCTCTTTAACGCGTTGTTCCGATTATCTAAGCATGGTTAGGTTATATTATGCAAAGAGTGTGTAAAAAGTGACGCTAGATTAGTATGCCACGTCTCAAGTCTCTTTAACGCGTCGTTTTGATTACCTAACCATCGTTAGGTTATATTACGCAAAGTGTGCGTAAAAAGTGACGCTTGATTAGTATGTTGCATTTCAAGTCTCTTTAACGCGTCGTTCTGAACACCTAAGCATGGTTAGGTTATATTACAGAAAGTGTGCGTGAAAAGTGACGCTAGATAAGTATGTCGCGTCTAAAGTCTCTTTAAGGCATCGTTTCATTAACATTCTTATTTCGCGTCACAATTCTATCTAACGCATTGTTCTAATTACCTAAGCATGGTTAGTTTATATTAGGCAAACTGTGCGTGAAAAGTGAACTAGATTAGTATGTCGCGTCTCAAGTCTTTTTGACGCGTAGTTCCAATTACCTAATTATGGTTAGGTTAAATTACGCAAAGAGTGCAGAAAAAGTGATGCTAGATTGGTATGTCGCGTCTCAAGTCTCCTTATCGCGTCTCAAGTCTTTTTAACATGTCGTTCCGATTACCTAAGCATGGTTAGGTTATATTCCGCAAAGTGACAATAGATTAGTATGTCGCGGCTCATGTCTCTTTAACGCGTCGTTTCGATTACCTAAGCATGGTTAGGTATAGAGAAAAGTGACGCTAGATAAGTATGTCGCGTCACAAGTCTCTTTAACATGTCGTCCCGATTACCTAAGCATGGTTTGGTTATATTACGCAAAGTGTACGTTAAAAGTGACGTTAGATTACTATGTCGCGTCACAAGTTTCTTTAACGCGTCGTTCCGATTACCTTAAACGTGGTTTGGTTATATTACGCAAAGTGTGCGTGAAACGTGAATTTAGATTAGTATGTCGTGTCTCAAGTCTCTTTAACGCGTCGTTTCGATTACCATGCTTAAGTCGCATCACAAGTCTCTCTAACGCGTCGTTCCGATTACCTAAGCATGGTTAATTTATATTATGGAAAGTGTGCATTAAAAGTGAAGCTAGATTACTTTGTCGCGTCACAAGTGTCTCTAACGCGTCGTTCCGATTACCTAATCATGGCTAGGTTATATTACACACAAAGTGTGTGTTATAATTTACGGTAGAGTACTATGTTGCGTCACAAATCACTTAAACGCGTCGTTCCGATTACCTAAGCATGGTTAGGTTATATTACGTAAAATGTTCGTGAAAAGAGACGCTAGTTTAGTATGTTGCGTCTCAAGTCTCTTTAACGCGTTGTTCCGATTAACTAAGCATGGTTAGGTTATATTACGCAAAGTGTGCGTGAAAAGTGACAGTAGATTAGTTTGTCGCGTCTCAATTCTCTTTAACGCGTTGTTTTGATTACATAAGCATGGTTAGGTTATATTAAGCAAAGTGTGCCTGAAAAGTGACGCTAGATTAGTATGTCGCGTCTCAACTCTCTTTAAGGCATCGTTTCGATTACCATGCTTATGTCACGCCACAAGTCTCTCTAACGCGTCGTTCCGATTACCTAAGCATGGTTAGGTTACGCAAAGTGTGCGTGAAAAGTGACGATAGATTAGTATGTCGGGTCTCAAGTCTCTTTAACTCGTCGTTCCGATTACCTAAGTATTGTTACGTTATATTACGCAAAGTGTGCGTAAAAAGCGACGCTAGATTAGTATGTCGCGCCTCAAGTCTCTTTAATGCGTCGTTTTGATTACTATGCTTATGTCGCGTCACAAGTGTCTTTAACGCGTCGTTCCGAAAATCTAAGCATGGTTAGGTTATATTACACAAAGTGTGCGTGAAAAGTGACGCTTGATTATTATGTCGCGTCTCATGTCTCTTTAACGCGTCCGTCCCATTACCTATGCGGTTAGATTAAATTATGCAAGGTGTCCGTGAAAAAAGACGCTAGATTAGTATGTTGCGTCTCTAAAGTCTCGTTAAGGGGTCTTTTCATTACCATTCTTACGTCGCGTCACAAGTCTCTCTTACACATCGTTCCAATTACCTAAGCATGGTTAGTTTACAATACTCAAAGTGTGCGAGAAAAGTGAAATAGATTAGTAAGTCGCGTCTCATGTCTTTTTAACGCGTCGTTTCGATTGCCTAAGGTGTGAGGGAAAAGTGACGCTAGATTACTATGTGCTGGCTCAAGTCTCTTTAACGCGTTGTTCCAATTAACTAAGCATGGTTAGGTTATATTACCAAAAGTGTGCGTGAAAAGTGAGGCTAGATTAGTTTGTCGTGTCTCAAGTCTCTTTAACGCGACGTTTGGATTACTTATGTATGGTTAGGTTATATTACGCAAATTGTGCATGAAAAGTGACGCTAGATTAGTATGTCGCGTCTCATCTCTTTTTAACGCGTCGTTTCGATTACCATGCTTATGTCGCATTACAAGTCTCTCTAACGCACCGTTCCAATTACCTAAGCATTGATAAGTTATATTACGCAAAAATGTGCGTGAAAAGTGAAGCGATATTAGTATGTCACGTCTCAAGTCTCTTTGACGCGTCGTTTCAATTACCATACTTATGTCGCGTCAAAAGTCTCTCTAACGCGTCTTTCCTATTATCTAAGCATGGTTAGGTTATATTATCCAAGGTGTGCGTGAAAAGTGACGCTAGATTAGTATGTCGCGTCACAAGTCTCTCTAACGCGTCTTTCCTATTATCTAAGCATGGTTCGGCTATATTACGCAAAGTGTGCGTGAAAAGTGACGCTAGATTAGTATGTCGCATCTAAAGTCTATTTAAGGCATCGTTTCATTAGCATTCTTATTTCGCGTCACAAGTCTCTCTAACGCATCGTTCCAATCACCTAAGCATGGTTAGTTTATACTACGCAAATTGTGTGTGAAAAGTGAAATAGATTAGTATGTCGCGTCTCAAGTCTTTTTGATGCGTAGTTCCGATTACCTAAGTATGGTTAGGTTATATTACGCAAAGAGTTCGGAAAAAGTGATGCTAGATTAGTATGTTGTGTCTCAATTCTTTTTAAAACGTCATTCCGATTACCTAAGCATGGTTAGGTTATATTACGCAAAGTGTGCGTTAAAAGTGACAATAGATTAGTATGTCGCGTCTCATGTCTCTTTAACGCGTCGTTTCGATTACCTAAGCATGGTTAGGTATTTTACGCAAAGTGTGCGTGAAAAGTGACGCTAGATTAGTATGTCGCGTTTTAAGTGTCTTTAACCCGTTGTTTCGAATACCATGCTTATGTCGCGTCACATGTCTCTCTAACGCGTCGTCCCGATTACCTAAGCAAGGTTTGGTTATATTACACAAAGTATGCGTTAAAAGTGACGCTAAATTACTATGTCGCATCACAAGTTTCTTTTACACGTCGTTCCGATTATCTAAGCGTGGTTAGGTTATATTACGCAAAGTGTGCGTGAAACGTGACTCTAGATTAGTCTATCGCGTCTTAAGTCTCTTTAACGCGTCGTTTCGCTTACCATGGTTAAGTCGCATCACAAGTCTCTCTAACGCGTCGTTCCGATTACCTAAGCATGGTTAGTGTATATTATGGAAAGTGTGCGTTAAAAGTGCAGCTAGATTACTATGTCGCGTCACAAGTCTCTTTAACGCATCATACCGATTACCTAAGCATGGTTTGGTTAAATTACGCAAATTGTGCGTGAAAAGTGACCCTAGATTAGTATGTCGCGTCTCAAGTCTCTGTAACGCGTCGTTTCGATTACCATGCTTATGTCGCGTCACAAGTCTCTCTAACGCGTCGTTCCGATTACCTGATCATGGTTAGGTTATATTACGCAAAGTGTGTGTTAAAATTTACGGTAAAGTATTATGTCGCGTCACAAGTCACTCAACGCGTCGTTCCGATTACCTAAGCATGGTTAGGTTATATTACGCAAAGTGTGCGTGAAAAGTGACGCTAGATTAGTATGTTGCGTCTCAAGTCTCTTTAACGCCTTATTCCGATTAACTAAGCATGGTTAGGTTGTTATATTACGCAAAGTGTCCGTGAAAAGTGACGGTAGATTAGTTTGTCGCGTCTCAAGTCTTTTTAACTCGTTGTTTTGATTATATAAGCATGGTTAAGTTATATTACGCAAAGTGTGTGTGAAAAGTAACGCTAGATTAGTATGTCGCGTCTCAACTCTCTTTAACGAGTCGTTTCGATTACCATGCTTATGTCGCGTCACAAGTCTCTCTAACGCGTCGTTCCATTTACATAAGAATTGTTAGGTTATATTACGCAAGATGTGAGTGAAAAGTGACGCTAGATTAGTATGTCGCGTCTCAAGTCTCTTTAACGCATCGTTTTGATTACCTTGCTTATGTCGTGCCACTAGTCTCTCTAACGCGTCGTTCTGATTACCTTGGCATGGTTAGGTTATATTACGCAAAGTGTGCGTGAAAAGTGACGCTAGATTAGTACGACGCGTCTCAAGTCTTTTTAACGCGTCGTTCCAATTACATAAGCACGGTTAGGTTAGGTTATGCAAAGCGTGCGTCAGAAGTGACGATAGATTAGTATGTCGCGTCTCAAATCTCTTTAACTCGTCGTTCCGAATACGTAAGCATCATTAGGTTATACTACGCAAAGTGTGCGTAAAAAGTGACAATAGATTATTTTGTCGCGTCTCAAGTCTCTTTAACGCGTCTTTTTGATTACTATGCTTATGTCGCGTCACAAGTCTCTTAAACGCGTCGTTCCGAACACATAAGCATGGTTAGGTTACATTACGCAAAGTGTGCGTGAAAAGTGACGTTAGATTAGTATGTTGCGTCTCAAGTCTCTTTAACGCGTTGTTCCGATTAACTAAGCATGGTTAGGTTTTATTACGCAAAGTGTGCGTGAAAAGTGACGCTAGATTAGTTTGTCGCGTCTCAAGTCTCTTTAACGCGTCGTTTCGATTACTTATGCATGGTTAGGTTATGTTACGCAAAGTGTGAGTGAAAAGTGACGCTAGATTAGTATGTCGCGTATCATCTCTCTTTAACGCGTCGTTTCGATTGCCATGCTTATGCCGCGTCACAAGTCTCTCTAACGCGTCGTTCCAATTACCTAAGCATTGATAGGTTATACTACGTAAAATGTGCCTGAAAAGTGAAGCGAGATTAGTATGTCGCGTCTCAAGTCTCTTTGACGCGTCGTTTTAATTACCATGCTTATGTCGCGTCACAAGTCTCTCTAACAAGTCGTTCCGATTACCTAAGCATGGTTAGGTTATATTATGCAAAGTGTGCGTGACAAGTGACGCTAGATTAGTATGTCGCATCTCAAGTCTCTTTAACACGTCGTTTCGATTACCTGAGCATGGTGAGGTTATATTACGCTAAGTATGCGTGAAAGGTGACGGTAGATTAGTATGTCGCATCTCAAGTCTCTTTAACGCGTTGTTTCGATTACCTGAGCCTGGTGAGGTTATATTACGAAAAGTGTGCGTGATAAGTGATGCTAGAATAGTATGTCGAGTCTCAAGTCTCTTTAACGCGTCGTTTCGATTACCATGCTTATGTTGCGTCACAATTCTCTCTAACGCGTCGTTCTGATTACCTAAGCATGGTTAGTTTATATTATGAAAAGTGTGCATTAAAAGTGAAGCTAGATTACAATGTCGCGTCATAAGTCTTTTTAAATGCATCGTTCTTATTACCTAAGCATGGCTAGGTTATATTACGCAAAGTGTGCGTGAAAAGTGACGGTAGATTAGCATATCGCGTCTCCAGTCTCTTTAAAACGTCGGTTCGATTACCATGATTATGTCGCGTCACAAGTCTCTCTATCGCCTCGTTCCGAGTGTGCGTGAAAAGCGACAGTAGATTAGTATGTCGTCTCTCAAGTCTCTTTAATGCGTCGTTTCGATTACCATGCTTATATCGCGTCACAAGTCTCTTAAACGCGTCGTTCCGATTATCTAACCATGGGTTATATTGCGCAAAGTGCGCGTGAAAAGTGATGATAGATTATAGTATGTCGCGTCTCAAGTTTCATTAACGCGTCGTTTCGATTAACTAATAATGGTTAGGTTATATTATGCAAAATGTGCATAAAAAGTGATGCTAGTTTAGTATGTGGCATCTCAAGTCTCATTTATGCGTCGTTTCGATTACAGGCATAGTTAGGTTATATTACACAAAGTGTGCGAGAAAAGTGACGGTAGATTAGTATGCCGTGTCTCAAGTGTCTTTAACGCGTCGTTTCAATTACCAAGCTTATGTCGCGTCACAAGTCTCGCTAACGCGCCGTTCCGATATTACGCAAAGTGTGCGTGAAAAGTGACGTTAGATTAGTATGTCGCGTCTCAAGTCTCTTTAACGCGTCGTTTTGATTACCATGTTTATGTCGCGTCAAAAGTCTCTCTATCGCGTCGTTCCGATTACCTATGCATGGTTAGGTTATATTACGCAAAGTGTGCATAAAAAGGGACGCTAGATTACTTTGTCGAGTAACAAGTTTCTTTAACGCGTCATTTAGATATCCATGCTTATGTCGCGTCACGAGTTTCTCTAACCCGTCGTTCCGATTACCTAAGCATGGTTATGTTATATAATGGAAAGTGTGCGTTTAAAGTGAAGCTAGATTACTAATTCGCGTCACAAGTCTCTTTAACGCATCGTTCGATTACCTAAGCATAGTTAGGTTATATTACGCAAAGTGTGCGTGAAAAGTGACTCTATATTAGTATGTCGTGTCACAAGTCTCTCTAACGCGTTGTTCCGATTACCTAAGCATGGTTAGGTTATATTATGCAAAGTATACGTGAAAAGTGTGCGTGAAAATTTACGCTAGATTAGTATGTCGTGTCTCAAGTCTCTTTAATGCTTCGTTTCAATAACCATGCTTATTTCGCGTCACAAGTCTCACTAACGCGTTGTTTCGATTACCATGCTTATGTCGCCTCACAAGTCTCTTTAGCGCATCATTCCAATTACCTAAGCACTTTAGTCTCTTTAACGCGTCATTCGATTACCTAAGCATGGTTAGGTTATATTACGCAAAGCGTGCGTGAAAAGTGACGCTAGATTAGTATGTAGAGTCTCAAGACTCTTTAACGCGTCGTTTCAATTACCATGCTTATTTCACATCACAAGTCTCACTAACGCGCCGTTCCGATGACCTAAGCATGGTTAGGTTATATTATGCAAAGTGTGTGTGAAAAGTGACGCTAGATTAGTATGTCGGGTCACAAGTCTCTTTAACTCGTCGTTCCGATTACCTAAGTATGGTTAGGTTATTACGCAAAGTGTGCGTGAAAAGTGACGCTAGATTAGTATCTCGTGTCTCAAGTCTCTTTAACGCGTCGTTTCGATTACATGATTATGTCGCGTCACAAGTCTCTCTAACGCGTCTTTCCGATTACCTAAGCGTTCGGTTAATTACGGAAAGTGTGAGTAAAAAGTGACGCTAGATTACTATGTGGCATCACAAGTCTCTTTAACGCGTCGTTCTGATTACCTAAGCATGGTTAAGTTATATTACGCAAAGTGTGCGTAAAAAGTGACGCTAGATTAGTATGTCGCGTCACAAGTCTCATTAACCGTCGTTCAGATTACCTAAGCATTGTTAGGTTATATTATGCAAAGTGTGCTTGAAATGTGACGCTAGATTAGTATGTTGCGTGACAAGTTTCTTTATCGCATCACCTAAGCATGGTTCAGTTATATTACAGTAAGTGTGCCTTAAAAGTGACGCTAGATTAGTATGTCGCGTCACAAGTCTCATTAACGCGCCGTTTTGATTACCTATGCATGGTTAGGATATATTACGCAAAGTGTGCGTGAAAAGTGACTCTAGATTACTATGTCACGTCACAAGTCTCTTTAACGCGTCATTTCAATTACCATGCTTAGGTCGCATCACAAGTCTCTCTTACAAGTCGTTCCGATTACCTAACCATGGTTAGGTTATATTATGCAAAGTGTGCGTGAAAAGTGACGCTAGATTAGTATGTCGTGTCACAAATCTCTCTAAAGCATCGTTCCTATTACCTATGCGTAGTTAGGTTATATTACGCAAAGTGTGGGTGAAAAGTGACACTAGATTAGTATGTCGCATCTCAAGTATATTTAAGGCATCGTTTCATTAGCATTCTTATTTCGCGTCACAAGTCTCTCTAAGCATGGTTAGTTTATATTACGCAAATTGTGCGTGAAAAGTGAAATAGATTGGTAAGTTGTGTCTCAAGTCTTTTTAACGCGTCGTTCCGATTACCTAAGCATGGTTAGGTTATATTACGCAAAGTGTGCGTTAAAAGTGACAATAGATTAGCATGTCGCGTCTCTAGTCTTTTTAACGCGTCGTATCGATTACCTAAGCATGGTTAGGTTATATTATGCAAAGTGTGCGTGAACAATGATGCTAGATTAGTATGTAGCTCTCAAGTGTCTTTAACCCGTCGTTTCGATTACCATGCTTATGTCGTGTCACAAGTCTCTCCAACGCGTCGTTTTGATTACCTGAGCATGGTTAGGTTATATTACGAAAAGTGTGCGTTAAAAGTGACGCTAGATTACCTAAGCATGGTTAGTTTATATTATGGAAAGCGTGCGTTAAAAGTAAAGCTAGATTACTATGTCCCGTCACAAGTCTGTTTAACGCGTCGTTCCGACTACCTAAGCATGGTTAGGTTATATTACGCAAAGTGTGCGTTAAAAATGACGGTAGATTAGTATGTCAATGTTTCCAGTCTCTTTAACGCGTCGTTTCGATTACCGTGCTTTTGTTGCGTCACAAGTCTCTCAACGCGTCGTTTCGATTACCGTGCTTATGTTGCGTCACAAGTCTCTCAACGCGTCGTTCCGATTACCGAATCATGGTTAGGTTATATTACGCAAAGGGTGCGTGAAAAGTGACGCTAGATTAGTATGTCGCATCTCAATTCTTTTTAACGCGTCGTTCCGATTACCCAAGCATGGTTAGGTTATATTACGCAAAGTGTGCGTAAAAAGTGACGCTAGATTAGTATGTTGCGTCTCAAGTCTCATTAACGTGTCGTTCCGATTATCTAAGCATCTTTAGGTTATATTACGCAAAGTTTGCGTAAAAAGTAAAGCTGGACTAGTATGTCGCCTTTCAAGTCTCTTTAACGCGTCGTTTCGATTACTATGCTTATGTCGCGTCACAAGTCTCTTTAACGTGTCGTTCCGAACACCTAAGCATGGTTAGGTTATATTACACAAAGTGTGCGTTAAAAGTGACGCTAGATTAGTATGTCGCGTCTCAGGTCTCTTTAACGCGTCGGTCCGATCACCTAATCATGGTTAGGTTATATTGCGCAAAGTGTGCGTGAAAAGTGACGCTAGATTAGTATGTCGCGTCTCAAGTCTCTTTAACGCGTCGATTTGATTACCATGCTTATATCACGTCACAAATCTCTCTAACGCGTCGTTCCAATTACCTAAGCATGGTTAGTTTATATTATGGAAAGTGTGCGCTGAAAGTGAAGCTAGATTACTATGTCCCGTCACAAGTCTCTTTAACGCGTCGTTTTGATTGCCATGCTTTGTCGCGTCACAAGTCTCTAAAACGCGTCCAATTATCTAATCATTGTTAGGTTATAATACGCAAAGTGTGCGTGACAAGTGACGCTAGATTAGTATGTAGCGTCTCAAGTCTCTTTAACGCGTCGTTTCGATTACCATGCTTATGAAGCGTCACAAGTCTCTCAACGCGTCGTTCCGATTACCGAAGCATGGTTAGGTAATACTACGCAAACGGTGCGTGAAAAGTGACGCTAGATTAGTATGTCGCATCTCAAGTCTCTTTCACGCGTCGTTCCGATTACCCAAGTATGGTTAGGTTATATTACGCAAAGCGTGCATAAAAAAAGTGATGCTAGATTAGTCCGATTACCTATCATGGTTAGGTTATATTACACAAAGTGTGCGTGAAAAGTGACGCTAGATTAGTATGTCCCGCCTCATATCTCTTTAACACATCGGTCTGATTACCTATCATGGTTAGGTTATATTGAGCAAAGTGTGCGTGAAAAGTGACGCTAGATTAGTATGTCCCGTCTAATGTTTCTTTAAGGCGTCGTTTCATTACCATTCTTATGTCACGTCACAAGTTTCTCTAACGCATCGTTCCAACTATCTAAGCATGGTTAGTGTTTACTACTCAAAGTGTGCGTGAAAAGTGAAATAGATCAATATGTCGCGTCTAAAGTCTTTGAGACGCGTCGTTCTGATTACCTAAGCATGGTTAGGTTAAATTACATAAAGAGTGCGTAAAAAGTGATGCTAGATTAGTATGTCGTGTCTCAAATCTCTTTAACGCGTCGTTCGGATTACTTAAGCATGGTTAGGTTATATTACGCAAAGTGTGCATTAAAAGTGACGCTAGATTACTATGTCGCGTCACAAGTTTCTTTAACGCATCGTTCCGATTACCTAAGCATGGTTAGGTTATATTACGCAAAATGTGTGGACAAAGTGACTCTATATTAGTATGTCGCGTCTCAAGTCTCTTTTACGCGTCGTTTCGATTATCATGCTTATGTTGCGTCTCAAGTCTTTTTAACGCGTTGTTTCGATTACCTAAGCATGGTTAGGTTATATTACGCAAAGTGTGCGGGAAAAGTGACTCTAGATTAGTATGTTGTGTCTCAAGTCTCTTTTACGCGTCATTTCGATTACCACGCTTATGTCGCGTCACAAGTCTCTCTAACGCGTCGTTCTGATTACCTAAGCATGGTTAATTTATATTATGGAAAGTGTGCGTTACAAGTGAAGCTAGATTAGTATGTCGCTTCACAAGTCACTTTAACGCGTCGTTCCGATTACCTAAGCATGGTTAGGTTATATTACGTAAAGTGTGCGTGAAAAGTGACTCTAGATTAGTATGTCGCGTCACAAGTCTCTTTAACGCGTCGTTCCAATTACCTAAGCATGGTTAATTTATATTATGGATAGTGTGCGTTAAAAGTGAAGCTACATAACTATGTCACGTCTTATGTCTCTTTACCGCGTCGTTTCGATTACCATGCTTATGTCGCGTCACAAGTCTATCAAACATATCGTTCCGATTACCTAATCATGGTTAGGTTGTATTATGCAAAGTGTGCGTTAAAATTGACGGTAGAGTACTATGTCGCATAGCAAGTCACTTTAACGCGTCGTTCCGATTACCATAGCATGGTTAGGTTATATAATGCAAAGTGTGCGTGAAAAATGATGTTAGATTAATATGTTGCGTCTCAAGTCTTATTAACACGTTGTTACGATATTACCTAAGCATGGTTAGGTTATATTACGCAAAGTGTGCGGGAAAAGTGACTCTATATTAGTATGTCGCGTCTCAAGTCTCTTTTACGCGTTGTTTTGATTACCATGCTTATGTCGCGTCACAAGTCCCTCTAACGCGTCGTTCGGATTACCTAAGCATGGTTAATTTATATTATGGAAAGTGTGCGTGAAAAGTGACGCTAGATTAGTATGTCGCGTCACAAGTCTCTTTAACGCGTCGTTCCGTTTACCTAAGCATGGTTAGGTAATATACTTAAAGTTTGCGTGAACATTGACGCTAGATTAGTATGTCGCGTCTCAAGTCTCTTAAACGCGTCGATTCGATTACCTAAGCATGGTTAGGTTATATTATGGAAAGTGTGCGTTAAAAGTGAAGCTAGATTACTATGTCGCGTCACAAGTCTCTTTAACGCGTCGTTCCAATTACCTAAGCATGGTTAGGTTACATTACGCAAAGTGTGCGTGAAAAGTGACGCTAGATTAGTAAGTCGCGTCACAAGTCTCTTTAACGCGCCGTTCCGATTACCTAAGAATGGTTAATTTATATTATGGAAAGTGTGCGTTAAAAGTGAAGCTAGATTACTATGTCGCGTCACAAGTCTCTTTAACGCGTCGTTCCGATTACCTAAGCATGGTTAATGTTACATTACGCAAAGTGTGCGTGAAAAGTGACGCTAGATTAGTATGTCGCGTCACAAGAGTCTTTAACGCGTCGTTCTAATTACATAAGAATGGTTAGGTTATATACCCAAAGTGCGCGTGAAAAGTGACGCTAGATTAGTATGTCGCGTCTCAAGTCTCTTTAACGTGTCGTTTTAATTACCATGCTTATGTCGCGTCACAAGTCTCTCAAACGTGTCATTCCGATTACCAAATCATGGTTTGGTTATATTATGCAAAGTGTGCGTTAAAATTGACGGTAGAGTACTATGTCGAGTCACAAGTCACTTTAACCCGTCGTTCCAATTACCTTAGCATGGTTAGGTTATATGACGCAAAGTGTGCGTGAAAAGTGACGCTAGATTTATATGTTGCGTCTCAAGTCTCTTTAACGCGTTGTTCTGATTAACTAAGCACTGTTAGATTATATTACGCAAAGAATGCTTGAAAAGTGACGCTAGATTAGTTTGTCTCGTCTCAAGTCTCTTTAACCCGTCGTATTGATTAACTAAGCATGGTTAGATTATATTACGCAAAGTGTGCGTGAAAAGTGACGTTGGATTAGTATGTCGCATCTCAAGTCTCTTCAACGCCTCGATTCGATCACCTAAGCATGGTTACGTTATATTACGCAAAGGGTGCGTGAAAAGTGACGTTGGATTAGTATATCGCGTCACAAGTCTCACTAGTGTGGCGTTCCGATTACATATGCATGCTTAGGTTATATTACGCAAAGTGTGTGTGAAAAGTGACGCTAGATTAGTATGCCGCGTCTCAAGTCTCTGTAACGCGTCCTTTCGATTATTATGGAAAGTGTACATTAAATGTGAAGATAGATTACTAAGTCGCGTCACAAGTATCTTTAGCGCGTCGTTCTGATTACCTAAGCATGGTTAGGTTATATTACGCAAAGTGTGCGTGTACAGGGACGCCAGATTAGTATGCCGCGTCACAAGTCTTTTTAACGCATCGTTCCGATTACCTAAGCATGGTTAAATATGTACGCAAAGTGTGTGTGAAAAGTGACGCTAGATTAGTATGTCACGTCTCAAGTCTCTTTAACGCGTCGTTCCGATTATCTAAGCATGGTTAGGTTATATTACGCAAAGCGTGCGTTAAAACTGACGCTAGATTAGTATGCCGCGTCTCAATTCTCTTTGACGCGTCGTTTCGATTACCTAAGCATCGTTAGGTTATATTACGCAAAATGTGCATAGAAAGTGACGCTAGATTAGTATGTCGCGTGTCAAGTCTCTTTAATGCGTCGTTTCAATTACTATGCTTGTGTCGCGTCACAACTCTCTTTAACGTGTCGTTCCGAACACCTAAGCTTGGTTAGGTTATATGACACAAAGTGTGCGTGAAAGTGACGCTAGTTTAATATGTCACGTCTCATGTCTCTTCAACTCGTCTGTCCGATTACCTAAGCATTGTTAGGTTATATTCCGCAAATTGTGTGTGAAAAGTGACACTAGATTAGTATGCCGCGTCTAATGTCTCTTTAAGGAGTTGTTTCATTACCAGTCTTATGTTGCGTCAAAGGACTCTCTAACGCATCGTTCCAATTACCTAAGCATGGTTATTTTATATTACGCAAAGTGTGCGTGAAAAGTGAAATAGATTAGTATGTCGCGTCTCAAGTCTTTTTGACGCAGCGTTCCGATTACCTAAGCATGGTTAGGTTAAATTATGCAAAGAGTACGTAAAAAGTGATGCAAGATTTGTATGTCTTGTCTCAAGTCTCTTTAACTCGTCGTACCGATTGCCTAAGTATGGTTAGGTTACATTACGCAAAGTGTGCGTTAAAAGTTACAATAGAATTAGTATGTCGCGTCTCAAGTCTATTCAACGCGTCGTTTCGATTACCTAAGCATGGTTAGGTTATGCAAAGTGTGCAAAGTGACGCTAGATTAGTATGTCGCGTCTCAAGTGTCTTTAACTCATCGTTTCGATTACCATGCTTATGTCGCGTCACAAGTCTCTCTAACGCGTCATTCCGATTACCTTAGCATGGTTTGGTTATATTATGCAAAGTGTGCGTTGAAAGTTACGCTAGATTACTATATCGCGTCACAAGTTTCTATAACGCGTCGTGCCGATTACCTAAGCATGGTTAGGTTATATTATGCAAAGTGTGCGTGAAAAGTGACTCTAGATTAGTATGTCGCGTCTCAAATCTCTTTAACGAGTCGTTCCAATTACCTAAGCATGGTTAGGTTATATACGCAAAGTCTGCGTGAAAAGTGATGCTAGATTAGTAAGTCGCGTCTCAAGTCTCTTTAACGCGTTGTTTCGATTAGCATGCTTATCTTGCGTCACAAGTCTCTCTAACACGTCGTTCGATTACCTAATCATGGTTAGGTTATATTACGCAAAGTGTGCGTTAAAAGTGACGCTAGATTTGTATGTGTCGTCTCAAGTCTATTTCACGCGTCGTTTCGATTACCTAAGCATGGTTAGGTTATATTACGCAAAGTGTGCGTGAAAAGTGACGCTAGATTAGTATGTCGCGTCTCAAGTCTCTTTAACGCGTCATTTCGATTACCATGCTTATGTCGCGTCACAAGTCTCTCTAACGCGTCATTCCAATTACCAAAGCATTGTTAGGTTATATTACACAAAGTGTGCATGAAAAGTGACACTAGATTAGTATGTCGCGTCTCAAGTCTCTTTAACGCGTTGTTTCGATTACCATGCTTATGTCACGTTACAAGTGTCTCTAACGCGTCGTTCCGATTACCTAAGCATGGTTAGGTTATATTACGCAAAGTGTGCGTGAAAAGCGACGCTAGGTTAGTATGTCGCGTCTCAAGTCTCTTTAACGCGTCGTTCCGATTATCTAAGCATGGTTAGGTTGTATTATGCATAGCGTGTGTAAAAAGTGACTCGAGATTAGTATGTCGCGTCTCAAGTCTCTTTTAGGCGTCGTTCCGATTACCTAAGCATCGTAGGTCATATTACGTAAAGTGTGCGTAAAAAGTGACTCTAGATTAGTATGTCCCATTTCAAGTCTCTTTGACGCTTCGTTTTAATTACTATGCTTATGTCGCGTCACAAGTCTCGTTAACGCGTCGTTCCGAACACCTAAGCATGTTTAGGTTATACTACACAATGTGTGCGTGAAAAGGGACGCTAGATTAGTATGTCGCATCTCATGTCTCTATAACACGTCGGTTTGATTACCGAAACATGGTAAGGTTATATTGCGCAAAGTGTGCGTGAAAAGTGACGCTAGATTAGTATGTCGCATCTAAAGTCTCTTTAAGGCGTCGTTTCATTACCCTTCTTATTTCACGTCACAAGTCTCTCTAACGCATTGTTCCAATTACCTATGTATGGTTAGTTTATACTACGCAAAGTGTGCGTGAAAAATGAAATAGATTAGTATGTCTTGTCTCAAGTCTTTTTGACGCGTCTTTCCGATTACCTAAGCATGGTTAGGTAAATTACGCAAAGAGTGCGTAAAAAATGATGCTAGATTGGTATGTCGTGTCTCAAGTGCAAAGTGTGCGTTAAAAGTGACAATAGATATTAGTATGTCACGTCTCATGTCTCTTTAGCTCGTCGTTTTGATTACCTAAGCGTGGTTAGGTTATATTATGCAAAGTGTGTGTCTAACCCGTTGTTTCGAATACCATGCTTATGTCGTGTCACAAGTCTCTCTAACGTGTCGTCCTGATTACCTAATCATGGTTAGGTTATATAAAAGTGTGCGTTAAAAGTGATGCTAGATTACTATGTTGCGTCACAAGTCTCTTTAACGCGTCGTCCGATTACCTAAGCATGGCTAGGGTATATTAAGGAAAGTGTGGGTGAAAAGCGACGCTAGATTAGTATGTCTCGTCACAGGTCTCTTTAACGCGTCATTCCGATTACCTAATCATGGTTAGGTTATATTAAGCAAAGTGTGCGTCAAAGTGACGCTAGATTAGCATGTCACGTCTCAAGTCTCTTTAACGCGTCGTTTCGATTACCATGCTTATGTCGCGTCACAAGTCTTTATAACGCGTCGTTCCGACTACCTAATCATGGTTAGGTTATATTACGCAAAGTGTGCATGAAAAGTGACGCTAGATTAGTATGTTGCGTCTCAAGTCTCTTTAACGCGTTGTTCCGATTAAATAAGCATGGTTAGGTTATATTACGCAAAGTGTGCGTGAAAAGTGACGCTAGATTAGTTTGTCGCGTCTCAAGTCTCTTTAACGAGTTGTTCTGATTAAATAAGCATGGTTAGGTTATATTACTCAAAGTGTGGGTGAAAAGTGACGCTAGACTAGTATGTCTCGTCACAGGACTCTTTAACGCGTCATTCCGATTACCTAATCATGGTTAGGTTATATTAAGCAAAGTGTGCGTCAAAGTGACGCTAGATTAGTATGTCACGTCTCAAGTCTCTTTAACGCGTCGTTTCGATTACCATTCTTATGTCGCGTCACAAGTCTTTCTAACGCGTTGTTCCGACTACCTATTAATGGTTATGTTATATTACGCAAAGTGTGCGTTAAAATTTACGGTAGAGTAATATTTCGCGTCACAAGTCACTTTAACCCGTCGTTCTGATTACCTAAGCATGGTTAGGTTATATTACGCAAAGCGTGCGTGACAAGTGACGCTTAATTAGTATGTTGCGTCTCAAGTCTCTTTAACGCATTGTTCCGATTAAATAAGCATGGTTAGGTTATATAACGCAAAGTGTGCGTTAAAAGTGAGCTAGATTAGTTTGTCGCGTCTCAAGTCTCTTTGACGAGTTGTTCTGATTAACTAAGCATGGTTAGGTTATATTACGCAAAGTGAGCGTGAAAAGTGACGCTAGATTAGTTTGTCGCATCTCAAGTCTCTTTTACGCGTCGTTTTGATTACTTAAGCATGGTTAGGTTATGTTAAGCAAAGTGTGCGTGAAAATTGACGCTAGATTAGTATGTCGCGTCTCAACTTTCTTTATCGCGTCGTTTCGATTACCATGCTTATGTCGCGTCAAAAGTCTCTCTAACACGTCGTTCCAATTACCTAAGCATTTAAGGTTATATTACGCAAAATGTGCCTGAAAATTGACGCTAGATTAGTATGTCACGTCTCAAGTCTCTGTACGCCTCGTTTCGATTACCATGCTTATGTCGCGAACGAGTCTCTCTAACGCGTTACATGGTCAGGTTATATTACGGAAAGTGTGCGTGAAAAGTGACGCTAGATTAGTATGTCTCGTCACAGGTCTCTTTAACACGTCATTCGGATTACCTAATCATGGTTAGGTTATATTAAGCAAAGTGTGCGTCAAAGTGACGCTAGATTAGCATGTCACGTCTCAAGTCTCTTTAACGCGTCATTTCGATTACCATGCTTATGTCGCGTCACAAGTCTTTCTAACGCGTCGTTCCGACTACCTAATCATGGTTATTTATATTACGCAAAGTGTGCGTTAAAATTTACGGTAGAGTAATATGTCGCGTCACAAGTCACTTTAACGCGTCGTTCTGATTACCTAAGCATGGTTAGGTTATATTACGCAAAGTGTGCGTGAAAAGTGACGCTAGATTAGTATGTTGCGTCTCAAGTCTCTTTAACGCGTTGTTCCGATTAAATAAGCATGGTTAGGTTATATTACGCAAAGTGTGCGTGAAAAGTGACGCTAGATTAGTTTGTCGCGTCTCAAGTCTCTTTAACGAATTGTTCTGATTAAATAAGCATGGTTAGGTTATATTACGCAAAGTGTGGGTGAAAAGTGACGCTAGATTAGTATGTCTCGTCACAGGTCTCTTTAACGCGTCAGTCCGATTACCTAATCATGGTTAGGTTATATTAAGCAAAGTGTGCGTCAAAGTGACGCTAGATTAGTATGTCACGTCTCAAGTCTCTTTAACGCGTCGTTTCGATTACCATTCTTATATCGCGTCACAAGTCTTTCTAACGCGTCGTTCCGACTACCTAATCATGGTTATGTTATATTACGCAAAGTGTGCGTTAAAATTTACGGTAGAGTAATATGTCGCGTCACAAGTCACTTTAACGCGTCGTTCTGATTACCTAAGCATGGTTAGGTTATATTACGCAAAGTATGCGTGAAAAGTGACGCTTGATTAATATGTTGCGTCTCAAGTCTCTTTAACGCGTGGTTTCGATTAAATAAGCATGGTTAGGTTATATAACGCAAAGTGTGCGTGAAAAGTGACGCTAGATTAGTTTGTCGCGTCTCAAGTCTCTTTAACGAGTTGTTCTGATTAACTAAGCATGGTTAGGTTATATTACGCAAAGTGTGCATGAAAAGTGACGCTAGATTAGTTTGTCGCGTCTCAAGTCTCTTTCACGCGTCGTTTCGATTACCGAAGCATGGTTAGGTTATATTGCGCAAAGTGTGCGTGAAATTTGACGCTAGATTAGTATGTCGCGTCGCAACTTTCTTTATCGCGTCGTTTCGATTACTGATAACGTAGCACATCTAATAGGGGTGAAGCAACCTCGCCAAGAACGAACATTGCTAAGTCAAGCATTTCACCAACCTGATGACAACTTCCGACCTTCTCCTAAATCACAGATCACACGACTTGGGGGGTTACAAGATCGATATCATCTGAGACAGTCATTTTCGATAAGGTCGGATCAAAGATTCTGTCCGGCTCCGAGATATATCCAACTCAGACCCGGGCCGAGCTCCGGGCTCATGGACCCGAAAGATCGGATCATACGACCCGAGCTTCGAGATATTCTCAAGTGCAAGAATTGTGATAACTTGGTCCCCAAGTTATCCGGGCTTTAGGCTTTGACCGACCTCCGAGGTCCTTCCCCAGAGCACACGCTCGTGTACCGGATCCTGGGACCACAGAAGATCTTCTGACAGGTACGTGAGGAATGTTCTCTCTGACACACCTAACAAACCGCGCCTCACGCAGGGATATTCTTCCACGTAGGCATAACTGAATTCTGGGACCACGCGACTCACAGCCTGCCAGCAAGGCAGGTTTTTCCTTAAACCCTAACTATAAATAGAGGGTTTAAGGGCAAACCCTAGGTAATTCTCTTTTTTCTACTCACTCAATACTACTCTTTGTCTTCTTCTTCTTCCCTTACCTGAAATCCTTACTTGAGCGTCGGAGTGAACGTCCAGTGACCCCCACCGGAGTTCCTTATGACCTCTGTCTGTTTGTGGTGTGCAGGTCGATAGAGCTCAGATCCCAGTTAGTGATATATCACTTGGCGCCGTCTGTGGGAAACGTGTGATATCCCCTGTTCTGTTCTTGTTCTTTCAACGTTGCTGATCAGATCTTGACAAGAAACAATGGCTGATGATCCTGTTTTGGAAAGGGTAGACCCCCTTGGGACTACGGTTATCGACGCTAACTTGGTTGGTGGAGTTTCTGCCAGTGGTCGGACCTCTGTGATCACTGGCTTAACTCCTCCGGCGAATGCTCAGATTGGAGGATCCAGGGCCTCCGGTAGTGGAGCTGGTTTTGTGCCTTTGTATGGATTGGAAAACTATCCTAGGGCAAACCCTTTTACCTCAGATGCTAGCCACGCCAACTTATCCACCCCGGGAACCACCGTGCCTCAGAGTTTCCTCCACAATACCTTGTCTCCCACTCAACTCAACTTTCCGATGGACGCTATGCTGGTGGCTACGGGAATAGGAACAACTTCTGGGCAAGATATACCTACGGCGGTCTTACAAGCTCAAGAATATTTAGAATACATGGCTCGCCAACTGCATCAGGCCCAGCAGATGCATTTTGCAGTCATGGCCCAGTATTACCCAAGATACAACCCCACGGCGACCCCGTGGCCCCTCCACCCCGAGCTGCTGAGTTTCGGGATGGTCGTCCTCCGAGAGAAGAAGGTCGGAACGATCACCCGCGACCAAGACCTAGGGGTCAGACGGAGCATCAAGCGCCAAGGGGCGAAGATCACCGTGATACTAATCTGCCGAGAGACGAAGGTCGGCACGACCGCCCTTTTCCGAGAGACGAAGGTCGGAATGATCCTCCTCCTCCTAGAAGGGAGGGGGTGCAAGATGAGAATCTGCCACCGGGGACACAGCGCGGAGACGCTGGCTTGGGGAGGGGAGACCCAGACCCGGAGGCAGATCCTCTGCGAACCGCAAGAGCAGGAGTTCCACCGGTCAGGAGAAATGGGGCTGAAAGTGTTCACAGCTCGGGAGCAGCGTCACAACATCAGAAAACTTTGTGTGATGAAGTCACTCGTCTTGTCCAGGCCGAGTTAGATAAGCATAAAGGGCACAAGGCAAAATCTCGACCTTTCACTACTTGTGGCATTGCTAGCCCGTTGTCAAAGGCGTAATGGGATGACCCATTCCCAGATAAGTTTAAATATCCGCCTATTGACAGATATAACGGTAGATCCGACCCGATGACTCATTTAAGTTGCTTTCAGGTTGCTATGGGAGTCCAAAGTGTCTCAGATGCCACGGTGTGCAAAGTGTTCCCTTCAACGTTGAGTGATGCCGCGCAGAAATGGTACCAGAACCTCAAGGAGGGCTCTATTACTAGCTTCAGGGAGCTCGCTATGGCCTTTAAAACTCACTTCGCTCCGAGCATCCAACGAAAGAAAAGATCCAGTGATTTGAAGAAATGTTCTCAAAAGCAGGGAGAAAGTTTGAAAGCTTATATTGCTCGGTTCAATGCTGAGGCAATCATGATAGAAGATTTGAACGATGATACTGCCATTGATGCTATGAAAGACAACACCAGCATGCAGGTCTTCTGAGATAGCCTGATCACCAACCCGGTTGACACTTACACCGAGTTGATGGACAGGGCTTGGAATTATATCAACCTTGATGAGGAGAGGCAGAGGAAAGTATACGGGATGGCTAGCCCGGTTCCCAGTAAACCGCAGAGCACTCAGGGATCTAACCGCAGTCAAGATCGGTACCGACCTCTGAACGAGACTTCGGGGTACAGGGGTAACAATTCGTTTAATGCTCAACCCAGTCCGCCTAGCACGGGGCTTGGTACGAAACCGAGTTTCAGCATTGGGGGAGGAACGGAAGGATACGTGGACCGAGCAGGGGTACCCAGACAATATGTACCGCTTAACACTTTGAGGGAGCAGATTTTATCTCGGATCAAGCACAATAATGAGGAGATTCGTTATCCCCCGAGGCTGGTGAAGGACGGAGACCGGTCCAAGTTCTGCGAACTCCATGATGGCTATGGCCATGAAACAGAAGAATGTGGGCGTTTGCGGAGTGAGATAGACAAGCTGGTTTGACAGGGACGATTACAACACTTCGTGGTGGCCAAGGAGGGCCAAGACCGAGGAAATACAAGGGTCAACTCGGTCAGGTCGGAGCCAGGGGGGAGCAGGAAAGCCCAATCCCCATCAAAGAAAACACAAGTCACAGGGGTGATTAACACAATCTTAGGAGGAACTTTGGAATCCGAGTATAGTCGAAAATGCAAAAAGAAAAAGCAAAAGATGGTCATGTCAGTGTCTACTGGGTCGCCATGGCCTAGCATTGTTTTCGGGCCAGAGGACGCGAAAGGGGTAGAATTTCCCCACGAGGACGCTTTGATCGTATCTGCTATCATCGGATCGAAATGGGTAAAACGACTGCTGGTGGATGATGGTAGCTCGGTTAACTTGTTGACTCTATCAGTCTTTTTGACGATGGGAGGATCCAAAACTGATCTTAAACCAGTGAACATTCCCCTCCTGGGGCTGGGAGGAGCTCCGGTCATCCCAGAAGGCATGGTCGAGCTAGACTTGGAGCTCGGTATCGAAATACCCCAGGAGGATGGAACAGAGGGTATCCTGGCGGAACTAACACGGAAGGTACGTTCACTTTTCATGATAGTTGACATGCCTTTAGCATATAATGGTATTCTTGGTAGACCTATGTTGTATAGCACAGGTGCAGTGACTAGTATTCGTTACTTAATGATGAAAATCCCAGTGAAAAATGAGGTCATAACTATTAGGGGAAATCAAACCCTATCTAGGCAATGTTACATGGCAACTATGGGCAGCACGGTGGAAACGATGAACATCGATACACCGGAGCTGCTCCTCAGAGAGAAAAAGGCTCAGAAACCCCGGGAAAACTTAGAGACAATTGAACTAACAGAGGGCTCCGAGATGTGTGTGAAGTTGGGAGTAGATTGGCCAGCCGAACACCGAGAAGCTATCATAGCTCGGATAAAACAGTATGTGGAAGAGTTTACCAACAAGCCAGAGGATATCGGGGGGGGGGGGGGGGGGGGTAGACCCGAAGATAATCTCGCACAAGTTAAACGTGGATGCTAAGTGCAAGCCTGTCAAGCAAAAGAAAAGAACTTTCTCTCTAGAGAAACAGATTGCTATCCGAGACGAAGTGGAGAAGCTTTTGAAAGCCGGGTTCATCAGGAAAGTGGATTACCCGGAGTGGCTGGCCAATGTGGTCTTGATCAAGAAGTCTAATGGCAGATGGAGGCTTTGTATAGATTTCACTGATCTAAACAATGCCTGCCCGAAAGACAGTTTCCCTCTGCCGAACATTGACCAACTGGTGGATGCAACGTGTGGATTCGCAGTCTATGCATTCTTAGATGCTTCTCAGGGATACCACCAGATCCCGATGAACAAAGACGATGAAGAAAAGACAGAATTCACCACGGATCTGGGGACATATTGCTACAAGAAGATGCCTTTCGGTTTGAAAAATGCCGGGGCAACCTATCAAAGACTCATGAATCACGTTTTCAAAGATCAACTGGGCAAGAACGTCGAGGTTTATGTAGATGACATAGTCGTGAAATCCAGAGGGATCGAGGATCACGCAGGGGACCTGGCAGAAACTTGTGAAAAGATGAAGGGTTTCAACCTTAAGCTGAACCCGGAGAAGTGTGTCTTTGCAATTCGGTCTGGGAAGTTTCTTGGGCACCTCATCTCGGAGAAAGGCATCGAGTCGAACCCGGAGAAAATCGAGGCAGTAATGAACATGAAAGCCCCAAACTCAGTAAAAGAAGTGCAAAAGTTGAATGGAAGAGTCACGGCACTGGGAAGGTTCATGAGTTGTTCGGCCAAACGATGTTTGCCATTTTTTAAAATCCTGAAGAATACAAAGAATTTCAAGTGGACAGAGGAGTGCAACGCAGCTTTTGAAGAGCTGAAGGTTTACCTCAGCACACCCCCAGTGCTAGGTAGACCCGAGCCAGGAGAAATCTTGTACTTATATCTCTCGGTGAATGATGAGACAGCAGCGGCAGTCTTGGTGAAGGAAGATAAAGGTATGCAAACCCCAGTTTACTATCTCAGCAGGGTCCTGAAAGGCCCGGAGGTCAGATACCCAAAGATTGAAAAATTTGCTTTGGCATTGAAAGTGGCAGCGGAAAAGCTAAGGAGATATTTCGAAGCTCACATCATAGTAGTACGGACGAACCAACCTCTGAGAAAGACGTTACAGAGGCCAGAAATGTCGGGACGGCTGGTCGGTCTAGTTGGGAGGATATGACATCCGGTACGAACCTAGACCTGCTCTGAAAGCGCAGGTATTGGCTGATTTTATAGCCGAGACTACAGCAAGTGACCAACCTGAGGAGGCTGATGAACAACTTCTAAAGTGGGTCCTAGAAGTCGATGGGGCATCAAATC
The DNA here is from genome assembly GCF_937616625.2 of Mercurialis annua. Taxonomy (NCBI): domain Eukaryota; kingdom Viridiplantae; phylum Streptophyta; class Magnoliopsida; order Malpighiales; family Euphorbiaceae; genus Mercurialis; species Mercurialis annua. The sequence continues at coordinate 27,015,790 of NC_065574.1, read as the reverse complement.
TGGAAGGATCCGGAGCAGGCGTGGTCTTGAGAGGCCCTCACGGAGTTACACTCCGAAGCTCGGTAAAATTCGATTTCCCGGCGTCCAACAACGCCGCGGAATATGAGGCTCTGCTGATCGGATTGAGAATGGTAAATATGGTCAAAGCCGAGCATGTAATGATAAAGAGCGATTCTCAGTTGGTCGTTTGTCAAATCCTGGGTACTTTTGAAGCTCGGGATCCAGAAATGAGAAGATACGTTGACAGAGTCAAGTTCTTCTTGAACAAGATTCAGGAGCTCGGGGGAAAATGGGTGATATAGCAAGTTCCCCGTTTGGAAAACCAAGAAGCTGACGTACTGGCCAAAGCAGCAACAGTGGATGAAAAAGATACCTGGGGTCCATTTCTCTGTTCAAAAGCATTCCAGCATCGACAACCACGAAACCATCTTTCTGACCCAGCCTTTGGAGAATTGGATGCAAGGCATAGCCCACTACCTGATGGACGGAACTCTGCCAGAGAACAGAGACAAAGCATACAAAATCCTGCGACAAGCCCCGTACTATGCTTTCCTCGATGGAGTCTTGTACAGAAAGTCATTCACCCACCCGTGGTCGAGATGCCTAACAACAGAGGAGGGCGAGTATGTTCTGAGAGAAATACACGAAGGTATTTGTGGGGCGCACATAGCTCCTCGCATGTTGGCAAAGAAAGCAGTTTTGCAGGGATGGTCAGGCAGGCGGAGGAGATAGTAAAGAAGTGCGAGAACTGTCAGAGGCACCAGAACATCCGACATGCTCCAACCACAGAGCAGTGTCCTATCACCAGTCCTTGGCCATTTGCAACTTGGGGGATTGACATCCTGGGACCATTCACGCCAACCACGGGGCAGAAAAAGTTCTTGATAGTGGCAGTAGATCACTTTACGAAGTGGATCGAGGTAGAAGCAGTAAGCACCATCACCGAAGCTCGGATCCGGGATTTCTTCTGGAGGCAAATTGTATGTCGATTCGGGATACCCAGAGCGTTGGTAACCGACAACGGGAAGCAGTTCAACTGCCGAGCCTTCAGAGAATTTTGCAACGATTTGCACATCGACTTGCGTTTCACTTCGGTGGTTCATCCGCAGAGTAATGGGATGACTGAGGTAACCAACCGGACAATTCTAAAAAGGGTATATTACGTAAAGTGTGCGTAAAAAAAAGTGACGCTAGATTAGTATGTCACGTCTCAAGTCTCTTTAACTCGTCGTTTCGATTGCCATGCTTATTTCGTGTAGCAAGTCTCTCTAACGTGTCGTTCCGATTCATAAAAAGTGACGCTAGATTAGAATGTCGCGTCTCAAGTCTCTTTAACATGTCATTATGATTACCTAGGCATGGTCAGGTTATATTACGCAAAGTGTGCGTGAAAAATGATGCTTGATTATTATATCGCGTCAAGTCTCTTTCACGTGTCGGTCCGATTACCTTAGCATGGTTAGGTTATATTACGCAAAGTGTGCGTGAAAAATGACGCTAGATTAGTATGTCGTGTCTAAAGTCTCTTTAACGCGTCGTTTCGATTACCATGCTTATGTCGCGTCACAAGTCGCTCTAACGCGTTGTTCAAACTACCTAAGCATGGTTAGTTTATATTATGCAAAGTGTGCGTGAAAAATGACAATAGATTAGTATGTCACATCTCCAGTCTTTTTGACTCGTTGTTCCGATTACCTAAGCATGGTTAGGTTATATTACACAAAGGGTGCGTAAAAAGTGATCATATATTAGTATGTCGTGTCTCAAGTCTCTTTAACGCGTCATTCCGATTACCTTAGCATGGTTAAGTTATATTACGCGAAGTGTGCGTTAAAAGTTACAATAGATTAGTATATCGTGTCTGAAGTCTTACATTGTTATGTTATATTATGCAAAGTGAGCGTGAAAAGTGACGCTAGATTAGTATGTCGTGTCTCAAGTCTCTTTAACGCGTCGTTTCAATTACCATGCTTATGTCGCGTAACAAGTCTCTCTAACGTGTCATTCCAATTACCTAAGCATGGTTAGGTTATATTATGCAAATTGTGCGTGAAAAGTGACGCTAGATTAGTATGTCGTGTCTCAAGTCTCTTTAACGCGCCGGTCCGATTACCTTAGCATGGTTAGGTTATATTACGCAAAGTGTGCGTGAAAAATGATGCTAGATTGGTATGTCGCGTCTAAAGTCTCTTTAACGCGTCGTTTCGATTACCATGCTTATGTCGCATCACAAGTCGCTCTAACGCGTTGTTCAAACTACCTAAGCATGGTTAGGTTATATTATGCAAATTGTGCGTGAAAAGTGACGCTAGATTAGTATGTCGTGTCTCAAGTCTCTTTAACGCGCCGTTCCAATTGCCTAAGCATTGTTAGGTTATATTACACAAAGAGTACGTAATAAGTGATGATATATTAGTATGTCGTGTCTCAAGTCTCTTTAACGCGTCATTCCGATTACCTTAGCATGGTTAAGTATTACACGAAGTGTGCGTTAAAAGTTACAATAGATTAGTATATCGCGTCTGAAGTCTTACATTGTTAGGTTATATTATGCAAAGTGTGCGTGAAAAGTGACGTTAGATTAGTATGTCGTGTCTCAAGTCTCTTTAACGCGTCGTTTCAATTACCATGCTTATGTCGCGTAACAAGTCTCTCTAACGTGTCCTTCCGATTACCTAAGCATGGTTAGGTTATATTTTGCAAATTGTGCGTGAAAAGTGACGCTAGATTAGTATGTCGTGTCTCAAGTCTCTTTAATGCGTCGTTTTGAAGACCAACGCTTCAAAAGTCTCTCTAACCCGTCGTTCCGATTTCCTAAGCATATTTAGGTTATATTACGCAAACTGTGCGCTAAAAGTGACGCTAGATCACTATGTCGCGTCACAAGTCTCATTGACACGTCGTTCTGATTACCTAAATATGGTTAGGTTATATTACGCAAAGGGTGCGTGAAAAGTGACACTAGATTAGTATGTCGCGTCTCAAGTCTCTTTAACGCGTCGTTCCGATTACCTAAGCATGGTTAGGTAATATTACGCAAAACGTGCTTAAAAAGTGACGCTAGATTAGTATGTCGCATCTCAAGTCTTTTTAATGCGTCATTCCGATTACCTAAGCATTGTTAAGTTATATTACGCAAAGTGTGCGTGAAAAGTGACGCTAAATTAGTACGTCGTGTCTCATGTCTCTTTAACGTGTAGGTCCGATTACCTAAGTATGGTTAGGTTATATTGCGCAAAGTGTGCTTGAAAAGTGACTCTAGATTAGTATGTCGCGTCTAAAGTCTCTTTTAGGCGTCGTTTCATCACCATTCTTGTGTCGCGTCACAAGTCTCTATAACGCATCATTCCAATTACTAAAGCATGGTTAGTTTATATTACGCAAAGTGTTCGTGAAAAGTGAAATAGATTAGTATGTCGTGTCTCAAGTCTTTTTGACGCGTCGTTCCGATTACTTAACCATGGTTAGGTTAAATTACGCAAAGAGTGCGTAAAAAGTGATGCTAGATTAGCATGTCGTGTCTCAAGTCTTTTTAATGCGTCGTTCCTATTACCTAAACATGGTTAGGTTATATTACGCAAAGTGTGTGTTAAAAGTGACAATAGATTATTATGTCGTGTCTCAAGTCTTTTAAACGAGTCGTTTCAATTACCTAAGCATGGTTAGGTTATATTATGCAAAGTGTGCGTGAAAAGTGACGCTAGGTATGTCACGACTCAAGTGTTTTTAACCCTTTATTTCGGTTACCATGCTTGTGTCGCATCACAAGTCTCTCTAACTCGTCGTTCCGATTACCTAAGCATGGTTAGGTTATATTACGCAAAGTGTGCGTGAAAAGTGATTCTACATTAGTATGTCACGTCTCAAGTCACTTTAACGCGTCGTTTCGATTACCAATTATGTCGCGTCGTTCAGATTACCTAATAATGGTTAAATTATATTATGGAAAGTGTGCGTTAAAAGTGAAGCTAGATTAATATGTCGTGTCACAAGGCTCTTTAACGTGTCGATCCGATTACCTCAGTATGGTTAGGTTATATTACGCGAAGTGTGCGTGAAAAGTTACGCTAGATTAGTATGTCGCGTCACAAGTCCTTTTAACACGTCGTTCCGATTACCTAAGCATGGTTAGGTTAAAGTCTCTCTAGCGCCTCATTCCGATTACCGAAGCATGGTTAGGTTATATTACACAGAGTTCATGAAAAGTGGCAATAGATTAGTATGTTGCATCTCAAGTCTCTTTAACGCGTCGTTTCGATTACCTAACCATGGTAAGACTATATTATGCAAAGTGAGCGTGAAAAGTGACATTAGATTAGTATGTTGCGTCTCAAGTCTCTTTAACACGTCGTTTCAATTACCATGCTTATGTCGCGTCAAGAGTCTCACTAATGCTCCGTTTCAATTACGTATGCATGCTTAGGTAATATTAAGAAAAGTGTGCGTGAAAAGTGACGCTAGATTGGTATGTCGCGTCTAAAGTCTTTGTAACGCGTCGTTTCGATTACCATGCTTATGTCTCTTCACAAGTCTCTCTAATGCGTCGTTCCAATTACCTAAGCATGGTTAGTTTATATTACGCAAAGTGTGCGTGAAAAGTAACGGTAGATTAGTCTGTCGCCTCTCAAGTATTTTTAAAGCGTCGTTCTTATTACCTAGGCATGGTTAGGTTAAGCAAAGTGTGCGTAAAAAGTGATGCGAGATTAGTATGTCGCGTCTCAAATCTCTTTTACGCGTCGTTTCGATTGCCATGCTTATATCGCGTCACAAGTCTCTCTTATGCGTCGTTCCGATTACCTAATTATGGTTAGGTTATATTACGCAAAGTGTGCGTTAAAATTGACGGTAGAGTACTATGTCTCGTCACAAGTCACTTTAACGTCGTTCCGATTACCTAAGCATGGTGTGTTTTATTACGCAAAGTGTGCGTGAAAAGTGACACTAGATTAGTATGTTGCGTCTCAAGTCTCTTTAACGCGTCGTTTCGATTACCTAAGCATGGTTAGGTTATATTACGCAAAGTTTGCGTGAAATATGACGCTAGATTAGTATGTCGCGTCTCAAGTCTCATTAACGCGCTATTTTGATTACCATGCTTATGTAGCGACTGCGCGTCGTTCCAATTATCTAAGCATTGTTAAACCATATTACGCAAAGTGTGTGTGAAAAGTGACGTTAGATTAGTATGTCTCGTCTTAAGTCTCTTTAACGCGTCGTTTCAATTACCATGTCTATGTAGCGTCACAAGTCTCTCTAACGCGTCGTTCCGAGTACCTAAGCATGGTTAAGTTATATTACACAAAGTGTGCGTTAAAAGTGATGCTAGATTACTATGACGCGTCACAAGTTTCTTTAACGCGTTGTTCCGATTACCTAAGCATGGTTAGGTTATATTACGCAAAGTGTGCGTGAAAAGTGACGCTAGATTAGTATGTCGCGTCTCAAGTCTCTTTATTGTGTCGTTTTGATTACCATGCTTATGTCGCGTCACAAGTCTCTCTGACGCGTCGTTTTAATTATCTAAGCATGGTTAGTTTATATTACGCAAAGTGTGCGTTGAAAGTGAAGCTAGATTACTATGTCCTGTCACAAGTCTCTTTAACGCGTCGTTTCGATTACCATGCTTATGTCGCGTCACAAGTCTCTCTAACGCGTCCAATTACATAAGCATTGTTAGGTTTACCTCGCAAAGTGTGTGTGAAAAGTGACGCTAGATTATTATGTCGCGTCACAAGTCTCTTTAACGCGTCGTTCCGATTACCTAAGCATGGTTAAATTATATACACAAAGTGTGCGTGAAAAGTTGACGCTTGATTAGTATGTCGCGTCTCAAGCCTCTTTAACGCGTCGTTCCGATTATCTAAGCATGGTTAGGATATATTACGCAAAGCGTGCGTTAAAAGTGACGCTAGATCAGTATGTCGCGTCTCAAGTCTCTTTAACGCGTTGTTCCGATTACCCAAGCATCGTTAGGTTATATTACGCAAAATGTGCTTAAAAATTTACGCTAGGTTAGTATGTCGCGTCTCAAGTGTCTTTAACCCGTTGTTCAGATTACAATGCTTATGTCGCGTCACAAGTTTCTCTAACGCGTCGTTACGATTACCTAAGCATGGTTAGGTTATATTACGCAAAGTGTGCGTTAAAAGTGACTCTAGATTACTATGTCGCGTCACAAGTTTCTTTAACGCATCGTTTCGATTACCTAAGCATGGTTAGGTTATATTACGCAAAGTGTGCGAGAAAAGTGACTCTAGATTAGTATGTCGCGTATCAAGTCTCTTTAACGCGTCGTTTCGATTACCATGCTTATGTCACGTCACAAGTCTCTCTAACGCGTCGTTCTGATTACCTAAGCATAGTTAATTTATATTATGGAAAGTGTGCGTTACAAGTGAAGCTAGATATTACTATGTCGCGTTACAAGTCTCTTTAACGCGTCGTTCCAATTACCTAAGCATGATTAGGATACACAAAGTGTGCGTGAACAGTGACGGTAGATTAGTATGTCGCGTCTTAAGTGTCTTTACCGCGTCGTTTTGATAACCATGCTTATGTCGCGTCACAAGTCTCTCAAACGTGTCGTTCCGATTTCCTAATCATGGTTTGGTAAGGTTATATTATGCAAAGTGTGCGTTAAAATTGACGGTAGAGTACTATGTCGCGTCACAAGTCACTTTAACGCGTTGTTCCGATTACCTTAGCATGGTTAGGTTATATTACGCAAAGTGTGCGTGAAAAATGCCGTTAGATTTGTATGTTGCGTCTCAAGTATTTTTAATGCGTTGTTCCAATTACCTAACACAAAGTGTGCGAGAAATGTGACTCTAGATTAGTATGTCGCGTCTCAAGTCTCTTTTACGCGTCGTTTTAATTACCATGCTTATGTGACGTCACAAGTCTCTTTAACGAGTCGTTCTGATTACCTAAGCATGGTTAATTTATATTATGGGAAGTGTGCGTTAAAAGTGAAGCTAGATTAATATGTCTCGTCACAAGTCTATTTAACGCGTCGTTCTGATTACCTAAGCATGGTTAGGTTGTGCGTGAAAAGTTACGCTAGATTAGTATGTCGCGTCACAAGTCTCTTTAACGCGTCAGCATGGCTAGGTTATATACCCAAAGTGTGCGTGAACAGTGACGCTAGATTAGTATGTCGCGTCTCAAGTCTCTTTAACGCGTCGTTTTGATTACCATGCTTATGTCGCGTCACAAGTCTCTCAAACGTGTCGTTCCGAATACGAAATCATGGTTAGGTTATATTATGCAAAGTGTGCGTGAAAAGTGATGCTAGATTAGTAAGTCGCGTCTCAAGTCTCTTTAACGCATCGTTTCGATTAGCATGCTTATGTCGCGTCACAAGTCTCTCTACCGCGTCGTTCCGATTACCTAATCATGGTTAGGTTATATTACGCAAAGTGTGCGTTAAAATTGACAATAGTACTTATGTCGTGTCACAAGATACTTTGACGCTTCGTTCCGATTACCTAAACGCAAAGTGTGCGTGAAAAGTGATGCTAGATTTGTATGTTGCGTCTCAAATCTCTTTAACGCGTTGTTCCTATTAACTAAGCATGGTTAGATTATATTACGCAAAGTGTGCTTGAAAAGTGACGCTAGATTAGTTTGTCGCGTCTCAAGTCTCTTTCACGCATCGTTTCGATTACCTAAGCATGGTTAGGTTATATTACGCAAAGTGTGAGTGAAAAGTGACGCTAGATTAGTATGTCGCGTCTTAATCTCTTTAACGCGTCGTTTCGATTACCATGCTTATGTCGCGTCACAAGTCTCTCTAACGCGTCGTCCCGATTACCTAAGCATGGTTTGGTTATATTACGCAAAGTATGCGTTAAAAGTGACGCTAGATCACTATGTCACATCACAAGTTTCTTTAACACGTCGTTCTAATTACCTAAGCGTGGTTATGTTATATTATGCAAAGTGTGCATGAAACGTGACTCTAAATTAGTATGCCGCATCTCAAGTCTCTATAACATGTCGTTTCGATTACCATGCTTAAGTCACATCACAAGTCTCTCTAACGCGTCGTTCCGATTACCTAAGCATATTTAGTTCATATTATGGAAAGTTTGCGTTAAAAGTGAAGCTAGATTACTATATCGCATCACAAGTCTCTTAAACGCATTGTTCCGATTACCTTAGAATGGTAGGCTATATTACGCAAAGTGTGCGTGAAAAGTGACGCTAGAGTATGTCGCGTCTCAAGTCTCAGTAACGCGTCGTTTCGAATACCATGCTTATGTCACGTCACAAGTCTCTCTAACGCGTCGTTCCGATTACCTAATTATGGTTAGGTTATAAAACGCAAAGTGTGTGTTAAAATATACGGTAGAGTAATATGTCGCGTCACAAGTCACTTCAGCGCGTCGTTCCGATTACCTAAGCATGGTTAAGTTATATTACGTAAAGTGTGCGTGAAAAGTGATGCTAGATTAGTATGTTGCGTCTCAAGTCTCTTTAACGCGTTGTTCCGATTAACTAAGCATGGTTAGGTTATATTACACAAAGTGTGCGTGAAAAGTGACAGTAGATTCATTTGTCGCGTCTCAACTATCTTTAACGCGTCGTTTTGATTACATAAGCATGGTTTGGTTATATTACGCAAAGTGTGCGTGAAAAGTGACGCTAGATTAGTATGTCGCGTCTCAAGTCTCTTCAGCGCATGGTTTTAATTACCATGCTTCCCACAAGTCCCTCTAACGCGTCGTTCCGATTACCTAGGCATAGTTTGGTTATATTACGCAAAGTGTGCGTGAAAAGTGACGCTAGATTAGTAAGACACGTCTCAAGTCTGTTTAACGCGTCGTTCCAATTACCTAAGCACGGTTAGGTTAGGTTACGCAAAGCGTGCGTAAGAAGTGACGATGGATTACTAAGTCGCGTCTCAAGTCTCTTTAACTCGTCGTTCCGATTACCTAAGCATCATATTAGGTTATATTACGCAAAGTGTGCGTAAAAAGGGACAGTAGATTACTATGTCGCGTCTCAAGTCTTTTTAACGCGTCGTTTCGATTATTTAAGCATGGTTAGGTTATATTACGCAAAGTGTGCGTGAAAATTGACGCTAGATTAGTATGTGGTGGCTCACGTTAACGCACTGTTTCGATTAACTAAGCAAGGTTAGGTTATATTACGCAAAGTGTGCGTGAAAAGTGACGCTAGATTAGTTTGTCGCATCTCAAGTCTCTTTAACGCGTAGTTTCGATTACTTATGCATGGTAAGGTTATATTACTCAAATTGTGCGTGAAAAGTGACGCTAGATTAGTATGTCGCGTCTCATCTCTCCTTAACGCGTCGTTCGATTACACCATGCTTATGTCCCGTCACAAGTCTCTCCAACGCGTCGTTCCAATTACCTAAGTGATACCGCCCTAATAATATCAGAACTCCAAGCATCGCCTAACGAATGCTATGCTCGCCCAACATCTGTCTCGGGCGGACTTATCCAGGTCTGCCATCTAGACGACCTCATCCACTCCGTTCCCTGACACCCACTACCCGGGATAATCGGGAACGTGCCTTCACCATTATCAATAATCGTGGGACAAACCCATGATTTACCAGATAACAACCGCCTTAAACTCATTATAAAAGGAAGCCACCGAATGCTGAGAAGGGTAAGCACAAATCAGACTTAAATACTCTTACATTCATTTACCTACCAAAAAACCCTCTCTGACTTAAGCATCGGAGTGGCTTTCAGGCTGAGCAAGCCTGAGGTCCTTTGAGCTTATATTTGTTACTTGTGCAGGAAAAACAGTACGGGCGACCCTTTAAGATCGACCTGTATCATTTGGTGCGGTGAGCGTGGAACTTATCAGTTTCGTCGTTCCTTTTAGATACTTTTTCAGAATTTGCTTTTTCAAGAATGGATCCCCTACGAGATAACACTCTACCAGCTACCAACAGAGAAGACAGGGAAACAGAACCACCGGCCCTAAATCTGTTCCCCCCAACCAGCGAAGAAGGAGAAACCAGCGACCCCCTGGCGATAAGACAGACGATACCTCCGATAGCCATAGCACCTGAGGAAGAGCCAATCAACAACCAAGCAATGTTCAAGGCTTTCCTAGAAATCACCAGTCTACTCAAAGACATCAAACAGAGTATCTCGTTAAAGTCGCCAGAGCAGGGATCAGCGAAATCACCAGTACAGAAGTCAACATCGACCATGGACAAGGGAAAAGAACCGATGCGAGAGGAAGGTGCCCCGGAAAATTCAGCAAAGAAACAAAACGCCCCCATAGTAATTCCAGACGAAGAACGTTGGATGGATGAACAACACACCCTCAAAGGCGGAGAAGAGCATCTGGAGGAAAAAGTCCGCCAAGTCATGAGCAGGCTTGGAATAAGATGTGAAGGCGTAGACATCTCTCTTCGAAGTGACTCACCACTTGCAGATTTCATCATCTCTCACGAGTTCCCTACAAAGTTCAGATACCCTCCAAATTTGGAATCATACGATGGAACAGGCTGTCCCAAGAGCCACATTCACAAATTCCAAGCGGTGATCAATGTTCAGACAAACTTAGATCACGTACTATGCAAACTTTTTCCTACTACCTTAAAAGGTCTGGCGCAGGAATGGTACCAGAGTTTAAAGCCAGGATCAGTGCTGACGTTCAAACAATTCTCAGGACTTTTCCAGGCTAGATTCTTAGCATGCATCCCTCAAAAGAAGCTGTCCACAGACCTGCTGGCCATCATGCAATGGGAAGGAGAGACACTCAGGAAGTATGTAGAAAGATTCAATAAGGAGGCGATGCAGATAGAAGACCTGAGCCAGGAGATCGCCTACACAGCATTACTCAATGGAACTACCAACTCCGACCTACGAAAGGAATTGTTGGCTAAATCACCAAAATCATTTACCACACTGATGACCTTCGCACATACACAGATCAGAGTGGATGATGGCCAGAGAGAGATAGAGAATCGCCTCGGACGAGTAGAAGAACGAACGTTTGCGGAAAGAAGAAATGGGGACAGATCGCCCACAGGAAAGAGGTTCGGAGAAAAAGGCAACGACCATTTCAGAAATAAAAGAAAAAAAGACGAAGATAGGCGATATACGCCCCTGAACACGACCAGAACCAACGTACTGTTTTGGGTAAAAGACAGCCGAGAGAAGGTCAGATGGCCAAGGAAGATGAACGCTGCATCAGCCAGCAAAAGAGACAACAGCAAATACTGTGAATTTCACAGAGATAACGGCCACACCACAGATGAATGCTGGCACCTGAAGGAGGAGATAGAGAAGCTGATAGAAAGGGGATCCCTTTCCCAGTTCGTAAAAAGGGACACCGAAGCCAGAGAGACGGAGTCAGAAAGAAAGAAAGAGCGGAAAGAAGAAACCGCCAGAAGACCCAGACCAGAGCCAGCAGGCGTGGTTAACGTAATAATGGGCGGATCGACCGGAGGAGACAGCAATACTACAAGAAAGAAAGCTGCAAGAACAGTCTACTCAGTTAGCCCAGGTGCGCCAAATGCTAAGAAATTCAGAAGCGTATCTTTTTCGGAGGGCGATAGTCATGGCTTATCAGTCCCCCATGAGGACGCCCTAGTTGTCAAGGGGCGACTCAACAATTTCGAAGTATCTCGGATGCTTGTAGACACGGGAAGTTCGGTAAACATGATCACAATGGAGGTGTTCGGCAGAATTGGACTCAAGAAAGAAAATTTGACACATGTCTCTACTCCACTGGTGGGACTAGGAGGCAAATCTGTACAGGTGGAAGAATCACTGGAGATAAACATCCAACTGGGGGATGGAGAGATCTACAAAGAGATCCGAGCAGAATTCATGGTGGTCAATATGGACTTCGCATACAACGCAATTCTCGGAAGGCCACTTTTGCACGATACGTGCGCATCCATTTGCATGAGGTACCTACTAATGAAAATCCCAACCAGAGAAGGCGATGCCGAAGTCAGAGGATGCCAAAAGTCAGCCAGAGAAGCATACTTTACAGCTCTCAGGAAAGTACATATAACCTTGCCAGTACTAACAATGGAACCTCCAGAGAAGAAGGAAAGGGCGGAGCATTATGGGCGAACCGCGAAAATCGAATTATCCCCAGGAAAGGAGATAGAAGTTGGAGATGAGCTAGAAGAAGAAATCAAACGATCTCTGACAGAAAACCTCAGATCGCTTGGAGACTCCTTTGCCTGGACAACAGACGAATTGATCGGAGTAGACCCGGACGTCATATGTCATCGGTTAAACATAGCGACCGACGCGAAGGCAGTGATACAGAAGAAGAGAAGGCACTCACCCGAAAAACAACTCGCCATCGCAGAAGAGGTCGCCCGGTTAAAAGCAGCAAACGTGATCAAAGACGCCTACTACCCCAAGTGGGTAGCAAATGTGGTGATGGTAAAAAAGTCCAATGGCACTTACCGAATGTGTGTGGACTTCACAGATCTGAATAAAGCATGTCCCAAAGATAGTTTCCCGCTTCCACACATTGATCAGTTAGTAGACTCCACAGCAGGTCACGCCCTCTATACATTCCTAGATGCCAAGGCGGGATATCATCAGATACCCATGGCACCTGAGGACCAGGAGAAGACGGCCTTCATAACGGACCAGGGATTATTTTGTTACAAGATGATGCCCTTCGGTCTGAAGAACGCAGGAGCCACATATCAGCGGCTGGTGAACTCAATATTCAGAGATCAGATAGGAAAACACATGGAAGTTTATGTGGATGACATGATCATCAAAAGCATCCGAGCTGAAGACCACCCAACAGATGTGAAGATAGTCCTAGAGACGCTAAAGAGATACCAGCTAAAACTCAATCCGGAAAAGTGCGTATTCGGAGTACCGGCAGGCAAGTTCTTGGGATACATGGTCTCTCAGCGGGGTATTGAGGCTAACCCAGATAAAATCGAAGCGGTCTTAAAAATGACACCGCCACGGAGCATACATGAAGTCCAGAAGCTCAACGGCCGGATCACGGCTCTAGGTCGGTTCATGTCCTGCTCGGCAAAACGATGCCTGCCTTTCTTCAAAACCCTGAAACAGATCAAGAACTTCACATGGACAGCAGAATGCTAGCAGGCGTTTGAGGAATTGAAAAGCTTCCTATCCTCGCCCCCACTTTTGGCGAGACCAGATCCGGGCGACGTGTTATATTTATACATCTCTTGCTCTGACGAAACAATAGCAGGAGTATTGGTATCGGAAAAAGGAGGAGAACAATACCCGATCTACTACATTAGCAAAGTACTCAGAGATGCGGAGCTGAGATACCCGAAGTTGGAAAAGCTGGCGCTGTGCGTATACACCGCCACCATCAAGCTCCGACATTACTTCGAAGGACACCAAGTCATTGTACGAACCGACCAACCATTACGAAAAATCCTCCAGAAGGCAGAGACAAGTGGACGCATAGCAGAATGGGCCGTCAAAATAGGAAGCCTGGGCGTTATCTATGAAGCTCGAAAAGCACTGAAAGCTCAAGCACTAGCCGACTTCTTCGCAGAATTAACATTCAAAGAACCCATGGAGGACAAAACGACTCCCTGGGAGATACACGTCGATGGAGCAGTTTGCGGAGAAGGAGCGGGCATCGGAGTCGTGCTCAAAGGACCAGGAAGAATCCAAATGGAATACTCAGCAAGACTCGAATTTCCAGCTTCCAACAATGTTGCGGAATATGAGGCGCTGATAACAGGGTTGCAATTATGCGAAGAGCTCAATATCTCCGAAGCCCAGATCTACAGTGATTCACAACTGGTCGTGAACCAAGTCTCAGGGAACTTCGAAGTAAAGGAAGCTACATTGAAGAAATACGCCAAGCAAGCCAAAACCTTCTTTGCCGATAATGGGCGATCCTGGTCGTTACAGCAAATACCCAGAGCAATGAATGGAAGATCAGACGAATTGGCAAAGTGGGCAGCAACAAAGAATTACGATTCGATGAGAAATATCCCTCATGAAATTAAACGACAGCCTAGCTTCCAAGGAGAAATCGAAGAAGGCGAAATGCTGATAGTGGAAGAAGAGGAAGAAAACTGGATGACTCCCCTCACAGCATACTTAGCTGATGGAACACTTCCGGAGGACAGAAAGGAAGCTAAAAGAATAGTGGTACTATCATCAAAGTTCAGAATATACAATGGCCAGCTGTACAAGCGGTCATTCACCCATCCCTGGCTAAAATGTGTAAACAAAAGAGAAGGAGAGTACATCATGAGAGAACTACACGAAGGAACCTGCGGAGCACACGATGGAGCATCAACTCTGGTCAGGAAAGCCCTGCTACAAGGCTATTATTGGCCCTCGATGAAAGAACAAGCAACAACGCTGGTAAGAGGATGCTGGCCTTGCCAGCAACATGCTTTGATACCAAGAAAGCAAGCCTCAGAAATGAAACCCATCGGCAGTGCATGGCCGTTCGCCCAGTGGGGTATGGACATCCTGGGACCTCTCCCTTTGGCCACAGGACAACAAAAGTTCCTGGTAGTGGCAATCGACCACTTCACCAAGTGGATAGAGGCAGAACCACTGGCAAAAATCACCCAGCAACGCATAACTAACTTTTTCTTTAGATCTATCTTGTGCAGGTTTGGAATACCGAAGGTGTTAATCACAGACAACGGAAAGCAGTTCGACTCAGCAAAGTTTAGGAAGTTTTGTGCCGAGTATCAGATCGACCTAAGGTTCACTTCGGTTTACCATCCACAATCAAATGGGCAAACCGAAGTGGCTAACAGAATCCTACTGGCCGGACTAAAAAGAAGACTAGACGAGTGCAAAGGAAGATGGGTAGAAGAACTCTACAGCGTCCTATGGAACTACCGTACCACCCCTAGAGAATCAACGGGCGAAACTCCATTCGCCCTAGCCTATGGAACGGAGGCTGTAATTCCTGTAGAGATCGGCGCACCCACGCCAAGGACAGAAGACAACCAACTAAACTTAGTTGAAAATGAAGCAGAGCTCAGGAACAATCTGGACCTCTTGGACGAAAAGATCAACAGATCAGATATCAGGATGGAAGCCTACAGACAGAAAATGGCAAGACATTTCAACAGCCATGTGAAAAAAAGAAAGTTCGAATTAGGCGACCTCGTCATGAGAAAGACCGAAGTTATGAAGGGAGCAGCAGGGACCGGAAAGCTGCAACCAAATTGGGAAGGACCTTACACCATCAGCAAGGTCATTAAAGAAGGAACATTCAAACTCACCAACTCCATGGGAATAACCATACCCAGAGCATGGAACGCCAACAACTTAAGGAAAATTTAGCAACAGTGCTTCACCTCTCAGCATGATTAGTCATTTAGTATGTATGCATTTAAATTCCTCCAAGTGATATTCCATCACAGCATTGTATTTCAAATTCCTCCAAGTGATATTTCATCACAGTACTACATTTTAATTCCTTCAAGTGATTGTTTCGATCACAGTATTGTATTCACAGTTCTACAAAGTATATATTAATTTACCCTTGCTTGGACAAGGAAATTTCACAGATATTATCTTACATCTAAGAATTATTGTTTAACCAAAATATTTCCAAAAAAGGGGGAACTGACGAGTTCAACCCCACAAAGGAAACAATAAATACATGCGATCTAAGCAAACATCGCCAAATAAAAATGCAAAAAGAGCAGAATAAAGAAATATATATATATTAAAAAGAGGGTAAAATACGCCCTCCGAAAAAGTTACAAGGACAAAATAAAAAAAAAATGAAAAAGGAAAATTATTCCTATACAAAAACTAAAGGGAGAAGGAGGAATCTAAAGCTTGACCTCTGGCTCAACCTTCTCCGGGGCAGCCTCCTTGTTCCCCTCCAAAATATTTGGGACAGATAGCCCCTCCTGCGAACCCCGCCTGGCTGAAGAAGAAGCATCAACATGAATGTTGCCAGAACGGGTGGGAGAAGGAACATCGGCAAGACTAAGAGGATCGGACCCTGGAAGGATAGACTCCAGATCAGAAGGCCGATCCAATAAGTCCAGAGCAGCAAAAGGCCGCTCCGAAGATATAAGCAAGCCGAAGTCCTTCTCCTCAGGACTACCCCCCAAACCAGGTACAGGTGGCCCCTCGCCAACCTTGACAGAATCACTGGCCGCTGAGACAGACTGCTCAGCAACCTCAGCAGCATTCTCACCCTTCTCAGGCTTGATAGAGACAAACAAGTCTTGGGGAGAATCTGGCTCACTCTCACTGTTAACCCCCTCGGGAAAGCCATATAAGAATTCAACGTCCCCCTCAGGGTGACGCTCCAAATAGGTACCCACGATGGCTTCAGTGAAGTCAGTCAGATCATTGGCTAGCTGGGCGGTGTTTCGGCGACGCCTCTCCTTCTCACGAATCAGCCTGCCCCGCTTCAAATAAAGCCTCTTCTCAGCAACAGAGACTTTTTCATTAAGGGCCGTGACGGTGGTGTCGAACTCCTTCTTGAGATCGTCATAGTCAGTACCTTTCAACACCACCTCTGCCGCCAGATTCTTATTTTCCTTCTTAAGGCGGGCGACCTCCTCAGACAGCACACGCTGCTGCTTCACAGCACTCTCCCTCTCTCTGGATAACCTATCCACATCAGCACGAAGAGAGTCCAGCTTCTGAGTGCACCCGCCATGTTCACTGCGAAGGGAGTCATACTTTCCCTTCAGAAGTTTGTACTCCGTCTTTATCTTCACATGCATCTCATCGTCATTTAGACGGTTGGAGCGATATTGACGGATGGCATAGGCAACCTAAACATAAAATAAAGCTGAGTTAGAAAATAACCATAACAGGAGGAAAAAGGCGAATTAAAAGGTTAGAAAATAATCACCTTTGCCAGGTTAGAGAAACAATCGTCCATCAGTACGTTGTCCGGCCTCTTCAAATAGTAATCAACATCCGAAGGGCAGCAGGAACCCCGGAAGATGTCGTGGGCAACGGCAGGACAACGCACAGTAGCATCGACCCCATACTTCTGAAGGAGCAGGTCGACCTGAGTCACCATTACATCCCTCCTGGGCCTTTTCATAGAGGGTCCTTCCCCCTCAGCATCTTCGCCCCCTGAAGAAGGAGCTCGCCTTTTGCTGCCGGTCGAAGCAGCCGGGGCAGTTTGGGGAGCCAAAGGAAGGGACCTGGAATGCTTCTCCTTCGCAGGAACCTCCATCTTATCCTTCCCCTTACCGGTGTAAGAGGGAACAGCAGGAGGAGGAGGGCTTGCGACAGGTTCCTTTATTTGGAAGCCTGGCAGCACCACCCTAGGAGTGGGAGCAGATTCATCACCCTTCTGAGAAGAAGGGGGTTTGCTTCCAGCCGTAGAAGGAACATCGCCTCCTTTCTTGGCAGGCGCCTTCTTAGCCTCAGAAATCGGCTTGGGAACAGCTTGGGGAAGGGCCTCCCTCTCTCGAGCCTCTCGGCGAGCTTTCCTATCCTCCATGACCTTCTGCTGAAGCTCCTTGAAGTTCGGCACTGAAAAGTCAAAGTAAACAAAATTCAGAAAACGCCTCACAAAAATTAAAGAAAATAAAAGCTTCATGGCACAAACAAGGTACCAGAAGGACTAAGAGGCATAGAAGAAATATTAAGAGGGGAAGAAAGAAGTGGTTCTCCCATGTCAGGGAACTCATCTCCATTATCAGGCGATGTCTCCCTCTTATCCTCACTCTTCTTCCTCTTCCCCCTTTTTCCACCCTGCACTCTCCTATTTCTCTTGGAGGCAACACTTTGGTCCCAGCCAAAGTAGGAATCTATCAGATTCACTACGTGCACCTTAGTGCCACCTCGAAGCAGACGCAACGTCTCTTTATCAGCCTCGCTCAGGTTCGCCTTTTCCAACTTTAGGGGCCCTTCCACAAAAACATTCGGAATGGAACCCCAACCCCCTTCCTTCTTGGCAATAACAAAGGAACCTTTCCACCGCTTCAAAGAATTGGGAAGGCCAGTGAAGGGAGATCTTCCGGGCTGCAAATAGAAGAACTCATCGCTTTTCTTCCTCCCCAAAGAATAGATCGCCCTAACAATCTCGTAACCCACCTGTCTCTTCAGTTGGAGTCCGCGAATAAAAACTCCTGTCAAATGACGATGGGCGTTAGGGTGGAGTTGACCTAAGGGGATCTTAAAATTATCGAACACTTCTTGGGTGAAGAGATCGAGTGGTAGCCTCAAACCCGCCTCAAAATCTTCAACAAAAAGCAACTGTTCATCATCCTTTAAGACCTGGCTAACAGCCGAACCCTCAGATGGAATCCGAAGGCCAATGAAGGGGGGAATTTCGTACCTCGCCCTAATCCATACAAGGGCTTCTTGACCCAGACTGATGGTCCACTCAGACAAGGGTTTTTTCCTACTAGAAGATGTCCCAGAGGAGACTTTACGTCTCTTAAAAACAAAATCCTCCTCGTCCCCTTCGTCATCACCCAGTCCACCATCTCCGGCCTCATCTTCACCAGCATCCTCAAGGGGAGCCCCGCCCTCTGGCTCTCTGTCATCAACACCCTCCTCACTATCAGGGATCACCTTCTGAGACAACCCTTCCTCGTCAGATGACAACTCAACGAGGGTAGCAAGAGGAACAGGGTAAGTAGGGTCACTGGCAGAACTCTCAGAAGAAGAGGAAGAAGAAGGGGAAGACACAGAAACCTTTAATGTAGACATCCTAAAAATATACTATCTGAAAGCAAACAAGAAGAAGGAAACAAGAAGACAAACAAAAATAGCTAAGCCACTTACTGATGAAAAGAGAAAGTCTGGTGCTATGAAACTCGAAGAAAGCCTGGCTGGAGAAATAAATCAACAGAAGTAGAGAATCAGAAAGAAAAATCAAGAGTAAAAGATTTCAAATTAAAGAATAAGTACCTCTTTTATACGCCAAGTTAGACACTCGAATGCCTGACAGCAGGAAACTCCTCGAAATAATCAATGAAAAACCAAAAGTCGCGTTCTTTTATAGTCAGAAAACGCTTCAAATTTGTAACCGTTGAAGAAAACGTTTGGAATTCGAATCATTTCGAAAATTTCGGAAATTCGAATTTTGAAATTTGGCGCTTCAAGTCTTTGACTTAGCAAGATTACAGGGGGGGGACATCTGATACCGCCCTAATAATATCAGAACTCCAAGCATCGCCTAACGAATGCTATGCTCGCCCAACATCTGTCTCGGGCGGACTTATCCAGGTCTGCCATCTAGACGACCTCATCCACTCCGTTCCCTGACACCCACTACCCGGGATAATCGGGAACGTGCCTTCACCATTATCAATAATCGTGGGACAAACCCACGATTTACCAGATAACAACCGCCTTAAACTCATTATAAAAGGAAGCCACCGAATGCTGAGAAGGGTAAGCACAAATAAGACTTAAATACTCTTACATTCATTTACCTACCAAAAAACCCTCTCTGACTTAAGCATCAGAGTGGCTTTCAGGCTGAGCAAGCCAGAGGTCCTTTGAGCTTATATTTGTTACTTGTGCAGGAAAAACAGTACGGGCGACCCTTTAAGATCGACCTGTATCACTAAGCATTGATAGGTTATATTACGCAAAATGTGCGTGAAAAGTAAAGCGAGATTAGTATGCCGTGTCTCATCTCTCTTTAACTTGTTGTTTCAATTATCATGCTTATGTCGTGTCACAAGTTTCTCTAACAAGTCGTTCCGATTACCTAAGAATGGTTAGGTTATATTATTCAAAGTGTGCGTGAAAAGTGACGCTAGATTAGTATGTCCCGTCACAAGTCTCTCTAACGCGTCCTTCCTATTATCTAAGCATGATTAGGTTATATTACGCAAAGTGTGCGTGAAAAGTGACGCTAGATCAGTATGTCGCATCTAATGTCTCTTGAAGGCATCGTTTCATTAGCATTCTTATTTCGCGTCACAAGTCTCTCTAACGCATCGTTCCAATTACCTAAGCATGGTTATTATATCACGCAAAAATGCGTGAAAAGTGAAATAGATTACTATGTCGCGTCTCAAGTCTTTTTGACGCGTAGTTCCGATTACCTAAGCATGGTTAGGTTAAATTACGCAAAGAGTGCGGAAAAAGTGTTGGTTAGATTGGTATGTTGTGTCTCAAGTCTTTTTAACGCGTCGTTCCGATTACCTAAGCACGGTTAGGTTATATTACGCAAAGTGTGCGTTAAAAGTGACAATAGATCAGTATGTCGCGTATCATGTCTCTTTAACGCGTCGTTTTGATTACCTAAGCATGGTTAGGTATATTACACAAAGATTAGTATGTCGCTTCCCAAGTATCTTTAACCCGTTGTTTCATATACCATGCTTATGTCGCGTCACAAGTCTCTCTAACGCGTCGTCCCGATTACCGAAGCATGGTTTGGTTATATTACGCGAAGTATGCGTTAAAAGTGACATCACAAGTTTCTTTAACGCGTCGTTCTGATTACCTATGCGTGGTTAGGTTATATTACGCAAAGTGTGCGTGAAACGTGACTCTAAATTAGTATGTCGCATCTCAAGTCTCTTTAACATGTTGTTTCGATTACCATGCTTAAGTCGCATCACAAGTCTCTCTAACGCGTCGTTCCGATTACCTAAGAATATTTATATTATGGAAAGTTTGCTTTAAAAGTGAAGCTAAACTATATCGCATCACAAGTCTCTTTAACGCATTATTCCGATTACCATAGAATGGTTAGGTTATATTACGCAAAGTGTGCGTGAAAAGTAACGCTAGATTAGTATGTCGCGTCTCAAGTCTCAGTAACGCGTCGTTTCGAATAACATGCTTATGTCGCATCACAAGTCTCTCTTACGCGTCGTTCCGATTACCTAATTATGGTTAGGTTATATTATGCAAAGTGTGTTAAAATTTACGGTAGAGTATTATGTCGCGTCATAAGTCACTTCAGCGCGTCGTTCCGATTACCTAAGCATGGCTAAGTTATATTATGCAAAGTGTGCGTGAAAAGTGACGCTAGATTAGTATGTCGCGTCTCAACTCTCTTTAACGCGTCGTTTTGATTACCATGCCTATGTCGCGTCACAAGTCTCTCTAACGCGTCGTTCCGATTAACTAAGCAAGGTTAAGGTTATATTACGAAAAGTGTGCGTGAAAAGTGACGCTAGATTATTTTGTCGCATTTCAAGTCTCTTTAACGCGTAGATTCGATTACTTATGCATGGTTAGGTTATATTACGCAAAGTGTGCCTGAAAATTGACGCTAGATTAGTATGTCGCGTCTCATCTCTCTTTAACGCGTCGTTCGATTACCATGCTTATGTCGCGTCACAAGTGTCTCTAATGCGTCGTTCCAATTACCTAAGCATTGATAGGTTATATTACGCAAAATGTGCGTGAAAAGTAAAGGGAGATTAGTATGTCGTGTCTCATCTCTCTTTAACGCGTCGTTTCAATTACCATGCTTATGTCGTGTCACAAGTTTCTCTAACAAGTCGTTCCGATTACCTAAGAATGGTTAGGTTATATTATTCAAAGTGTGCGTGAAAAGTGACGCTAGATTAGTATGTCGAGTCACAAGTCTCTCTAACACGTCTTTCATATTACCTAAGCATGGTTTAGGTTATATTACGCAAAGTGTGCGTGAAAAGTGACGCTAGATTAGTATGTCGCATTCTTATTTCGCGTAACAAGTCTCTCTAACGCATCGTTCCAATTACCTAAGCATGGTTAGTTTATACTACGCAAAAGTGCGTGAAAAGTGAAATAGATTAGTATGTCGCGTCTCAAGTCTAGGTTAAATTATGCAAATAGTGCGGAAAAAGTGTTGGTTAGATTGGTATGTTGTGTCTCAAGTCTTTTTAACGCGTCGTTCCGATTACCTAAGCACGATTAAGTTATATTACGCAAAGTGTGCGTTAAAAGTGACAATAGATTAGTATGTCGCGTCTCATGTCTCTTTAACGCGTCGTTTCGATTACCTAAGCATGGTTAGGTATATTACGCAAAGTGTGGGTAAAAAGTGACGCTAGATTGGTATGTCACGTCTCAAGTGTGTTCAACCGTTGTTTCGAATACCATGCTTATGTCACGTCACAAGTCTCTCTAACGCGTCGTCCCGATTACCTAAGCATGGTTTGGTTATATTACGCAAAGTATGCGTTAAAAGTGATGCTAGATCACTATGTCGCATCACAAGTTTCTTTAACGCGTCGTTCTGATTACCTAAGCGTGGTTAGGTTATATTATGCAAAGTGTGCGTGAAACGTGACTCTAAATTAGTATGTCGCGTCTCAAGTCTCTTTAACATGTCGTTTCGATTCTCTAACTCTTCGTTCCGATTACCTAAGCATATTTAGTTTATTTTATGGAAAGTTTGCGTTAAAAGTGAACCTAGATTACTATATCGCATCACAAGTCTCTTTAACGCATTGTTGCAAAGTGTGCGTGAAAAGTGACGCTAGATTAGTATGTCGCGTCTCAAGTCTCAGTAACACGTCGTTTCGAATACCATGCTTATGTCGCGTCACAAGTCTCTCTAACGCGTCGTTCCGATTACCTAATTATGGTTAGGTTATATTACGCAAAGTGTGCGTTAAAATTTACGGTAGAGTACTATGTCGCGTCACAAGTCACTTCAGCGCGTCGTTCCGATTACCTAAGCATGGTTAGGTTATAATACGTAAAGTGTGCGTGAAAAGTGACGCTAGATTAGTTTGTTGCCTCTCAAGTCTCTTTAACGCGTTGTTCCAATTAACTAAGCATGGTTAGGTTATATTACACAAAGTGTGCGTGAAAAGTCACAGTAGATTATTTTGTCGCGTCTCAAGTATCTTTAACGCGTCGTTTTGATTACGTAAGCATGGTTTGGTTATATTACGCAAAGTGTGCGTGAAAAGTGACGCTAGATTAGTATGTCGCGTCACAAGTCTCTAAAAACGCGTCGCTCCGATTACCTAGGCATGGTTAGGTTATATTACGCAAAGTGTGCGTGCAAAGTAACGCTAGATTAGTATGTCGCGTCTCAAGTCTCTTTAACGCGTCGTTCGGATTACCTAAGCATGGTTAGGTTATTTTACGCAAAGTGTGCGTGAAAAGTAAAGATAGATTAGTATGTTGCGTCACCGGTCTTTTTAACACGTCGTTTCGATTACTTAAGCATGGTTAGGTTATATTACGCAAAGTGAGCGTGAAAAGTGACGCTAGATTAGTATGTCGCATCTCAAGTCTCTTTAACGTGTCAGTCTGATTACCTAGGCATGGTTAGGTAATATTACACAAAGTGTGCGTGAAAAGTGATGCTCGATTTGTATGTCGCGTCTCAAGTCTCTTTAATGCATCGTTTTCGATTACCATGCTTATGTCGCGTCACAAGTCTCTCAAACGCGTCGTTCCGATTACCTAAGCATGGTTAGGTTATATTACGCAAAGTGTGGGTAAATTGTAACGCTAGATTAGTATGTCGCGTCTCAAGTCTCTTTAACTCGTCGTTCAGATTACCTAACCATGGTTAGGTTATATTACGCAAAGTGTGCGTGAAAAGTGAAGCTAGATCAGTATGTCGCGTCACCAGTCTCTTTAACACGTTGTTCCGATTACCTAGGCATGGTTAGGTAATATTACGCAAAGTGTGCGTGAAAAGGGACGCTAGATTAATATGTCGCGTCTCAAGTCTCTCTAACGCGTCGTTCCGATTACCTACGCATGGTTAGGTTATATTACGCAAAGTGTGCGTGCAAAGTAACACTAGATTAGTATGTCGTGTCTCAAGTCTCTTTAACGCGTCGTTCGGATTACCTAAGCATGGTTAGGTTATTTTATGCAAAGTGTGCGAGAAAAGTGAAGCTAGATTAGTATGTCGCGTCACCAGTCTCTTTAACACGTTGTTCCGATTACCTAAGCATGGTTAGGTTATATTACGCAAAGTGTGCGTGAGAAGTGACACTAGATTTGTACGTCGCGACTCAAGTCTCTTTAACGTGTCAGTCAGATTACCTAAGCATGGTTAGGTTATATTAAGCAAAGTGTGCGTGAAAAGTGACGCTCGATTTGTATGTCGCATCTCAAGTCTGTTTAATGCATCGTTTTCGATTACCATGCTTATGTATCATCACAAGTCTCTCAAAAGCGTCGTTCCGATCTAGATTAGTATGTCGTGTCCCAAGTTTCTTTAATGCGTCGTTCGGATTACCTAAGCACGGTTAGGTTATTTTACACAAAGTGTGCGTGAAAAGGGAAGATAGATTAGTATGTCGCCTCACCAGTCTTTTTAACACGTCTTTCCGATTACCTAAGCCTGGTTAGGTTATATTATGCAAAGTGTGCGTGAAATGTGACGCTAGATTAGTATGAGTCTAAAGTCTCTTTAACGTGTCAGTCCGATTACCTAAGTATGGTTAGGTAATATTACGCAAAGTGTGCGTGAAAAGTGATGCTCGATTTGTATGTCGCATCTCAAGTCTCTTTAATGCATCGTTTTTCGATTACCATGCTTATGTCGGGTCAAAAGTCTCTTAAACGCGTCGTTCAGATTACCCATGGTTAGGTTGTATTACGCAAAGTGTGGGTGCAAAGTTACGCTAGATTAGTATGTCGCGTTTCAAGTCTCTTTAACGCGTCGTTCGGATTACCGAACCATGGTTAGGTTATATTATGCGAAGTGTGCGTGAAAAGTGCAGCTAGATTAGTATGTCGCGTCACCGGTCTTTTTAACACGTCATTCCGATTTCCTAAGCATATTTAGGTTATATTATGAAAGTGTGCGTGAAAAGTGACGCTAGATTATTAATATGTCGCGTCTCAAGTCTCTCTAACGCGTTGTTCCGATTACCTAAGCATGGTTAGGTAATATTACGCAAAGTGTGCGTGCAAAGTATAGCTAGATTAGTATGTCGCGTCTCAAGTCTTTTTAGTGCAGCATTCGGATTACCTAAGCATGGTTAGGCTATATTACGCAAAGTGTGCGTGAAAAGTTAAGCTAGATTAGTATCTCGCGTCACCAGTCTCTTTAACACGTCGTTCCGATTACCTAAGCATGATTAGGTTATATTACACAAAGTGTGCGTGAAAAGTGACGCTAGATTAATATGTCGCCTCTCAAGTCTCTTTAATGCGTCGTTTTGATTACCATGATTATGCGCGTCACAAATCTCTTTAACGCGTCATTCCGATTACCTAAGCACGGTTAGGTTATATTACCGGAAGTGTGCGTTAATAGTGACGCTAGATTACAATGTCACATCACAAGTCTTTTAACAAGTCGTTCTAGATACCTAAGCATGGTTAGGTTATACTACGCAAAGTGTGCGTGAAAAGTGACGCTAGATTAGTATGTCGGGTCACAAGTCTCTGCAATGCGTCGTTCTGATTGCCTAAGCATGGCTAGGTTATATTGCGCAAAGTGTGCGTGAAAAATGACATTAGATTAGTATGTCGCGTCACAAGTCTCTTTAACGCGTCGTTCCGATTAGCTAAACACGGTATGGATATATTACGCAAAGTGTGCGTGAAAAGTGATGCTAGATTATAATGTCACGTCTTAAGTCTCTTTAATGCTTCGTTTTGATTACCATGCTTATGTCGCTTCACAAGTCTCTATAACGAGTCGTTCTAGATACCTAAGCATGGTTAGGTTATATTACGGAAAGTGTGCGTTAAAAGTGACGCTAGATTGCTATGTCGCGTCACAAGTCTCTTTTTCGCGTCGTTTCGATTACCCATGGTTAGGTTATATTACGCAAAGTGTGCTTGAAAAATGACTCTAGATTACTATGTCGCGTCTCAAGTCTTTATAACGCGTCGTTTCAATTACCATGCTTATGTCGCGTTATAAGTCTCTCAAACGCGTCGTTCCGATTGCCTTAGCATGGTTAGGCTATATTATGCAAAGTGTGCGTGAAAGGTGACGCTGGATTAGAATGTCGCGTCTCAAGTCTCTTTAACGCGTCGTTTCGATTACCATGCTTATGTCGGGTCACAATTCTCTCTAGCGCGTCATTCGGATTATCTAAGAATGGTTAGGTTATATTACGCAAAGTGTGCGTTAAAGGTGACGCTAGATTAGTATGTCCCGTCACTTTGCGTCACTTTTCACGCACACTTTGCGTAATATAACCTAACAATGCTTAGGTAATAGGAACAGCGCGTTAGTGAGACTTGTAACGCGACATAGGCGTGGTAATTGAAATGACGCGTCAAAGAGACTTGAGACGCGAACATACGAATCTAGCGTCACTTTTCACGCACATTTTCCGTAATATAAACTAACCATACTTAGTTAATCGAACGACGCGTTAATGAGACTTAGGACGCGACATTATAATCTAGCGTCACTTTTCACGTACACTTTGCATAATATAACCTAACCATGCTTAGGTAATCGAAACGACGAGTTAAAGAGACTTGAGACGCGACATACTAATCTAGCGTCACTTTTCACGCACACTTTGCGTAATAAAACCTAACCATGCTTAGGTAATCGGAACGACACGTTAGAGAGACTTGTGAAGCGACATACTAATCTAGCGTCACTTTTCACGCACACTTCGCGTAATATAACCTAACCATGCTGAAGTAAACGGACCGACGCGTTAAAGATACTTGAGACGCGACATACTAATCTAGCATCACTTTTCACGCACCCTTTGCGTAATATAACCTGACCATGCTTAGGTAATCGGAACAACGAGTTAAAAGACTTGCGACGCGACATACTAATCTAGCGTCACATTTCACGCACACTTTGCGTAATATAACCTAACTATGCTTAGGTAATCGGAAAGACAAGTTAAAGAGACTTTTGACGCGACATACTAATCTAGCGTCACTTTTCACGCACACCTTGCGTAATATAACCTAACCATGCTTAGGTAATTGAAACGACAAGTCAAAGAGGCTTGTGACGCTACATACTAATCTAGCATCACATTTCAAGCACATTTTGCGTAATATAACCTAACTATGCTTAGGTAATCTGAACGACGGGTTAAAGAGACTTGTAACATGACATACTAATCTAGCATCACTGTTTACGCACACTTTGTGTAATATAATCTACCCATGCTTAGGTAATCGGAACGACGCGTACATAGTAATCTAGCGTCACTTTTAACTCACTTTTCGTAATATAACCTAAAGCTTAGGTAGTCGGAAAGACGCGTTAGAGAGACTTGTGACGCGTAAAAGAGACTTGAGATGTGAGATACTACTAATCTAGCGTCACTTTTCACGCACACTTTGCGTAATATAACCTAACCATGCTTAGGTAATCGGAACGACGCGTTAAAGAGACTTGTGACGCGACATAGTAATCTAGCGTCACTTTTAACTCACACTTTCCGTAATATAACCTAACGCTTTGGTAATCGGAACGACGCGTTAGAGAGACTTGTGACGCGACACATGCATGGTAATCAAAACGACGCGTTACAAAAACTTGAGACGCTACATACTAATCTAGCGTCACTTTTCACTCACACTTTGCGTAATATAACCTAACCATGCTTAGGTAATCGGAACGACGCGTTAGTGAGACATGTGACGCGAAATAAGCATGGTAATTGAAACGATGCGTTAAAGAGACTTGAGATGCGACATTCTAATCTAGCGTCACTTTTCACGCATACTTTGCGTAATATAACCTAATCATGCTTAGGTAATCGAAATGAAGCGTTAAAGAGACTAAAGAGGCGACATACTAATCTAGCGTCACTTTTCACGCACATTTTGCGTAATATAACCTAACCATGCTTAGGTAATCGGAACGATGCGCTAAAGAGACTTTTGAGGCGGCATAAGCATGGTAATTGAAACGACGCGTTAGTGAGACTTGTGACGCGAAATAAGCATGGTTATTGAAACGACGCGTTAAAAAGACTTGAGACACGACATACTAATCTAGCGTCACTTTTGACGCACACTTTGCGTAATATAACTAAACTATGCTTAGGTAATCGAAACGAAGCGTTAAAGAGACTTCAAATGTGACATACAAATCTAGAGTCACTTTTCACGCACATTTTGCGTAATATAACCTAACCATACTTAGTTAATCAGAACAACGCGTTGAAGAGACTTGACACGCGACATACTAATCTATCGTCACTTTTCACGCACACTTTGCATAATATAACCGAACCATGCTTAGGTAATCGGAACAACGCGTTAGAGAGACTTGTGACACGACATACTAACATAGAGTCACTTTTTACGCACACTTTGCGTAATATAACCGAACCATGCTTAGGTAATCGGAACAACGCGTTAGAGAGACTTGTGACACGACATACTAACATAGAGTCACTTTTTACACACACTTTGCGTAATATAACCAAACCATGCTTAGGTAATCGGAACGATGCGTTAAAGAGACTTGTGACGCGATATAGTAATCTAGCTTCACTTTGAACACACACTTTCCATTATATAACCTAACCATGCTTAGGTAATCGGAACGACGCGTTAGAGAGACTCGTGACGCGACATAAGCATGGTAATCTAAACGACGCATTAAAAAAACTTGTGACTCGACAAAGTAATCTAGCGTCCCTTTTTATGCACACTTTGCGTAATATAACCTAACCATGCTTAGGTAATCGGACTGACGCGTCAGAGAGACTTGTGACGCGACATAAGCATGGTAATTGAAACGACGCCTTAAAGATACTTGAGACGCGACATACTAATCTAACGTCACTTTGCACGCATACTTTGCGTAATATAACCTAAACATGCATAGGTAATTGGAACGGCGCGTTGTATTTGAAACGGCGCGTTAAAGAGACTTGAGACGTGACGTACTAATCTACCGTCACTTTTCACGCACACTTTGTGTAATATAACCTAACCATGCTTAGGTAATCAAAACTACGCGTAAATAAAACTTGTGATGCGACATACTAATCTAGCGTCACTTTTTCCGCACATTTTGCATACTATAACCTAACCATTCTTAGTTAATCGAAACGACGCGTTACTGAGACTTAAGACGCGATATACTAATCTAGCGTCACTTTTCACGCGCATTTTGCGTAATATAACCCATGCTTAGATTATCAGAACGACGCGTTAAAGAGACTTATGACGCGACATAAGCATGGTAATTGAAACGACGCGTTAAAGAGACTTGAGATGCGACACACTAATCTATTATCGCTTTTCATGCACACTCTTCGCAATATAACCTAACAATTTTTAGGTAATTGGAACGAGGCGATAGAGATACTTGTGACGCGACATAATCATGGTAATCGAAACGACGCGTTTAAGAGACTTGAGACGCGACATGCTAATCTAGCGTCACTTTTCACGCACACTTTGCGTAATATAACCTATCCATGCTCAGGTAATTAGAATGACGCGTTAAAGAGACTTGAGATGCGACATGCTAATCTACCGTCACTTTTCACGCACACTTTGCGTAATATAACCTAACCATGCTCAGGTAATCGAAACGACGTGTTAAAGAGACTTGAGATGCGACATACTTATCTAGCGTCACTTTTCACGCACACTTTGCGTAATATAACCCATGCTTGGACAGTCGGAACGACGCGTTAAAGAGACTTGTGACGCGGCATAACCATGGTAATTGAAATGACGTGTTAAAGAGACTTTAGATGCGACATACTAATCTATTGTCACATTTCACGCACACTCTGCGTAATATAACCTAACCATGCTTAGGTAATCGGAACGAGGTGTTAGAGTGATTTGTGACTTGACATAATCATGGTAATCGAAATGACATGTAAAAGAGACTTGAGACACGACATACTAATATAGCGTCACTTTCAAACACACCTTGCATAATACAACCGAACCATGCTTAGGTAATCGGAACGACGCGTTAGAGAGACTTGTGACGCGAGATAAGCTTGGTAATCGAAACGACACGTTAAAGAGACTTCAGACGCGACATACTAATCTACCGTCAATTTTCCTGCATAATTTGCGTAATTTAACCTAACCATGCATTGGTAATCGGAACGACGCGTTTAAAAGACTTCAGACGCGACATACTAATCTAGCATCACTCTTTACGTACTCTTTGCGTAGTATATCTTAAACATGCTTAGGTAATTGGAACGACGCGTCAAAAAGACTTGTGAATCGACATACTAATATAGCGTCACTTTTCACGCACACTTTGCGTAATATAACCTAACCATGCTTAGGTAATCGGAACGACGCGTTACAGAGACTTGTGACGTGACATAAGCATGGTAATTGAAACAACGCGTTACAGAGACTTGAGACGCGACATACTAATCTAGCTTCACTTTTCACGCACATTTGCGTAATATAACCAATCAATGCTTAGGTAATTAACGTGTGGTCCTGATTACCTTTGCTTAATATAACCTTACCATGCTTAGGTAATCGGATCGACGCGTTAAAGAGACTTGTGACGGGACATACTAATCTAGCGTCACTTTTAACGCACACTTTGCGTAAAATATAACCTAACCATTCTTAGGTAATCGGAACGACGCGTTAGAGAGAATTATGACCTGACATAAGCATGGTAATCGAAACAACGCGTTAACGAGACTTGAGACGCGACATACTAATCTAACGTCACTTTTCAAGCACACTTTGCGTAATATAACCTAACCATACTTAGGTAATCGGAACGAAGCGTAAAAGAGACTTGTGATGCGACATAATAATCATGCGTCACTTTTAACGCACACTTTCCTTAATATAACTTAACCATGCTTAGGTAATCGGAACGACGCGTTAGAGGGACTTGCGACGCGACATAAGCATGGTAATCAAAACGACGCATTAAAGAGACTTGAGACGCGACATATTAATCTAGCGTCACTATTCACGCACACTTTGCGCAATATAACCTAACCATGCTTAGGTAATCGGAACGACATTTTAAAGAAACTTGTGAGGCAACATACTAATCTAGCATCACTTTTCACGCACACTTTGCGTCACGTTAAAGCGACTTGAGACGCGACATACTAATCTAGCGTTACTTTTCACGCACACTTTGCGTAATATAACCTAACCATGTAAGGTAATCAGAACGACGTGTTAGAGAGACTTGTGACGCGACAAAAGCATGGTAATCGAAACGATGTGTCAGAGACACTTGAGACGCGACATAAAAATCTAGCGTCAGTTTTCACGCACACTTTGCGTAATATATCCTAACCATGCTTATTATGTATACAGAACAACACGTTAAAGAGTCTTTTGATGGGACATAGTAATCTAACGTCAGTTTTAACGCACACTTTCCTTAATATAACCTAACCATGCTTAGGTAATCGGAAGAACGTGTTAAAGAGACTTTTGATGCAACATCCAAATCTAGCGTCACTATTAACAAACACTTTTCGTAATATAACCTAACCATGTTAGGTAATCGAAACGCCGCGTTAGAGAGACTTGTGACGCTACATAAGCATGGTAATCGCAACGATGCATTAAAGAGACTTGAGACGCGACATACAAATCTAGCGTCACTTTTCGTGGACACTTTGCGTAATATAACCTAACCATGCTTAGGTAATCGGAACGACGCGTAAAAGAGACTTGTGACGGGACATACTAATCTAGCGTCACTTTTAACGCACACTTTGTGTAATATAGCCTAACCATGCTTAGGTAATTGGAATGACGCATTAAAAGGACTAGAGACGCTACATACTAATATAGCATCACTTTTCAAACACACTTTTTTTAATATAACCAAACCAAGCTGAAGTAATCGGACCGACGCGTTATACAGACTTGAGACACGACATACTAATCTAGCGTCACTTTTCACGCACAATTTGCATTATATAACCTAACCATGCTTAGGTAATCAGAACGACGCTTTATATAGACTTGAGACACGACATACTTATCTAGAGTCACTTTTTACGCACACTTTGCGTAATATAACCGAACCATGCTTAGGTAATCGGAACAACGCGTTAGAGAGACTTGTGACACGACATACTAACATAGAGTCACTTTTTACACACACTTTGCGTAATATAACCAAACCATGCTTAGGTAATCGGAACGATGCGTTAAAGAGACTTGTGACGCGATATAGTAATCTAGCTTCACTTTGAACACACACTTTCCATTATATAACCTAACCATGCTTAGGTAATCGGAACGACGCGTTAGAGAGACTCGTGACGCGACATAAGCATGGTAATCTAAACGACGCATTAAAAAAACTTGTGACTCGACAAAGTAATCTAGCGTCCCTTTTTATGCACACTTTGCGTAATATAACCTAACCATGCTTAGGTAATCGGACTGACGCGTCAGAGAGACTTGTGACGCGACATAAGCATGGTAATTGAAACGACGCCTTAAAGATACTTGAGACGCGACATACTAATCTAACGTCACTTTGCACGCATACTTTGCGTAATATAACCTAAACATGCATAGGTAATTGGAACGGCGCGTTGTATTTGAAACGGCGCGTTAAAGAGACTTGAGACGTGACGTACTAATCTACCGTCACTTTTCACGCACACTTTGTGTAATATAACCTAACCATGCTTAGGTAATCAAAACTACGCGTAAATAAAACTTGTGATGCGACATACTAATCTAGCGTCACTTTTTCCGCACATTTTGCATACTATAACCTAACCATTCTTAGTTAATCGAAACGACGCGTTACTGAGACTTAAGACGCGATATACTAATCTAGCGTCACTTTTCACGCGCATTTTGCGTAATATAACCCATGCTTAGATTATCAGAACGACGCGTTAAAGAGACTTATGACGCGACATAAGCATGGTAATTGAAACGACGCGTTAAAGAGACTTGAGATGCGACACACTAATCTATTATCGCTTTTCATGCACACTCTTCGCAATATAACCTAACAATTTTTAGGTAATTGGAACGAGGCGATAGAGATACTTGTGACGCGACATAATCATGGTAATCGAAACGACGCGTTTAAGAGACTTGAGACGCGACATGCTAATCTAGCGTCACTTTTCACGCACACTTTGCGTAATATAACCTATCCATGCTCAGGTAATTAGAATGACGCGTTAAAGAGACTTGAGATGCGACATGCTAATCTACCGTCACTTTTCACGCACACTTTGCGTAATATAACCTAACCATGCTCAGGTAATCGAAACGACGTGTTAAAGAGACTTGAGATGCGACATACTTATCTAGCGTCACTTTTCACGCACACTTTGCGTAATATAACCCATGCTTGGACAGTCGGAACGACGCGTTAAAGAGACTTGTGACGCGGCATAACCATGGTAATTGAAATGACGTGTTAAAGAGACTTTAGATGCGACATACTAATCTATTGTCACATTTCACGCACACTCTGCGTAATATAACCTAACCATGCTTAGGTAATCGGAACGAGGTGTTAGAGTGATTTGTGACTTGACATAATCATGGTAATCGAAATGACATGTAAAAGAGACTTGAGACACGACATACTAATATAGCGTCACTTTCAAACACACCTTGCATAATACAACCGAACCATGCTTAGGTAATCGGAACGACGCGTTAGAGAGACTTGTGACGCGAGATAAGCTTGGTAATCGAAACGACACGTTAAAGAGACTTCAGACGCGACATACTAATCTACCGTCAATTTTCCTGCATAATTTGCGTAATTTAACCTAACCATGCATTGGTAATCGGAACGACGCGTTTAAAAGACTTCAGACGCGACATACTAATCTAGCATCACTCTTTACGTACTCTTTGCGTAGTATATCTTAAACATGCTTAGGTAATTGGAACGACGCGTCAAAAAGACTTGTGAATCGACATACTAATATAGCGTCACTTTTCACGCACACTTTGCGTAATATAACCTAACCATGCTTAGGTAATCGGAACGACGCGTTACAGAGACTTGTGACGTGACATAAGCATGGTAATTGAAACAACGCGTTACAGAGACTTGAGACGCGACATACTAATCTAGCTTCACTTTTCACGCACATTTGCGTAATATAACCAATCAATGCTTAGGTAATTAACGTGTGGTCCTGATTACCTTTGCTTAATATAACCTTACCATGCTTAGGTAATCGGATCGACGCGTTAAAGAGACTTGTGACGGGACATACTAATCTAGCGTCACTTTTAACGCACACTTTGCGTAAAATATAACCTAACCATTCTTAGGTAATCGGAACGACGCGTTAGAGAGAATTATGACCTGACATAAGCATGGTAATCGAAACAACGCGTTAACGAGACTTGAGACGCGACATACTAATCTAACGTCACTTTTCAAGCACACTTTGCGTAATATAACCTAACCATACTTAGGTAATCGGAACGAAGCGTAAAAGAGACTTGTGATGCGACATAATAATCATGCGTCACTTTTAACGCACACTTTCCTTAATATAACTTAACCATGCTTAGGTAATCGGAACGACGCGTTAGAGGGACTTGCGACGCGACATAAGCATGGTAATCAAAACGACGCATTAAAGAGACTTGAGACGCGACATATTAATCTAGCGTCACTATTCACGCACACTTTGCGCAATATAACCTAACCATGCTTAGGTAATCGGAACGACATTTTAAAGAAACTTGTGAGGCAACATACTAATCTAGCATCACTTTTCACGCACACTTTGCGTCACGTTAAAGCGACTTGAGACGCGACATACTAATCTAGCGTTACTTTTCACGCACACTTTGCGTAATATAACCTAACCATGTAAGGTAATCAGAACGACGTGTTAGAGAGACTTGTGACGCGACAAAAGCATGGTAATCGAAACGATGTGTCAGAGACACTTGAGACGCGACATAAAAATCTAGCGTCAGTTTTCACGCACACTTTGCGTAATATATCCTAACCATGCTTATTATGTATACAGAACAACACGTTAAAGAGTCTTTTGATGGGACATAGTAATCTAACGTCAGTTTTAACGCACACTTTCCTTAATATAACCTAACCATGCTTAGGTAATCGGAAGAACGTGTTAAAGAGACTTTTGATGCAACATCCAAATCTAGCGTCACTATTAACAAACACTTTTCGTAATATAACCTAACCATGTTAGGTAATCGAAACGCCGCGTTAGAGAGACTTGTGACGCTACATAAGCATGGTAATCGCAACGATGCATTAAAGAGACTTGAGACGCGACATACAAATCTAGCGTCACTTTTCGTGGACACTTTGCGTAATATAACCTAACCATGCTTAGGTAATCGGAACGACGCGTAAAAGAGACTTGTGACGGGACATACTAATCTAGCGTCACTTTTAACGCACACTTTGTGTAATATAGCCTAACCATGCTTAGGTAATTGGAATGACGCATTAAAAGGACTAGAGACGCTACATACTAATATAGCATCACTTTTCAAACACACTTTTTTTAATATAACCAAACCAAGCTGAAGTAATCGGACCGACGCGTTATACAGACTTGAGACACGACATACTAATCTAGCGTCACTTTTCACGCACAATTTGCATTATATAACCTAACCATGCTTAGGTAATCAGAACGACGCTTTATATAGACTTGAGACACGACATACTTATCTAGCGTCACTTTTTACGCACACTTTGCGTAATATAACCTAACCATGCTTAGGTAATCGGAACGACGCGTAAAAGAGACTTGAGATACGGCATACTAATATAGCATCACTTTGCACGCACACTTTGCATAATATAACCTAGCCATGCTTAGGTAATAGGAACGACGCGTTAGAAAGACTTGTGACGCGTCATAAGCATGGTAATCTAAACAACGCGTTTAAGTAACTTGAGACGCGACATACTAATCCAGCGTCACTTTTCACGCACAGTTTGCGTAATATAACCTAACCATGCTTAGGTATTCGGAGCGACGCGTTAGAGAGACTTGTTACGTGACATAAGCATGGTAATCGAAACGACGCGTTATAGAGACTTGAGACGCGACATACTAATCTAGCGTATCTTTTCACGCACACGTTGAGTAATATAACCTAACCATGCTTAGATAATCGGTACGACGCGTTAAAGAGACTTGAGACGCGACATACTAATCTAGCATCACTTTTCAAGCATACTTTTTGTAATATAAACTAACCATGCTGAAGTAATTGGACTAACGCGTTAGTGACTTGAGACGCGACATACTATTCTAGAGTAACTTTTCACGCATACTTTGCGTAATATAACCTAACCATGTTTAGGTAATCGGAACGACGCGTTAAAGAGACTTGAGACGCGACATACGAATATAGCGTCACATTTTACGCACAGTTTGCGTGATATAACCTAACCATGCATAGCTAATCAGAACGACGCGTTAGAGAGACTTGTGGCGCGACATAAGTATTGTAATAAAATTGATGCGTTAAAGACACTTGAGACGCGACATACTAATCTACCGTCACTTTTTACGCACACTTTGCATAATATAATCTAACCATGCATAGGTAATCCAAATGACATGTTAAATAGACTTGATATGCGACATACTAATCTAGCATCACTTTTCCCGCACACTTTTTGTTATATAACCTAACCATGTTGAAGTAATCGGACCAACGCGTTAAAGAGACTTAAGACGCGACATATTATCTAGCGTTACTTTTCAAGCGCACTTTGCGTAATATAACCTAACCATGCTTAGGTAATGGAAACGACGCGTTAAAGAGACTTGAGACACGACATACTAATCTAGCGTCACTTTTCACGCACACTTTGCGTAATATAACCTAACCATGCAGTAACTAGAACGGCGCGTTAAAGACACTTGAGGCGCGACATACTAATTTATTGTCACTTTTCTCGCACACTTTGCGTAATATAACCTAACCATGCTTAGGTAATAAGAACGATCCGCTAGAGATACTTGTGACTCGACATAAGCATGGTAATCGAAATGACGCGCTAAAGAGACTTGAGAAGCGACATACTAATCTAGCGTCACTTTTTACGCACATTTTGCGTAATATAACCTAACATTGCTTAGGTAATCAGAACGACGCGTTAAAGAGACTTGTGACGCGACATACTAATCTAGCGTCACTTTCAACATACACTTTGCGTAATATAACCTAACCATGCATTGGTAATCCGAACGATGCGTTAGAGAGACTTGTGACGCGACATACTAATCTAGCGTCACTTTTCACGCACACTTTGCGTAATATAACCTCACCATGCTTAGGTAATCAAAACGACGCGTTACAAAGACTTGAGACGCGACATACAAATCTATTGTCACTTTTTGCGCACACTTTGTGTAATAAAACCTAATCATGCTTAGGTAATCAGAACGACGCGTTACAAAGACTTGAGACGCGACATACTAATCTAGCGTCACTTTTCACGCACACTTTGCGTAATATAACCTAGCCATGCTTAGGTAATCGTAACGACGCGTTAAAGATACTTCTTGATGCACGACATTCTAATCTATTGTCACTTTTCGCGGACACTTTGCCCAATATAACCTAACGATGCTTATGTAATCAAAACGACACGTTGGAGAGACCTGAGATGCGACATACTAATCTAGCATCACTTTTCACGCACACTTTGCGTAATATAACCTAACCATGCTTAGGTAATCGAAACGACACGTGATAAAGACTTGAGACGCGACATACTATCTATTGTCACTTTTAGCGCACACTTTGTGTAATATAACCTAACCATGCTTGGGTAATCGGAACGACGCGTTATAGAGACATGTGAGGCGACATACTAATCTAGCGTCACTTTTCACGCACACATAGCGTCGTACTAGCCATGCTTATAGGTAATAGGAACGACGCGACATACTAATCTATTGTCATTTTCAGACATTTTTTGTATATAACCTAACCATTCTTAGGTAATCGGAACGACGCGTTAGAGAGACTTTTGAAGCGACATAAGCATGGTAATCGAAAAGACGCATTGAAGAGACTTGAGACGCGACATACCAATTTAGTGTCACTTCTTATGCACACTTTGTGTAATACAACCTTACCATGGATAGATAATCGGAACGACACGTAAAAGAAACCTGAGACGCGACATACTAATCTAGCATCACGTTTCACACACACTTTTCATAAAATAAACTAACCATGCTGAAGTAATCGGATTGGCGCGTTAAAGAGACTTGAGAAGCAACATACTTATCAAGCGTCCATTTTCACGCACACTTTGTGTAATATAACCAAACCATGCTTAGGTAATCGGAACGACGCGTTAAAGAGACTTGCAATGCGACATACTTATCTAGCGTCACTTTTGACGCACACTTTGCGTAATATAACCGAACCATTCTTAGGTAATCAGAACGACGCGTTAAAGAGACTTGTAACACGACATACTAATCTAGCATAACTTTTCACGCACGCTTTTCATAATATAACCTTGCCATGCTTAGGTAATCGGAACGACACGTTAAAGAGACTTGAGGCTTGACATACTAATCTATTGTCACTTTTCACGGACACTTTGCGTAATATAACCTAACCATGCTTAGGTAATCAGAACGACGCGTTAGAGAGACTTGTGACGCGACATAAGCATGGTAATCAAACGACGGGTGAAAGAGACTTGAGATGCGACATACTAATCTAGCGGCACTTTTTACGCACACTTTGCGTAATATAACCTAACCATGCTTAGTTTATCGGAACGACGCGTCAAAGAGACTTGAGATGCGACAGACTAATCTAGTTTCACTTTTTACGCACTCTTTGAGTAATATAACCTAACCATGCTTAGGTAACAAGAACGACGCTTTCAAAAGACTTGAGATGCGACATACTAGTCTAGCGTCACTTTTCACACACACTTTGCGTAATATAACCTAACCATGCTTAGATAATCGGAACGACGTGTTGGAGAGACTTGTGACGTAACATAAGCATGGCAATCGAAATGACACGTAAAGAGACTTGAGAGGTGACATACTAATCTAGCGTCACTTTTTACGCACACTTCGCGTAATATAACCTAACCATGCTTACGTAATCAGAACGACGCGTTAAAAAGACTTGAGACGCGACATACTAATCTAGCGTCACTTTTCACGCACACTTTGCGTAATATAACCTAACCATGCTTAGGTAATCGGAACGACGCGTTAGAGAGACTTGAGACGCGACATATTAATCTAGCGTCACTTTTCACGCACACTTTGCGTAATATAACCTAACCATGCTTAGGTAATCGGAACGACGCGTTAGAGAGACTTGAGACGCGACATATTAATCTAGAGTCACTTTTCACGCACGCTTTGCATAATATAACCTAACTATGCTTAGGAAATCGGATTAAAAAGACCGGTGACGCGACATACTAATCTAGCTTCACTTTTCACGCACACTTTGCGTCATATAACCTAATCATGCTTAGGTAATCAAAACGACGCGTTAAAGTTGAGACGCAAAATACTAATCTAGTGCCATTTTTCAAGCACACTTTGCGTAATATAACCTAACCATGCTCAGGTAATCGGAACGACGCAATAGAGAGACTTGTGACGTGACATAAGCATGGTAATCGAAACGACGCGTTAAATAGACTTGAGACGCAACATACTAATCT
Source organism: Mercurialis annua (assembly GCF_937616625.2). Taxonomy (NCBI): domain Eukaryota; kingdom Viridiplantae; phylum Streptophyta; class Magnoliopsida; order Malpighiales; family Euphorbiaceae; genus Mercurialis; species Mercurialis annua. The sequence continues at coordinate 26,976,331 of NC_065574.1, read as the reverse complement.
AGCGTAAATTTTCACGCACACATTGCATAATATAGCTTAAACATGCTTAGGTAATCGGAACGACGCGTTGCAAAGACTTGTGACGCGACATACTAATCTACCGTCACTCTTCACGCACACTTTGCGTAATATAACCTAACCATGCTTAGTAATCGGAACGACGTGTTAAAAAGTCTTGTGATGCGACATAGTTATCTAGCGTCATTTTTAAGGCACACTTTCCGTAATATAACCTAACCATGATTAGGTAATCCGAACGACGCGTTTGAGAGATTTGTGACATGTATAAGCATGGTAATTAAAACTACGCATTAAAGAGACTTGAGACACGACATATTAATCTAGCGTCACTTTTCACGCACACTTTGCGTAATATTACCTAACCATGTTTAGGTAATCGGAACGACGTGTTAATGAGACTGGTGACGCGACAAACTAATCTAGCTTCACTTTTCACGCACACTTTGCGTAATGTAACCTAACCATGCTTAGGTAATCCGAATGACACGTTAAAGAGACTTGAAACGCGACATACTAAACTAGCGTTACTTTGCACGCACACTTTGCGTAATATAACATAACCATGCATAGGTAATCGGAATGACGCGTTTGAAAGACTTGTGACGCGACATAAGCATGGTAATCGAAAACGATGTATTAAAGAGACTTGAGACGCGACATAAAAATTGAGCGTCACTTTTCACGCGCACTTTGCGTAAGATAACATAACCATGCTTAGGTAATCGGACTGACACGTTAAAGAGACTTGAGACACGACATACTAATCTAGCGTCACTTTTCACGCACACTTTTCGTATCATAACCTAACCATGCTTAGTAATCGGAACGACGCGCTAAAAAGACTTGTGACCCGTATACGAATTTATAGTCACTTTTCATGCACACTTTGCGTAATATAACCTAACCATGCTTCGGTAATCAAACGACGCGTTAGAGAGACTTGTGACGCGATCAAAACGACGGGTTAGAGAGACTTGAGATGCGTCATTCTAATCTAGCGTCACTTTTCACGCACACTTTGCGTAATATAACCTAACTATGCTTAGATAATTGGAACGATGCCATAAAGAGACTTGTGACATGACATACTAATCTAGCGTCACTTTTCACGCACACGTTGCGTAATATAACCTAACCATGCTTAGGTAATCAAAATGACGCGTTAAAGTTGAGACGCGAAATACTAATCTAGCATCATTTTTCGAGCACACTTTGCGTCATATAACCTGACCATGCTCAGGTAATCGGAACGACGCAATAGAGAGACTTGTGACGCGATATAAGCATGGTAATCGAAACGACGCGTTAAATAGACTTGAGACGCAACATACTAATCTAGCGTCACTTTTCACGCACACTTTGTGTAATACAACCTAACCATGCTGAGGTAATCGGAACTACGTGTTAAAGACACTGGTGACGCGACATACTAATATAGCTTCACTTTTCACGCACACTTTGTGTAATATAACCTAACCATGCTTAGGTAATCCGAACTACGCGTTAAAGAGACTTGAGACACTACAGACTAATCTAGCGTTACTTTGCACGCACACTTTGCGTTATATAACCTAACCATGCTTAGGTAATCGGAACAACGTGTTTGAGAGACTTGTGACGCGACATAAGCATGGTAATCGAAAACGATATTAAAGAGACTTGAGACGCGACATACAAATCAAGCGTCACTTTTCACACACACTTTGCGTAATATAACCTAACCATGCTTAGGTAATCGGACTGACACGTTAAAGAGACTCGAGACGAGACATACTAATCTAGCGTCACTTTTTCACGCACACTTTGCGTAATATAACCTAACCATGTTTAGGTAATCGGAACGACGTGTTAATGAGACTGGTGACGCGACAAACTAATATAGCTTCACTTTTCACGCACACTTTGCGTAATATAACCTAACCATGCTTAGGTAATCCGAACGACGCGTTAAAGAGACTTGAGATGCAACATACTAATCTAGCGTTACTTTGCACGCACACTTTCCGTAATATAACCTAACCATGTTTAGGTAATCGCAATGACGAGTTTGAGAGACTTGTGACTCGACATAAGCATGGTAATCGAAAACGATGCATTAAAGAGACTTGAGACGCGACATAAAAGTCGAGCGTCACTTTTCACGTACACTTTGCGTAAGATAACCTAACCATGCTTAGGTAATCGGACTGACACGTTAAAGAGACTTGAGACGCGACATACTAATCTAGCGTCACTTTTCACGCACACGCTTAGATAATTGGAACGATGCGATAAAGAGACATGTGACATGACATACTAATCTAGCATCACTTTTCATGCACACTTCGCGTAATATAACCTAACCATGCTTAGTGAATCAAAACGTCGCGTAAAAGAGAGTTGATACACGACATACTAATCTAGCGTCATTTTTCACGCACACTTTGCGTAATATAACGTAACCATGCTTAGGTAATCGGAACGACGCAATAGAGAGATTTGTGACGCGACATAAGCATGGTAATCGAAACGACGCGTAAAAATAGACTTTAGACGCAACATATCTAGCGTCACTTTTCACGCACACATTGCATAATATAGCCTAATCATGCTTAGGTAATCGGAACGACGCGTTAGAGAGACTTGAGACGCGACATACTAATCTAGCGTCACTTTTTACGCACACAATGCATAATATAACCTAAACATGCTTATGTAATCGGAACGACGAGTAAAAGAGACTTATGATGGGATATACTAATCTAGCGTCACTTTTCACTCACACTTTGCGTAATATAACCTAACCATGCTTAGGCGATCGGAACGACGCGTTGCAGAGACTTATGACCTGACATACTAATCTAGCGTCACTTTTCACTCACACTTAGCGTAACATAACCTAACCATGCTTAGGTAATCGGAACGACGTGTTAAAAAAGACTTGTGATGCAACATTAGCGGCATTTTTAACGCACACTTTCCATAATATAACCTAACCATGCTTAGGTAATCGGAACGACGCGTTTGAGAGATTTATGACGCGCAAAAGCATGGTAATCAAAACGACCCATTAAAGAGACTTGAGATGCGACTTTAATCTAGCGTCACTTTTCACGCACACTTTGCGTAATATAACCTAACCATGCTTTGGTAATCGGACTGACACGTTAAAGAGACTTGAGACGCGACATACTAATCTAGCGTCACTTTTCATGCACACTTTGCGTAATATAACCTAACCATTCTTAGGTAATAGGATCGACGCGTTAAAGAGAGTTGTGGAACCTAACCATTCTTAGGTAATTGGAACGACGCGTTAGAGAGAATTGTGAACTTAACCATGCTTAGGTAATCGGAACGACGCGTTAAAAAGACTTGTGACGTCGACATACTAATTTAGAGTCATTTTCATGCACACTTTGCGTAATATAACCTAACCATGCTTCGGTAATCGGAACGACGCGTTAGAGAGACTTGGGACGCTATCGAAACGACGCGTTATAGAGACTTGAGATGCGACATACTAATCTAGCGTCACTTTTCACGCACGCTTTGCGTAATATAACCTAACCATGCTTAGATAATTGGAACGATGCGCTAAAGAGAGTTGATACGCGACATAGTAATCTAGCGTCATTTTTCACGCACACTTTGCGTAATATAACCTAACCATGCTTAGGTAATCGGAAAGACGCAATAGAGAGACTTGTGACGCGGCATAAGCATAGTAATAGAAACGATGCAATAGAGAGACTTGTGACGCGGCATAAGCATAGTAATAGAAACGACGCGTTAAATAGTCTTTAGACGCAACATATCTAGCGTCACTTTTCACGCACACATTGCATAATATAGCCTAAACATGCTTAGGTAATCGGAACGACGCGTTAGAGATATTTGTGACGCGCATAAGCATGGCAATCAAAACGACGCATTAAAGAGACTTGAGACGTGACATATTAATATAGCGTCACTTTTCACGCACACTTTGCGTAATATAACCTAACCATGCTTAGGTAATCCAAACGACGCGTTAAAGAGACTTGAGACGCTACATACTAATCTAGCGTTACTTTGCACGCACACTTTGCGTAATATAACCTAACCATGCTTAGGTAATCGGAACAACGTGTTTGAGAGACTTGTGACGCGACAGAAGCATGGTAATCGAAAACGATGCATTTAAGAGACTTGAGACGCGACATATTAATATAGCGTCACTTTTCACGCACACTTTGCGTAATATAACCTAACCATGCTTAGGTAATCCGAACAACGTGTTTGAGAGACGTGTGACGCGACATACAAATCAAGCGTCACTTTTCACGCACACTTTGTGTAATATAACCTAACCATGATTAGGTAATCGGACTGACACGTTAAAGAGACTCGAGACGCGACATACTAATCTAGCGTCACTTTTTACGCACACTTTGCGTAATATAACCTAACTATGCTTAGGTAATCGGAACGACGTGTTAAAGAGACTGGTGACGCGACGTACTAATCTAGCTTCACTTTTCACGCACATTTTGCGTAATATAACCTAACCATGCTTAGGTAATCGGAACAACGCGTTTGAGAGACTTGTGACGCGACATAAGCATGGTAATCGAAAACGATGCATTAAAGAGACTTGAGTCGTGACATACAAATCGAGCGTAACTTTTCATGCACACTTTGCGTAATTTAACCTAACCATGCTTAGTTAATCGGATCGACGCGTTAAAGAGACTTTTGACGGGTCATACTAATCTAGCGTCACTTTTAACGCACACTTTGCGTAATATAATGTAACCATGCTTAGGTAATCGGAACGACAAAATAGAGAGACTTGTGTCGCGACATAAGCATGGTAATCGAAACAACGCGTTAAATAGACTTTAGATGCAACATTCTAATCTAGCGTCACTTTTCACGCACACATTGCATAATATAGCCTAAACATGCTTAGGTAATCGAAAAACGGGTTAGACAGACTTGTGACGCGATATAGTAATCTAGCGTCACATCTCACGCACACTTTGCATAATATAACCTAACCATGCTTAGGTAATCCGAACAACGTGTTTGAGAGACTTGTGACGCGACATAAGCATGGTAATTAAAAACGATTCATTAAAGAGTCTTGAGACGCGACATACAATTCAAGCGTCACTTTTCACGCACACTTTGCGTAATATAACCTAATCATGCTTAGGTAATCGGACTGACACGTTAAAGAGACTCGAGACGAGACATACTAATCTAGCGTCACTTTTTACGCACACTTTGCGTAATATAACCTAACCATGCTTAGGTAATCGGACTGACACGTTAAAGAGACTCGAGACGCGACATAATCTAGCGTCACTTTTTACGCACACTTTGCGTAAAATAACCTAACCATGCTTAGGTAATCGGAACGACGTTTTAAAGAGACTGGTGACGCGACGTACTAATCTAGATTCACTTTTCACGCACATTTTGCATAATATAACCTAACCATGCTTAGGTAATCCGAACAACGTGTTTAAGAGACTTGTGACGCGACATAAGCATGGTAATTAAAAACGATGCATTAAAGAGACTTGAGACGCGACATACAATTCAAGCGTCACTTTTCACGCACACTTTGCGTAATATAACCTAACCATTATTAGGTAATCGGACTGACACGTTAAAGAGACTCGAGACGCGACATACTAATCTAGCGTCACTTTTTACGCACACTTTGCGTAATATAAACTAACTATGCTTAGGTAATCGGAACGACGTGTTAAAGAGACTGGTGACGCGACGTACTAATCTAGCTTCACTTTTCACGCACATTTTGGTAAATAACCTAACCATGCCTAGGTAATCGGAACAACGCGTTTGAGAGACTTGTGACGCGACATAAGCATGGTAATCGAAAACGATGCATTAAAGAGACTTGAGTCGTGACATACAAATCGAGCGTAACTTTCATGCACACTTTGCGTAATATAACCTAACCATGCTTAGGTAATCGGATCGACGCGTTAAAGAGACTTGTGACAGGACATACTAATCTAGCGTCACTTTTAACGCACACTTTGCGTAATATAACCTAACCATGCTTAGGTAATCGGAACGACGAAATAGAGAGACTTCTGTCGCGACATAAGCATGGTAATCGAAACAACGCGTTAAATAGAATTTAGATGCAACATTCCAATCTAGCGTCACTTTTCACGCACACATTGCATAATATAGCCTAAACATGCTTAGGTAATCGAAACTACGCGTTAGAGAGACTTGTGACGCGATATAGTAATCTAGCGTCACTATTCACGCACATTTTGCATAATATAACCTAACCATGCTTAGGTAATCCGAACAACGTGTTTGAGAGACTTGTGACGCGACATAAGCATGGTAATTAAAAACGATGCATTAAAGAGACTTGAGACGCGACATACAATTCAAGCGTCACTTTTCACGCACACTTTGCGTAATATAACCTAATCATGCTTAGGTAATCGGACTGACACGTTAAAGAGACTCGAGACGAGACATACTAATCTAGCGTCACTTTTTACGCACACTTTGCGTAATATAACCTAACCAATTTTTAGGTAATCGGAACGACTTTTTAAAGAGAGTGGTGACGCGACGTACTAATCTAGATTCACTTTTCACGCACACTTTGCGTAATATAACCTAACCATGCCTAGGTAATCGGAACAACGCGTTTGAGAGACTTGTGACGCGACATAAGCATGGTAATCGAAAACGATGCATTAAAGAGACTTGAGACGCGACATACAAATCGAGCGTAACTTTTCATGCACACTTTGCGTAATATAACCTATCCATGCTTAGGTAATCGGATCGACTCGTTAAAGAGACTTGTGACGGGACATACTAATCTAGCGTCACTTAGGTAATTGGAACGACGCGTTAGAGAGAATTGTGACCCGACATAAGTATGGTAATCGAAACGACGCGTTAAAGAGACTTGAGACGCGACATACTAATCTAGCATCACTTTTCATGCACACATTGCATAATATAGCTTAACCAAAATATGGTAATCGAGACAACGCATTATAGAGACCTGAGACGCGACATACTAATCTAGAATAAGCTAACAATATAGGTAATCGGAACGACGCGTAAAAGAGACTTGTGATGCGACATAGTAATCTAGCGTCACTTTTAACGCACACTTTCCTTAACATATCCTAACCATGCTTAGGTAATCGAAACGACGCGTTAGAGAGACTTGAGACGCGACATACTAAACTAGCGTTACTTTTCATGCCATGCTTAGGTAATTAGAACGACGCGTTAAGGAGACTTGTGATGCGACATATTAATGTAGCGTCTCTTTTAACGCACACTTTCCGTAATATAACCTAACCATGCTTAAGGTAATCGGAACGACGCGTTAGAGAGACTTGTGACGCGACATTAGCATGGTAATCGAAACAAAGCATTAAAGAGACTTGAGACGCGACATTATAATCTAGCATCACTTTTCACACAAACTTTGCATAATATAACCTTACCATGCATAGGTAATCGGAACGACACGTTAAAAAGACTTGTGAAACGACATACTAATCTAGCGTCACTTTTCACGCACACTTTGCGTAATATAACTTAACCATGCTTAGGTAATCAGAACGACGCGTTAAAAAGACTTGTGACCCGGCATACTAATTTAGAGTCACTTTTCATACACTTTGCGTAATATAACCTAACCATGCTTCGGTAATTGGAACGATGCATTAGAGCGACTTGTGACGCAATCGAAACGACGCGTTATAGAGACTTGAGACGCGACATACTAATCTAGCGTCATTTTTCACGCACAATTTGCGTATAATAACCTAACTATGCTTAGATAATTGGAACGATACGATAAAGAGACTTGTGAAATGACATACTAATCTAGCGTAACTTTTCAAGCACACTTTGCGTAATATAACCTAACCATGCTTAGGTAATCAAAACGACGCGTTAAAGAGTTGAGACGCGACATACTAATCTAGCGTCATTTTTCACGCACACTTTGTGTAATATAACCTAACCATGCTTAGGTAATCGGAACGACGCAATAGAGACTTCTGACGCGACATAAGCATGGTAATCGAAACGACGCGTTAAATAGACTTGAGACGCAACATACTAATCTAGCGTCACTTTTCACGCACACATTGCATAATATAACCTAAACATGCGTATGTAATCGTAACGACGCGTTAGAGAGACTTGTGACACGATATCCTAATCTAGCGTCACTTTTCACACACACTTTGTGTAATATAACCTAACCATGCTTAGGCAATCGGAACGACGCGTTGCAGAGACTTGTAACGTGACATACTAATCTAGCGTCACTTTTAACGCACACTTTGCGTAATAGGGGGCATCCTTGGTGGCGAAATTGGAAGGCCAGATGAAGGAATCCGAGGACCGGCGTGCTGAGGACCTAGGGGTTTTGGAGTCTTTGCGAAAAGACGTTGGTCGTCTGGACCCCGAGAAGGCTGCTGAAAAGGAGGACTTTTCGAAGCAGCTTGCCGACGTAACTCGTCGGAATGAACTCGCCAGCAAAGGGCTCCGGGATATCGTGGCCGATCAGAAGAAATAGCTGGAGGAAGCCACCAAGCGAGATGGGGATGCGGAGGCTAAAGTTGCCGAGGTGGCTGCTCGGGAAGAGGATCTTTATGAGGATTTCCGACGGATGCTGTATGTCGGAAAGGTCCAGGTTGGCGAGTACGTGAAAGGCCGGTTCGGGGCTGATGCCGATGTGTCGGATTTCAAGCTAGACGTCCTGGAGTTACACCGTCAGGCCAAAGAGCTGCCTGAAGATTATGATATGCCCGCGGATATCGAGGACTATCTTGCTGATGACCAGGATCAAGCCCCGAATTAGGATAGCTTGTCTTTGTAATTCTTGAATAATTTTTATCTTTGTTTTCATAAATTTGTAATTTTTGGATATTTTTTGTGTGTTGAGCTCTGAGCTCTTTGTGAATTCATTCTTTGTTTTTGTAAACTTTGAATATTTTTCTTTTATGCCAATGTTTACGGTTTTTCTTATGATATCGGTTGTTTCCCTGAGTGGAATTTTTGCCATGTCTCGTAGCTTTGAAAATTTAGACTATGTATATGATAACATGCTTTTTGTGGATAACTCTGTTTGGACTCCGAGCTTAGTTTTGTTAACGTGAACTTTCTAGTTTTTCTCGTGGATTCTTGACTGGGTAGCCCGGGGTTATTATCCTTGCTCGTAGGTGGCACTTAGTCCGTTGATGGTGCATGGCCCGTTGATGGCACATAGCCCGTTAGATGGCACATAGCCCGTAGATGGCACATAGCCCGCTGGTGGCACATAGCCCGTAGATGGCGTAGCCCGTAGATGGCACATAACCCGTAGATGGCACATAGCCCGCTGGTGGCACATAGCCCGTATATGGCACATAGCCCACCGGTGGCACATAGCCCGTAGATGGCATATAGCCCGTAGATGGTTTTACCGAGTGGATTGCTCGGGTTTTGAAAGAAAGACATGAATTCTTTTTAATCTTTTTATTCATTGAGGGGAAAAACTTATGTTTGAGTTTTACAAAAGCCTAACTCAAACATAAGTGAAAAAACCCCTAGGTACCTCGAAAGAAAAACAAGTGACTACTGATAGTATTTCCGAAGAACCTGGGAGTTCCAAGTTCTCGGGAGCACTCTACCCGACATGTGTGCTATCTTGTAAGCTCCTGCTCGTCCGACCTCTGTGACCCAGTATGGTCCTTCCCAGTTAGGTTCGAGCTTTCCCATGCCAGCATTTCCCTTGGCAATATCTGCCCGTCTCAGGACCAGGTCTCCGACTTGGAAACTCAGGGGTTTAACTCTCTTGTTATGATACTTAGCCATTCTTTGTTTATATGCTTCGATTCTCAGCGCTGCCTGTTCTCTCCGCTCTTCTAACAGATCTAAGCATAGCTTCTGCTCTTCCTCGTTCTTGGTCTCATCAAAGAACTGGACCCTCAGAGTCGGCATCCCGATCTCCACTAGTATCATTGCCTCACACCCGTATGTCAGAGAAAACGGGGTGTCTCCTGTCCCTGCCCTTGGAGTAGTTCGGTAAGCCCAGATGACCTTGGATAGCTCTTCCAGCCACTGTTTATCTTACTGCCCCAGCCTGGCCTTAAGCCCTTTAGAATTGTCTGGTTGGTTACCTCAGTCATCCCATTACTCTGCGGATGAACCACCGAAGTGAAACGCAAGTCGATATGCAAATCGTTGCAAAATTCTTTGAAGGCTCGGCAGTTGAACTGCTTCCCGTTGTCGGTTACCAACGCTCTGGGTATCCCGAATCGACATACAATTTGCCTCCAGAAGAAATCCCGGATCCGAGCTTCTGTGATGGTGCTTACTGCTTCTATCTCGATCCACTTCGTAAAGTGATCTACTGCCACTATCAAGAACTTTTTCTGCCCCGTGGTTGGCGTGAATGGTCCCAGGATGTCAATCCCCCAAGTTGCAAATGGCCAAGGACTGGTGATAGGACACTGCTCTGTGGTTGGAGCATGTCGGATGTTCTGGTGCCTCTGACAGTTCTCGCACTTCTTTACTATCTCCTCCGCCTGCCTGACCATCAGGGGCCAGTAATATCCCTGCAAAACTGCTTTCTTTGCTAACATGCGAGGAGCTATGTGTGCCCCATAAATACCTTCGTGTATTTCTCTCAGAACATACTCGCCCTCCTCCGTTGTTAGGCATCTCGACCACGGGTGGGTGAATGACTTCCTGTACAAGACTCCATCGAGGAAAGCATAGTACGGGGCTTGTCGCAGGATTTTGTATGCTTTGTCTCTGTTCTCTGGCAGAGTTCCATCCATCAGGTAGTGGGCTATGCCTTGCATCCAATTCTCCAAAGGCTGGGTCAGAAAGATGGTTTCGTGGTTGTCGATGTTGGAATGCTTTTGAACAGAGAAATGGACCCCATGTATCTTTTCATCCACTGTTGCTGCTTTGGCCAGTACGTCAGCTTCTTGGTTTTCCAAACGGGGAACTTGCTCTATCACCCATTTTCCCCCGAGCTCCTGAATCTTGTTCAAGAAGAACTTGACTCTGTCAACGTATCTTCTCATTTCTAGATCCCGAGCTTCAAAAGTACCCAGGATTTGACAAACGACCAACTGAGAATCGCTCTTTATCATTACATGCTCGGCTTTGACCACATTTACCATTCCCAATCCGATCAGCAGAGCCTCATATTCCTCGGCGTTGTTGGACGCCGGGAAATCGAATTTTACCGAGCTTCGGAGTGTAACTCCGTGAGGGCCTCTCAAGACCACGCATGTTCCAGATCCTTCCAGATTTGATGCCCCATCGACTTCTAGGACCCACTTTAGAAGTTGTTCATCAGCCTCCTCAGGTTGGTCACTTGCTGTAGTCTCGGCTATAAAATCAGCCAATACCTGCGCTTTCAGAGCAGGTCTAGGTTCGTACCGGATGTCATATCCTCCCAACTGGACCGACCAGCCGTCCCGACATTTCTGGCCTCTGTAACGCCTTTCTCAGAGGTTGGTTCGTCCGTACTACTATGATGTGAGCTTCGAAATATCTCCTTAGCTTTTCCGCTGCCACTTTCAATGCCAAAGCAAATTTTTCAATCTTTGGGTATCTGACCTCCGGGCCTTTCAGGACCCTGCTGAGATAGTAAACTGGGGTTTGCAGACCTTTATCTTCCTTCACCAGGACTGGCGCTGCTGTCTCATCATTCACCGAGAGATATAAGTACAAGATTTCTCCTGGCTCGGGTCTACCTAGCACTGGGGGTGTGCTGAGGTAAACCTTCAGCTCTTCAAAAGCTGCGTTGCACTCCTCTGTCCACTTGAAATTCTTTGTATTCTTCAGGATTTTGAAAAATGGCAAACATCGTTTGGCCGAACAACTCATGAACCTTCCCAGTGCCGTAACTCTTCCATTCAACTTTTGCACTTCTTTTACTGAGTTTGGGGCTTTCATGTTCATTACTGCCTCGATTTTCTCCGGGTTCGCCTCGATGCCTTTCTCCGAGATGAGGTGCCCTAGAAACTTCCCAGACCGAACTGCAAAGACACACTTCTCCGGGTTCAGCTTAAGGTTGAAACCCTTCAGCTTTTCAAAAGTTTCTGCCAGGTCCCCTGCGTGATCCTCGATCCCTCTGGATTTCACGACTAACGTTCTTGCCCAGTTGATCTTTGAAAACGTGATTCATGAGTCTTTGATAGGTTGCCCCGGCATTTTTCAAACCGAAAGGCATCTTCTTGTAGCAATATGTCCCCAGATCCGTGGTGAATGCTGTCTTTTCTTCATCGTCTTTGTTCATTGGGATCTAGTGGTATCCCTGAGAAGCATCTAAGAATGCATAGACTGCGAATCCACACGTTGCATCCACCAGTTGGTCAATGTTCGGCAGAGGGAAACTGTCTTTCGGGCAGGCATTGTTTAGATCAGTGAAATCTATACAAAGCCTCCATCTGCCATTAGACTTCTTGATCAAGACCACATTGGCCAGCCACTCCGGGTAATCCACTTTCCTGATGAACCCGGCTTTCAAAAGCTTCTCCACTTCGTCTCGGATAGCAATTTGTTTCTCTAGAGAGAAAGTTCTTTTCTTTTGCTTGACAGGCTTGCACTTAGCATCCACGTTTAACTTGTGCGAGATTATCTTCGGGTCTACCCCCCCGATATCCTCTGGCTTGTTGGTAAACTCTTCCACATACTGTTTTATCCGAGCTATGATAGCTTCTCGGTGTTCGGTTGGCCAATCTACTCCCAACTTCACACACATCTCGGAGCCCTCTGTTAGTTCAATTGTCTCTAAGTTTTCCCGGGGTTTCTGAGCCTTTTTCTCTCTGAGGAGCAGCTCCGGTGTATCAATGTTCATCGTTTCCACCGTGCTGTCCATAGTTGCCATGTAACATTGCCTAGATAGGGTTTGATTTCCCCTAATAGTTATGACCTCATTTTCCACTGGGATTTTCATCATTAAGTAACGAATACTAGTCACTGCACCTGTGCTATACAACATAGGTCTACCAAGAATACCATTATATGCTAAAGGCATGTCAACTATCATGAAAAGTGAACGTACCTTCCGTGTTGGTTCCGCCAGGATACCCTCTGTTCCATCCTCCTGGGGTATTTCGATACCGAGCTCCAAGTCTAGCTCGACCATGCCTTCTGGGATGACCGGAGCTCCTCCCAGCCCCTGGAGGAGAATGTTCACTGGTTTAAGATCAGTTTTGGATCCTCCCATCGTTAAAAAGACTGACAGAGTCAGCAAGTTAACCGAGCTACTATCATCCACCAGCAGTCGTTTTACCCATTTCGATCCGATGATTGCAGATACGATCAAAGCGTCCTCGTGGGGAAATTCTACCCCTTTCGCGTCCTCTGGCCCGAAAACAATGCTGGGCCATGGCGACCCAGTAGACACTGACATGACCATCTTTTGCTTTTTCTTTCTGCGTTTTCGACTATACTCGGATTCCAAAGTTCCTCCTGAGTTTGTATTAATCACCCTTGTGACTTGTGTTTTCTTTGATGGGGATTGGGCTTCCCTGCTCCCCCTGGCTCCGACCTGACCGAGTTGACCCTTGTATTTCCTCGGTCTTGGCCCTCCTTGGCCACCACGAAGTGTTGTAATCGTCCCTGGCAAACCAGCTTGTCTATCTCACTCCGCAAACGCCCACATTCTTCTGTTTCATGGCCATAGCCATCATGGAATTCGCAGAACTTGGACCGGTCTCCGTCCTTCACCAGCCTCGGGGGATAACAAATCTCCTCATTATTGTGCTTGATCCAAGATAAAATCTGCTCCCTCGGAGTGTTAAGCGGTACATATTGTCTGGGTACCCCTGCTCGGTCCACGTATCCTTCCGTTCCTCCCCCAATGCTGAAACTCGGCGGACTGGGTTGAGCATTAAACGAATTGTTACCCCTGTACCCCGAAGTCTCGTTCAGAGGTCGGTACCGATCTTGACTGCGGTTAGATCCCTGAGTGCTCTGCGGTTTACTGGGAACCGGGCTAGCCTTCCCGTATACTTTCCTCTGCCTCTCCTCATCAAGGTTGATATAATTCCAAGCCCTGTCCATCAACTTGGTGTAAGTGTCAACCGGGTTGGTGATCAGGCTATCTCGGAAGACCTGCATGCTGGTGTTGTCTTTCATAGCATCAATGGCAGTATCATCGTTCAAATCTTCTATCATGATTGCCTCAGCATTGAACCGAGCAATATAAGCTTTCAAACTTTCTCCCTGCTTTTGAAAACATTTCTTCAAATCACTGGATCTTTTCTTTCGTTCGATGCTCGGAGCGAAGTGAGTTTTAAAGGCCATAGCGAGCTCCCTGAAGCTAGTAATAGAGCCCTCCTTGAGGTTCTGGTACCATTTCTGCGCGGCATCACTCAACGTTGAAGGGAACACTTTGCACACCGTGGCATCTGAGACACTTTGGACTCCCATAGCAACCTGAAAGCAATTTAAATGACTCATCGGGTCGGATTTACCGTTATATCTGTCAATAGGCGGAAATTTAAACTTATCTGGGAATGGGTCATCCCATTAAGCCTTTGACAACGGGCTAGCAATGCCACAAGTAGTAAAAGGTCGAGATTCTGCCTTGTGCCCTTTATGCTTATCTAACTCGGCCTGGACAAGACGAGTGACTTCATCACACATATATTAGGCAAAGTGTGTTTGAAAAGTGTCGCTAGATTAGTATGTTGCGTGTAAAGTGTCTTTAACCCGTCGTTTCGATTACCATGCTTATGTCGCGTCACAAGTCTCTCTGATGCGTCGTTCCGATTACCTAATCATGGATTTGTTATATTACGCAAAGTGTGCGTTAAGAGTGACGCTAGATTACAATGTCGAGTCAAAAGTTTCTTTTTCGCGTCGTTTTGATTACCTAAGAATGGTTAGGTTATATTACTGAAAGTGTGCGTGAAAAGTGACTCTAGATTAGTAATCAAGTCTCTTTAACTCGTCGTTTCGATTACCATGCTTATGTCACGTCACAAGTCTCTCCAACGCGTCGTTCTGATTACCTAAACATGGTTAGGTTATATTATGCAAAGTGTGCGTGAAAAGTAACGCTAGATTAGTATGTCGCGTCACAAGTCTCTTTAACGGGTCGTTTCAATTACCTAACAATGGTCAGGTTATATACGCAAAGTGTGCGTAAAAAGTGTCGCTAGATTAGTATGTAGCGTCTCAAGTCTCTTTAACTCATTGTTTCGATTACCATGCTTATGTCACGTCACAAGTCTCTCTAGCGCGTCGTTCCGATTTCCTAATCATGGTCAGATTATACTACGCAAAGCGTGCGTTAAAATTGACGGTAGAGTATGTCGCGTCACAAGTTACTTTAACGCGTCGTTCCGATTACCTAAACATGGTTAGGTTATTTACGCAAAGTGTGCGTGGAAAGTGACTCTAGATTTGTATGTTACATCTTAAGTCTCTTTGACGCGTCGTTTCGATTACCTAAGCATGGTTAGGTTATATTAGGCAAAGTGTGCTTGAAAATTGACGCTAAATTACTATGTCGCGTCTCAAGTCTCTTTAACGCGTCGTTTCGATTACCATGCTTATGTCGCGTCACAAGTCTCTCTAATGCGTCATTCCGATTACCTAAGCATGGTTAGGTTATATTACACAAAGTGTGCGTTATAAGTGACATTAGATTAGTATGTCGCGTCTCATGTCTCTTTAACGCGTTGTTCCGATTATCTAAGCATGGTTAGGTTATATTATTCAAAGAGTGTGTAAAAAGTGACGCTAGATTAGTATGCCACGTCTCAAGTCTCTTTAATGCGTCGTTTTGATTACCTAACCATCGTTAGGTTATATTACGCAAAGTGTGCATAAAAAGTGACGCTTGATTAGTATGTCGCATTTCAAGTCTCTTTAACGCGTCGTTCTGAACATCTAAGCATGGTTAGGTTATATTACAGAAAGTGTGCGTGAAAAGTGACGCTAGATAAGTATGTCACGTCAAAAGTCTCTTTAAGGCATCGTTTCATTAACATTCTTATTTCGCGTCACAATTCTATCTAACGCATTGTTCTAATTACCTAAGCATGGTTAGTTTATATTAGGCAAACTGTGCGTGAAAAGTGAAATAGATTAGTATGTCGCGGCTCATGTCTCTTTAACGCGTCGTTTCGATTACCTAAGCATGGTTAGGTATAGAGAAAAGTGACGCTAGATTAGTATGTCGCGTCACAAGTCTCTCTAACACGTCGTCCCGATTACCTAAGCATGGTTTGGTTATATTACGCAAAGTGTACGTTAAAAGTGACGTTAGATTACTATGTCGCGTCACAAGTTTCTTTAACGCGTCGTTCCGATTACCTTAAGCGTGGTTAGGTTATATTACGCAAAGTGTGCGTGAAACGTGAATTTAGATTAGTATGTCGTGTCTCAAGTCTCTTTAACGCGTCGTTTCGATTACCATGCTTAAGTCGCATCACAAGTCTCTCTAACGCGTCGTTCCAATTACCTAATCATGGTTAGTTTATATTATGGAAAGTGTGCATTAAAAGTGAAGCTAGATTACTTTGTCGCGTCACAAGTGTCTCTAACGCGTCGTTCCGATTACCTAATCATGGCTAGGTTATATTACACACAAAGTGTGCGTTATAATTTACGGTAGAGTACTATGTTGCATCACAAATCACTCAAACGCGTCGTTCCGATTACCTAAGCATGGTTAGGTTATATTACGTAAAATGTTGGTGAAAAGAGACGCTAGTTTAGTATGTTGCGTCTCAAGTCTCTTTAACGCGTTGTTCCGATTAACTAAGCATGGTTAGGTTATATTACGCAAAGTGTGCGTGAAAAGTGACAGTAGATTAGTTTGTCGCGTCTCAATTCTCTTTAACGCGTTGTTTTGATTACAAAAGCATGGTTAGGTTTATATTAAGCAAAGTGTGCGTGAAAAGTGACGCTAGATTAGTATGTCGCGTCTCAACTCTCTTTAACGCATCGTTTCGATTACCATGCTTATGTCGCGCCACAAGTCTCTCTAACGCGTCGTTCCGATTACCTAAGCATGGTTAGGTTATGCAAAGTGTGCGTGAAAAGTGACGATAGATTAGTATGTCGGGTCTCAAGTCTCTTTAACTCGTCGTTCCGATTACCTAAGTATTGTTACGTTATATTACGCAAAGTGTTCGTAAAAAGCGACGCTAGATTAGTATGTCGCGCCTCAAGTCTCTTTAATGCGTCGTTTTGATTACTATGCTTATGTCACGTCACAAGTCTCTTTAACGCGTCGTTCCGAAAATCTAAGCATGGTTAGGTTATATTACACAAAGTGTGCGTGAAAAGTGACGCTTGATTATTATGTCTCGTCTCATGTCTCCTTAACGCGTCTGTCCCATTACCTATGCGGTTAGATTAAATTATGCAAGGTGTCCGTGAAAAAAGACGCTAGATTAGTATGTTGCGTCTAAAGTCTCGTTAAGGGGTCTTTTCATTACCATTCTTACGTCGCGTCACAAGTCTCTCTTACACATCGTTCCAATTACCTAAGCATGGTTAGTTTACAATACTCAAAGTGTGCGAGAAAAGTGAAATAGATTAGTAAGTCGCGTCTCATGTCTTTTTAACGCGTCGTTTCGATTGCCTAAGGTGTGAGTGAAAAGTGACGCTAGATTAGTATGTGGCGGCTCAAGTCTCTTTAACACGTTGTTCCGATTAACTAAGCATGGTTAGGTTATATTACGAAAAGGGTGCGTGAAAAGTGAGGCTAGATTAGTTTGTCGCGTCTCAAGTCTCTTTAACGCGAAGTTTCGATTACTTATGTATGGTTAGGTTATATTACGCAAAGCGTGCGTGAAAAGTGACGCTAGATTAGTATGTCGCGTCTCATCTCTCTTTAACGCGCCGTTTCGATTACCATGGTTATGTCGCATCACAAGTCTCCCTAACGCGTCGTTCCAATTACCTAAGCATTGATAGGTTATATTACGCAAAATGTGCGTGAAAAGTGAAGCGATATTAGTATGTCGCGTCTCAAGTCTCTTTGACGCGTCGTTTCAATTATCATACTTATGTCGCGTCAAAAGTCTCTCTAACAAGTCGTTCCGATTACCTAAGCATGTATAGGTTATAAACTAACCATGCTTAGGTAATCATAACGTCTCATTAGAGAGACTTATGATGCGACTTAAGCATGGTAATCGAAACGACGCGTTAAAGAGACTTGAGACACGACATACTAATCTAGCGTCACCTTTCACGCACACTTTGCATAATAAAACTAACAATGTTTTCGGTAATTTTAACGGCGCGTTAAGAAGACTTCAGAATCAACATACTAATCTATTGTCACTTTTAACGCACACTTTGCGCAATATAACCTAACCATGATTAGGTAATCGGACCGACGCGTTAAAGAGACCTGAGACGCGACATACTAATCTAGTGTCACTTTTAACGCACACTTTGTGTAATATAACCTAACCATGCTTAGGTGTTCGGAACGACACGTTAAAGAGACTTGTGACGCGACATAAGCATAGTAATCGAAACGACGCGTTAAAGAGACTTGAAATGCGACATACTAGTCCAGCTTTAGTTTTTACGCACACTTTGCGTAATATAACCTAACGATTCTTAGGTAATCGGAACGACATGTTAATAAGACTTGAGACGCGACATACTAATCTAGCGTCACTTTTTACGCACACTTTGCGTAATATAACCTAACCATGCTTGGGTAATCGGAACGACGCGTTAAAAAGAATTGAGATGCGACATACTAATCTAGCGTCACTTTTCACGCACCCTTTGCGTAATATAACCTAACCATGATTCGGTAATCGGAACGACGCGTTGAGAGACTTGTGACGCAACATAAGCACGGTAATCGAAACGACGCGTTAAAGAGACTGGAAACGTTGACATACTAATCTACCGTCATTTTTAACGCACACTTTGCGTAATATAACCTAACCATGCTTAGGTAGTCGGAACGACGCGTTAAACAGACTTGTGACGGGACATAGTAATCTATCTTTACTTTTAACGCACGCTTTTCATAATATAAACTAACCATGCTTAGGTAATCTAGCGTCACTTATTACGCACATTTTGCGTAATATAACCTAACGATGCTTAGGTAATCAAAACGACGCGTTAAAGATACTTGAGACGCGACCTAATCTAGCGTCACTTTTAACGCACACTTTTCGTAATATAACCTAACCATGCTCAGGTAATCAAAACGACGCGTTGGAGAGACTTGTGACACGACATAAGCATGGTAATCGAAACGACGGGTTAAAGACACTTGAGACGCTACATACTAATCTAGCGTCATTGTTCACGCACACTTTGCATAATATAACCTAACCATGCTTAGATAATCGATACGACGCGTTAAAAAGACTAGAGACGCGACATACTAATCTATTGTCACTTTTAACGCACACTTTACGTAATATAACCTAACCATGCTTAAGTAATCGGAACGACGCGTTAAAGAGACTTGAGACACGACATACAAATCTAGCATCACTTTTCACGCACACTTTGCATAATATAACCTAACCTTGCTTAGGTAATCGGAACGACACGTTAGAGAGACTTGTTACAAATCTAGCTTCACTTTTAACGCGCACATTTCATAATATAAACTAACCATGCTTAGGTAATCGGAACGTCTCGTTAGAGAGACTTATGATGCAACTTAAGCATGGTAATCGAAACGACGCGTTAAAGAGACTTGAGACACGACATACTAATCTAGCGTCACCTTTCACGCACACTTTGCATAATAAAACTAACAATGTTTTCGGTAATCTTAACGACACGTTAAGAAGACTTCAGACGCGATATACTATTCTATTGTAACTTTTAACGCACACTTTGCGTAATATAACACGTCTCAAGTCTCTCTAACGCGTCGTACCGATTACCTAAGCATGGTTAGGTTATATTAAAGAAAGTGTGCGTTAAAAGTGATGCTAGATTACTATGTCGCATCACAAGTCTCTTTTACGCGTCGTTCCGATTACCGAAGTGTGGTTAGGCTATATTACGCAAAGTGTGCGTGCAAAGTAACGCTAGATTAGTATGTCGCCTCTCAAGTCTCTTTAACGCGTCGTTCGGATTACCTAAGCATGGTTAGGTTATATTACGCAAAATGTGTGTGAAAAGTGAAGCTAGATTAATATGTCGCGTCACCAGTCTCTTTAGCACGTCGTTCCGATTATCTAAGCATGGTTAGGTTATATTACGCAAAGTGAGCGTGAAAAGTGACGCTAGATTAATATGTCGCTTCTCAAGTCTCTTTAATACGTCGTTTTCATTACCATTCTTATGCGCGTCTCAAATCTCTCAAACGAGTCGTTCCGATTACCTAAGCATGGTTAGGTTATATTACGGAAAGTGTGCGTTAAAAGTGACGCTAGATTACTATGTCGCACCACAAGTTTTTTTAACACGTCGTTCCGATTACCTAAGAATGGTTAGGTTATATTACGCAAAGTGTGCATGAAAAGTGACGCCAGATAAGTATTTCAGGTCACAAGTCTCTGCATCGCGTCGTTCCGATTGCCTAAGCATGGTTAGGTTATATTACGCAAAGTGTGTGTGAAAAGTGACGCTAGATTAGTATATCGCGTCACAAGTCTCTCTAACGCATCGCTCTGATTACCTAAGCATGTTTAGGGTATATTATGCAATGTGTGCATGAAAAGTGACGCTAGATTAGTATGTTGCCTCTCAAGTCTATTTAACGCGTCGTTTCGATTACCATGCTTATGTCGCATAACAAGTCTCTCTATTGCATCGTTCCGATTACCTAAGCATTGTTTTACGCAAAGAGTGCGTACAAAGTGATGCTAGATTGGCATGTCGTGTCTCAATTCTTTTTAACTCGTCGTTTCGATTACCTAAGCATGGTTTGGTTATATTATGCAAAGTGTGCGTCAAAAGTGACAATAGATTACTATGTCGCGTCTCATGTCTCTTTAATGCGTCGTTTCGATTACCTAAGCGTGATTAGGTTGTATTACGCAAAGTGTGCGTGAAAAGTGTCTTTAACCCGTTGTTTCGAATACCATGCTTATGTCGCGTCACAAGTCTCTCTAACGCGTCGTCCGAATTACCTAAGCATGGTTAGGTTACATAAAAGTGTGTGTTAGAAGTGACGCTAGATTACTATGTCGCGTCACAAGTCTCTTTAACGCGTCGTTCCAATTACCTAATCATTGTTAGGTTATATTAAGCAAAGTGTACGTCAAAGTGACGCTAGATTACTATGTCGCACCACAAGTTTTTTTAACACGTCGTTCTGATTACCTAAGCATGGTTAGGTTATATTACGCAAAGTGTGCGTGAAAGTATTTCAGGTCACAAGTCTCTGCAACGCGTCGTTCCGATTGGCTAAGCATGGTTAGGTTATATTACGCAAAGTGTGTGTGAAAAGTGACGCTAGATTAGTATATCGCGTCACAAGTCTCTCTAACGCGTCGTTCCGATTACCTAAGCATGTTTAGGGTATATTATGCAATGTGTGCATGAAAAGTGACGCTAGATTAGTATGTTGCCTCTCAAGTCTATTTAACGCGTCGTTTCGATTACCATGCTTATGTCGCGTCACAAGTCTCTCTATTGCGTCGTTCCGATTACCTAAGCATTGTTTTATGCAAAGAGTGCGTACAAAGTGATGCTAGATTGGTATGTCGTGTCTCAATTCTTTTTAACTCGTCGTTTCGATTACCTAAGCATGGTTTGGTTATATTATGCAAAGTGTGCGTTAAAAGTGACAATAGATTACTATGTCGCGTCTCATGTCTCTTTAATGCGTCGTTTCGGTTACCTAAGCGTGATTAGGTTGTATTACGCAAAGGGTGCGTGAAAAGTGTCTTTAACCCGTTGTTTCGAATACCATGCTTATGTCGCGTCACAAGTCTCTCTAACGCGTCGTCCGAATTACCTAAGCATGGTTAGGTTATATAAAAGTGTGCGTTAGAAGTGACGCTAGATTAATATGTCGCGTCACAAGTCTCTTTAACGCGTCGTTCCAATTACCTAATCATTGTTAGGTTATATTAAGCAAAGTGTACGTCAAAGTGACGCTAGATTAGTATGTCATGTCTCTAATCTCTTTAACACGTCGTTTCAATTACCATGCCTATGTCGCGTCACAAGTCTCTCTAACGCGTCGTTCCGATTACCTAATCATGGTTTGGTTATATTACGCAAAGTGTGCGTTAAAATTTACGTTAGAGTAATATGTCGCGTCACAAGTCACTTTAAGCATCGTTCTTATTACCTAAGCATGGTTAGGTTATATTATGCAAAGTGTGCGTGAAAAGTGACGCTCTATGAGTATTTTGCATCTCAAGTCTGATTAACGGCTTGTTCTGATTAAGTAAGCATGGTTAGGTTATATTACGCAAAGTGTGCGTGAAAAGTGACGCTATATTAGTTTGTCGCGTCTCAAGTCTCTTTAACGCGTTGTTCCGATTAACTAAGCATGGTTAGTTTATATTACGCAAAGTGTGCATGAAAAGTGACGCTAGATTAGTTTGTCGTGTCTCAAGTATCTTTAACGCGTTGTTCCGATTAACTAAGCATGGTTAGGTTATATTACGCAAAGTGTGCGTGAAAAGTGACGCTAGATTTGTATGTCGCGTCTAAAGTCTCTTTAAGGCGTCGTTTCATTACCATTCTTATGTCGCGTCACAAGACTCTTTAACTCATCGTTCCAATCACCTAAGCATGGTTTGTTTATATTACGCAAAGTGTGCGTGAAAAGTGAAATAGATTAGTATGTCGCGTCTCAAGTCTTTTTGACGCATCGTTCTGATTACCTAAGCATGGTTAGGTTATGTTAGGAAAAGTGTGCTTGAAAAGTGACGCTAGATTTGTATGTTGCGTCTAAAGTGTCTTTCACCCTTCGTATCGATAACCATGCTTATGTCGCGTCACAAGTATCTCTGACGCGTCGTTCCGATTACCTAATCATGGATATGTTATATTACGCAAAGTGTGCGTTAAGAGTGACGCTAGATTACAATGTCGAGTCAAAAGTTTCTTTTTCGCGTCGTTTTGATTACCTAAGAATGGTTAGGTTATATTACTAAAAGTGTGCGTGAAAAGTGACTCTAGATTAGTATGTCGCATCTCAAGTCTCTTTAACTCGTCGTTTCGATTACCATGCTTATGTCACGTCACAAGTCTCTCCAACGCGTCGTACTGATTACCTAAACATGGTTAGGTTATATTATGCAAAGTGTGCGTGAAAAGTAACGCTAGATTAGTATGTCGCGTCACAAGTCTCTTTAATGGGTCGTTTCGATTACCTAACAATGGTTAGGTTATATACGCAAAGTGTGCGTAAAAAGTGACGCTAGATTAGTATGTAGCGTCTCAAGTCTCTTTAACGCGTTGTTTCGATTACCATGCTTATGTCGCGTCACAAGTCTCTCTAGCGCGTCGTTCCGATTTCCAAATCATGGTCAGATTATACTACACAAAGCGTGCGTTAAAATTGACGGTAGAGTACTATGTCGCATCACAAGTTACTTTAACGCGTCGTTCCGATTACCTAAACATGGTTAGGTTATTTACGCATAGTGTGCGTGAAAAGTGACTCTAGATTTGTATGTTACACCTCAAGTCTCGATTACCTAAGCATCGTTAGGTTATATTAGGCAAAGTGTGCTCGAAAATTAACGCTAAATTAGTATGTCGCGTCTCAAGTCTCTTTAACGCGTCGTTTCGATTACCATGCTTATGTCGCGTCACAAGTCTCTCTAATGCGTCATTCCGATTACCTAAGCATGGTTAGGTTATATTACGCAAAGTGTGCGTTATAAGTGACCTTAGATTAGTATGTCGCGTCTCATGTCTCTTTAGCGCGTTGTTCCGATTATGTAAGAACATGGTTAGGTTATATTATGCAAAGAGTGTGTAAAAAGTGACGCTAGATTAGTATGCCACGTCTCAAGTCTCTTTAACGCGTTGTTTTGATTACCTAACCATCGTTAGGTTATATTACGCAAAGTGTGCGTAAAAAGTGACGCTTGATTAGTATGTCGCATTTCAAGTCTCTTTAACGCGTCGTTCTGAACACCTAAGCATGGTTACGTTATATTACACAAAGTGTTCGTGAAAAGTGACGCTAGATTAGTATGTCGCGTTTAAACTCTCTTTAAGGCATCGTTTCTTTAACATTCTTATTTCGCGTCACAATTCTATCTAACGCATTGTTCTAATTCCTAAGCATGGTTAGTTTATATTAGGCAAACTGTGCGTGAAAAGTGAAATAGATTAGTATGTCGCGTCTCAAGTCTTTTTGACGCGTAGTTCCGATTACCTAAGCATGGTTCGCTTAAATTACGCAAAGAGTGCGGAAAAAGTGATGCTAGATTTGTATGTCGCGTCTCAAGTCTCCTTATCGCGTCTCAAGTCTTTTTAACGCGTCGTTCCGATTACCTAAGCATGGTTAGGTTATATTCCGCAAAGTGTGCGTTAATAGTGACAATAGATTAGTATGTCGCGGCTCATGTCTCTTTAACGCGTCGTTGCGATTACCTAAGCACGGTTAGGTATATAGAAAAGTGACGCTAGATTAGTATGTCGCGTCACAAGTCTCTCTAACACGTCGTCCCGATTACCTAAGCATGGTTTGGTTATATTACGCAAAGTGTCTGTTAAAAGTGACGTTAGATTACTATGTCGCTCACAAGTTTCTTTAACGCATCGTTCTGATTACCTTAAGCGTGATTAGGTTATATTACGCAAAGTGTGTGTGAAACGTGACTCTAAATTACTATGTCGCATCACAAGTTTCTTTAACGCGTCGTTCCGATTATCTAAGCGTGGTTAGGTTATATTACGCAAAGTGTGCGTGAAACGTGACTCTAGATTAGTATATCGCGTCTTAAGTCTCTTTAACGCGTCGTTTCGATTACCATGCTTAAGTCGCATCACAAGTCTCTCTAACGCGTCGTTCCGATTAACTAAGCATGGTTAGTTTATATTATGGAAATTGTGCGTTAAAAATGAAGCTTGATTACTTTGTCGCGTCACAAGTGTGTCTAACGCGTGGTTCCGATTACCTAATAATGGCTAGGTTATATTACACACAAAGTGTGCGTTATAATTTACGGTAGAGTATTATGTCGCTTCACAAGTCACTTAAACGCGTCGTTCCGATTACCTAAGCATGGTTATGTTATATTACGTAAATTCGTGAAAAGAGACGCTAGTTTAGTATGTTGCGTCTCACGTCTCTTTAACACGTTGTTCCGATTAACTAAGCATGGTTAGGTTATATTACGCAAAGTGTGCGTGAAAAGTGACAGTAGATTAGTTTGTCGCGTCTCAATTCTCTTTAACGCGTTGTTTTGATTACATAAGCATGGTTAGGTTATATTAAGCAAAGTGTGCATGAAAAGTGACGCTAGATTAGTATGTCGCGTCTCAACTCTCTTTAACGCGTCGTTTCGATTACCATGCTTATGTCGCGCCACAAGTCTCTCTAACGCGTCGTTCTGATTACCTAAGCATGGTTAGGTTACGCAAAGCGTGCGTGAAAAGTGACGATAGATTAGTATGTCGGGTCTCAAGTCTCTTTAACTCGTCGTTCCGATTACCTAAGTATTGTTACTTTATATTACGCAAAGTGTGCGTAAAATCTAAGCATGGTTATGTCGCGTCACAAGTCTCTTTATCGTTCCGAAAATCTAAGCATGGTTAGGTTATATTACACAAAGTGTGCGTGAAAAGTGACGCTAGATTATTATGTCGCGTCTCATGTCTCTTTAACGCGTCCGTCCCATTACCTATGCGGTTAGATTAAATTACTCAAGGTGTCCGTGAAAAATGACGCTAGATTAGTATGCTGCGTCTAAAGTCTCGTTAAGGGGTCGTTTCATTACCATTCTTATGTCGCGTCACAAGTCTCTCTTACACATCGTTCCAATTACCTAAGCATGGTTAGTTTACAATACTCAAAGTGTGCGAGAAAAGTGAAATAGATTAGTAAGTCGCGTCTCATGTCTTTTTAACGCGTCGTTTCGATTGCCTAAGGTGTGAGTGAAAAGTGACGCTAGATTAGTATGTGGCGGCTCAAGTCTCTTTAACGCGTTGTTCCAATTAACTAAGAAGCATGGTTAGGTTATATTATGAAAAGTGTGCATGAAAAGTGAGGCTAGATTAGTATGTCGCGTCTCAAGTCTCTTTAACGCGACGTTTCGATTACTTATGTATGGTTAGATTATATTACGCAAAGTGTGCGTGAAAAGTGACGCTAGATTCGTATGTCGCGTCTCATCTCTCTTTAACGCGCCGTTTCGATTACCATGGTTATGTCGCATCACAAGTCTCCCTAACGCGTCGTTCCAATTACCTAAGCATTGATAGGTTATATTACGCAAAATGTGCGTGAAAAGTGAAGCGATATTAGTATGTCGCGTCTCAAGTCTCTTTGACGCGTCGTTTCAATTATCATACTTATGTCGCGTCAAAAGTCTCTCTAACAAGTCGTTCCGATTACCTAAGCATGTATAGGTTATATTATCCAAAGTGTGCGTGAAAAGTGACGCTAGATTAGTATGTCGCGTCACAAGTCTCTCTAACCCGTCTTTCCTATTACCTAAGCATGGTTCGGCTGTATTACGCAAAGTGTGCGTGAAAAGTGACGCTAGATTAATATGTCGCGTCTCATGTTTCCTTAACGCGTCCGTCCCATTACCTATGCGGTTAGATTAAATTACGCAAGGTATCCGTGAAAAATGACGCTAGATTAGTATGTTGCGTCTAAAGTCTCGTTAAGGGGTCGTTTCTTTACCATTCTTATGTCGCGTCACAAGTCTCTCTAACGCGTCGTTCCAATTACCTAAGCATGGTTAGTTTACAATACTCAAAGTGTGCGAGAAAAGTGAAATAGATTAGTAAGTCGCGTCTCATGTCTTTTTAACGCGTCGTGAGTGAAAAGTGACGCTAGATTAGTATGTGGCGGCTCAAGTCTCTTTAACGCGTTGTTCCGATTAACTAAGCATGGTTAGGTTATATTACGCAAAGTGTGCGTGAAAAGTGAGGCTAGATTAGTTTGACGCGTCTCAATTCTCTTTAACGCGATGTTTTGATTACTTATGTATGGTTAGGTTATATTACGCAAATTGTGCGTGAAAAGTGACGCTAAATTAGTATGTCGCGTCTCATCTCTCTTTAACGCGTCGTTTCGATTACCATGCTTATGTCGCATCACAAGTCTCTCTAACGCGTCGTTCCAATACCTAAGCATTGATAGGTTATATTATCCAAAGTGTGCGTGAAAAGTGACGCTAGATTAGTATGTCGCGTCACAAGTCTCTCTAACGCGTCTTTCCTAATATCTAAGCATGGTTCGGCTATATTACGCAAAGTGTGCGTGAAAAGTGACTCTAGATTAGTATGTCGCATCTAAAGTCTATTTAAGGCATCGTTTCATTAGCATTCTTATTTCGCGTCACAAGTCTCTCTAACGCATAGTTCCAATCACCTAAGCATGGTTAGTTTATGCTACGCAAATTGTGTGTGAAAAGTGAAATAGATTAGTATGTCGCGTCTCAAGTCTTTTTGACGCGTAGTTCCGATTACCTAAGTATGATTAGGTTATATTACACAAAGAGTGCGGAAAGAGTGATGCTAGATTAGTATGTTGTGTCTCAATTCTTTTTAACGCGTCATTCTGATTACCTAAGCATGGTTAGGTTATATTACGCAAAGTGTGCGTTAAAAGTGACAATAGATTAGTATGTCGCATCTCATGTCTCTTTAACGCGTCGTTTCGATTACCAAAGCATGGTTAGGTATTTTACGCAAAGTGTGCGTTAAAAGTGACGCTAGATTAGTATGTCGCGTCTTAAGTGTCTTTAACCCGTTGTTTCGAATACCATGCTTATGTCGCGTCACAAGTCTCTCTAACACGTCGTCCCGATTGCCTAAGCAAGGTTTGGTTATATTACGCAAAGTATACGTTAAAAGTGACGCTAAATTACTATGTCGCATCACAAGTTTCTTTAACGCGTCGTTCCGATTATCTAAGCGTGGTTAGGTTATATTACGCAAAGTGTGCGTGAAACGTGACTCTAGATTAGTATATCGCGCCTTAAGTCTCTTTAACGCGTCGTTTCAATTACCATGCTTAAGTCGCATCACAAGTCTCTCTAACGCGTCGTTCCGATTACCTAAGCATGGTTAGTTTATATAATGGAAAGTGTGCGTTAAAAGTGAAGCTAGATTACTATGTCGCGTCACAAGTCTCTTTAACGCATCATACCGATTACCTAAGCATGGTAAGGTTATATTACGCAAATTGTGCGTGAAAAGTGACCCTAGATTAGTATGTCGCGTCTCAAGTCTCTGTAACGCGTCGTTTCGATTACCATGCTTATGTCGCGTCACAAGTCTCTCTAACGCGTCGTTCCGATTACCTGATCATGGTTAGGTTATATTACGCAAAGTTTGTGTTAAAATTTAAGGTAAAGTATTATGTCGCGTCACAAGTCACTCAACGCGTCGTTCCGATTACCTAAGCGTGGTTAGGTTATATTACGCAAAGTGTGCGTGAAAAGTGACGCTAGATTAGTATGTTGCGTCTCAAGTCTCTTTAACGCCTTGTTCCGATTAACTAAGCATGGTTAGGTTGTTATATTACGCAAAGTGTCCGTGAAAAGTGACGGTAGATTAGTTTGTCACGTCTCAAGTCTTTTTAACTCGTTGTTTTGATTATATAAGCATGGTTAAGTTATATTACGCAAAGTGTGCGTGAAAAGTAACGCTAGATTAGTATGTCGCGTCTCAACTCTCTTTAACGAGTCGTTTCGATTACCATGCTTATGTCACGTCCCAAGTCTCTCTAACGCGTCGTTCCATTTACATAAGAATTGTTAGGTTATATTACGCAAGATGTGCGTGAAAAGTGACGCTAGATTAGTATGTCGCGTCTTAAGTCTCTTTAACGCATCGTTTTGCTTACCATCCTTATGTCGTGCCAAAAGTCTCTCTAACGCGTCGTTCTGATTACCTTGGCATGGTTAGGTTATATTACGCAAAGTCTGCGTGAAAAGTGACAATAGATTAGTATGTCGCGTCTCAAGTCTTTTTAACGCGTCGTTCCAATTACATAAGCACGGTTAGGTTAGGGTACGCAAAGCGTGCGTCAGAAGTGACGATATATTAGTATGTCGCGTCTCAAATCTCTTTAACTCGTCGTTCCGATTACGTAAGCATCATTAGGTTATATTACACAAAGTGTGCGTAAAAAGTGACAATAGATTACTATGTCGCTTCTCAAGTCTCTCTAACGCGTCGTTTTGATTACTATGATTATGTCGCATCACAAGTCTCTTAAACACGTCGTTCCGAACACCTATGCATGGTTAGGTTATACTACACAAAGTGTGCGGGAAAAGTGGCGTTTGATTAGTATGTTGCGTCTCAAGTCTCTTTAACGCGTTGTTCCGATTAACTAAGCATGGTTAGGTTTTATTACGCAAAGTGTGCGTGAAAAGTGACGCTAGATTAGTTTGTCGCGTCTCAAGTCTCTTTAACGCGTCGTTTCGATTACTTATGCATGGTTAGGTTATGTTACACAAAGTGTGCGTGAAAAGTGATGCTAGATTAGTATGTCGCGTCTCATCTCTCTTTAACGCGTCGTTTCGATTGCCATGCTTAAGTCGCGTCACAAGTCTCTCTAATGCGTCGTTCCAATTACCTAAGCATTGATAGGTTATATTACGCAAAATGTGCGTGAAAAGTGAAGCGAGATTAGTATGTCGCGTCTCAAGTCTCTTTGACGCGTCGTTTTAATTACCATGCTTATGTCGCGTCACAAGTCTCTCTAACAAGTCGTTCCGATTACCTAAGCATGGTTAGGTTATATTATGCAAAGTGTGCGTGAAAAGTGACGCTAGATTAGTATGTCGCATCTCAAGTCTCTTTAACGCGTCGTTTCGATTACCTGAGCATGGTGAGGTTATATTACGCAAAGTATGCGTGAAAGGTTACGGTAGATTAGTATGTCGCGTCTCAAGTCTCTTTAACGCGTTGTTTCGATTACCTGAGCATGGTTAGGTTATAGTACGAAAAGTGTGCGTGATAAGTGATGCTAGAATAGTATAGAGTCTCAAGTCTCTTTAACGCGTCGTTTCGATTACTATGCTTATGTTGCGTCACAATTCTCTCTAACGCGTCGTTCTGATTACCTAAGCATGGTTAGTTTATATTATGAAAAGTGTGCATTAAAAGTGAAGCTAGATTACAATGTCGCGTCATAAGTCTTTTTAAATGCATCGTTCTTATTACCTAAGCATGGCTAGGTTATATTACGCAAAATGTGCGTGAAAAGTGACGGTAGATTAGCATATCACGTCTCCAGTCTCATTAAAACGTCGGTTCGATTACCATGATTACTACGCGTCACAAGTCTCTCTATCGCCTCGTTCCGAGTGTGCGTGAAAAGCGACAGTAGATTAGTATGTCGTCTCTCAAGTCTCTTTAATGCGTCGTTTCGATTACCATGCTTATATCGCGTCACAAGTCTCTTAAATGCGTCGTTCCGATTATCTAACCATGGGTTATATTACGCAAAGTGCGCGTGAAAAGTGATGATAGATTATAGTATGTCGCGTCTCAAGTTTCATAAACGCGTCGTTTCGATTAACTAATAATGGTTAGGTTTTAAAAAGTGATGCTAGTTTAGTATGTGGCATCTCAAGTCTCATTTATGCGTCGTTTCGATTACCTAAGCATAATTAGGTTATATTACACAAAGTGTTCGAGAAAAGTGACGGTAGATTAGTATGCCGTGTCTCAAGTGTCTTTAACGCGTCGTTTCAATTACCAAGCTTATGTCGCGTCACAAGTCTCACTAACGCGCCGTTCCGATAACATAAGCATGCTTAGGTTATATTACGCAAAGTGTGCGTGAAAAGTGACATTAGATTAGTATGTCGCGTCTCAAGTCTCTTTAACGCGTCGTTTTGATTACCATGTTTATGTCGCGTCAAAAGTCCCTCTATCGCGTCGTTCCGATTACCTAAGCATGGTTAGGTTATATTACGCAAAGTGTGCGTAAAAAGTGACGCTAGATTAGTATGTCGCGTCACAAGTCTCATTAACCGTCGTTCAGATTACCTAAGCATTGTTAGGTTATATTATGCAAAGTGTGCTTGAAATGTGACGCTAGATTAGTATGTTGCGTGACAAGTTTCTTTATCGCATCACCTAAGCATGGTTCGGTTATATTACAGTAAGTGTGCCTTAAAAGTGACGCTAGATTAGTATGTCGCGTCACAAGTCTCATTAACGCGCCGTTTTGATTACCTATGCATGGTTAGGATATATTACACAAAGTGTGCGTGAAAAGTGACTCTAGATTACTATGTCACGTCACAATTCTCTTTAACGCGTCGTTTCAATTACCATGCTTAGGTCGCATCACAAGTCTCTCTTACAAGTCGTTCCGATTACCTAAGCATGGTTAGGTTATATTATGCAAAGTGTGCGTGAAAAGTGACGCTAGATTAGTATGTCGTGTCACAAGAGTCTCTAAAGCATCGTTCCAATAACCTATGCATAGTTAGGTTATATTACGCAAAGTGTGCGTGAAAAGTGACACTAGATTAGTATGTCGCATCTCAAGTATCTTTAAGGCATCGTTTCATTAGCATTCTTATTTCGCGTCACAAGTCTCTCTAAGCATGGTTAGTTTATATTACGCAAATTGTGCGTGAAAAGTGAAATAGATTGGTATGTTGTGTCTCAAGTCTTTTTAACGTGTCGTTCCGATTACCTAAGCATGGTTATGTTATATTACGCAAAGTATGCATTAAAAGTGATAATTGATTAGTATGTCTTGTCTCATGTCTCGCGTCGTTTCGATTATCTAAGCATGGTTAGGTATATTACGCAAAGTGTGCGTGAAAAGTGACGCTAGATTAGTATGTCGCTTCTCAAGTGTCTTTAACCTATTTTTTTCGAATACCATGCATATGTCGCGTCACAAGTCTCTCTAACGCGTCGTCCCGATTACCTAATCATGGTTTGGTTATATTACGCAAAGTGTGCGTTAAAAGTGACGCTAGATTACTATGTCATGTAACAAGTTTCTTTAACGCGTCGTTCTGATTACCTAAGCGTTGTTAGGTTATATTACGCAAAGTGAGCGTGAAACGTGACCCTATATTAGTATGTCGCGTCTCAAGTCTCTTTAACGCATTGTTTCGATTACCATGCTTAAGTCGCATCACAAGTCTTTTTAACGCGTCGTTCCGATTACCTCAGCATGGTTAGTTTATATTATGGAAAGGCTGCGTTATAAGTCAAGCTAGATTACCATCTCGCGACACAAGTCTCTTTAACGCATCGTTCCGATTACCTTACATGGTTAGGTTATATTACGCAAAGTGTGCGTGAAAAGTGACGCTAGATTAGTATATCGCGTCTCAAGATGCAGTAACGCGTCATTTCGATTACCATGCTTATGTCGCGTCACAAGTCTCTCTAACTCGTCACAAGTCTCTCTAACGCGTCGTTCCGATTACCTAATTATTGTTAGGTTATATTACGCAAATTATGTGTTAAAATTTACGGTAGAGTACTATGTCGCGTCACAAGTCACTTCAACGCGTCGTTCCGATTACCTAAGCATGGTTTGGTTATATTACGTAAAGTGTGATTAGTATGTTGCGTCTCAAGTCTCTTTAACGAGTTGTTCCGATTAACTAAGCTTGGTTAGGGTATATTACGCAAAGTGTGCATGAAAAGTGACATTAGATTAGTATGTCGCGTCTTAACTCACTTTAACGCGTCGTTTCGATTGCCATCCTTATGTTGCGTCACAACTCTCTCAAACGTTTCGTTTTGATTACCTAAGCATGGGTAGGTTATATTATGCAAAGTGTGCGTGAAAAGTGACGCTAGATTAGTATGTTGCGTCTCAAGTCTCATCAACGTGTTGTTCCGATTAACTAAGAATGGATAGGATAGGTTACGCAAAATATGCGAGAAAAATTGTTCCGATTAACTAAGTATGGACAGGTTATATTACGCAGACTGTGCGTGAAAAGTGACGCTAGATTAGTACGTCGCTTCTCAAGTATCTTTAACACGTCGTTCCAGTTACCTAAGTATGGATAGATTATATTACACGCAAAGAGTGCGTAAAAAGTGATGCTAGATTTGTAAGACGTGTCTCAAGTCTCTTTAACGCGTCATTCCGATTACATAAGCATGGTTAGGTCATCTTAACGCAAACTGTGTGTTAAAAGTGACAATAGATTAGTATGTAGCGTTTGAAGTCTTTTTAACGAGTCGTTCCAATTACCTAAGCATGGTTAGGTTATATTACGCAAAGTGTGCGTGAAAAGAGACGGTAGATTAGTATGTCGCGTCTCAAGTCTCTTTAACGCGTCGTTTCGATTACCATGCTTATGTCGCGTCACAAGTCTCTCTAACGCGTTGTTCCGACTACCTAAGCATGGTTAGGTTATATTACGCATAGTGTGCGTAAAAAGGGACAAGTTTCTTTAACCCGTCGTTTTGATTACCATGCTTACGTCGCGTCACGAGTCTCTCTAACGCATCATTCCGATTACCTGAGCATGGTTAGATTATATTATGGAAAGTGTGCGTTAAAAGTGAAGTTAGATTACTATGTCGCGTCACAAGTCTCGTTAATGCGTCGTTCCGATTACCTATGCAAGGTTAGGTTATATTATGCAAAGTGTGCGTGAAAAGTGACGCTATATTAGTATGTCGTGTCACAAGTCTCATTAACGTGCTGTTGCGATTAACTAAATATAAAAGTGACGCTAGATTAGTATGTCGCGTCTCAAGTCTCTGTAAGGCGTCGTTTCGATTACCATTCTCATGTCGCGTCACAAATCTCTCTAACGTGTCGTTCCAATTACCTAAGCATGGTTAGTTTATACTACGCAAAGTGTGTGTTAATAGTGACAATAGATTAGTATGTCGTGTCTGAAGTGTTTTTAACGCGTCGTTCCGATTACCTATGCATGGTTAGGTTATATTACACAAAGTGTGCGTGAAAAGTGACGGTAGATTAGTATGTCGTGTCTCAAGTCTCTTTAATGCGTCGTTTCAATTACCATGCTTATGTCGCGTCACAAGTCTCACTAAGGCGTCGTTCCGATTACCTAAGCATGCTTAGGTTATATTACGCAAAGTATGCGTGAAAAGTGACGTTAGAATAGTATGTCGCGTCTCAAGTCTCTTGTCACAAGTCTCTCTAACGCGTCGTTCCGATTATCTAAGCATGGTTAGGTTATATTACGCAGAGTGTGCGTGAAAAGTGATAACAGATTAGTATGTCGCATCTCAAGTCTCTTTAACGCGTCGTTTCGATTACCATGCTTATGTCGCATCACAAGTCTCTTTAATGCGTCGTTCTGATTATCCAAGCATGGGTTATATTACGCAAAGTGTGCGTGAAAAGTGACGCTAGATTAATATGCCGCGTCTCAAGTCCCATTAACGTGTCGTTCTGATTACCTAAACATGGTTAGGTTATATTACAGAACATTTGCGTGAAAAGTGACGCTAGATTAGTATGTCGCATCTCAAGTCTCTTTAACGCGTCGTTTCGATTACCTGAGCATGGTTTGTTTATATTACACAAAGTGTGCGTGAAAAGTGACGGTAGATTAGAATGTCGCATCTCAAGTCTCGTTAACGCGTCGTTTTGATTACCTGAGCATGGTTAGGTTATATTACGCAAAGTGTGCGTGAAAAGTTACCCTAGAATAGTATGTCGCGTCTCAAGTCTCTTTAACGCGTCGTTTCGATTACAATGTTTAAGTTGCGTTACAAGTCTCTCTTACGCGTCGTTCTGATTACCTAAGCATGGTTATTTTACATTATGGAAAGTATGCATTAAAAGTGAAGCCAGATTACTATGTCGCGTCATAAGTCTCTTTAACGCGTCGTTCTAATTACCTAAGCATAGTTAGGTTATATTACGCAAAGTGTGCGTAAAAAGTGACGCTAGATTAGCATGTCGTGTCTCAAGTCTCTTTAACACGTCGTTTTCGATTACCATGATTATGCCGCGTCACAAGTCTCTCTATCGCCTCGTTCCAATTACCTAATAATTGTTAGGTTATATTACGAAGAGTGTGCGTGAAAAGCGACAATAGATTAGTCTCTTTAACGCGTCGTTTCGATTACCATGCTTACGTCGTGTCACAAGTCTCTTTCACGCGTCGTTCCGATTATCTAAGCATGGGTTATACTACGCAAAGTGCGCATGAAAAGTGACGATAGATTAGTATGTCGCGTCTCTAGTCTCATTAACGCGTCGTTTCGATTAACTAAGAATGGTTAGGTTATATTACACAAAGTTACGCTAGATTAGTATGTCGCATCTCAAGTCTCATTTACGCGTCGTTTCGATTACCTAAGCATGGATAGGTTATATTACACAAAGTGTGCGTGAAAAGTGACGGTAGATTAGTATGTCGCGTCTCAAGTCTATTTAATGCGTCGTTTCAATTACCATGCTTATGTCGCGTCACAAGTCTCACTAACGCACCGTTCCGATTACCTAAGCATGCTTAGATTATATTACGCAAAGTGTGAGTGAAATGTGACGTTAGATTAGTATGTCGCGTATCAATCTCTTTAACGCGTCGTTTCGATTACCATGCTTATATCGTGTCACAAGTCTCTCTAACGCGTCACTCCGATTACCTAAGCATGGTTAGGTTATATTACGCAAAGTGTGCATAAAAAGGGACACTAGATTACTTTGTCGAGTCACAAGTTTCTTTAATGCATCGTTTAGATTACCATGCTTATATCGCGTCACAAGTCTCTCTAACGCGTCGTTTTGTTTACCTAAGAATGGTTAGTTTATATTACGCAAAGTTTGCGTGAAAAGTGACTATATTAGTAGCGTTGTTACAATTACCTAAGCATGGTTAGGTTGTATTACGCAAAGTGTGCGTGAAAAGTGACGGTAGATTAGTATGTCGTATGTCAAGTCTCTTTAACGCGTTGTTACGATTAACTAAGTATGCTTAGATTATATTACGCAAAATGTGCATGAAAAGTGACTCTAGATTAGTATGTCACATCTCAAGTCTCTCTTTAACGCGTCGTTTTGATTACCTAAGCATTGTTTGGTTATATTACGCAAAATGTGCGTTAAAAGTGACGCTAGATTAGTATGTCATGTCTCAAGTCTCTTTAACGCGTCGTTTCAATCCCCTTGCTTATTTCGCGTCAGAAGTCTCACTAACGCGTCGTTTCGATTACCATGCTTATTTCGCCTCACAAGTCTCTTTTAGCGCATCGTTCCGATTACCTAAGCCTGGTTAGGTTATATTATGCAAAATGTGCTTGAAAAGTGACGCTAGATTACTATGTCGCATCTTTAGTCTCTTTAACGCTTCGTTTCGATTACCTAAGCATGGTTAGGTTATATTTCGCAAACTTTGCGTGAAAAGTAACGCTAGATTAGTATGTCGCATCTCAAGTCTCTTTAACGCGTTTTTTCGATTACCATTCTTATTTCGCGTCACAAGTCTCACTAACGCGTCATTCCGATTACCAAAGCATAGTTAGGTTATATTACGCAAAGTGTGCGTGAAAAGTAACGTTAGATTAGTACGTCGTGTCTCCAGTTTTTGTAACGCGTCGTTTTGATTACAATGCATGTATCGCGTGACAAGTCTCTCTAACACGTCGTTTCGATTACCTGAGCGTTAGGTTATATTATGGAAAGTGTGAGTTAAAAGTGACGCTAGATTACTATGTCGAGTCACAATAAGCATGGTTAGGTTATATTACACAAAGTGTGCGTGAAAAGTGACGCCAGATTAGTATGTTGTGTTACAAGTCTCTTTAACTTGTCGTTCCGATTACCTATGCATGGTTAGGTTATATTACGCAAAGTGTGCGTGAAATGTGACGTTAGATTAGTATGTCGCGTCACAAGTCTTTTAACTCGTTGTTCCGATTACCTAAGCATGGTTAGGTTATATTACGCAAAGGGTGCGTGAAAAGTGATGCTAGATTAGTATGTCGCGTCTCAAGTCTCTTTAACACGTCGGTCCGATTACTTCAGCATGGTTAGGTTATATTACGCAAAGTGCGTGTGAAAAGTCATGCTAGATTAGTATGTTGCGTCACCAGTCTCTGTAACGTGGTTAGGTTAGGTTATATTAAAAAAAGTGTGTTTGAAAAGTGATGCTATATTAGTATGTAGCGTCTCTAGTCTCTTTAATGCGTCATTCCAATTACCTAAGCATGGTTAGGTTATATTACACAAAGTGTGCGTTAATAGTGACGCTAGATTAGTATGTCCCGTCACAAGTCTCTTTTACGCGTCGTTCCGATTACCTAAGCATGGTTTTGTCATATTACGCAAAGTGTGCGTGAAAAGTGACGCTAGATTCGTATGTCGCGTCTCAAGTCTCTTTATTGCATCGTTGCGATTACCATGCTTATGTTGCGTCACAAGTCTCTCTAACGCGGCGTTTCGATTACCTAACATGGTTAGGTTATATTACGAAAAGTGTTTGTTAAATGTTACGCTAGATTAAGATGTCGCATCAAAAGTATTTTTAACGCGTTGTTCCGATTACCTAAGCATGGTTAGGTTATATTACAGAAAGTGTGCGTTAAAACTGACGCTAGATTACTATGTCCCATCAAAAGACTCTTTAACACATTGTTCCGTATACATAAGCATGGTTAGGATATATTACGCAAAGTGTGCGTAAAAAGTGACGCTATATTAGTATGTCGCGTCTCAAGTGTCTGTAACGCGTCGTTTCGATTACCATGCTTTTGTCGCGTCACAAGTCTCTCTAACGCGTCGTTCTGATTACCTAAGCATGGTTAGGTTATACTACGCAAAGTGTGCATGAAAAGTAACGCTAGATTAGTATGTCGCGTCTCAAGTCGCTTTAACGCGACCCAAAGTGTGCGTGAAAAGTGAAGCTAGATTAGTATGTTGCCTCACAAGAGTCTTTAACGCGTCGTTCCGATTACCTAAGCATGGTTAGGTTATATTATGCAAAGTGTGCGTGAAAAGTGACGCTAGATTAATATGTCGCGTCTCAAGTCTCTTTAATGCGTCATTTCGATTACCATGCTCATGTCGCGTCACAAGTCCGTCTAACGCGTCGTTCCGATTACCTAAGCATGGTTAGGTTATATTAAGGAAAGTGTGCGTTAAAAGTGACGCTAGATTACTATGCCGCATCACAAGTCTCTTTTACGCGTCGTTCCGATTACCTAGTATGGTTAGGTTATATTACGCAAATTGTGCTTGAAAAGTGACGTTAGATTAATATGTCGCGTCTCAAGTCTCTATAATGCGTCATGTCGATTTCCATGAATATGTCGCATCACAAGCCTCTCTAACGCGTCGTTCCGATTACCTAAGCATGGTTAGCCTATATTATGCAATGTGTGCGTGAAAAGTGACGCTAGATTAGTAAGCTGCGTCTTAAGTCTCTTTAACGCGTCGTTTCGATTACCATGCTTATGTTGGGTCACAATTCTCTCTAACGCGTCGTTCAGATTACCTAAGAATGGTTAGGTTATATTACACAAAGTGTGCGTTAAAAGTGACGCTAGATTAGTATGTCCTGTCACAAGTCTCTTTAACGCGTCGATCCGATTACCTAAGCATGGTTAGGTTATATTACGCAAAGTGTTCTTGAAAAGTGACGCTCGATTTGTATGTCGCGTCTCAAGTCTCTTTAATGCATCATTTTCGATTACCTTGCTCATGTCGCGTCACAAGTCTCTCTAATGCGTCGTTCCGATTAGCATGGTTAGGTTATATTACGGAAAGTTTGCATTAAAAGTGACACTAGATTAGTATGTCGCGTCACAAGTCTTTTTAACGCGTCGTTCCAATTACTTTAGCATGGTTAGATTATGTTACGCAAAGTGTGCGTGAAAAGTGATGCTAGATTAGTATGTCGCGTCTCAAGTCCTTTTAACGCGTCGTTTCGATTACCATTCTTTGCATAATATAACCTAACCATGCATAGGTAATCGGAACGACGCGGTAAAGAGACTTATGCTACATAGTAATCTAGCATCACTATTAACTCACACTTTCCGTAATATAACCTAACGCTTAGGCAATCGGAAAGACACAGAGAGACTTGTGACGCAACATAATCAAGGTAATCGAAACGACGCG
Organism: Mercurialis annua; assembly: GCF_937616625.2. NCBI lineage: Eukaryota > Viridiplantae > Streptophyta > Magnoliopsida > Malpighiales > Euphorbiaceae > Mercurialis > Mercurialis annua. The sequence goes on along the minus strand of NC_065574.1, from coordinate 26,937,132 downwards.
TTAAAGAGACTTGAGACGTGAGATACTAATCTAGCGTAACTTTTCACGCACACTTTGCATAATATAACCTAACCATGCTTAGGTAAACGGAACGGCGCGTTAGTGAGACACACAAGCGTGGTAATTGAAATGACGCGTTAAAGAGTCTTGAGACGCGACATACTAATCTAGCGTCACTTTTCACGCACATTTTGCGTAATATAAACTAACCATACTTAGATAATCGGAACGACGCGTTAATGAGACTTGAGACGCGACATAATAACCTAGCGTCACTTTTCACGCACACTTTGCATAATATAACCTAACCATGCTTAGGTAATCGAAACAACGCGTTAAAGAGACTTGAGACGCGAGATACTAATCTAGTGTAACTTTTCACGCACACTTTGCGTACTATAACCTAACCATGTAAGGTAATCGGAACGACGCGTTAGTGAGACTTGTGACGCGACATAAGCGTGGTAATTGAAATGACGCGTTAAAGAGACTCGAGACGCGACATACTAATCTAGCGTCATTTTTCACGCACATTTTGCGTAATATAAACTAACCATACTTAGTTAATCGAAACGACGCGTTAATAAGACTTGAGACGCGACATACTAATATAGCGTCACTTTTCACGCACACTTTTTGTTATATAACCCATGCTTAGGTAATCGAAACGACGCGTTAAAGAGACTTGTGACGCGACATAGTAATATAGCGTCACTTTTCACGCACATTTTGCGAAATATAACCTCACAATGCTTAGGTAATTGGAACGACACGTTAGAGAGACTTGTGACACGAACACCCTACGTAATATAACCTAACAATGCTTAGGTTATCGGAACGACGCGTTAGAGAGATTTTTGACGCGACATAATCATGGTAATCGAAGCGACGCATTAAAGAGACTTGAGACGCAACATACTAATCTAGCATCACGTTTCACGCAAATTTTGCGTAATATAACCTAACCATGCTTAGGTAATCGGAACGACGCGTTAACGAGACTTGTGACGCGACATACTAATCTAGCGTCTCTTTTCACGCACACTTTACGTAATTTAACCTAACCATGCTGAAGTAATCAGACCGACGCGTTAAAGAGACTTGAGACGCGACATACTAATCTAGCATCACATTTCACGCACACTTTACGTAATATAACCTAACCATGCTTAGGTAATCGGAATGACGAGTTAAAGAACTTTTGACGCGCATACTAATCTAGCGTCACATTTCACGCATACGTTGCGTAATATAACCGAACCATGCTTAGGTAATCGGAACGGCGCGTTAGAGAGACTTGTGACGCGACATACTAATCTAGCGTCACTTTTCATGCACACTTTGCGTAATATAACTTAACCATGCTAATGTAATCGGACCACGCGTTACAGAGACTTGAGACGCGACATACTAAACTAGCGTAACTTTTCACGCACAAAGAAGGACAAGTTAAAAGACTTGTGACGCGACATACTAATCTAGCATCACATTTCACGCACACTTTGCGTAATATAACCTAACCATGCTTAAGTAATCGGAACAACGAGTTAAAGAGACTTGTGACACGACATACTAATCTAGCGTCACTTTTCACGCACACTTCGCGTAATATAACCTAACCATGCTTAGATTATCGAAACGAAAAGTATAAGAAACTTGTGACACGACATACTAATCTAGCGTCACATTTCAAGCACACTTTGCCTAATAATAACCTAACCATGCTTAGGTAATTTGAACGACGGGTTAAAGAGACTTGTGATGCTACATTGTAATCTAGTGTCACTTTTAACTCACACTTTCTGTAATATAACCTAACGCTTAGGTAATCGGAAAGCCGCCTTAGAGAGATTTGTGACACGACATAATCATGGTAATCGAAACGACGCGTTAAAAAGACTTGAGACGCGAGATACTAATCTAGCGTCACTTTTCACGCACACTTTGCGTAATATAACCTAACCATGATTAGGTAATCGGAACGACGCGTGAAAGAGATTTGTGACGCGACATAGTAATCTAGCGTAACTTTTAACTCACACTTTCCGTAATATAACCTTACACGCTTAGGTAATCGGAACGACGGGTTAAAGAGACTTGTGACGCGACACATGCATGGTAATCGAAACGACGCGTTACAGAAACTTAAGACGCGACAAACTAATCTAGCGTTAAAGAGACTTGAGATGCGACATACTAATCTACTGTCACTTTTCACGCACACTTTGCGTAATATAACCTAACCATGCTTAGGTAATCGAAACGACGTGTTAAAAAGACTAAAAATACAACATACTAATCTAGCGTCACTTTTTACGCACATTTTGTGTACTATAACCTAACCATGCTCAGGTTATCGGAACGATGCGCAAAAGAAACTTGTGCGGAGACATAAGCATGGTAATCAAAACGACGCGTTAGTGAGACTTGTGACACGAAATAAGCATGGTTATTGAAACGAAGCGTTAAAGAGACTTGAGACACGATATACGAATCTAGCGTCACTTTTCACGCACACTTTGCGTTATATAACCAAACCATGCTTAGGTAATCGAAACGACGCGTTAAAGCGACTTGAGAACATACTAATCTACAGTTAATTTTCACGCACATTTTGCGTAATATAACCTAACCATACTTAGTTAATCGGAACAACGCGTTGAAGAGACTTGACACGCGACATACGAATCTATCATCACTTTTCACGCACACTTTGCGTAATATAACCTAACCATGCTTAGGTAATCGAAACAACGCGTTAGAGAGACTTGTGACACGACATACTAATATAGAGTCACTTTTCACGCACACTTTGCGTAATATATTCTAACTATGCTTAGGTAATCGGAACGACGCGTTAAAGAGACTTGTGACGCGACATAGTAATCTCACTTCACTTTAAACGCACACTTTCTATTATATAACCTAACCATGCTTAGGTAATCGGAACGACGCGTTAGAGAAACTTGTGACTCGACAAAGTAATCTAGCATCCCTTTTTATGCACACTTTGCGTAATGCTTAGGTCTCGACGAAGTAATCTAGCATCCCTTTTCATGCACACTTTGTGTAATATAATCTAACCATGCTTAGGTAATCGGACGGCGCGTTAAAGAGACTTGTGACGCGACATATGCATGGTAATCGAAACGACGTGTTAAAGAGACTTGAGACGCGACATACTAATCTAACGTCACTTTTCACGCACACTTTGCGTAATATAACCTAAGCATGCTTAGGTAATCGGAACGGCGTGTTAGTGAGAATTGTAACGCGACATAAGCATGGTAATTGAAACGACGCGTTAAAGACACTTGAGACACGACATACTAATCTACTGTCACTTTTCACGCACACTTTGTGTAACCTAACCATGCTTAGGTAATCGAAACGACGCGTAAATGAGACTTGAGATGCGACATTCTAATCTAGCGTCACTTTTTCCGCACATTTTGCATAATATAACTTAACCATTCTTAGTTAGTCGAAACGACGCGTTAATGAGACTTGAGATGCGACATACTATAATCTATCATCACTTTTCACGCTCACTTTGCGCAATATAACCCCTGCTTAGATAATCGGAACGACGCGTTAATTAGACTTGTGATGCGACATACCAATCTATTATCGCTTTTCACGCACACTCTTCATAATATAACCTAACTATATTTAGGTAATTGGATAATCATGGTAATCGAAAAGACGTGTTAAAGAGACTTGAGACGCGACATGCTAATCTAACGTCACTTTTCACGCACACTTTGAGTAATATAACCTAACCATGCTTAGGTAATCAGAATGACGCGTTAATGAGACTTATGACGCGACATTAATCTAGCTTCACTTTTAATGCACACTTTCCATAATATAAACTAACCACGCTTAGGTAATCGGAACGACGCGTTAGAGAGACTTGTGACGCAACATATGCATGGTAATTGAAACGACGCGTTAGAGAGACTTGAGACGCGACATACTATTCTAGCCTCACTTTTCACGCACACTTTGCGTAATATAACCTAAACATGCTCAGGTAATCGAAACAACGCGTTAAATGGACTTGAGATGCGACATACTAATCCATTATCGTTTTTCACGCACACTCTGCATAATATAACCTCACTATATTTAGGTAATTGGAACGAGGCGATATAGAGACTTGTGACGCGACATAATCATGGTAATCGAAACGACGTGTTAAAGAGACTTGAGACGCGACATGCTAATCTAGCATCACTTTTCACGCACACTTTGCGTAATATTAACCTAACCATGCTTAGGTAATCAGAACGACGCGTTAATGAGACTTATGACGCGACATAGTAATCTAGCTTCACTTTTAATGCACACTTTCCATAATATAAACTAACCATGCTTAGGTAATCGGAACGACGCGTTAGAGAGACTTGTGACGCCACATAAGCATGGCAATCGAAACGACGCGTTAGAGAGACTTGTGACACATAAGCATGGTAATCGAAACGACGCGTTAAAGAGACTTGAGACGCGACATACTATTCTAGCGTCACTTTTCACACACACTTTGTGTAATATAACCTAACCATGGGCAGGTAATCGAAACGACGCGTTAAAGAGACTTGAGATGCGACATATTAATCTACCGTCACTTTTCACACACACTTTGCGTAATATAACCTCACCATGCTCAGGTAATCGAATCGACGCGTTAAATAGCCTTGAGATGTGACATACTAATCTAGCTTCACTTTTCACGCCCATATTGCGTAATATAAACTAACCATGCTTAGGTAATCGGAACGACGCGTTAATGGGACTTGAGACGCGACATATTAATCTAGCGTCACTTTTCACGCACACTTTGCGTAATATAACCCATGCTTGGATAATCAAAACGATGCGTTAAAGAGACTTGTGACGCGATATAAGCATGGTAATTGAAACGACGCGTTAAAGAGACTTGAGATGCGACATACTATTCTATTGTCACTTTTCACGCAGACTCTGCATAATATAACCTAACCATGCTTAGGTAATCGGAACGAGGCGTTAGAGAGACTTGTGACGCGACATAATCATGGTAATCGAAACGACGTATTAAAGAGACTTGAGACGCGACATACTAATCTAGTGTCGCTTTTCAAGCACAGCTTGCATAATATAACCTAACCATGCTTAGGTAATCGGAACGACGCGTTAGAGAGACTTTTGACGCGAGATAAGCATGATAATCGAAATGACACGTTAAAGAGACTTGAGACGCGACATACTAATCTACCGTAAATTTTCCCCCCCACTTTGCGTAATATAACCTAACCATGCATAGGTAATCGGAACGACGCGTTCAAAAGACTTCACACGCGACATACTAATCTATTGTTACTTTTAACACAAACTTTGTGTAATATAAACTAACCTTGCTTAGGTAATCGGAAAGACGCATTAAAGAGACTTGAGACACGTCATACTAATCTATCATCACTTTTTACATACTCTTTGCGTAGTATATCTTAACCATGCTTAGGTAATTGGAACGACACGCCAAAAAGACTTGAGATGCGACAGAATAATCTATTGTCACTTTTCACGTACACTTTGTGTAATATAAACTAACAGTGCTTAGGTAATTGGAACGACGCGTTAGAGAGACTTGTGACGCGACATAAGAATGGTAATAGCCAACGACGCCTTACAGAGACTTGAGACGCGACATAGTAATCTAGCGTTACTTTTAACGCACAGTTTGCATAATATAACCATACATAGGTAATCAGAACAGCACGTTAGTATGACTTGTGACACGACATACTAATATAGCGTCACTTTTCAAGCACACTTTGCGTAATATAACCTAACAATGCATAGGTAATCGGAAGGACGCGTTAAAGAGACTTGTGACGCGACATAGTAATCTAGCTTCACTTTTAATGCACACTTTCCATAATATACTCTAACCATGCTTAGGTAATCGGAACGACGCATTAGACAGACTCGTGACGCGATATAAGCATGGTAATCAAAACGACGCGTTAAAGAAACTTGTGACACGACATAGTAATCTAGCGTACACTTTGCGTAATATAACCTAACCATCGTACTTAGGTAATCGGAACGACGCGTTAGAGAGACTTGTGGTGCGACATAAGCATGGTAATCGAAACGACGCGTTAAAGAGACTTGAGATGCTGACATACTAATCAACCATAGCGCAATATAACCTAACCATGCTTAGGTAATCAGAACAACGCGTTAAAAAGACTTCAGACTCGACATACCAATCTATTGTCACTTTTCACACACACTTTGCGTAATATGACCTAACCATGATTAGGTAATCGGAACAACGAGTTAAAGAGACTTAAGACACGTCATACAAATCTAGCATCACTTTTTATGCACTCTTTGCGTAACATAACCTAACCATGCTTAGGTAATTAGAACGACGTGTTAAAGAGACTTGAGATGCGATGTACTAATCTAGCGTCACTTTTCACGCACACTTTGTGTAATATAACCTATCCATACTTAGTTAATCGAAACAACACGTTGATGAGACTTGAGACGCGACATACTAATCTAGAGTCACTTTTCACGCACATTTTCTTTAATATAACCTATCCATACTTAGTTAATCGGAACAACACGTTGATGAGACTTGAGGCGCGACATACTAATCTAGCGTCACTTTTCACGCACACTTTGCATAATATAACCTAACCATACTTAGGTAATCGGAACGACGTGTAGAGAGACTTTTGACGCGACATAAGCATGGTAATTTAAACGACGCGTTAAAGAGACTTGAGACACGACATACTAATCTAGATTCACTTTTCACGCACATTTTGCGTAATATAACCTATCAATGCTTAGGTAATTGGAACGACGCGGTAGAGAGACTTGTGACGCGACATAAGCATGGTAATCGAAAACGACGCGTTAAAGAGAGATGAGACGCGACATACTGATCTAGCGTCAATTTTCACGCACACTTTGCGTAACATAACCTAACCATGCATAAGTATTCGAAACGACGCGTTAAAGAAAGAGACTTGAGTCGCGACAAACTAATCTAGCGTCACTTTTCACGCACACTTTGCGTAATAAAACCTAACCATGTTAATCGGAAAAACGCGTTAAAGGGACTTGAGACGCAACATAGTAATCTAACGTCACTTTTCACGCACTTTGCGTATCAAAACGACGCGTTTAAAAGATTTGAGACGCGACATATTAATCTATTGTCTCTTTTAACGCACACTTTGTGTAATATAACCTGAACGACGCACTAAAGAGACTAGAGACACTACATACTAATCTAGCATCACTTTTTGCATAATATAACCTAACCATGCTTAGGTAATCAGAACGACGCATCAAAAAGACTTGAGACGCGACATACTAATCCAGTTCACTTTTCTCGCACACTTTGAGTAATTGAACTAACCATGCTTAGATAATTGGAACGATGCGTTAGAGAGACTTGTGATGCGACATAAGCATGGTAATGAAACGACGCCTTAAAGAGACTTTAGACGCGACATATTAATCTACCGTCATTTTTCACGGACACTTTGAATAATTTAATCTAACCATGCATAGGTAATGGGACGGACGCGTTAAAGAGACATGAGACACGACATACTAATCTAGCGTCACTTTTCACGCACACTTTGTGTAACATAACCTAACCATGCATTAGTATCATCCGAAACGATGCGTTAAAGAGACTTGAGACGCGACATATGCATAGTAATCAAAATGACGCGTTGAAGAGACTTGAGATGCGACATAGTAATCTACTGTCATTTCTTACGCATACTTTGCGTAATATAACCTAATATGATGCTTAGGTAATCGGAACGACGAGTTAAAGAGACTTGAGACGTGACATACTAATCTATCGTCACATCTTACGCACGCTTTGCGTTATATAACCAAACCATGCTAAGGTAATCGGAACAACGCATTGAAGAGACTTGACACGCGACATACGAATCTATCATCACTTTTCACGCGCACTTCGCGTGATATAACCTAACCATGCTTAGGTAATTGGAACGACGCGTTAGAGAAACTCGTAACGCGACATAAGCATGGTAATTTAAATGACGCGTTAAAGAATCTTGTGACTCGACAAAGTAATCTAGCGTCCCTTTTTATGCACACTTTGCGTAATATAACCTAACCATGCTTAGGTAATCGGAACGACGCGTTAGTGAGACTTGTGACGCGACATAAGCATGGTTATCGAAACGACACTTTGCAAAATATAACCTAAGCATGCTTAGATAATCGGAGTGGCGCGTTAGTGAGACTTGTAACGCGACATAAGCATGGTAATTGAAACGATGCGTTAAAGACACTTGAGACGCGACATACTAATCTACCGTCACTTTTCACGCACACTTTGCGTAATATAACCTAACCATGCTTAGGTAATTGAAACAACACGTAAATGAGACTTGAGATGCGACATACTAATCTAGAGTCACTTTTTCCGCACACTTTGCATAATATAACTTAACCATTCTTAGTTAATCGAAACGACGCATTAATGAGACTTGAGATGCGACATACTATAATCTATCATCACTTTTAACGCGCACTTTGCGTAATATAACCATGCTTAGATAATCAGAACGACGCGTTAATGAGACTTGTGACGCGACATAAGCATGGTAATCGAAACGACGCGTTAAAAAGACTTGAGATGCGACATACTAATCTATTATCGCTTTTCACGCACACTCTTCATAATATAACCTAACTATATTTAGGTAATTGAAACGAGGCGATATAGAGACTTGTGACGTGACATAATCATGGTAATCGAGACGACGTGTTTAAGAGACTTGAGACACGACATGCTAATCTAGCGTCACTTTTCACGCACACTTTGCGTAATATAATCTAACCATGTTCAGGTAATTGAAACAACGCATTAAAGAGACTTGAGATGCGACATACTAATCTATTATCGCTTTTCATGCACACTCTTCATAATATAACCTAATTATATTTAGGTAATTTGAACGAGGCGATATAGAGACTTGTGACGCGACATAATCATGGTAATCAAAACAACGTGTTAATTAGACTTGAGATACGACATGCTAAAGCGTCACTTTTCACGCACACTTTGCGTAATATAACCTAACCATCTTAGGTAATCAGAACGACGCGTTAATGACACTAATGACGCGACATAGTAATCTAGCTTCACTTTTAATGCACACTTCCATAATACTAAACATGCTTAGGTAATCGGAACGACGCGTTAGAGAGACTTGTGACTCACCATAAGAATGGTAATCGAAACAACGCGTTAAAGAGACTTACGATGCGACATACTAATCTACCGTCACTTTTCACGCACACTTTGCGTAATGTAACCTCACCATGCTAAGGTAATCGAAACGACGCGTTAAGAGACTTGAGATGTGACATACTAATCTAGCGTCACTTTTCACGCACATTTACATAATATAACCTAACCATGCTTAGGTAATCGGAACGACGCGTTAATGAGACTTGAGATGCGACATATTAATCTAGCGTCACTTTTCATTCACACTTTGCATAATATAACTCATGCTTGGATAATCGGAACGACGCGTTAAAGAGTCTTGTGACGCAACATAAGCATGGTAATCGAAACGACGCGTTTAAGAGACTTGAGATGCGACATACTAATCTATTGTCACCTTTCTGCGTAATATAACCTAACCATGCTTAGGTAATCGGAACGAGGCTTTAGAGAGACTTGTGATGCGAAATAATCATGGTAATCGAAACGACGTGTTAAAAAGACTTGAGTCGCGACATGCTAATCTAGCGTCACTTTTCACGAACACTTTGCGTAATATAACCTAACCATGCTTAGGTAATCAGAATGACGCGTTAATGAGACTTATGACGCGACATTATAATCTAGCTTCACTTTTAATGCACACTTTCCATAATATAAACTAACCATGCTTAGGTAATCGGAACGACGCGTTAGAGAGACTTGTAACGCGACATAAGCATGGTAATCGAAACGACGCGTTAAAGAGAGATGAGACGCGACATACTAATCTAGCGTTAATTTTCACCCACACTTTGCGTAACATAACCTAACCATGCATAAGTAATCGAAACGACGCGTGAAAAAGACTTGAGACGCCACATACTAATCTAACGTCACTTTTCACGCACACTTTGCGTAATATAACCTAACCATGCTTAGGTAATCGAAACGACGCGTTAAAAAGACTTGAGACACGACATACTAATCTATTGTCTCTTTTAACGCACACTTTGCGTAATATAACCTAACCATGCCTAGGTAATCGGAACGACGCATTAAAAAGACTTGAGACACGACATACTAATCTAGCATCACTTTTTGCACACTTTTTGCGTAATTTAACCTAACAATGCTTAGGTAATTAGAACGACGCGTCAAAAAGACTTGAGACGCGAAATACTAATCTATTTCACTTTTCTCGCACACTTTGGGTAATGTAAACTAACCGTGCTTAGGTAATCAGAATGACGCGTTAATGAGACTTATGACGCGACATTATAATCTAGCTTCACTTTTAATGCACACTTTCCATTATATAAACTAACCATGCTTAGGTAATCGGAACGATGTGTTAGAGAGACTTGTGACGCGACATAAGCATAGTAATCAAAACGACGCGTTAGAGAGACTTGAGACGCGACATAGTAATCTATTGTCACTTTTTACGCACACTTTTCATAATATAACCTAATATAATGCTTAGGTAAACGGAACGACGAGTTAAAGAGAGATGAGACGCGACATACTAATCTATCGTCACTTCTTACGCACGCTTTGCGTAGACTAACCTAACCGTGCTTAGGTAATTGGAACGACGCGTTAAAGATACTTGAGACGCGTCATACTAATCTAGCGTCACTTTTCACGCACACTTTGCGTAATATAACCTAACCATGCTTAGGTAATCGAAACGACGCGTTAAAAAGACTTGAGAGGCGACATACTAATCTATTGTCACTTTTAACGCACACTTTGCGTAATATAACCTAACCATGCTTAGGTAATCGGAACGACGCATCAAAAAGACTTGAGACTCAACATACTAATCTATTTCACTTTTCTCACACAATTTGAGTAATGTAAACTAACCATCCTTAGGTAATTGGAACGATGCGTTAGAGAGACTTGTGACGCGACATAAGAATGGTAATGAAACGACGCCTTAACGAGACTTTAGACGCAACATACTAATCTAGCGTCATTTTTCACGGACACTTTGCGTAATTTAATCTAACCATGCATATGTAATCGGACGGACGCGTTAAAGAGTTATGAGACGCGACATACTAATCCAGCGTCATTTTTCACGCACACTTTGTGTAATATAACCTAACCATGCTTAGATTTTTGGAACGACGCGTTAAAGAGACTTGTGACGGGACATAAGCATAGTAATCAAAACGACGCATTAAAGAGACTTGAGACGCGACATACTAATCTAGTGTGACTTTTTACGCACACTTTGCGTAATATAACGTAACAATGCTTAGGTAAACGGAACGACGAGTTAATGAGACTTGAGATGCGACAAACTAATTAATCGTCACTTTTTACGCACGCTTTGCGTAATCTAACCTATCGACGCGTTAAAGAGACTTGAGACATGACATACTAATCTAGCGTCACTTTTCACGCACACTTTGCGTAATATAACCTAACCATGCTTAAGTAATCGGAAAGACGCGTTAGAGAGACTTGTGGCGTTACATAAGCATGGTAATCGAAACGACGCGTTAAAGAGAGTAGAGACGCGACATACTAATCTAGCATCACTTTTCACGCACACTTTGCGTAATATGACCTAACCATGCTTCGGTAATCGAACTGACGCGTTATAGAGACATGAGATGCGACATACTAATCTAGCGTCACTTTTCACGCACACTTTGTAGGTGTTCGGAATGACGCGTTAACGAGACTTGTGACGCGACATAAGCATAGTAATTAAAACGAAGCGTTAAAGAGACTTGAAATGGGACATACTAATCTAGCGTCACTTTTTACGCACACTTTACGTAATAAAACCTACGATACTTAGGAAATCGGAAAGACGCCTTAAAGAGACTTGAGACGCGACATACTAATCTCGAGTCACTTTTTACACACGCTATGCATAATATAACCTAACCATGCTTAGATAATCGGAACGACGCGTTAAAGAGACTTGAGACGCGACATACTAATCGAGCGTCACTTTTCACGCACACTTTGCGTAATATAACCTAACCATGCTTAGGTAATTGGAACGACGCGTTAGAGAGACTTGTAACGCGACATAAGCATGGTAGTCGAAACAACGCGTTACAGAGACTTGAGCCGCGACATACTAATCTGGTGTCACTTTTCACGCACACTTCGCGTAATATAACCTAACAATGCTTAGGTAATTGGAATGACGCGTTAGAGAGACTTGTGACGCGGCATAAGCATTGTAATCGAAACGACGCGTTAAAGAGACTTAAGACGCGACATACTAATCTACGTCACTTTTCACGCACACTTTGCGTAATATAACGTAACCATGCTTAGGTAATCGAAACGACGCGTGAAATAGACTTGAGACGGGACAAACTAATCTAGCGTCACTTTTCAAGCACTATAACCTAACCATGCTTAGTTAATCGGAACAACGCGTTAAAGAGACTTGAGACGCAACATACAAATCTAGCATCACTTTTAGCGCACACTTTGCGTAGTATAACCTATGATTAGGTAATCGGAACGACGTGTTAGAGAGACTTGTGACGCGACATAAGCATACTAATCGAAACAACGCGTTAAAGAGACTTGAGACGCAACTTACTAATCTAGCATCACTTTTCACGCACACTTTGCGTATATAACCTAACCATGCTTAGGTAATCGGAACGACGCGTTAAAGAGATTTGAGACGCGACATACTAATCTAGAGTCACTTTTGACGCACACTTTGCATAATATAACCTAACCATGCTTAGGTAATCGGAACGACGCGTTATAGAAACATATTACGCAAAGTGTGTTTGAAAAGTGACGTTAGATTAGTTTGTCGCGTCTCAAGTCTCTGTAAAGCGTCGTTTCGATTACCTAAGCACGGTTAGGTTATATTACACAATGTGTGCTTGAAAAGTGACGCTAGATTTGTGTGTTGCGTCTCAAGTCTCTGTAACGCGTCGTTTCGATTATTTAAGCACGATTAGGTTATATTACGCAAAGTGTGCTTGAAAAGTGATGCTAGATTTGTATGTCACGTCACAAGTCTCTCTAATGCGTCGTTCCGATTACCTAAGCATGGTTAGGTTATATTACGCAAAGTGTGCTTGAAAAGTGACAGTAGATTAGTATGTCGCGTCTCATGTTTCTTTAACGCGTCGTTCCGATTATCTAAACATGGTTAGGTTATATTACGCAAAGTGTGCATATAAAGTGACGTTAGATTAGTATGTCGCGTCTCAAGTATCTTTAACGCGTCGTTCTGATTATTTAACAATCGTTAAGTTATATTACGCAAAGTGTGCGTAAAAAGTGACGCTAGATTAGTATGTCAGATTTCAAGTCTCTTTAACGGGTCGTTCTGATTACCTAAGCATGGTTAATTTATATTATGGAAAGTGTGCGTGAAAAGTGACGCTAGATTTGTATGTCGCGTCACAAGTCTCTCTAACGCGTCGTTCCGATTACCTTAGCATGGTTAGGTTATATTACGCAAAGTTTGCGTGAAAAGTGACGTTAGATTAGTATGTCGCGTCACAAGTCTCTTTAACGCATCGTTCCAATTACCTAAGCATGGTTAATTTATATTATGGAAAGTGTGCGTTAAAAGTGAAGCTACATAACTATGTCGCGTCTTACGTCTCTTTACCGCGTCGTTTCGATTACCATGCTTATGTCGCGTCACAAGTCTCTCAAACGTGTCGTTCCGATTACCTAATCATGGTTAGGTTATATTATGCAAAGTGTGCGTTAGAATTGACGGTAGAGTACTATGTCGCGTAGCAAGTCACTTTAACGCGTCGTTCCGATTACCTTAGCATGGTTAGGTTATATTACGCAAAGTGTGCGTGAAAAAAGATATAAGATTTGTATGTTTCGTCTCAAGTCTTATTAACACGTTGTTACGATTACCTAAACATGGTTAGGTTATATTACGCAAAGTGTGCGGGAAAAGTGACTCTAGATTAGTATGTCGCATCTCATGTCACTTTTACGCGTCGTTTTGATTACCATGCTTCTGTCGCGTCACAAGTCCCTCTAACGCGTCGTTCGGATTACCAAAGCATGGTTAATTTATATAATGGAAAGTGTGCGTGAAAAGTGACGCTAGATTAGTATGTCGCGTCACAAGTCTCTTTAATGCGTCGTTCCGTTTACCTAAGCATGGTTAGGTAATATACTTAAAGTGTGCGTGAACATTGACGCTAGATTAGTATGTCGCGTCACAAGTCTCTTTAACGCGTCGTTCCAATTACCTAAGCATGGTTAGATTACATTACGCAAAGTGTGCGTGAAAAGTGACGCTAGATTAGTAAGTCGCGTCACAAGTCTCTTTAACGCGTTGTTCCGATTACCTAAGCATGGTTAATTTATATTGTGGAAAGTGTGCGTTAAAAGTGAAGCTAGATTATTACTATGTCGCATCACAAGTCTCTTTAACGCGTCGTTCCGATTACCTAAGCATGGTTAAGGTTACATCATTACACAAAGTGTGCGTGAAAAGTGACGCTAGATTAGTATGTTGCGTCACAAGAGTCTTTAAAGCGTCGTTCCAATTACATAAGAATGGTTAGGTTATATACCCAAAGTGCGCGTGAAGAGTGACGCTACAAGTCTCTCAAACGTGTCGTTCCGATTACCAAATCATGGTTAGGTTATATTATGCAAAGTGTGCGTTAAAATTGACGGTAGAGTACTATGTCGAGTCACAAGTCACTTTAACACGTCGTTCCGATTACCTTAGCATGGTTAGGTTATATGACGTAAAGTGTGCGTGAAAAGTGACGCTAGATTTATATGTTGCGTCTCAAGTCTCTTTAACGCGTTGTTCCGATTAACTAAGCATGGTTAGATTATATTACGCAAAGAATGCTGGAAAAGTGACGCTAGATTAGTTTCTCGTCTCAAGTCTCTTTAACGCGTTGTTTTGATTACCTAAGCATGGTTAGATTATATTACGCAAAGTGTGCGTGAAAAGTGACGCTAGATTAGTATGTCGCGTCTCAAGTCTCTTCAACGCGACGATTAGATTACCTAAGCAGCATGGTTACGTTATATTACGCAAAGTGTGCATGAAAAGTGACGTTGGATTAGTTTGTCGCGTCTCAAGTCTCTTCAACGCCTCGATTCGATTACCTAAGCATGGTTACGTTATATTACGCAAAATGTGTGTGAAAAGTGACGTTGGATTAGTATATCGCGTCACAGGTCTCACTAATGTGGCGTTCCGATTACATATGCATGCTTAGGTTATATTACGCAAAGTGTGTGTGAAAAGTGACGCTAGATTAGTATGCCGCGTCTCAAGTTTCTGTAACGCGTCCTTTCGATTACCATGCTTATTTATTATGGAAAGTGTACATTAAATGTGAAGCTAAATTACTATGTCGCGTCACAAGTATCTTTAGCGCGTCGTTCTGATTACCTAAGCATGGTTAGGTTATATTACGCAAAGTGTGCGTGAACAGGGACGCCAGATTAGCATGCCGCGTCACAAGTCTCTTTAACGCGTCGTTCCGATTACCTTAGCATGGTTAAATATATACGCAAAGTGTGTGTGAAAAGTGACGCTAGATTAGTATGTCGCGTCTCGAGGCTCTTTAATGCGTCGTTCCGATTATCTAAGCATGGTTAAGTTATATTACGCAAAGCGTGCGTTAAAACTGACGCTAGATTAGTATTTCGCGTCTCAATTCTCTTTAACGCGTCGTTTCGATTACCTAAGCAACGCAAAATGTGCATAGAAAGTGACGCTAGATTAGTATGTCACGTGTGAAGTCTCTTTAACGCGTCGTTTCGATTACTATGCTTATGTCGTGTCACAACTCTCTTTAACGTGTCGTTCCGAACACCTATATTACACAAAGTGTGCATGAAAGTGATGCTAGATTAGTATGTCACCTCTCATGTCTCTTCAACTCGTCTTTCCAATTACCTAAGCATTGTTAGGTTATATTCCGCAAAGTGTGCGTGAAAAGTGACGCTAGATTAGTATGTCGTGTCTCATGTCTCTTTAACGTGTCGGTCCGATTACCTAAGTATGGTTAGGTTATATTGCGCAAAGTGTGCTTGAAAATTGACGCTAGATTAGTATGTCGCGTCTAATGTCTCTTTAAGGCGTTGTTTCATTTCCAGTCTTATGTTGCATCACAAGTCTCTCAAACGCATCGTTCCAATTACCTAAGCATGGTTATTTTATATTACGCAAAGTGTGCGTGAAAAGTTAAATAGATTAGTATGTCGCGTCTCAAGTCGTTTTGACGCAGCGTTCCGATTACCTAAGCATGGTTAGGTTAAATTATGCAAAGAGTACGTAAAAAGTGATGCAAGATTTGTATGTCTTGTCTCAAGTCTCTTTAACTCGTCGTACCGATTACCTAAGTATTGTTAGGTTACATCACGCAAAGTGTGCGTTAAAAGTGACAATAGATTAGTATGTCGCGTCTTAAGTCTTTTCAACGCGTCGTTTCGATTACCTAAGCATGGTTAGGTTATGCAAAGTGTGAAAAGTGACGCTAGATTACTATGTCGCGTCTGAAGTGTCTTTAACCCGTCGTTTCGATTACCATGCTTATGTCGCGTCACAAGTCTCTCTAACGCGTCATTCCGATTACCTTAGCATGGTTAGGTTATATTATGCAAATTGTTCGTTGAAAGTGACGCTAGATTACTATATCGCGTCACAAGTTTCTATAACGCGTCTTTCCGATTACCTAAGCATGGTTAGGCTATATTATGCAAAGTGTGCGTGAAAAGTGACTCTAGATTAGAATGTCGCGTCTCAAATCTCTTTAACGCGTCGTTCCGATTACCTAAGCATGGTTACGCAAAGTGTGCGTGAAAAGTGATGCTAGATTAGTAAGCCACGTCTCAAGTCTCTCTAACGCGTTGTTTCGATTAGCATGCTTATGTCGCGTCACAAGTCTCTCTAACACGTCGTTCCGATTACCTAATCACGGTTAGGTTATATTACGCAAAGTGTGCGTTAAAAGTGACGCTAGATTTGTATGTTGTGTCTCAAGTCTATTTCACGCGCCGTTTCGATTACCTAAGCATGGTTAGCTTATATTACGCAAAGTGTGCGCGAAAAGTGACGCTAGATTAGTATGTCGCGTCTTAAGTCTCTTTAACGCGTCGTTTCGATTACCATGCTTATGTCGCGTCACAAGTCTCTCTAACGCGTCATTCCAATTACCTAAGCATTGTTAGGTTATATTACGCAAAGTGTGCTTGAAAAGTGACACTATTAGTATGTCGCGTCTCAAGTCTCTTTAACGCGATGTTTCGATTACCATGCTTATGTCGCGTTATAAGTCTCTCTAACGCGTTGTTCCGATTACCTAAGCATGGTTAGGTTATATTACGCAAAGTGTGCGTGAAAAGTGACGCTAGATTAGTATGTTGCGTCTCAAGCCTCTTTAACGCGTCGTTCCGATTATCTAAGCATGGTTAGGTTGTATTATGCATAGCGTGTGTAAAAAGTGACTCGAGATTAATATGTCGCGTCTCAAGTCTCTATAAGGCGTCGTTCCGATTACCTAAGCATCGTAGGTTATATTACGTAAAGTGTGCGTTAAAAGTGACGCTAGATTAGTATGTCCCATTTCAAGTCTCTTTAACGCTTCGTTTTAATTACTTTGCTTATGTCGCGTCACAAGTCTCGTTAACGCGTCGTTTCAAGTCTCGTTACTTTGCTTATGTCGCGTCGCGTCACAAGTCTCGTTCCGACATACTAAACTAGCGTAACTTTTCACGCACAAAGAAGGACAAGTTAAAAGACTTGTGACGCGACATACTAATCTAGCATCACATTTCACGCACACTTTGCGTAATATAACCTAACCATGCTTAAGTAATCGGAACAACGAGTTAAAGAGACTTGTGACACGACATACTAATCTAGCGTCACTTTTCACGCACACTTCGCGTAATATAACCTAACCATGCTTAGATTATCGAAACGAAAAGTATAAGAAACTTGTGACACGACATACTAATCTAGCGTCACATTTCAAGCACACTTTGCCTAATAATAACCTAACCATGCTTAGGTAATTTGAACGACGGGTTAAAGAGACTTGTGATGCTACATTGTAATCTAGTGTCACTTTTAACTCACACTTTCTGTAATATAACCTAACGCTTAGGTAATCGGAAAGCCGCCTTAGAGAGATTTGTGACACGACATAATCATGGTAATCGAAACGACGCGTTAAAAAGACTTGAGACGCGAGATACTAATCTAGCGTCACTTTTCACGCACACTTTGCGTAATATAACCTAACCATGATTAGGTAATCGGAACGACGCGTGAAAGAGATTTGTGACGCGACATAGTAATCTAGCGTAACTTTTAACTCACACTTTCCGTAATATAACCTTACACGCTTAGGTAATCGGAACGACGGGTTAAAGAGACTTGTGACGCGACACATGCATGGTAATCGAAACGACGCGTTACAGAAACTTAAGACGCGACAAACTAATCTAGCGTTAAAGAGACTTGAGATGCGACATACTAATCTACTGTCACTTTTCACGCACACTTTGCGTAATATAACCTAACCATGCTTAGGTAATCGAAACGACGTGTTAAAAAGACTAAAAATACAACATACTAATCTAGCGTCACTTTTTACGCACATTTTGTGTACTATAACCTAACCATGCTCAGGTTATCGGAACGATGCGCAAAAGAAACTTGTGCGGAGACATAAGCATGGTAATCAAAACGACGCGTTAGTGAGACTTGTGACACGAAATAAGCATGGTTATTGAAACGAAGCGTTAAAGAGACTTGAGACACGATATACGAATCTAGCGTCACTTTTCACGCACACTTTGCGTTATATAACCAAACCATGCTTAGGTAATCGAAACGACGCGTTAAAGCGACTTGAGAACATACTAATCTACAGTTAATTTTCACGCACATTTTGCGTAATATAACCTAACCATACTTAGTTAATCGGAACAACGCGTTGAAGAGACTTGACACGCGACATACGAATCTATCATCACTTTTCACGCACACTTTGCGTAATATAACCTAACCATGCTTAGGTAATCGAAACAACGCGTTAGAGAGACTTGTGACACGACATACTAATATAGAGTCACTTTTCACGCACACTTTGCGTAATATATTCTA
The DNA here is from genome assembly GCF_937616625.2 of Mercurialis annua. NCBI lineage: Eukaryota > Viridiplantae > Streptophyta > Magnoliopsida > Malpighiales > Euphorbiaceae > Mercurialis > Mercurialis annua. The sequence goes on along the minus strand of NC_065574.1, from coordinate 26,917,735 downwards.
ACTATGCTTAGGTAATCGGAACGACGCGTTAAAGAGACTTGTGACGCGACATAGTAATCTCACTTCACTTTAAACGCACACTTTCTATTATATAACCTAACCATGCTTAGGTAATCGGAACGACGCGTTAGAGAAACTTGTGACTCGACAAAGTAATCTAGCATCCCTTTTTATGCACACTTTGCGTAATGCTTAGGTCTCGACGAAGTAATCTAGCATCCCTTTTCATGCACACTTTGTGTAATATAATCTAACCATGCTTATGTAATCGGACGGCGCGTTAAAGAGACTTGTGACGCGACATATGCATGGTAATCGAAACGACGTGTTAAAGAGACTTGAGACGCGACATACTAATCTAACGTCACTTTTCACGCACACTTTGCGTAATATAACCTAAGCATGCTTAGGTAATCGGAACGGCGTGTTAGTGAGAATTGTAACGCGACATAAGCATGGTAATTGAAACGACGCGTTAAAGACACTTGAGACACGACATACTAATCTACTGTCACTTTTCACGCACACTTTGTGTAACCTAACCATGCTTAGGTAATCGAAACGACGCGTAAATGAGACTTGAGATGCGACATTCTAATCTAGCGTCACTTTTTCCGCACATTTTGCATAATATAACTTAACCATTCTTAGTTAGTCGAAACGACGCGTTAATGAGACTTGAGATGCGACATACTATAATCTATCATCACTTTTCACGCTCACTTTGCGCAATATAACCCCTGCTTAGATAATCGGAACGACGCGTTAATTAGACTTGTGATGCGACATACCAATCTATTATCGCTTTTCACGCACACTCTTCATAATATAACCTAACTATATTTAGGTAATTGGATAATCATGGTAATCGAAAAGACGTGTTAAAGAGACTTGAGACGCGACATGCTAATCTAACGTCACTTTTCACGCACACTTTGAGTAATATAACCTAACCATGCTTAGGTAATCAGAATGACGCGTTAATGAGACTTATGACGCGACATTAATCTAGCTTCACTTTTAATGCACACTTTCCATAATATAAACTAACCACGCTTAGGTAATCGGAACGACGCGTTAGAGAGACTTGTGACGCAACATATGCATGGTAATTGAAACGACGCGTTAGAGAGACTTGAGACGCGACATACTATTCTAGCCTCACTTTTCACGCACACTTTGCGTAATATAACCTAAACATGCTCAGGTAATCGAAACAACGCGTTAAATGGACTTGAGATGCGACATACTAATCCATTATCGTTTTTCACGCACACTCTGCATAATATAACCTCACTATATTTAGGTAATTGGAACGAGGCGATATAGAGACTTGTGACGCGACATAATCATGGTAATCGAAACGACGTGTTAAAGAGACTTGAGACGCGACATGCTAATCTAGCATCACTTTTCACGCACACTTTGCGTAATATTAACCTAACCATGCTTAGGTAATCAGAACGACGCGTTAATGAGACTTATGACGCGACATAGTAATCTAGCTTCACTTTTAATGCACACTTTCCATAATATAAACTAACCATGCTTAGGTAATCGGAACGACGCGTTAGAGAGACTTGTGACGCCACATAAGCATGGCAATCGAAACGACGCGTTAGAGAGACTTGTGACACATAAGCATGGTAATCGAAACGACGCGTTAAAGAGACTTGAGACGCGACATACTATTCTAGCGTCACTTTTCACACACACTTTGTGTAATATAACCTAACCATGGGCAGGTAATCGAAACGACGCGTTAAAGAGACTTGAGATGCGACATATTAATCTACCGTCACTTTTCACACACACTTTGCGTAATATAACCTCACCATGCTCAGGTAATCGAATCGACGCGTTAAATAGCCTTGAGATGTGACATACTAATCTAGCTTCACTTTTCACGCCCATATTGCGTAATATAAACTAACCATGCTTAGGTAATCGGAACGACGCGTTAATGGGACTTGAGACGCGACATATTAATCTAGCGTCACTTTTCACGCACACTTTGCGTAATATAACCCATGCTTGGATAATCAAAACGATGCGTTAAAGAGACTTGTGACGCGATATAAGCATGGTAATTGAAACGACGCGTTAAAGAGACTTGAGATGCGACATACTATTCTATTGTCACTTTTCACGCAGACTCTGCATAATATAACCTAACCATGCTTAGGTAATCGGAACGAGGCGTTAGAGAGACTTGTGACGCGACATAATCATGGTAATCGAAACGACGTATTAAAGAGACTTGAGACGCGACATACTAATCTAGTGTCGCTTTTCAAGCACAGCTTGCATAATATAACCTAACCATGCTTAGGTAATCGGAACGACGCGTTAGAGAGACTTTTGACGCGAGATAAGCATGATAATCGAAATGACACGTTAAAGAGACTTGAGACGCGACATACTAATCTACCGTAAATTTTCCCCCCCACTTTGCGTAATATAACCTAACCATGCATAGGTAATCGGAACGACGCGTTCAAAAGACTTCACACGCGACATACTAATCTATTGTTACTTTTAACACAAACTTTGTGTAATATAAACTAACCTTGCTTAGGTAATCGGAAAGACGCATTAAAGAGACTTGAGACACGTCATACTAATCTATCATCACTTTTTACATACTCTTTGCGTAGTATATCTTAACCATGCTTAGGTAATTGGAACGACACGCCAAAAAGACTTGAGATGCGACAGAATAATCTATTGTCACTTTTCACGTACACTTTGTGTAATATAAACTAACAGTGCTTAGGTAATTGGAACGACGCGTTAGAGAGACTTGTGACGCGACATAAGAATGGTAATAGCCAACGACGCCTTACAGAGACTTGAGACGCGACATAGTAATCTAGCGTTACTTTTAACGCACAGTTTGCATAATATAACCATACATAGGTAATCAGAACAGCACGTTAGTATGACTTGTGACACGACATACTAATATAGCGTCACTTTTCAAGCACACTTTGCGTAATATAACCTAACAATGCATAGGTAATCGGAAGGACGCGTTAAAGAGACTTGTGACGCGACATAGTAATCTAGCTTCACTTTTAATGCACACTTTCCATAATATACTCTAACCATGCTTAGGTAATCGGAACGACGCATTAGACAGACTCGTGACGCGATATAAGCATGGTAATCAAAACGACGCGTTAAAGAAACTTGTGACACGACATAGTAATCTAGCGTACACTTTGCGTAATATAACCTAACCATCGTACTTAGGTAATCGGAACGACGCGTTAGAGAGACTTGTGGTGCGACATAAGCATGGTAATCGAAACGACGCGTTAAAGAGACTTGAGATGCTGACATACTAATCAACCATAGCGCAATATAACCTAACCATGCTTAGGTAATCAGAACAACGCGTTAAAAAGACTTCAGACTCGACATACCAATCTATTGTCACTTTTCACACACACTTTGCGTAATATGACCTAACCATGATTAGGTAATCGGAACAACGAGTTAAAGAGACTTAAGACACGTCATACAAATCTAGCATCACTTTTTATGCACTCTTTGCGTAACATAACCTAACCATGCTTAGGTAATTAGAACGACGTGTTAAAGAGACTTGAGATGCGATGTACTAATCTAGCGTCACTTTTCACGCACACTTTGTGTAATATAACCTATCCATACTTAGTTAATCGAAACAACACGTTGATGAGACTTGAGACGCGACATACTAATCTAGAGTCACTTTTCACGCACATTTTCTTTAATATAACCTATCCATACTTAGTTAATCGGAACAACACGTTGATGAGACTTGAGGCGCGACATACTAATCTAGCGTCACTTTTCACGCACACTTTGCATAATATAACCTAACCATACTTAGGTAATCGGAACGACGTGTAGAGAGACTTTTGACGCGACATAAGCATGGTAATTTAAACGACGCGTTAAAGAGACTTGAGACACGACATACTAATCTAGATTCACTTTTCACGCACATTTTGCGTAATATAACCTATCAATGCTTAGGTAATTGGAACGACGCGGTAGAGAGACTTGTGACGCGACATAAGCATGGTAATCGAAAACGACGCGTTAAAGAGAGATGAGACGCGACATACTGATCTAGCGTCAATTTTCACGCACACTTTGCGTAACATAACCTAACCATGCATAAGTATTCGAAACGACGCGTTAAAGAAAGAGACTTGAGTCGCGACAAACTAATCTAGCGTCACTTTTCACGCACACTTTGCGTAATAAAACCTAACCATGTTAATCGGAAAAACGCGTTAAAGGGACTTGAGACGCAACATAGTAATCTAACGTCACTTTTCACGCACTTTGCGTATCAAAACGACGCGTTTAAAAGATTTGAGACGCGACATATTAATCTATTGTCTCTTTTAACGCACACTTTGTGTAATATAACCTGAACGACGCACTAAAGAGACTAGAGACACTACATACTAATCTAGCATCACTTTTTGCATAATATAACCTAACCATGCTTAGGTAATCAGAACGACGCATCAAAAAGACTTGAGACGCGACATACTAATCCAGTTCACTTTTCTCGCACACTTTGAGTAATTGAACTAACCATGCTTAGATAATTGGAACGATGCGTTAGAGAGACTTGTGATGCGACATAAGCATGGTAATGAAACGACGCCTTAAAGAGACTTTAGACGCGACATATTAATCTACCGTCATTTTTCACGGACACTTTGAATAATTTAATCTAACCATGCATAGGTAATGGGACGGACGCGTTAAAGAGACATGAGACACGACATACTAATCTAGCGTCACTTTTCACGCACACTTTGTGTAACATAACCTAACCATGCATTAGTATCATCCGAAACGATGCGTTAAAGAGACTTGAGACGCGACATATGCATAGTAATCAAAATGACGCGTTGAAGAGACTTGAGATGCGACATAGTAATCTACTGTCATTTCTTACGCATACTTTGCGTAATATAACCTAATATGATGCTTAGGTAATCGGAACGACGAGTTAAAGAGACTTGAGACGTGACATACTAATCTATCGTCACATCTTACGCACGCTTTGCGTTATATAACCAAACCATGCTAAGGTAATCGGAACAACGCATTGAAGAGACTTGACACGCGACATACGAATCTATCATCACTTTTCACGCGCACTTCGCGTGATATAACCTAACCATGCTTAGGTAATTGGAACGACGCGTTAGAGAAACTCGTAACGCGACATAAGCATGGTAATTTAAATGACGCGTTAAAGAATCTTGTGACTCGACAAAGTAATCTAGCGTCCCTTTTTATGCACACTTTGCGTAATATAACCTAACCATGCTTAGGTAATCGGAACGACGCGTTAGTGAGACTTGTGACGCGACATAAGCATGGTTATCGAAACGACACTTTGCAAAATATAACCTAAGCATGCTTAGATAATCGGAGTGGCGCGTTAGTGAGACTTGTAACGCGACATAAGCATGGTAATTGAAACGATGCGTTAAAGACACTTGAGACGCGACATACTAATCTACCGTCACTTTTCACGCACACTTTGCGTAATATAACCTAACCATGCTTAGGTAATTGAAACAACACGTAAATGAGACTTGAGATGCGACATACTAATCTAGAGTCACTTTTTCCGCACACTTTGCATAATATAACTTAACCATTCTTAGTTAATCGAAACGACGCATTAATGAGACTTGAGATGCGACATACTATAATCTATCATCACTTTTAACGCGCACTTTGCGTAATATAACCATGCTTAGATAATCAGAACGACGCGTTAATGAGACTTGTGACGCGACATAAGCATGGTAATCGAAACGACGCGTTAAAAAGACTTGAGATGCGACATACTAATCTATTATCGCTTTTCACGCACACTCTTCATAATATAACCTAACTATATTTAGGTAATTGAAACGAGGCGATATAGAGACTTGTGACGTGACATAATCATGGTAATCGAGACGACGTGTTTAAGAGACTTGAGACACGACATGCTAATCTAGCGTCACTTTTCACGCACACTTTGCGTAATATAATCTAACCATGTTCAGGTAATTGAAACAACGCATTAAAGAGACTTGAGATGCGACATACTAATCTATTATCGCTTTTCATGCACACTCTTCATAATATAACCTAATTATATTTAGGTAATTTGAACGAGGCGATATAGAGACTTGTGACGCGACATAATCATGGTAATCAAAACAACGTGTTAATTAGACTTGAGATACGACATGCTAAAGCGTCACTTTTCACGCACACTTTGCGTAATATAACCTAACCATCTTAGGTAATCAGAACGACGCGTTAATGACACTAATGACGCGACATAGTAATCTAGCTTCACTTTTAATGCACACTTCCATAATACTAAACATGCTTAGGTAATCGGAACGACGCGTTAGAGAGACTTGTGACTCACCATAAGAATGGTAATCGAAACAACGCGTTAAAGAGACTTACGATGCGACATACTAATCTACCGTCACTTTTCACGCACACTTTGCGTAATGTAACCTCACCATGCTAAGGTAATCGAAACGACGCGTTAAGAGACTTGAGATGTGACATACTAATCTAGCGTCACTTTTCACGCACATTTACATAATATAACCTAACCATGCTTAGGTAATCGGAACGACGCGTTAATGAGACTTGAGATGCGACATATTAATCTAGCGTCACTTTTCATTCACACTTTGCATAATATAACTCATGCTTGGATAATCGGAACGACGCGTTAAAGAGTCTTGTGACGCAACATAAGCATGGTAATCGAAACGACGCGTTTAAGAGACTTGAGATGCGACATACTAATCTATTGTCACCTTTCTGCGTAATATAACCTAACCATGCTTAGGTAATCGGAACGAGGCTTTAGAGAGACTTGTGATGCGAAATAATCATGGTAATCGAAACGACGTGTTAAAAAGACTTGAGTCGCGACATGCTAATCTAGCGTCACTTTTCACGAACACTTTGCGTAATATAACCTAACCATGCTTAGGTAATCAGAATGACGCGTTAATGAGACTTATGACGCGACATTATAATCTAGCTTCACTTTTAATGCACACTTTCCATAATATAAACTAACCATGCTTAGGTAATCGGAACGACGCGTTAGAGAGACTTGTAACGCGACATAAGCATGGTAATCGAAACGACGCGTTAAAGAGAGATGAGACGCGACATACTAATCTAGCGTTAATTTTCACCCACACTTTGCGTAACATAACCTAACCATGCATAAGTAATCGAAACGACGCGTGAAAAAGACTTGAGACGCCACATACTAATCTAACGTCACTTTTCACGCACACTTTGCGTAATATAACCTAACCATGCTTAGGTAATCGAAACGACGCGTTAAAAAGACTTGAGACACGACATACTAATCTATTGTCTCTTTTAACGCACACTTTGCGTAATATAACCTAACCATGCCTAGGTAATCGGAACGACGCATTAAAAAGACTTGAGACACGACATACTAATCTAGCATCACTTTTTGCACACTTTTTGCGTAATTTAACCTAACAATGCTTAGGTAATTAGAACGACGCGTCAAAAAGACTTGAGACGCGAAATACTAATCTATTTCACTTTTCTCGCACACTTTGGGTAATGTAAACTAACCGTGCTTAGGTAATCAGAATGACGCGTTAATGAGACTTATGACGCGACATTATAATCTAGCTTCACTTTTAATGCACACTTTCCATTATATAAACTAACCATGCTTAGGTAATCGGAACGATGTGTTAGAGAGACTTGTGACGCGACATAAGCATAGTAATCAAAACGACGCGTTAGAGAGACTTGAGACGCGACATAGTAATCTATTGTCACTTTTTACGCACACTTTTCATAATATAACCTAATATAATGCTTAGGTAAACGGAACGACGAGTTAAAGAGAGATGAGACGCGACATACTAATCTATCGTCACTTCTTACGCACGCTTTGCGTAGACTAACCTAACCGTGCTTAGGTAATTGGAACGACGCGTTAAAGATACTTGAGACGCGTCATACTAATCTAGCGTCACTTTTCACGCACACTTTGCGTAATATAACCTAACCATGCTTAGGTAATCGAAACGACGCGTTAAAAAGACTTGAGAGGCGACATACTAATCTATTGTCACTTTTAACGCACACTTTGCGTAATATAACCTAACCATGCTTAGGTAATCGGAACGACGCATCAAAAAGACTTGAGACTCAACATACTAATCTATTTCACTTTTCTCACACAATTTGAGTAATGTAAACTAACCATCCTTAGGTAATTGGAACGATGCGTTAGAGAGACTTGTGACGCGACATAAGAATGGTAATGAAACGACGCCTTAACGAGACTTTAGACGCAACATACTAATCTAGCGTCATTTTTCACGGACACTTTGCGTAATTTAATCTAACCATGCATATGTAATCGGACGGACGCGTTAAAGAGTTATGAGACGCGACATACTAATCCAGCGTCATTTTTCACGCACACTTTGTGTAATATAACCTAACCATGCTTAGATTTTTGGAACGACGCGTTAAAGAGACTTGTGACGGGACATAAGCATAGTAATCAAAACGACGCATTAAAGAGACTTGAGACGCGACATACTAATCTAGTGTGACTTTTTACGCACACTTTGCGTAATATAACGTAACAATGCTTAGGTAAACGGAACGACGAGTTAATGAGACTTGAGATGCGACAAACTAATTAATCGTCACTTTTTACGCACGCTTTGCGTAATCTAACCTATCGACGCGTTAAAGAGACTTGAGACATGACATACTAATCTAGCGTCACTTTTCACGCACACTTTGCGTAATATAACCTAACCATGCTTAAGTAATCGGAAAGACGCGTTAGAGAGACTTGTGGCGTTACATAAGCATGGTAATCGAAACGACGCGTTAAAGAGAGTAGAGACGCGACATACTAATCTAGCATCACTTTTCACGCACACTTTGCGTAATATGACCTAACCATGCTTCGGTAATCGAACTGACGCGTTATAGAGACATGAGATGCGACATACTAATCTAGCGTCACTTTTCACGCACACTTTGTAGGTGTTCGGAATGACGCGTTAACGAGACTTGTGACGCGACATAAGCATAGTAATTAAAACGAAGCGTTAAAGAGACTTGAAATGGGACATACTAATCTAGCGTCACTTTTTACGCACACTTTACGTAATAAAACCTACGATACTTAGGAAATCGGAAAGACGCCTTAAAGAGACTTGAGACGCGACATACTAATCTCGAGTCACTTTTTACACACGCTATGCATAATATAACCTAACCATGCTTAGATAATCGGAACTACGCGTTAAAGAGACTTGAGACGCGACATACTAATCGAGCGTCACTTTTCACGCACACTTTGCGTAATATAACCTAACCATGCTTAGGTAATTGGAACGACGCGTTAGAGAGACTTGTAACGCGACATAAGCATGGTAGTCGAAACAACGCGTTACAGAGACTTGAGCCGCGACATACTAATCTGGTGTCACTTTTCACGCACACTTCGCGTAATATAACCTAACAATGCTTAGGTAATTGGAATGACGCGTTAGAGAGACTTGTGACGCGGCATAAGCATTGTAATCGAAACGACGCGTTAAAGAGACTTAAGACGCGACATACTAATCTACGTCACTTTTCACGCACACTTTGCGTAATATAACGTAACCATGCTTAGGTAATCGAAACGACGCGTGAAATAGACTTGAGACGGGACAAACTAATCTAGCGTCACTTTTCAAGCACTATAACCTAACCATGCTTAGTTAATCGGAACAACGCGTTAAAGAGACTTGAGACGCAACATACAAATCTAGCATCACTTTTAGCGCACACTTTGCGTAGTATAACCTATGATTAGGTAATCGGAACGACGTGTTAGAGAGACTTGTGACGCGACATAAGCATACTAATCGAAACAACGCGTTAAAGAGACTTGAGACGCAACTTACTAATCTAGCATCACTTTTCACGCACACTTTGCGTATATAACCTAACCATGCTTAGGTAATCGGAACGACGCGTTAAAGAGATTTGAGACGCGACATACTAATCTAGAGTCACTTTTGACGCACACTTTGCATAATATAACCTAACCATGCTTAGGTAATCGGAACGACGCGTTATAGAAACATATTACGCAAAGTGTGTTTGAAAAGTGACGTTAGATTAGTTTGTCGCGTCTCAAGTCTCTGTAAAGCGTCGTTTCGATTACCTAAGCACGGTTAGGTTATATTACACAATGTGTGCTTGAAAAGTGACGCTAGATTTGTGTGTTGCGTCTCAAGTCTCTGTAACGCGTCGTTTCGATTATTTAAGCACGATTAGGTTATATTACGCAAAGTGTGCTTGAAAAGTGATGCTAGATTTGTATGTCACGTCACAAGTCTCTCTAATGCGTCGTTCCGATTACCTAAGCATGGTTAGGTTATATTACGCAAAGTGTGCTTGAAAAGTGACAGTAGATTAGTATGTCGCGTCTCATGTTTCTTTAACGCGTCGTTCCGATTATCTAAACATGGTTAGGTTATATTACGCAAAGTGTGCATATAAAGTGACGTTAGATTAGTATGTCGCGTCTCAAGTATCTTTAACGCGTCGTTCTGATTATTTAACAATCGTTAAGTTATATTACGCAAAGTGTGCGTAAAAAGTGACGCTAGATTAGTATGTCAGATTTCAAGTCTCTTTAACGGGTCGTTCTGATTACCTAAGCATGGTTAATTTATATTATGGAAAGTGTGCGTGAAAAGTGACGCTAGATTTGTATGTCGCGTCACAAGTCTCTCTAACGCGTCGTTCCGATTACCTTAGCATGGTTAGGTTATATTACGCAAAGTTTGCGTGAAAAGTGACGTTAGATTAGTATGTCGCGTCACAAGTCTCTTTAACGCATCGTTCCAATTACCTAAGCATGGTTAATTTATATTATGGAAAGTGTGCGTTAAAAGTGAAGCTACATAACTATGTCGCGTCTTACGTCTCTTTACCGCGTCGTTTCGATTACCATGCTTATGTCGCGTCACAAGTCTCTCAAACGTGTCGTTCCGATTACCTAATCATGGTTAGGTTATATTATGCAAAGTGTGCGTTAGAATTGACGGTAGAGTACTATGTCGCGTAGCAAGTCACTTTAACGCGTCGTTCCGATTACCTTAGCATGGTTAGGTTATATTACGCAAAGTGTGCGTGAAAAAAGATATAAGATTTGTATGTTTCGTCTCAAGTCTTATTAACACGTTGTTACGATTACCTAAACATGGTTAGGTTATATTACGCAAAGTGTGCGGGAAAAGTGACTCTAGATTAGTATGTCGCATCTCATGTCACTTTTACGCGTCGTTTTGATTACCATGCTTCTGTCGCGTCACAAGTCCCTCTAACGCGTCGTTCGGATTACCAAAGCATGGTTAATTTATATAATGGAAAGTGTGCGTGAAAAGTGACGCTAGATTAGTATGTCGCGTCACAAGTCTCTTTAATGCGTCGTTCCGTTTACCTAAGCATGGTTAGGTAATATACTTAAAGTGTGCGTGAACATTGACGCTAGATTAGTATGTCGCGTCACAAGTCTCTTTAACGCGTCGTTCCAATTACCTAAGCATGGTTAGATTACATTACGCAAAGTGTGCGTGAAAAGTGACGCTAGATTAGTAAGTCGCGTCACAAGTCTCTTTAACGCGTTGTTCCGATTACCTAAGCATGGTTAATTTATATTGTGGAAAGTGTGCGTTAAAAGTGAAGCTAGATTATTACTATGTCGCATCACAAGTCTCTTTAACGCGTCGTTCCGATTACCTAAGCATGGTTAAGGTTACATCATTACACAAAGTGTGCGTGAAAAGTGACGCTAGATTAGTATGTTGCGTCACAAGAGTCTTTAAAGCGTCGTTCCAATTACATAAGAATGGTTAGGTTATATACCCAAAGTGCGCGTGAAGAGTGACGCTACAAGTCTCTCAAACGTGTCGTTCCGATTACCAAATCATGGTTAGGTTATATTATGCAAAGTGTGCGTTAAAATTGACGGTAGAGTACTATGTCGAGTCACAAGTCACTTTAACACGTCGTTCCGATTACCTTAGCATGGTTAGGTTATATGACGTAAAGTGTGCGTGAAAAGTGACGCTAGATTTATATGTTGCGTCTCAAGTCTCTTTAACGCGTTGTTCCGATTAACTAAGCATGGTTAGATTATATTACGCAAAGAATGCTGGAAAAGTGACGCTAGATTAGTTTCTCGTCTCAAGTCTCTTTAACGCGTTGTTTTGATTACCTAAGCATGGTTAGATTATATTACGCAAAGTGTGCGTGAAAAGTGACGCTAGATTAGTATGTCGCGTCTCAAGTCTCTTCAACGCGACGATTAGATTACCTAAGCAGCATGGTTACGTTATATTACGCAAAGTGTGCATGAAAAGTGACGTTGGATTAGTTTGTCGCGTCTCAAGTCTCTTCAACGCCTCGATTCGATTACCTAAGCATGGTTACGTTATATTACGCAAAATGTGTGTGAAAAGTGACGTTGGATTAGTATATCGCGTCACAGGTCTCACTAATGTGGCGTTCCGATTACATATGCATGCTTAGGTTATATTACGCAAAGTGTGTGTGAAAAGTGACGCTAGATTAGTATGCCGCGTCTCAAGTTTCTGTAACGCGTCCTTTCGATTACCATGCTTATTTATTATGGAAAGTGTACATTAAATGTGAAGCTAAATTACTATGTCGCGTCACAAGTATCTTTAGCGCGTCGTTCTGATTACCTAAGCATGGTTAGGTTATATTACGCAAAGTGTGCGTGAACAGGGACGCCAGATTAGCATGCCGCGTCACAAGTCTCTTTAACGCGTCGTTCCGATTACCTTAGCATGGTTAAATATATACGCAAAGTGTGTGTGAAAAGTGACGCTAGATTAGTATGTCGCGTCTCGAGGCTCTTTAACGCGTCGTTCCGATTATCTAAGCATGGTTAAGTTATATTACGCAAAGCGTGCGTTAAAACTGACGCTAGATTAGTATTTCGCGTCTCAATTCTCTTTAACGCGTCGTTTCGATTACCTAAGCAACGCAAAATGTGCATAGAAAGTGACGCTAGATTAGTATGTCACGTGTGAAGTCTCTTTAACGCGTCGTTTCGATTACTATGCTTATGTCGTGTCACAACTCTCTTTAACGTGTCGTTCCGAACACCTATATTACACAAAGTGTGCATGAAAGTGATGCTAGATTAGTATGTCACCTCTCATGTCTCTTCAACTCGTCTTTCCAATTACCTAAGCATTGTTAGGTTATATTCCGCAAAGTGTGCGTGAAAAGTGACGCTAGATTAGTATGTCGTGTCTCATGTCTCTTTAACGTGTCGGTCCGATTACCTAAGTATGGTTAGGTTATATTGCGCAAAGTGTGCTTGAAAATTGACGCTAGATTAGTATGTCGCGTCTAATGTCTCTTTAAGGCGTTGTTTCATTTCCAGTCTTATGTTGCATCACAAGTCTCTCAAACGCATCGTTCCAATTACCTAAGCATGGTTATTTTATATTACGCAAAGTGTGCGTGAAAAGTTAAATAGATTAGTATGTCGCGTCTCAAGTCGTTTTGACGCAGCGTTCCGATTACCTAAGCATGGTTAGGTTAAATTATGCAAAGAGTACGTAAAAAGTGATGCAAGATTTGTATGTCTTGTCTCAAGTCTCTTTAACTCGTCGTACCGATTACCTAAGTATTGTTAGGTTACATCACGCAAAGTGTGCGTTAAAAGTGACAATAGATTAGTATGTCGCGTCTTAAGTCTTTTCAACGCGTCGTTTCGATTACCTAAGCATGGTTAGGTTATGCAAAGTGTGAAAAGTGACGCTAGATTACTATGTCGCGTCTGAAGTGTCTTTAACCCGTCGTTTCGATTACCATGCTTATGTCGCGTCACAAGTCTCTCTAACGCGTCATTCCGATTACCTTAGCATGGTTAGGTTATATTATGCAAATTGTTCGTTGAAAGTGACGCTAGATTACTATATCGCGTCACAAGTTTCTATAACGCGTCTTTCCGATTACCTAAGCATGGTTAGGCTATATTATGCAAAGTGTGCGTGAAAAGTGACTCTAGATTAGAATGTCGCGTCTCAAATCTCTTTAACGCGTCGTTCCGATTACCTAAGCATGGTTACGCAAAGTGTGCGTGAAAAGTGATGCTAGATTAGTAAGCCACGTCTCAAGTCTCTCTAACGCGTTGTTTCGATTAGCATGCTTATGTCGCGTCACAAGTCTCTCTAACACGTCGTTCCGATTACCTAATCACGGTTAGGTTATATTACGCAAAGTGTGCGTTAAAAGTGACGCTAGATTTGTATGTTGTGTCTCAAGTCTATTTCACGCGCCGTTTCGATTACCTAAGCATGGTTAGCTTATATTACGCAAAGTGTGCGCGAAAAGTGACGCTAGATTAGTATGTCGCGTCTTAAGTCTCTTTAACGCGTCGTTTCGATTACCATGCTTATGTCGCGTCACAAGTCTCTCTAACGCGTCATTCCAATTACCTAAGCATTGTTAGGTTATATTACGCAAAGTGTGCTTGAAAAGTGACACTATTAGTATGTCGCGTCTCAAGTCTCTTTAACGCGATGTTTCGATTACCATGCTTATGTCGCGTTATAAGTCTCTCTAACGCGTTGTTCCGATTACCTAAGCATGGTTAGGTTATATTACGCAAAGTGTGCGTGAAAAGTGACGCTAGATTAGTATGTTGCGTCTCAAGCCTCTTTAACGCGTCGTTCCGATTATCTAAGCATGGTTAGGTTGTATTATGCATAGCGTGTGTAAAAAGTGACTCGAGATTAATATGTCGCGTCTCAAGTCTCTATAAGGCGTCGTTCCGATTACCTAAGCATCGTAGGTTATATTACGTAAAGTGTGCGTTAAAAGTGACGCTAGATTAGTATGTCCCATTTCAAGTCTCTTTAACGCTTCGTTTTAATTACTTTGCTTATGTCGCGTCACAAGTCTCGTTAACGCGTCGTTCCGAACACCTAAGCATGTTTAGGTTATACTACACAAAGTGTTCGTGAAAAGTGACGCTAGATTAGTATGTCGCATCTCATGTCTCTATAACGCGTCGGTTCGATTACCGAAGCATGGTTAGGTAGACTTGAGACACGACATACTAATCTAGCATCACTTTTTACGCACTCTTTATGTAATTTAACCTAACCATGCTTAGGTAATCGGAACGACGCGTCTCAAAGACTTTAGACGCGACATATTGATCTATTTCACTTTTCACGCACACTATGCGTAGTAAACACTAACCATGCCTAGGTAATTGGAACGATGCGTTAGAGAGACTTGTGACGTGACATAAGAATGGTAATGAAACGATGCCTTAAAGAAACATTAGACGGGACATACTAATCTAGCGTCACTTTTCACGCACACTTTGTGTAATATAACCTAACCATGATAGGTAATCGGACTAATCTAGCATCACTTTTTTTACGCACGCTTTGCGTAATATAACCTAACCATGTTTGGGTAATCGGAACGACGCGTTAAAGAGACTTGAGACGCGACATAAGCATGGTAATCGACATATTAATCTAGCGTCACTTTTCACGCACCGTTTGCGTAATATTAACTAACCATGCTTCGGTAATCGGAACGACGCGTTGAGAAACTTGTGACGCGACATAAGCATGGTAATCGAAACAACGCGTTAAAGAGACTTGAGACGCGACATACTAATCTAGCGTCACTTTTCACGCACACTTTGCGTATTATAACCTAACAATGCTTAGGTAATTGGACGCGTTTGAGAGACTTGTGACGCGACATAAGCATGGTAATCAAAACGACGCGTTAAAGAGACTTGTGACGGGACATAGTAATCTAGCTTCACTTTCAACGCACACTTTCCATAATATAAACTAACCATGCTTAGGTAATCGGAACGACGCGTTAGAGAGATTTGTGACGCGACATAAGCATGGTAATCAAAACGACGCGTTAAAGAGACTTGAGAAGCGACATACTAATCTAGCGTCACGTTTCACGCACACTTTGCGCAATATAACCTAACCATGATTAGATAATCGGACCGACACGTTAAAGAGACCTGAGATGCGACATACTAATCCAGCGTCACTTTTAACGCACACTTTGCGTAATATAACCTAACGATGCTTAGGTAATCGGAACGAGACGTTAATGAGACTTGAGATGGGACATACTAATCTAGCGTCACTTTTTACGCACGCTTTGCGTAATATAACCTAACCATGCTTGGGTAATCGGAACGACGCGTTAAAGAGAATTGAGATGCGACATACTAATCTAGCTTCACTTTTCATGCACCCTTTGCGTAATATAACCTAACCATGCTTCGGTAATCGGAACGACGCGTTGAGAGACTTGTGACGCAACATAAGCATGGTAATCGAAACGACGCGTAAAAGAGACTGGAAAAATATAACCTAACCATGCTTAGGTAGTCGGAACGACGCGTTAAACAGACTTGTGACGGGACATAGTAATCTAGCTTTACTTTTAACGCATGCTTTCCATAATATAAACTAACCATGCTTAGGTAATCTAGCGTCACTTTTTACGCACATTTTGCGTAATAAAACCTAACGATGCTTAGGTAATCGCAACAACGCGTTAAAGAGACTTGAGACGCGACCTACTAATCTAGCGTCACTTTTAACGCACACTTTGTGTAATATAACCTAACCATGCTCAGGTAATCAAAACGACGCGTTCAAGAGACTTGTGACGCGACATAAACATACTAATCTAGCGTCATTGTTCACGCACACTTTGCATAATATAACCTAACCATGCTTAGGTAATCGATACGACGCGTTAAAAAGACTAGAGACGCGACATACTAATCTATTGTCACTTTTAACGCACACTTTGCGTAATATAACCTAACCATGCTTAGGTAATCGGAACGACGCGTTAAAGAGACTTGAGACACGACATACTAATCTAGCATAATCTTTTACGCACTCTTTTTGTAATTTAACCTAACAATACTTAGGTAATCGGAACGACGCGTCAAAAAGACTTGAGACGCGCGACTAACTAATCTATTTCACTTTTCACGCACACATTGCGTAATATAAACTAACCATGCTTAGGTAATTGGAAAGATGCATTAGAGAGACTTGTGACGCAACATAAGAATGGTAATGGAACGACGCCTTAAAAAGACTTTAGAAGCGACATACTAATCTAGCGTCACTTTTTATGCACACTTTGTGCAATATAACCTAACCATGCTTAGGTAATCGAACTGACGCGTTAAAGAGACATGAGACGCGACATACTAATCTAGCGTCACTTTTCATGCACACTTTGTGTAATATAACCTAACAATGCTTAGGTGTTCGAAACGACGCGTTAAAGAGACTTGTGACGACACATAAGCATAGTTATCGAAATGACGCGTTAAAGAGACTTGAAAAGGGACATACTAATCTAGCGTCACTTATTACGCACACTTTGTGTAATATAACCTAACGATGCTTAGGTAATCGGAACGACGCGTTAAAGAGACTTGAGACGCGACATACTAATCTAGCATCACTTCTTACGCACGCTTTGCGTAATATTACCTAACCATGCTTAGGTACTCGGAACGACGCGTCAA
The DNA here is from genome assembly GCF_937616625.2 of Mercurialis annua. Taxonomy (NCBI): domain Eukaryota; kingdom Viridiplantae; phylum Streptophyta; class Magnoliopsida; order Malpighiales; family Euphorbiaceae; genus Mercurialis; species Mercurialis annua. The sequence goes on along the minus strand of NC_065574.1, from coordinate 26,900,010 downwards.
AGAGACTTGAGACGCGACATACTAATCTAGCATCACTTATCAGGCACACTTTGCGTAATATAACCTAACCATATTTAGGTAATCAGAACGACGTGTCAAAGAGACTTGTGATAAACTTGGTAATCAAAACGACGCATTAAATAGACTTGAGACACGACATACTAATCTTGCGTCACTTTTCACGCACACTTTGCATAATATAACCTAACCATGCTTAGGTAATCGGAACGACACGTTAGAGAGACTTGTTACGCGACTTAAGCATGGTAATTGAAACGACGTGTTAAAGCAATTTGAGAAACGACATGCTAATCTATTGTCACTTTTCATGCACGCTTTGCACAATAAAACTAACAATGTTTAGGTAATCTTAACGACGCGTTAAAAAGACTTCAGACGCGATATACTAATCTATTGTAACTTTTAACGCACACTTAATATGTCGCATCCCAAGTCTCTTTAACGTGTCGTTTTTATTACCTAAGCATGGTTAGGTTATATTACGCAAAGTGTGCGTGAAAAGTAACAATAGATTAGTATGTCGTGTCTCATGTCTCTCTGACGCGTCGTTCCGATTACCTAAGCATGGTTGGGTTATATTAAAGAAAGTGTGCGTTACAATTTATGCTAGATTACTATGTCGCATCACAAGTCTCTTTTACGCGTCGTTCCGATTACCGAAGTATGGTTAGGTTATATTACGCAAAGTGTGCGTGCAAAGTAACGCTAGATTAGTATGTCGCCTCTCAAGTTTCTTTAACGCGTTGTTCGGATTACCTAAACATGGTTAGGTTATAGTACGCAAAGTGTGACTTGAGACGCGACATACTAATCTAGCATCAATGTTCACGCACACTAAGTATATTACCTAACCATGCTTAGGCAAACGGAACGACACATTAAAGAGACTTGTGACGCGACATACTAATCTAGCGTTATTTTTCATGCCACTTTCCATAATATAAATTAACCATGCTTATGTAATCCGAACGACGCGTTAGAGGGACTTGTGACGCGACAGAAGCATGGTAATCAAAACGACGTGTAAAGTGACTTGAGACGCGACATACTAATCTAGAGTCACTTTTCCCGCACACTTTGCGTAATATAACCTAACCATGCTTAGGTAATCGTAACAACGTGTTAATAAGACTTGAGACGAAACATACAAATCTTATATCATTTTTCACGCACACTTTGCGTAATATAACCTAACCATGCTAAGGTAATCAGAACGACGCGTTAATATGCAAAGTGTGCGTGAAAAGTGACGCTAGATTAGTATGTTGCATCTCAAGTATCATTAACGCGTTGTTTTGATTAAGTAAGCATGGTTAGGTTATATTACGCAAAGTGTGCGTGAAAAGTGACGCTATATTAGTTTGTCGCGTCTCAAGTCTCTTTAACGCGTTGTTCCGATTAACTAAGCATGGTTAGGTTATATTACGCAAAGTGTGCGTGAAAAGTGACGCTAGATTAGTTTGTCGCGTCTCAAGTATCTTTAACGCGTTGTTCCGATTAACTAAGCATGGTTAGGTTATATTACGCAAAGTGTGCGTGAAAAGTGACGCTAGATTTGTATGTCGCGTCTAAAGTCTCTTTAAGGCGTCGTTTCATTACCATTCTTATGTCGCGTCACAAGACTCTTTAACTCATTGTTCCAATCACCTAAGCATGGTTTGTTTATATTACACAAAGTATGCGTGAAAAGTGAAATAGATTAGTATGTCGCGTCTCAAGTCTTTTTGACGCATCGTTCTGATTACCTAAGCATGGTTAGGTTATATTAGGCAAAGTGTGCTTGAAAAGTGACGCTAGATTAGTATGTTGCGTCTAAAGTGTCTTTAACCCGTCGTTTCGATTACCATGCTTATGTCGTGTCACAAGTCTCTCTGATGCGTCGTTCCGATTACCTAATCATGGATATGTTATATTACGCAAAGTGTGCGTTAAGAGTGACGCTAGATTACAATGTCGAGTTAAAAGTTTCTTTTTCGCGTCGTTTTGATTACCTAAGAATGGTTAGGTTATATTACTGAAAGTGTGCGTGAAAAGTGACTCTAGATTAGTATGTCGCATCTCAAGTCTCTTTAACTCGTCGTTTCGATTACCATGCTTATGTCACGTCACAAGTCTCTTTAACTCGTCGTTTCGATTACCATGCTTATGTCACGTCACAAGTCTCTCCAACGCGTCGTTCTGATTACCTAAACATGGTTAGGCTATATTATGCAAAGTGTGCATGAAAAGTAACGCTAGATTAGTATGTCGCGTCACAAGTCTCTTTAACGGGTCGTTTCGATTACCTAACAATGGTTAGGTTATATACGCAAAGTGTGCGTAAAAAGTGTCGCTAGATTTGTATGTAGCGTCTCAAGTCTCTTTAACTCATTGTTTCGATTACCATGCTTATGTCGTGTCACAAGTCTCTAGCGCGTCGTTCCGATTTCCTAATCATGGTCAGATTATACTACGCAAAGCTTGCGTTAAAATTGACGGTAGAGTACTATGTCGCGTCACAAGTTACTTTAACGCGTCGTTCCGATTACCTAAACATGGTTAGGTTATTTACGCATAGTGTGCGTGAAAAGTGACTCTAGATTTGTATGTTACATCTCAAGTCTCTTTGACGCGTCGTTTCGATTACCTAAGCATGGTTAGGTTATATTAGGCAAAGTGTGCTTGAAAATTGACGCTAAATTACTATGTCGCGTCTCAAGTCTCTTTAACGCGTCGTTTCAATTACCATGCTTATGTCGCGTCACAAGTCTCTCTAACGCGTCATTCCGATTACCTAAGCATGGTTAGGTTATATTACGCGAAATGTGCGTTATAAGTGACATTAGATTAGTATGTCGCGTCTCATGTCTCTTTAACGCGTTGTTCCGATTATCTAAGCATGGTTAGGTTATATTATGCAAAGAGTGTGTAAAAAGTGACGCTAGATTAGTATGCCACGTCTCAAGTCTCTTTAACGCGTCGTTTTGATTACCTAACCATCGTTAGGTTATATTACGCAAAGTGTGCGTAAAAAGTGACGCTTGATTAGTATGTTGCATTTCAAGTCTCTTTAACGCGTCGTTCTGAACACCTAAGCATGGTTAGGTTATATTACAGAAAGTGTGCGTGAAAAGTGACGCTAGATAAGTATGTCGCGTCTAAAGTCTCTTTAAGGCATCGTTTCATTAACATTCTTATTTCGCGTCACAATTCTATCTAACGCATTGTTCTAATTACCTAAGCATGGTTAGTTTATATTAAGCAAACTGTGCGTGAAAAGTGAAATAGATTAGTATGTCGCGTCTCAAGTCTTTTTGACGCGTAGTTCCGATTACCTAATTATGGTTAGGTTAAATTACGCAAAGAGTGCAGAAAAAGTGATGCTAGATTGGTATGTCGCGTCTCAAGTCTCCTTATCGCGTCTCAAGTCTTTTTAACGTGTCGTTCCGATTACCTAAGCATGGTTAGGTTATATTCCGCAAAGTGACAATAGATTAGTATGTCGCGGCTCATGTCTCTTTAACGCGTCGTTTCGATTACCTAAGCATGGTTAGGTATAGAGAAAAGTGACGCTAGATTAGTATATCGCGTCACAAGTCTCTTTAACACGTCGTCCCGATTACCTAAGCATGGTTTGGTTATATTACGCAAAGTGTACGTTAAAAGTGACGTTAGATTACTATGTCGCGTCACAAGTTTCTTTAACGCGTCGTTCCGATTACCTTAAGCGTGGTTAGGTTATATTACGCAAAGTGTGCGTGAAACGTGAATTTAGATTAGTATGTCGTGTCTCAAGTCTCTTTAACGCGTCGTTTCGATTACCATGCTTAAGTCGCATCACAAGTCTCTCTAACGCGTCGTTCCGATTACCTAAGCATGGTTAATTTATATTATGGAAAGTGTGCATTAAAAGTGAAGCTAGATTACTTTGTCGTGTCACAAGTGTCTCTAACGCGTCGTTCCGATTACCTAATCATGGCTAGGTTATATTACCCACAAAGTGTGCGTTATAATTTACGGTAGAGTACTATGTTGCTCACAAATCACTTAAACGCGTCGTTCCGATTACCTAAGCATGGTTAGGTTATATTACGTAAAATGTTTGTGAAAAGAGACGCTAGTTTAGTATGTTGCGTCTCAAGTCTCTTTAACGCGTTGTTCCGATTAACTAAACATGGTTAGGTTATATTACGCAAAGTGTGCGTGAAAAGTGACAGTAGATTAGTTTGTCGCGTCTCAATTCTCTTTAACGCGTTGTTTTGATTACATAAGCATGGTTAGGTTATATTAAGCAAAGTGTGCGTGAAAAGTGACGCTAGATTAGTATGTCGCGTCTCAACTCTCATTAACGCATCGTTTCGATTACCATGCTTATGTCGCGCCACAAGTCTCTCTAACGCGTCGTTCCGATTACCTAAGCATGGTTAGGTTACGCAAAGTGTGCGTGAAAAGTGACGATAGATTAGTATGTCGGGTCTCAAGTCTCTTTAACTCGTCGTTCCGATTACCTAAGTATTGTTACGTTATATTACGCAAAGTGTGCGTAAAAAGCGACGCTAGATTAGTATGTCGCGCCTCAAGTCTCTTTAATGCGTCGTTTTGATTACTATGCTTATGTCGCGTCACAAGTGTCTTTAACGCGTCGTTCCAAAAATCTAAGCATGGTTAGGTTATATTACACAAAGTGTGCGTGAAAAGTGACGCTTGATTATTATGTCGCGTCTCATGTCTCTTTAACGCGTCCGTCCCATTACCTATGCGGTTAGATTAAATTATGCAAGGTGTCCGTGAAAAAAGACGCTAGATTAGTATGTTGCGTCTCTAAAGTCTCGTTAAGGGGTCTTTTCATTACCATTCTTACGTCGCGTCACAAGTCTCTCTTACACATCGTTCCAATTACCTAAGCATGGTTAGTTTACAATACTCAAAGTGTGCGAGAAAAGTGAAATAGATTAGTAAGTCGCGTGTCATGTGTTTTTAACGCGTCGTTTCGATTGCCTAAGGTGTGAGGGAAAAGTGACGCTAGATTACTATGTGCTGGCTCAAGTCTCTTTAACGCGTTGTTCCGATTAACTAAGCATTGTTAGGTTATATTACGAAAAGTGTGCGTGAAAAGTGAGGCTAGATTAGTTTTTCGTGTCTCAAGTCTCTTTAACGCGACGTTTGGATTACTTATGTATGGTTAGGTTATATTACGCAAATTGTGCGTGAAAAGTGACGCTAGATTAGTATGTCGCGTCTCATCTCTCTTTAACGCGTCGTTTCGATTACCATGCTTATGTCGCATCACAAGTCTCTCTAACGCGCCGTTCCAATTACCTAAGCATTGATAGGTTATATTACGCAAAAATGTGCGTGAAAAGTGAAGCGACATTAGTATGTCACGTCTCAAGTCTCTTTGACGCGTCGTTTCAATTACCACAATTATGTCGCGTCAAAAGTCTCTCTAACGCGTCTTTCCTATTATCTAAGCATGGTTAGGTTATATTATCCAAGGTGTGCGTGAAAAGTGACGCTAGATTAGTATGTCACGTCACAAGTCTCTCTAATGCGTCTTTCCTATTATCTAAGCATGGTTCGGCTATATTACGCAAAGTGTGCGTGAAAAGTGACGCTAGATTAGTATGTCGCATCTAAAGTCTATTTAAGGCATCGTTTCATTAGCATTCTTATTTCGCGTCACAAGTCTCTCTAACGCATCGTTCCAATCACCTAAGCATGGTTAGTTTATACTACGCAAATTGTGTGTGAAAACTGAAATAGATTAGTATGTCGCGTCTCAAGTCTTTTTGATGCGTAGTTCCGATTACCTAAGTATGGTTAGGTTATATTACGCAAAGAGTGCGGAAAAAGTGATGCTAGATTAGTATGTTGTGTCTCAATTCTTTTTAACACGTCATTCCGATTGCCTAAGCATGGTTAGGTTATATTACGCAAAGTGTGCGTTAAAAGTGACAATAGATTAGTATGTCGCGTCTCATGTCTCTTTAACGCGTCGTTTCGATTACCTAAGCATGGTTAGGTATTTTACGTAAAGTGTGCGTGAAAAGTGACGCTAGATTAGTATGTCGCGTTTTAAGTGTCTTTAACCCGTTGTTTCGAACACCATGCTTATGTCGCGTCACAAGTCTCTCTAACGCGTTGTCCCGATTACCAAAGCAAGGTTTGGTTATATTACACAAAGTATGCGTTAAAAGTGACGCTAAATTACTATGTCGCATCACAAGTTTCTTTAACACGTCGTTCTGATTATCTAAGCGTGGTTAGGTTATATTACGCAAAGTGTGCGTGAAACGTGACTCTAGATTAGTATATCGCGTCTTAAGTCTCTTTAACGCGTCGTTTCGATTACCATGGTTAAGTCGCATCACAAGTCTCTCTAACGCGTCGTTCCGATTACCTAAGCATGGTTAGTGTATATTATGGAAAGTGTGCGTTAAAAGTGCAGCTAGATTACTATGTCGCGTCACAAGTCTCTTTAAAGCATCATACCGATTACCTAAGCATGGTTAGGTTATATTACGCAAATTGTGCGTGAAAAGTGACCCTAGATTAGTATGTCGCGTCTCAAGTCTCTGTAACGCGTCGTTTCGATTACCATGCTTATGTCGCGTCACAAGTCTCTCTAACGCGTCGTTCCGATTACCTGATCATGGTTAGGTTATATTACGCAAAGTGTGTGTTAAAATTTACGGTAAAGTATTATGTCGCGTCACAAGTCACTCAACGCGTCGTTCCGATTACCTCAGCATGGTTAGGTTATATTACGCAAAGTGTGCGTGAAAAGTGACGCTAGATTAGTATGTTGCGTCTCAAGTCTCTTTAACGCCTTATTCCGATTAACTAAGTATGGTTAGGTTGTTATATTACGCAAAGTGTCCGTGAATAGTGACGGTAGATTAGTTTGTCGCGTCTCAAGTCTTTTTAACTCGTTGTTTTGATTATATAAGCATGGTTAAGTTATATTACGCAAAGTGTGTGTGAAAAGTAACGCTAGATTAGTATGTCGCGTCTCAACTCTCTTTAACGAGTCGTTTCGATTACCATGCTTATGTCGCGTCACAAGTCTCTCTAACGCGTCGTTCCATTTACATAAGAATTGTTAGGTTATATTACGCAAGATGTGCGTGAAAAGTGACGCTAGATTAGTATGTCACGTCTCAAGTCTCTTTAACGCATCGTTTTGATTACCATGCTTATGTCGTGCCACTAGTCTCTCTAACGCGTCGTTCTGATTACCTTGGCATGGTTAGGTTATATTACGCAAACTGTGCGTGAAAAGTGACGCTAGATTAGTACGACGCGTCTCAAGTCTTTTAAACGCGTCGTTCCAATTACATAAGCACGGTTAGGTTAGGTTATGCAAAGCGTGCGTCAGATGTGACGATAGATTAGTATGTCGCGTCTCAAATCTCTTTAACTCGTCGTTCCGAATACATAAGCATCATTAGGTTATACTACGCAAAGTGTGCGTAAAAAGTGACAATAGATTATTTTGTCGCGTCTCAAGTCTCTTTAACGCGTCTTTTTGATTACTATGCTTATGTCGCGTCACAAGTCTCTTAAACGCGTCGTTCCGAACACATAAGCATGGTTAGGTTACATTACGCAAAGTGTGCGTGAAAAGTGACGTTAGATTAGTATGTTGCGTCTCAAGTCTCTTTAACGCGTTGTTCCGATTAACTAAGCATGGTTAGGTTTTATTACGCAAAGTGTGCGTGAAAAGTGACGATAGATTAGTTTGTCGCGTCTCAAGTCTCTTTAACGCGTCGTTTCGATTACTTATGCATGGTTAGGTTATGTTACGCAAAGTGTGCGTGAAAAGTGACGCTAGATTAGTATGTCGCGTATCATCTCTCTTTAACGCGTCGTTTCGATTGCCATGCTTATGTCGCATCTCAAGAATCCAGGTTTACTCTTATAAATGCACCCACGGCTACAGCGTTCTTGAGATGTATTTATAATGAATTCTTGGGAAAAATGAATCGTTCCAATTACCTAAGCATTGATAGGTTATATTACGCAAAATGTGCGTGAAAAGTGAAGCGAGATTAGTATGTCGCGTCTCAAGTCTCTTTGACGCGTCGTTTTAATTACCATGCTTATGTCGCGTCACAAGTCTCTCTAACAAGTCGTTCCGATTACCTAAGCATGGTTAGGTTATATTATGCAAAGTGTGCGTGACAAGTGATGCTAGATTAGTATGTCGCATCTCAAGTCTCTTTAACGCGTCGTTTCGATTACCTGAGCATGGTGAGGTTATATTACGCAAAGTATGCGTGAAAGGTGACGGTAGATTAGTATGTCGCATCTCAAGTCTCTTTAACGCGTTGTTTCGATTACCTGAGCCTGGTGAGGTTATATTACGAAAAGTGTGCGTGATAAGTGATGCTAGAATAGTATGTCGAGTCTCAAGTCTCTTTAACGCGTCGTTTCGATTACCATGCTTATGTTGCGTCACAATTCTCTCTAACGCGTCGTTCTGATTACCTAAGCATGGTTAGTTTATATTATGAAAAGTGTGCATTAAAAGTGAAGCTAGATTACAATGTCGCGTCATAAGTCTTTTTAAATGCATCGTTCTTATTACGTAAGCATGGCTAGGTTATATTACGCAAAGTGTGCGTGAAAAGTGACGGTAGATTAGCATATCGCGTCTCCAGTCTCTTTAAAACGTCGGTTCGATTACCATGATTATGTCGCGTCACAAGTCTCTCTATCGCCTCGTTCCGAGTGTGCGTGAAAAGCGACAGTAGATTAGTATGTCGTCTCTCAAGTCTCTTTAATGCGTCGTTTCGATTACCATGCTTATATCGCGTCACAAGTCTCTTAAACGCGTCGTTCCGATTATCTAACCATGGGTTATATTACGCAAAGTGCGCGTGAAAAGTGATGATAGATTATAGTATGTCGCGTCTCAAGTTTCATTAACGCGTCGTTTCGATTAACTAATAATGGTTAGGTTATATTATGCAAAATGTGCATAAAAAGTGATGCTAGTTTAGTATGTGGCATCTCAAGTCTCATTTATGCGTCGTTTCGATTACAGGCATAGTTAGGTTATATTATACAAAGTGTGCGAGAAAAGTGACGGTAGATTAGTATGCCGTGTCTCAAGTGTCTTTAACGCGTCGTTTCAATTACCAAGCTTATGTCGCGTCACAAGTCTCACTAACGCGCCGTTCCGATAACCTAAGCATGCTTAGGTTATATTACGCAAAGTGTGCGTGAAAAGTGACGTTAGATTAGTATGTCGCGTCTCAAGTCTCTTTAACGCGTCGTTTTGATTACCATGTTTATGTCGCGTCAAAAGTCTCTCTATCGCGTCGTTCCGATTACCTATGCTTGGTTAGCTTATATTACGCAAAGTGTGCATAAAAAGGGACGCTAGATTACTTTGTCGAGTAACAAGTTTCTTTAACGCGTCATTTAGATATCCATGCTTATGTCGCGTCACGAGTTTCTCTAACCCGTCGTTCCGATTACCTAAGCATGGTTATGTTATATAATGGAAAGTGTGCGTTTAAAGTGAAGCTAGATTACTAATTCGTGTCACAAGTCTCTTTAACGCATCGTTCGATTACCTAAGCATAGTTAGGTTATATTACGCAAAGTGTGCGTGAAAAGTGACTCTATATTAGTATGTCGTGTCACAAGTCTCTCTAACGCGTTGTTCCGATTACCTAAGCATGGTTAGGTTATATTATGCAAAGTGTACGTGAAAAGTGTGCGTGAAAATTTACGCTAGATTAGTATGTCGTGTCTCAAGTCTCTTTAATGCTTCGTTTCAATAACCATGCTTATTTCGCGTCACAAATCTCACTAACGCGTTGTTTCGATTACCATGCTTATGTCGCCTCACAAGTCTCTTTAGCGCATCATTCCAATTACCTAAGCACTTTAGTCTCTTTAACGCGTCATTCGATTACCTAAGCATGGTTAGGTTATATTACGCAAAGCGTGCGTGAAAAGTGTCGCTAGATTAGTATGTAGCGTCTCAAGTCTCTTTAACTCATTGTTTCGATTACCATGCTTATGTCGTGTCACAAGTCTCTCTAGCGCGTCGTTCCGATTTCCTAATCATGGTCAGATTATACTACACAAAGCGTGTGTTAAAATTGACGGTAGAGTACTATGTCGCGTCACAAGTTACTTTAACGCGTCGTTCCGATTACCTAAACATGGTTAGGTTATTTACGCATAGTGTGCGTGAAAAGTGACTCTAGATTTGTATGTTTCATCTCAAGTCTCTTTGACGCGTCGTTTCGATTACCTAAGCATGGTTAGGTTATATTAGGCAAAGTGTGCTTGAAAATTGACGCTAAATTACTATGTCGCGTCTCAAGTCTCTTTAACGCGTTGTTTCAATTACCATGCTTATGTCGCGTCACAAGTCTCTCTAACGCGTCATTCCGATTACCTAAGCATGGTTAGGTTATATTACGCGAAGTGTGCGTTATAAGTGACATTAGATTAGTATGTCGCGTCTCATGTCTCTTTAACGCGTTGTTCCGATTATCTAAGCATGGTTAGGTTATATTATGCAAAGAGTGTGTAAAAAGTGACGCTAGATTAGTATGCCATGTCTCAAGTCTCTTTAACGCGTCATTTTGATTACCTAACCATCGTTAGGTTATATTACGCAAAGTGTGCGTAAAAAGTGACGCTTGATTAGTATGTTGCATTTCAAGTCTCTTTAACGCGTCGTTCTGAACACCTAAGCATGGTTAGGTTATATTACGCAAAGTGTGCGTGAAACGTGAATTTAGATTAGTATGTCGTGTCTCAAGTCTCTTTAACGCGTCGTTTCGATTACCATGCTTAAGTCGCATCACAAGTCTCTCTAACGCGTCGTTCCGATTACCTAAGCATGGTTAATTTATATTATGGAAAGTGTGCATTAAAAGTGAAGCTAGATTACTTTGTCGTGTCACAAGTGTCTCTAACGCGTCGTTCCGATTACCTAATCATGGCTAGGTTATATTACACACAAAGTGTGCGTTATAATTTATGGTAGAGTACTATGTTGCGTCACAAATCACTTAAACGCGTCGTTCCGATTACCTAAGCATGGTTAGGTTATATTACGTAAAATGTTCGTGAAAAGAGACGCTAGTTTAGTATGTTGCGTCTCAAGTCTCTTTAACGCGTTGTTCCGATTAACTAAGCATGGTTAGGTTATATTACCAAAGTGTGCGTGAAAAGTGACAGTAGATTAGTTTGTCGCGTCTCAATTCTCTTTAACGCGTTGTTTTGATTACATAAGCATGGTTAGGTTATATTAAGCAAAGTGTGCGTGAAAAGTGACGCTAGATTAGTATGTCGCGTCTCAACTCTCTTTAACGCATCGTTTCGATTACCATGCTTATGTCGCGCCACAAGTCTCTCTAACGCGTCGTTCCGATTACCTAAGCATGGTTAGGTTACGCAAAGTGTGCGTGAAAAGTGACGATAGATTAGTATGCCGGGTCTCAAGTCTCTTAAACTCGTCGTTCCGATTACCTAAGTATTGTTACGTTATATTACGCAAAGTGTGCGTAAAAAGCGACGCTAGATTAGTATGTCGCGCCTCAAGTCTCTTTAATGCGTCGTTTTGATTACTATGCTTATGTCGCGTCACAAGTGTCTTTAACGCGTCGTTCCGAAAATCTAAGCATGGTTAGGTTATATTACACAAAGTGTGCGTGAAAAGTGACGCTTGATTATTATGTCACGTCTCATGTCTCTTTAAAGCGTCCGTCCCATTACCTATGCGGTTAGATTAAATTATGCAAGGTGTCCGTGAAAAAAGACGCTAGATTAGTATGTTGCGTCTCTAAAGTCTCGTTAAGGGGTCTTTTCATTACCATTCTTACGTCGCGTCACAAGTCTCTCTTACACATCGTTCCAATTACCTAAGCATGGTTAGTTTACAATACTCAAAGTGTGCGAGAAAAGTGAAATAGATTAGTAAGTCGCGTCTCATGTCTTTTTAACGCGTCGTTTCGATTGCCTAAGGTGTGAGGGAAAAGTGACGCTAGATTACTATGTGCTGGCTCAAGTCTCTTTAACGCGTTGTTCCGATTAACTAAGCATGGTTAGGTTATATTACGAAAAGTGTGCGTGAAAAGTGAGGCTAGATTAGTTTTTCGTGTCTCAAGTCTCTTTAACGCGACGTTTGGATTACTTATGTATGGTTAGGTTATATTACGCAAATTGTGCGTGAAAAGTGACGCTAGATTAGTATGTCGCGTCTCATCTCTCTTTAACGCGTCGTTTCGATTACCATGCTTATGTCGCATCGCAAGCCTCTCTAACGCGCCGTTCCAATTACCTAAGCATTGATAGGTTATATTACGCAAAAATGTGCGTGAAAAGTGAAGCGATATTAGTATGTCACGTCTCAAGTCTCTTTGACGCGTCGTTTCAATTACCATACTTATGTCGCGTCAAAAGTCTCTCTAACGCGTCTTTCCTATTATCTAAGCATGGTTAGGTTATATTATCCAAGGTGTGCGTGAAAAGTGACGCTAGATTAGTATGCCGCGTCACAAGTCTCTCTAACGCGTCTTTCCTATTATCTAAGCATGGTTCGGCTATATTACGCAAAGTGTGCGTGAAAAGTGACGCTAGATTAGTATGTCGCATCTAAAGTCTATTTAAGGCATCATTTCATTAGCATTCTTATTTCGCGTCACAAGTCTCTCTAACGCATCGTTCCAATCACCTAAGCATGGTTAGTTTATACTACGCAAATTGTGTGTGAAAACTGAAATAGATTAGTATGTCGCGTCTCAAGTCTTTTTGATGCGTAGTTCCGATTACCTAAGTATGGTTAGGTTATATTACGCAAAGAGTGCGGAAAAAGTGATGCTAGATTAGTATGTTGTGTCTCAATTCTTTTTAACACGTCATTCCGATTACCTAAGCATGGTTAGGTTATATTACGCAAAGTGTGCGTTAAAAGTGACAATAGATTAGTATGTCGCGTCTCATGTCTCTTTAACGCGTCGTTTTGATTACCTAAGCATGGTTAGGTATTTTACGCAAAGTGTGCGTGAAAAGTGACGCTAGATTAGTATGTCGCGTATTAAGTGTCTTTAACCCGTTGTTTCGAATACCATGCTTATGTCGCGTCACAAGTCTCTCTAACGCGTCGTCCCGATTACCTAAGCAAGATTTGGTTATATTACACAAAGTATGCGTTAAAAGTGACGCTAAATTACTATGTCGCATCACAAGTTTCTTTAACACGTCGTTCCGATTATCTAAGCGTGGTTAGGTTATATTACGCAAAGTGTGCGTGAAACGTGACTCTAGATTAGTATATCGCGTCTTAAGTTTCTTTAACGCGTCGTTTCGATTACCATGGTTAAGTCGCATCACAAGTCTCTCTAACGCGTCGTTCCGGTTACCTAAGCATGGTTAGTGTATATTATGGAAAGTGTGCGTTAAAAGTGCAGCTAGATTACTATGTCGCGTCACAAGTCTCTTTAACGCATCATACCGATTACCTAAGCATGGTTAGGTTATATTACGCAAATTGTGCGTGAAAAGTGACCCTAGATTAGTATGTCGCGTCTCAAGTCTCTGTAACGCGTCGTTTCGATTACCATGCTTATGTCGCGTCACAAGTCTCTCTAACGCGTCGTTCCGATTACCTGATCATGGTTAGGTTATATTACGCAAAGTGTGTGTTAAAATTTACGGTAAAGTATTATGTCGCGTCACAAGTCACTCAACGCGTCGTTCCGATTACCTAAGCATGGTTAGGTTATATTACGCAAAGTGTGCGTGAAAAGTGACGCTAGATTAGTATCTTGCGTCTCAAGTCTCTTTATCGCCTTATTCCGATTAACTAAGCATGGTTAGGTTGTTAAATTACGCAAAGTGTCCGTGAAAAGTGACGGTAGATTAGTTTGTCGCGTCTCAAGTCTTTTTAACTCGTTGTTTTGATTATATAAACATGGTTAAGTTATATTATGCAAAGTGTGTGTGAAAAGTAACGCTAGATTAGTATGTCGCGTCTCAACTCTCTTTAACGTGTCGTTTCGATTACCATGCTTATGTCGCGTCACAAGTCTCTCTAACGCGTCGTTCCATTTACATAAGAATTGTTAGGTTATATTACGCAAGATGTTCGTGAAAAGTGCCGCTAGATTAGTATGTCGCGTCTCAAGTCTCTTTAACGCATCGTTTTGATTACCATGCTTATGTCGTGCCACTAGTCTCTCTAACGCGTCGTTCTGATTACCTTGGCATGGTTAGGTTATATTACGCAAAGTGTGCGTGAAAAGTGACGCTAGATTAGTACGACGCGTCTCAAGTCTTTTAAACGCGTCGTTCCAATTACATAAGCACGGTTAGGTTAGGTTATGCAAAGCGTGCGTCAGATGTGACGATAGATTAGTATGTCGCGTCTCAAATCTCTTTAACTCGTCGTTCCGAATACGTAAGCATCATTAGGTTATACTACGCAAAGTGTGCGTAAAAAGTGACAATAGATTATTTTGTCGCGTCTCAAGTCTCTTTAACGCGTCTTTTTGATTACTATGCTTATGTCGCGTCACAAGTCTCTTAAACGCGTCGTTCCGAACACATAAGCATGGTTAGGTTACATTACGCAAAGTGTGCGTGAAAAGTGACGTTAGATTAGTATGTTGCGTCTCAAGTCTCTTTAACGCGTTGTTCCGATTAACTAAGCATGGTTAGGTTTTATTACGCAAAGTGTGCGTGAAAAGTGACGCTAGATTAGTTTGTCGCGTCTCAAGTCTCTTTAACGCGTCGTTTCGATTACTTATGCATGGTTAGGTTATGTTACGCAAAGTGTGCGTGAAAAGTGACGCTAGATTAGTATGTCGCGTATCATCTCTCTTTAACGCGTCGTTTCGATTGCCATGCTTATGTCGCGTCACAAGTCTCTCTAACGCATCGTTCCAATTACCTAAGCATTGATAGGTTATATTACGCAAAATGTGCGTGAAAAGTGAAGCGAGATTAGTATGTCGCGTCTCAAGTCTCTTTGACGCGTCGTTTTAATTACCATGCTTATGTCGCGTCACAAGTCTCTCTAACAAGTCGTTCCGATTACCTAAGCATGGTTAGGTTATATTATGCAAAGTGTCCGTGACAAGTGACGCTAGATTAGTATGTCGCCTCTCAAGTCTCTTTAACGCGTCGTTTCGATTACCTGAACATGGTGAGGTTATATTACGCAAAGTATGCGTGAAAGGTGACGGTAGATTAGTATGTCGCATCTCAAGTCTCTTTAACGCGTTGTTTCGATTACCTGAGCCTGGTGAGGTTATATTACGAAAAGTGTGCGTGATAAGTGATGCTAGAATAGTATGTCGAGTCTCAAGTCTCTTTAACGCGTCGTTTCGATTACCATGCTTATGTTGCGTCACAATTCTCTCTAACGCGTCGTTCTGATTACCTAAGCATGGTTAGTTTATATTATGAAAAGTGTGCATTAAAAGTGAAGCTAGATTACAATGTCGCGTCATAAGTCTTTTTAAATGCATCGTTCTTATTACCTAAGCATGGCTAGGTTATATTACGCAAAGTGTGCGTGAAAAGTGACGGTAGATTAGCATATCGCGTCTCCAGTCTCTTTAAAACGTCGGTTCGATTACCATGATTATGTCGCGTCACAAGTCTCTCTATCGCCTCGTTCCGAGTGTGCGTGAAAAGCGACAGTAGATTAGTATGTCGTCTCTCAAGTCTCTTTAATGCGTCGTTTCGATTATCATGCTTATATCGCGTCACAAGTCTCTTAAACGCGTCGTTCCGATTATCTAACCATGGGTTATATTGCGCAAAGTGCGCGTGAAAAGTGATGATAGATTATAGTATGTCGCGTCTCAAGTTTCATTAACGCGTCGTTTCGATTAACTAATAATGGTTAGGTTATATTATGCAAAATGTGCATAAAAAGTGATGCTAGTTTAGTATGTGGCATCTCAAGTCTCATTTATGCGTCGTTTCGATTACAGGCATAGTTAGGTTATATTACACAAAGTGTGCGAGAAAAGTGACGGTAGATTAGTATGTCGTGTCTCAAGTGTCTTTAACGCGTCGTTTCAATTACCAAGCTTATGTCGCGTCACAAGTCTCACTAACGCGCCGTTCCGATAACCTAAGCATGCTTAGGTTATATTACGCAAAGTGTGCGTGAAAAGTGACGTTAGATTAGTATGTCGCGTCTCAAGTCTCTTTAACGCGTCGTTTTGATTACCATGTTTATGTCGCGTCAAAAGTCTCTCTATCGCGTCGTTCCGATTACCTATGCTTGGTTAGGTTATATTACGCAAAGTGTGCATAAAAAGGGACGCTAGATTACTTTGTCGAGTAACAAGTTTCTTTAACGCGTCATTTAGATATCCATGCTTATGTCGCGTCACGAGTTTCTCTAACCCGTCGTTCCGATTACCTAATCATGGTTATGTTATATAATGGAAAGTGTGCGTTTAAAGTGAAGCTAGATTACTAATTCGCGTCACAAGTCTCTTTAACGCATCGTTCGATTACCTAAGCATAGTTAGGTTATATTAAGCAAAGTGTGCGTGAAAAGTGACTCTATATTAGTATGTCGTGTCACAAGTCTCTCTAACGCGTTGTTCCGATTACCTAAGCATGGTTAGGTTATATTATGCAAAGTGTACGTGAAAAGTGTGCGTGAAAATTTACGCTAGATTAGTATGTCGTGTCTCAAGTCTCTTTAATGCTTCGTTTCAATAACCATGCTTATTTCGCGTCACAAGTCTCACTAACGCGTTGTTTCGATTACCATGCTTATGTCGCCTCACAAGTCTCTTTAGCGCATCATTCCAATTACCTAAGCACTTTAGTCTCTTTAACGCGTCATTCGATTACCTAAGCATGGTTAGGTTATATTACGCAAAGCGTGCGTGAAAAGTGACGCTAGATTAGTATGTAGAGTCTCAAGTCTCTTTAACGCGTCGTTTCAATTACCATGCTTATTTCACATCACAAGTCTCACTAACGCGCCGTTCCGATGACCTAAGCATGGTTAGGTTATATTATGCAAAGTGTGTGTGAAAAGTGACGCTAGATTAGTATGTCGCGTCACAAGTCTCTTTAACTCGTCGTTCCGATTACCTAAGCATGGTTAGGTTATTACGCAAAGTGTGCGTGAAAAGTGACGCTAGATTAGTATCTCGTGTCTCAAGTCTCTTTAACGCGTCGTTTCGATTACATGATTATGTCGCGTCACAAGTCTCTCTAACGCGTCTTTCCGATTACCTAAGCGTTCGGTTATATTACGGAAAGTGTGAGTTAAAAGTGACGCTAGATTACTATGTGGCATCACAAGTCTCTTTAACGCGTCGTTCTGATTACCTAAGCATGGTTAAGTTATATTACGCAAAGTGTGCGTAAAAAGTGACGCTAGATTAGTATGTCGCGTCACAAGTCTCATTAACCGTCGTTCAGATTACCTAAGCATTGTTAGGTTATATTATGCAAAGTGTGCTTGAAATGTGACGCTAGATTAGTATGTTGCGTGACAAGTTTCTTTATCGCATCACCTAAGCATGGTTCAGTTATATTACAGTAAGTGTGCCTTAAAAGTGACGCTAGATTAGTATGTCGCGTCACAAGTCTCATTAACGCGCCGTTTTGATTACCTATGCATGGTTAGGATATATTACGCAAAGTGTGCGTGAAAAGTGACTCTAGATTACTATGTCACGTCACAAGTCTCTTTAACGCGTCATTTCAATTACCATGCTTAGGTCGCATCACAAGTCTCTCTTACAAGTCGTTCCGATTACCTAACCATGGTTAGGTTATATTATGCAAAGTGTGCGTGAAAAGTGACGCTAGATTAGTATGTCGTGTCACAAATCTCTCTAAAGCATCGTTCCTATTACCTATGCATAGTTAGGTTATATTACGCGAAGTGTGGGTGAAAAGTGACACTAGATTAGTATGTCGCATCTCAAGTATATTTAAGGCATCGTTTCATTAGCATTCTTATTTCGCGTCACAAGTCTCTCTAAGCATGGTTAGTTTATATTACGCAAATTGTGCGTGAAAAGTGAAATAGATTGGTAAGTTGTGTCTCAAGTCTTTTTAACGCGTCGTTCCGATTACCTAAGCATGGTTATGTTATATTACACAAAGTATGCGTTAAAAGTGATAATTGATTAGTATGTCTTGTCTCATGTCTCGCGTCGTTTCGATTATCTAAGCATGGTTAGGTATATTACGCAAAGTGTGCGTGAAAAGTGACGCTAGATTAGTATGTCGCTTCTCAAGTGTCTTTAACCTATTTTTTTTCGAATACCATGCATATGTCGCGTCACAAGTCTCTCTTACGCGTCGTCCCGATTACCTAAGCATGGTTTGGTTATATTACGCAAATTGTGCGTTAAAAGTGACGCTAGATTACTATGTCATGTAACAAGTTTCTTTAACGCGTCGTTCTGATTACCTAAGCGTTGTTAGGTTATATTACGCAAAGTGAGCGTGAAACGTGACCCTAGATTAGTATGTCGCGTCTCAAGTCTCTTTAACGCATTGTTTCGATTACCATGCTTAAGTCGCATCACAAGTCTTTTTAACGCGTCATTCCGATTACCTCAGCATGGTTAGTTTATATTATGGAAAGTCTGCGTTATAAGTCAAGCTAGATTACTATCTCGCGACACAAGTCTCTTTAACGCATCGTTCCGATTACCTTATATGGTTAGGTTATATTACGCAAAGTGTGCGTGAAAAGTGACGCTAGATTAGTATGTCGCGTCTCAAGACTCAGTAACGCGTCATTTCAATTACCATGCTTATGTCGCGTCACAAATCTCTCTAACGCGTCGTTCCGATTACCTAATTATTGTTAGGTTATATTACGCAAATTATGTGTTAAAATTTACGGTAGAGTACTATGTCGCGTCACAAGTCACTTCAACGCGTTGTTCCGATTACCTAAGTATGGTTAGGTTATATTACGCAAAGTGTGATTAGTATGTTGCATCTCAAGTCTCTTTAACGAGTTGTTCCGATTAACTAAGTTTGGTTAGGGTATATTACGCAAAGTGTGCATGAAAAGTGACGTTAGATTAGTATGTCGCGTCTCAACTCACTTTAACGCGTCGTTTCGATTACCATGCTTATGTCGCGTCACAAGTCTCTCAAACGTTTCGTTTCGATTACCTAAGCATGGTTAGGTTATATTATGCAAAGTGTGCGTGAAAAGTGACGCTAGATTAGTATGTTGCGTCTCAAGTCTCATCAACGTGTTGTTCCGATTAACTAAGTATGGATAGGATAGGTTACGCAAAATATGCGAGAAAAAATTGTTCCGATTAACTAAGTATGGATAGGTTATATTACGCAGACTGTGCGTGAAAAGTGACGCTAGATTAGTACGTCGCTTCTCAAGTTTCTTTAACACGTCGTTCCAGTTACCTAAGCATGGATAGAATCATATTACACGCAAAGAGTGCGTAAAAAGTGATGCTAGATTTGTAAGACGTGTCTCAAGTCTTTTTAACGCGTCGTTCCGATTACATAAGCATGGTTAGGTCATATTACCCGCAAACTGTGTGTTAAAAGTGACAATTGATTAGTATGTAGCGTTTGAAGTCTTTTTAACGAGTCGTTCCGATTACCTAAGCATGGTTAGGTTATATTACGCAAAGTGTGCGTGAAAAGAGACGGTAGATTAGTATGTCGTGTCTCAATTCTCTTTAACACGTCATTTCGATTACCATGCTTATGTCGCGTCACAAGTCTTTCTAACGCGTTGTTCCGATTACCTAAGCATGGTTAGGTTATATTACGCATAGTGTGCGTAAAACGGGACAAGTTTCTTTAACCCGTCGTTTTGATTACCATGCTTATGTCGCGTCACGAGTCTCTCTAACGCATCATTCCGATTACCTGAGCATGGTTAGATTATATTATGGAAAGTTTGCGTTAAAAGTGAAGCTAGATTACTATGTCGCGTCACAAGTGTCGTTAATGCGTCGTTCCGATTACCTATGCAAGGTTAGGTTATAATATGCAAAGTGTGCGTGAAGAGTGACGCTATATTAGTATGTCGTGTCACAAGTCTCATTAACGTGCTGTTGCGATTAACTAAATATATGGTTAGGTTATATTACGCAGTCTGCGTTAAAAGTGACGCTAGATTAGTATGTCGCGTCTCAAGTCTCTGTAAGGCGTCGTTTCGATTACCATTCTCATGTCGCGTCACAAATCTCTCTAACGTGTCGTTCCAATTACCTAAGCATGGTTAGTTTATATTACGCAAAGTTTACGTGAAAATTTACAATAGATTATTCTATCGCGTCTCAAGTCTTTTTGACGCGTCATTTCAATTACCTAAGCATGGTTGAGATATACTACGTAAAGAGTACGTAAAAAAAGTGATGCTAGATTAGTATGACGTGTCTGAAGTCTCTTTAATGCCTCTTTCCGATTACCTAAGCATGGTTAGTTTATACTACGCAAAGTGTGTGTTAAAAGTGACAATAGATTAGTATGTCGTGTCTGAAGTGTTTTTAACGCGTCGTTCCGATTACCTATGCATGGTTAGGTTACACAAAGTGTGCGTGAAAAGTGACGGTAGATTAGTATGTCGTGTCTCAAGTCTCTTTAATGCGTCGTTTCAATTACCATGCTTATGTCGCGTCACAAGTCTCATTAAGGCGTCGTTCCGATTACCTAAGCATGCTTAGGTTATATTACACAAAGTATGCGTGAAAAGTGACGTTAGAATAGTATGTCGCGTCTCAAGTCTCTTGTCACAAGTCTCTCTAACGCGTCGTTCCAATTACCTAAGCACGGTTAGGTTATATTACGCAGAGTGTGCGTGAAAAGTGATAATAGATTAGTATGTCGCATCTCAAGTCTCTTTAATGCGTCGTTTCGATTACCATGCTTATGTCGCATCACAAGTCTCTTTAACGCGTCGTTCTGATTATCCAAGCATGGGTTATATTACGCAAAGTGTGCGTGAAAAGTGACGCTAGATTAATATGCCGCGTCTCAAGTCCCATTAACGTGTCGTTCCGATTACCTAAACATGGTTAGGTTATATTACGCAACATTTGCGTGAAAAGTGACGCTAGATTAGTATGTCGCATCTCAAGTCTCGTTAACGCGTCGTTTCGATTACCTGAGCATGGTTTGTTTATATTACGCAAAGTGTGCGTGAAAAGAGACGGTAGATTAGAATGTCGCATCTCAAGTCTCTTTAACGCGTCGTTTTGATTACCAGAGCATGGTTAGGTTATATTACGCAAAGTGTGCGTGAAAAGTTACCCTAGAATAGTATGTCGCGTCTCAAGTCTCTTTAACGCGTCGTTTCGATTACAATGTTTATGTTGCGTCACAAGTCTCTCTTACGCGTCGTTCTGATTACCTAAGCATGGTTATTTTACATCATGGAAAGTGTGCATTAAAAGTGAAGCTAGATTACTATGTCGCATCATATGTCTCTTTAACGCGTCGTTCTGATTACCTAAGCATAGTTAAGTTATATTACGCAAAGTGTGCGTAAAAAGTGACGCTAGATTAGCATGTCGTGTCTCAAGTCTCTTTAACACGTCGTTTTCGATTACCATGATTATGCCGCGTCACAAGTCTCTCTATCGCCTCGTTCCAATTACCTAATAATTGTTAGGTTATATTACGAAGAGTGTGCGTGAAAAGCGACAATAGATTAGTATGTCACATCACAAGTCTCTTTAACGCGTCGTTTCGATTACCATGCTTACGTCGTGTCACAAGTCTCTTTCACGCGTCGTTCCGATTATCTAAGCATGGGTTATACTACGCAAAGTGCGCATGAAAAGTAACGATAGATTAGTATGTCGCGTCTCTAGTCTCATTAACGCGTCGTTTCGATTAACTAAGAATGGTTAGGTTATATTACACAAAGTTACGCTAGATTAGTATGTCGCATCTCAAGTCTCATTTACGCGTCGTTTCGATTACCTAAGCATGGATAGGTTATATTACACAAAGTGTGCGTGAAAAGTGACGGTAGATTAGTATGTCGCGTCTCAAGTCTATTTAATGCGTCGTTTCAATTACCATGCTTATGTCGCGTCATAAGTCTCACTAACGCACCGTTCCGATTACCTAAGCATGCTTAGATTATATTACGCAAAGTGTGAATGAAATGTGACGTTAGATTAGTATGTCGCGTCTCAATCTCTTTAACGCGTCATTTTGATTACCATGCTTATATCGCGTCACAAGTCTCTCTAACGCGTCGCTCCGATTACCTAAGCATGGTTAGGTTATATTACGCAAAGTGTGCATAAAAAGGGACGCTAGATTACTTTGTCGAGTCACAAGTTTCTTTAATGCGTCGTTTAGATTACCATGCTTATATCGCGTCACGAGTCTCTCTAACGCGTCGTTCTGATTACCTAAGCATAGTTAGTTTATATTACGCAAAGTGTGCGTGAAAAGTGACTATATTAGTAGCGTTGTTACAATTACCTAAGCATGGTTAGGTTGTATTACGCAAAGTGGGCGTGAAAAGTGACGATAGATTAGTATGTCGCATGTCAAGTCTCTTTAACGCGTTGTTACGATTAACTAAGTATGCTTAGGTTATATTACGCAAAATGTGCATGAAAAGTGCTCTAGATTAGTATGTCACATCTCAAGTCTCTCTTTAACGCGTCGTTTTGATTACCTAAGCATTGTTTGGTTATATTACGCAAAATGTGCGTGAAAAGTGACGATAGATTAGTATGTCATGTATCAAGTCTCTTTAACGCGTCGTTTCAATCCCCTTACTTATTTCGCGTCAGAAGTCTCACTAACGCGTCGTTTCGATTACCATGCTTATGTCGCCTCACAAGTCTCTTTAGCGCATCGTTCCGATTACCTAAGCCTGGTTAGGTTATATTATGCAAAAATGTGCTTGAAAAGTGACGCTAGATTACTATGTCGCATCTTTAGTCTCTTTAACGCGTCGTTTCGATTAGCTAAGCATGGTTAGGTTATATTACGCAAACTTTGCGTGAAAAGTAACCCTAGATTAGCATGTCGCATCTCAAGTCTCTTTAACGCGTTTTTTCGATTACCATTCTTATTTCGCGTCACAAGTCTCACTAACGCGTCGTTCTGATTACCAAAGCATAGTTAGGTTATATTACGCAAAGTGTGCGTGAAAAGTAACGTTAGATTAGTATGTCGCGTCTCCAGTTTTTGTAACGCGTCGTTTTGATTACAATGCATGTATCGCGTGACAAGTCTCTCTAACGCGTCGTTTCGATTACCTAAGCGTTTGGTTATATTATGGAAAGTGTGAGTTAAAAGTGACGCTAGATTACTATGTCGAGTCACAATAAGCATGGTTAGGTTATATTATATAAAGTGTGCGTGAAAAGTGACACTAGATTAGTATGTTGTGTTACAAGTCTCTTTAACTTGTCGTTCCGATTACCTATGCATGGTTAGGTTATATTACGCAAAGTGTGCGTGAAATGTGACGTTAGATTAGTATGTCGCGTCACAAGTCTTTTAACTCGTTGTTTCGATTACCTAAGCATAGTTAGGTTATATTACGCAAAGGGTGCGTGAAAAGTGATGCTAGATTAGTATGTCGTGTCTCAAGTCTCTTTAACGCGTCGGTCCGATTACTTCAGCATGGTTAGGTTATATTACGCAAAGTGCGCGTGAAAAGTGACGCTAGATTAGTATGCTGCGTCACCAGTCTCTGTAACGTGGTTAGGTTAGGTTATATTAAAAAAAGTGTGTTTGAAAAGTGATGCTATATTAGTATGTAGCGTCTCTAGTTTCTTTAATGCGTCATTCCAATTACTTAAGCATGGTTAGGTTATATTACACAAAGTGTGCGTTAATAGTGACGCTAGATTAGTATGTCCCGTCACAAGTCTCTTTTACGCGTCGTTCCGATTACCTAAGCATGGTTTTGTCATATTACGCAAAGTGTGCGTGAAAAGTGATGCTAGATTTGTATGTCGCGTCTCAAGTCTCTTTATTGCATCGTTGCGATTACCATGCTTATGTCGCGTCGCAAGTCTCTCTAACGCGGCGTTTCGATTACCTAACATGGTTAAGTTATATTACGAAAAGTGTTTGTTAAAAGTTACGCATGATTAAGATGTCGCATCAAAAGTCTCTTTAACGCGTTGTTCCGATTACCTAAGCATGGTTAGGATATATTACGCAAAGTGTGAGTGAAAAGTGACGCTATATTAGTATGTCGCGTCTCAAGTGTCTGCAACGCGTCGTTTCGATTACCATGCTTTTGTCGCGTCACAAGTCTCTCTAACGCGTCGTTCTGATTACCTAAGCATGGTTAGGTTATACTACGCAAAGTTTGCATGAAAAGTAACGCTAGATTAGTATGTCGCGTCTCAAGTCGCTTTAACGCGACGCAAAGTGTGCGTGAAAAGTGAAGCTAGATTAGTATGTTGCCTCACAAGAGTCTTTAACGCGTCGTTCCGATTACCTAAGCATGGTTAGGTTATATTAAAAAAAGTGTGCGTTAAAAGTGACGCTAGATTACTATGCCGCATCACAAGTCTCTTTTACGCGTCGTTCAGATTACCTAGTATGGTTAGGTTATATTACGCAAATTGTGCTTGAAAAGTGACGTTAGATTAATATGTCGCGTCTCAAGTCTCTATAATGCGTGATATAAATTGCCATGAATATGTTTGTGTAATATAACCTAACCATGCATAGGTAATCGGAACGACGCGGTAAAGAGACTTATGCTACATAGTAAATCTAGCATCACTATTAACTCACACTTTCCGTAATATAACCTAACGCTTAGGCAATCGGAAAGACATAGAGAGACTTGTGACGCGACATAATCAAGGTAATCGAAACGACGCGTTAAAGAGACTTGAGACGCGAGATACTAATCTAGCGTAACTTTTCATGCACACTTTGCATAATATAACCTAACCATGCTTAGGTAAACGAAACGGCGCGTTAGTGAGACACACAAGCGTGGTAATTGAAATGACGCGTTAAAGAGTCTTGAGACGCGACATACTAATCTAGCGTCACTTTTCACGCACATTTTGCGTAATATAAACTAACCATACTTAGTTAATCGGAACGACGCGTTAATGAGACTTGAGACGCGACATAATAATCTAGCGTCACTTTTCACGCACACTTTGCATAATATAACCTAACCATGCTTAGGTAATCGAAACGACGCGTTAAAGAGACTTGAGACGCGAGATACTAATCTAGTGTAACTTTTCATGCACACTTTGCGTACTATAACCTAACCATGTAAGGTAATCGGAACGGCGCATTAGTGAGACTTGTGACGCGACATAAGCGTGGTAATTGAAATGACGCGTTAAAGAGACTTGAGACGCGACATACTAATCTAGCGTCATTTTTCACGCACATTTTGCATAATATAAACTAACCATACTTAGTTAATCGGAACGACGCGTTAATAAGACTTGAGACGCGACATACTAATATAGCGTCACTTTTCACGCACACTTTTTGCTATATATAACCCATGCTTAGGTAATCGAAACGACGCGTTAAAGAGACTTGTGACGCGACATAGTAATATAGCGTCACTTTTCACGCACATTTTGCGAAATATAACCTCACAATGCTTAGGTAATTGGAACGACACGTTAGAGAGACTTGTGACACGAACACCCTACGTAATATAACCTAACAATGCTTAGGTTAACGGAACGAGGCGTTAGAGAGATTTTTGACGCGACATAATCATGGTAATCGTAGCGACGCATTAAAGAGATTTGAGACGCAACATACTAATCTAGCATCACGTTTCACGCAAATTTTGCGTAATATAACCTAACCATGCTTAGGTAATCGGAACGAAGCGTTAACGAGACTTGTGACGCGACATACTAATCTAGCGTCTCTTTTCACGCACACTTTACGTAATTTAACCTAACCATGCTGAAGTAATCAGACCGACGCGTTAAAGAGACTTGAGACGCGACATACTAATCTAGCATCACATTTCACGCACACTTTACGTAATATAACCTAACCATGCTTAGGTAATCGGAATGACGAGTTAAAGAGACTTCTGATGCGCATACTAATCTAGCGTCACATTTCACGCATACGTTGCGTAATATAACCGAACCATGCTTAGGTAATCGGAACGACGCGTTAGAGAGACTTGTGACGCGACATACTAATCTAGCGTCACTTTTCACGCACACTTTACGTAATATAACTTAACCATGCTAATGTAATCGGACAGACGCGTTACAGAGACTTGAGACGCGACATACTAAACTAGCGTAACTTTTCACGCACCCTTTGTGTAATATAACCTAACCATATTTAGGTAATCGGAAGGACAAGTTAAACGACTTGTGACGCGACATACTAATCTAGCGTCACATTTCACGCACACTTTGCGTAATATAACCTAACCATGCTTAAGTAATCGGAACAACGAGTTAAAGAGACTTGTGACACGACATACTAATCTAGCGTCACTTTTCACGCACACCTAACCATGCTTAGGTAATCGGAACGACAAGTATAAGAAACTTTTGACACGACATTTAGCGTCATATTTCAAGCACAATTTGCCTAATATAACCTAACCATGCTTAGGTAATTTGAACGACGGGTTAAAGAGACTTGTGATGCTACATTGTAATCTAGCGTCACTTTTAACTCATACTTTCTGTAATATAACCTAACGCTTAGGTAATCGGAAAGACGCGTTAGAGAGATTTGTGACACGACATAATCATGGTAATCGAAGCGACGCGTTAAAAAGACTTGAGACGCGAGATACTAATCTAGCGTCACTTTTCACGCACACTTTGCATAATATAACCTAACCATGATTAGGTAATCGGAACGACGCATGAAAGAGATTTGTGACGCGACATAGTAATCTAGCGTAACTTTTAACTCACACTTTCCGTAATATAACCTAACACGCTTAGGTAATCGGAACGACGGGTTAAAGAGACTTGTGACGCGACACATGCATGGTAATCGAAACGACGCGTTACAGAAACTTAAGACGCGACATACTAATCTAGCGTTAAAGAGACTTAGATGCGACATACTAATCTACCGTCACTTTTCACGCACACTTTGCGTAATATAACCTAACCATGCTTAGGTAATCGAAACGACGTGTTAAAAAGACTAAAGATACAACATACTAATCTAGCGTCACTTTTTACGCACATTTTGTGTAATATAACCTAACCATGCTTAGGTGATCGGAACGATGCGCAAAAGAAACTTGTTAGGAGACATAAGCATGGTAATCAAAACGACGCGTTAGTGAGACTTGTGACACGAAATAAGCATGGTTATTGAAACGAAGCGTTAAAGAGACTTGAGACACGATATACGAATCTAGCGTCGCTTTTCACGCACACTTTGCGTTATATAACCAAACCATGCTTAGGTAATCGAAACGACGCGTTAAAGCGACTTGAGATGTGACATACTAATCTACAGTTAATTTTCACGCACATTTTGCGTAATATAACCTAACCATACTTAGTTAATCGGAACAACGCGTTAAAGAGACTTGACACGCGACATACGAATCTATCATCACTTTTCACGCACACTTTGCGTAATATATTCTAGGTATGCTTAGGTAATCAGAACGACGCGTTAAAGAGACTTGTGACGCGACATAGTAATCTTGCTTCACTTTAAACCCACACTTTCTATTATATAACCTAACCATGCTTAGGTCTCGACAAAGTAATCTAGCGCCCCTTTTCATGCACACTTTGCGTAATATAACCTAACCATGCTTAGGTAATCGGACGGCGCGTTAAAGAGACTTGTGACGCGACATATGCATGGTAATTGAAACGACGCGTTAAAGAGACTTGAGACGCGACATACTAATCTAACGTCACTTTCACGCACACTTTGCGTAATATAACCTAAGCATGCTTAGGTAATCGGAACGGCGTGTTAGTGAGAATTGTAACGCTACATAAGCATGGTAATTGAAACGACGCGTTAAAGACACTTGAGACACGACATACTAATCTACTGTCACTTTTCACGCACACTTTGTGTAATATAACCTAACCATGCTTAGGTAATCGAAACGACGCGTAAATGAGAATTGAGATGCGACATACTAATCTAGCGTCACTTTTTCCGCACATTTTGCATAATATAACTTAACCATTCTTAGTTAATCGAAACGACGCGTTAATGAGACTTGAGACGCGACATACTATAATCTATCATCACTTTTCACGCTCACTTTGCGTAATATAACCCATGCTTAGATAATCGGCGCGTTAATTAGACTTGTGATGCGACATACCAATCTATTATCGCTTTTCACGCACACTCTTCATAATATAACCTAACTATATTTAGGTAATTGGATAATCATGGTAATCGAAAAGACGTGTTAAAGAGACTTGAGACGCGACATGCTAATCTAACGTCACTTTTCATGCACACTTTGAGTAATATAACCTAACCATGCTTAGGTAATCAGAATGACGCGTTAATGAGACTTATGACGCGACATTAATCTAGCTTCACTTTTAATGCACACTTTCCATAATATAAACTAACCACGCTTAGGTAATCGGAACGACGCGTTAGAGAGACTTGTGACGCAACATATGCATGGTAATCGAAACGACGCGTTAAAGAGACTTGAGACGCGACATACTATTCTAGCCTCACTTTTCACGCACACTTTGCGTAATATAACCTAAACATGCTCAGGTAATCGAAACAACGCGTTAAAGAGACTTGAGATGCGACATACTAATCTATTATTGTTTTTCACGCACACTCTGCATAATATAACCTAACTATATTTAGGTAATTGGAACGAGGCGATATAGAGACTTGTGACGCGACATAATCATGGTAATCGAAACGACGTGTTAAAGAGACTTGAGACGCGACATGCTAATCTAGCATCACTTTTCACGCACACTTTGCGTAATATTAACCTAACCATGCTTAGGTAATCAGAACGACGCGTTAATGAGACTTTTGACGCGACATAGTAATCTAGCTTCACTTTTAATGCACACTTTCCATAATATAAACTAACCATGCTTAGGTAATCGGAACGACGCGTTAGAGAGACTTGTGACGCCACATAAGCATGGCAATCAAAACGACGCGTTAGAGAGACTTGTGACACAACATAAGCATGGTAATCGAAACGACGCGTTAAAGAGACTTGAGACGCGACATACTATTCTAGCGTCACTTTTCACACACACTTTGCGTAATATAACCTAACCATGCTCAGGTAATCAAAACAACGCGTTAAAGAGACTTGAGATGTGACATACTAATCTACCGTCACTTTTCACGCACACTTTGCGTAATATAACCTCACCATGCTCAGGTAATCGAATCGACGCGTTAAATAGCCTTGAGATGTGACATACTAATCTCGCTTCACTTTTCACGCACATATTGCGTAATATAAACTAACCATGCTTAGGTAATCGGAACGACGCGTTAATGGGACTTGAGACGCGACATATTAATCTAGCGTCACTTTTCACGCACACTTTGCGTAATATAACCCCAAGCTTGGATAATCAAAACGACGCGTTAAAGAGACTTGTGACGCGATATAAGCATGGTAATCGAAACGACGTGTTAAAGAGACTTGAGATGCGACATACTAATCTATTGTCACTTTTCACGCACACTCTGCATAATATAACCTAACCATGCTTAGGTAATCGGAACGAGGCGTTAGAGAGACTTGTGACGCGACATAATCATGGTAATCGAAACGACGTATTAAAGAGACTTGAGACGCGACATACTAATCTAGCGTCGCTTTTCAAGCACAGCTTGCATAATATAACCTAACCATGCTTAGGTAATCGGAACGACGCGTTAGAGAGACTTTTGACGCGAGATAAGCATGGTAATCGAAATGACACGTTAAAGATACTTGAGACGCAACATACTAATCTACCGTCAATTTTCCCCCACACTTTGCGTAATATAACCTAACCATGCATAGGTAATCGGAACGACGCATTCAAAAGACTTCACACGCGACATACTAATCTATTGTTACTTTTGACACAAACTTTGTGTAATATAAACTAACCTTGCTTAGGTAATCGGAAAGACGCATTAAAGAGACTTGAGACACGTCATACTAATCTATCATCACTTTTTACGTACTCTTTGCGAAGTATATCTTAACCATGCTTAGGTAATTGGAACGACACGCCAAAAAGACTTGAGATGCGACAGAATAATCTATTGTCACTTTTCACGTACACTTTGTGTAATATAAACTAACAGTGCTTAGGTAATTGGAACGACGCGTTAGAGAGACTTGTGACGCGACATAAGAATGGTAATAGCCAACGACGCCTTACAGAGACTTGAGACGCGACATAGTAATTTAGCGTTACTTTTAACGCACACTTTGCGTAATATAACCTTACATAGGTAATCGGAACAGCACGTTAGTGAGACTTGTGACACGACATACTAATATAGCGTCACTTTTCAAGCACACTTTGCGTAATATAACCTAACAATGCATAGGTAATCGGAAGGACGTGTTAAAGAGACTTGTGACGCGACATAGTAATCTAGCTTCACTTTTAACGCACACTTTCCATAATATACTCTAACCATGCTTAGGTAATCGGAACGACGCATTAGACAGACTCGTGACGCGACATAAGCATGGTAATCAAAACGACGCGTTAAAGAAACTTGTGACACGACATAGTAATCTAGCGTACACTTTGCGTAATATAACCTAATCATCGTA
Organism: Mercurialis annua; assembly: GCF_937616625.2. NCBI lineage: Eukaryota > Viridiplantae > Streptophyta > Magnoliopsida > Malpighiales > Euphorbiaceae > Mercurialis > Mercurialis annua. The sequence goes on along the minus strand of NC_065574.1, from coordinate 26,869,256 downwards.
CTTAGGTAATCGGAACGACGCGTTAGAGAGACTTGTGGCGCGACATAAGCATGGTAATCGAAACGACGCGTTAAAGAGACTTGAGACGCTGACATACTAATCAACCATAGCGCAATATAACCTAACCATGCTTAGGTAATCAGAACAACGCGTTAAAAAGACTTCAGACTCGACATACTAATCTAATGTCACTTTTAACACACACTTTGTGTAATATGACCTAACCATGATTAGGTAATCGGAACAACGAGTTAAAGAGACTTAAGACACGTCATACAAATCTAGCATCACTTTTTATGCACTCTTTGCGTAATATAACCTAACCATGCTTAGGTAATTAGAACGACGTGTTAAAGAGACTTGAGATGCGATGTACTAATCTAGCGTCACTTTTCACGCACAGTTTGTGTAATATAACCTATCCATACTTAGTTAATCGAAACAACACGTTGATGAAACTTGAGACGCGACATACTAATCTAGAGTCACTTTTCACGCACATTTTGTGTAATATAACCTATCCATACTTAGTTAATCGGAACAACACGTTGATGAGACTTGAGGCGCGACATACTAATCTAGCGTCACTTTTCACGCACACTTTGCATAATATAACCTAACCATGCTTAGGTAATCGGAACGACGTGTAGAGAGACTTTTGACGTGACATAAGCATGGTAATTGAAACGACGCGTTAAAGAGACTTAAGACGTGACATACTAATCTAGATTCACTTTTCACGCACATTTTGCGTAATATAACCTATCAATGCTTAGGTAATTGGAACGACGCGTTAGAGAGACTTGTGACGCGGTAATCGAAAACGATGCGTTAAAGAGAGATGAGACGCGACATACTGATCTAGCGTCAATTTTCACGCACACTTTGCGTAACATAACCTAACCATGCATAAGTATTCGAAACGACGCGTTAAAGAAAGAGACTTGAGACGCGACAAACTAATCTAGCGTCACTTTTCACGCACACTTTGCGTAATAAAACCTAACCATGTTAATCGGAAAAACGGGTTAAAGGGACTTGAGACGCAACATAGTAATCTAACGTCACTTTTCACGCACACTTTGCGTAATATAACCTTAGGTAAGCAAAACAACGCGTTTAAAAGACTTGAGACGCGACATACTAATCTATTGTCTCTTTTAACGCACACTTTGTGTAATATAACCTGAACGACGCACTAAAGAGACTAGAGACACTACATACTAATCTAGCATCACTTTTTGCATAATATAACCTAACCATGCTTAGGTAATTAGAACGACGCATCAAAAAGACTTGAGACGCGACATACTAATCCAGTTCACTTTTCTCGCACACTTTGAGTAATCTGAACTAACCATGCTTAGATAATTGGAACGATGCGTTAGAGAGACTTGTGATGCGACATAAGCATGGTAATGAAACGACGCCTTAAAGAGACTTTAGACGCGACATATTAATCTACCGTCATTTTTCACGGACACTTTGAATAATTTAATCTAACCATGCATAGGTAATGGGACGGACGCGTTAAAGAGACATGAGACACGACATACTAATCTAGCGTCACTTTTCACGCACTATGTGTAACATAACCTAACCATGCATTAGTATTCGAAACGATGCGTTAAAGAGACTTGAGACGCGACATATGCATAGTAATCAAAATGACGCGTTAAAGAGACTTGAGATGCGACATAGTAATCTACTATCATTTCTTACGCACACTTTGCGTAATATAACCTAATATGATGCTTAGGTAATCGGAACGACGAGTTAAAGAGACTTGAGACGTGACATACTAATCTATCGTCACTTCTTACGCACGCTTTGCGTAACCTAACCTAACCGTGCTTAAGTAATTGGAACGACCCGTTAAAGAGACTTGAGACGCGTCATACTTATCTAGCGTCACTTTTCATGCACACTTTGCGTAATATAAGCATGGTTATTGAAACGAAGCGTTAAAGAGACTTGAGACACGACATACTAATCTAGCGTCACTTTTCACGCACACTTTGCGTTATATAACCAAACCATGCTAAGGTAATCGGAACAACGCATTGAAGAGACTTGACACGCGACATACGAATCTATCATCACTTTTCACGCGCACTTCGCGTAATATAACCTAACCATGCTTAGGTAATCGGAACGACGCGTTAGAGAAATCTTGTGAATCTAAATGACGCGTTAAAGAATCTTGTGACTCGACAAAGTAATCTAGCGTCCCTTTTTATGCACACTTTGCGTAATATAACCTAACCATGCTTAGGTAATCGGAACGACGCGTTAGTGAGACTTGTGACGCGACATAAGCATGGTTATCGAAACGACGCGTTAAAGAGACTTGAGACGCGACATACTAATCAAACGTCACTTTTCACGCACACTTTGCAAAATATAACATAAGCATGCTTAGATAATCGGAGTGGCGCGTTAGTGAGACTTGTAACGCGACATAAGCATGGTAATTGAAACGATGCGTTAAAGACACTTGAGACGCGACATACTAATCTACCGTCACTTTTCATGCACACTTTGTGTAATATAACCTAACCATGCTTAGGTAATTGAAACGACGCGTAAATGAGACTTGAGATGCGACATACTAATCTAGAGTCACTTTTTCCGCACATTTTGCATAATATAACTTAACCATTCTTAGTTAATCGAAACGACGCATTAATGAGACTTGAGATGCGACATACTATAATCTATCATCACTTTTCACGCGCACTTTGCGTAATATAACCATGCTTAGATAATCAGAACGACGCGTTAATGAGACTTGTGACGCGACATAAGCATGGTAATCGAAACGACGCGTTAAAGAGACTTGAGATGCGACATACTAATCTATTATCGCTTTTCACGCACACTCTTCATAATATAACCTAACTATATTAAGGTAATTGAAACGAGGCGATATAGAGACTTGTGACGTGACATAATCATGGTAATCGAAACGACGTGTTTAAGAGACTTGAGACGCGACATGCTAATCTAGCGTCACTTTTCACGCACACTTTGCGTAATATAACCAAACCATGCTCAGGTAATTGAAACAACGCGTTAAAGAGACTTGAGATGCGACATACTAATCTATTATCGCTTTTCACGCACACTCTTCATAATATAACCTAATTATATTTAGGTAATTGGAACGAGGCGATATAGAGACTTGTGACGCGACATAATCATGGTAATCGAAACGACGTGTTAATTAGACTTGAGATACGACATGCTAAAGCGTCACTTTTCACGCACACTTTGCGTAATATAACCTAACCATCTTAGGTAATCAGAATGACGCGTTAATGACACTAATGACGCGACATAGTAATCTAGCTTCACTTTTAATGCACAATTTCCATAATATACACTAAACATGCTTAGGCAATCGGAACGACGCGTTAGAGAGACTTGTGACTCACCATAAGCATGGTAATCGAAACAACGCGTTAAAGAGACTTACGATGCGACATACTAATCTACCGTCACTTTTCACGCACACTTTGCGTAATGTAACCTCACCATGCTAAGGTAATCGAAACGACGCATTAAGAGACTTGAGATGTGACATACTAATCTAGCGTCACTTTTCACGCACATTTACATAATATAACCTAACCATGCTTAGGTAATCGAAACGACGCGTTAATGGGACTTGAGATGCGACATATTAATCTAGCGTCACTTTTCACGCACACTTTGCATAATATAACTCATGCTTGGATAATCGGAACGACGCGTTAAAGAGTCTTGTGACGCGACATAAGCATGGTAATCGAAACGACGCGTTAAAGAGACTTGAGATGCGACATACTAATCTATTGTCACCTTTCACGCACACTCTGCGTAATATAATCTAACCATGCTTAGGTAATCGGAACGAGGCTTTAGAGAGACTTGTGACGCGAAATAATCATGGTAATCGAAACAACGTGTTAAAAAGACTTGAGTCGCGACATGCTAATCTAGCGTCACTTTTCACGAACACTTTGCGTAATATAACCTAACAATGCTTAGGTAATCAGAATGACGCGTTAATGAGACTTATGACGCGACATTATAATCTAGCTTCACTTTTAATGCACACTTTCCATAATATAAACTAACCATGCTTAGGTAATCGGAACGACGCGTTAGAGAGACTTGTAACGCGACATAAGCATGGTAATCGAAATGACGCGTTAAAGAGAAATGAGACGCGACATACTAATCTAGCGTCAATTTTCACCCACACTTTGCGTAAGATAACCTAACCATGCATAAGTAATCGAAACGACGCGTTAAAAAGACTTGAGACGCCACATACTAATCTAACGTCACTTTTCAAGCACACTTTGCGTAATATAACCTAACCATGCTTAGGTAATCAAAACGACGCGTTAAAAAGACTTGAGACACGACATACTAATGTATTGTCTCTTTTAACGCACACTTTGCGTAATATAACCTAACCATGCCTAGGTAATCTGAACGACGCATTAAAAAGACTTGAGACACGACATACTAATCTAGCATCACTTTTTACGCACTTTTTGCGTAATTTAACCTAACAATGCTTAGGTAATTAGAACGACGCGTCAAAAAGACTTGAGACGCGAAATACTAATCTATTTCACTTTTCTCGCACACTTTGGGTAATGTAAACTAACCGTGCTTAGGTAATCAGAATGACGCGTTAATGAGACTTATGACGCGACATTATAATCTAGCTTCACTTTTAATGCACACTTTCCATAATATAAACTAACCATGCTTAGGTAATCGGAACGATGTGTTAGAGAGACTTGTGACGCGACATAAGCATAGTAATCAAAACGACGCGTTAGAGAGACTTGAGACGCGACATAGTAATCTATTGTCACTTTTTATGCACACTTTTCATAATATAACCTAATATAATGCTTAGGTAATCGGAACGACGAGTTAAAGAGAGATGAGACGCGACATACTAATCTACCGTCACTTCTTACGCACGCTTTGCGTAGACTAACCTAACCGTGCTTAGGTAATTGGAACGACGCGTTAAAGATACTTGAGACGCGTCATACTAATCTAGCATCACTTTTCACGCACACTTTGCGTAATATAACCTAACCATGCTTGGGTAATCGAAACGACGCGTTAAAAAGACTTGAGAGGCGACATACTAATCAATTGTCACTTTTAACGCACACTTTGCGTAATATAACCTAACCATGCTTAGGTAATCGGAACGACGAATCAAAAAGACTTGAGACTCGACATACTAATCTATTTCACTTTTCTCACACACTTTGAGTAATGTAAACTAACCATCCTTAGGTAATTGGAACGATGCGTTAGAGAGACTTGTGACGCGACATAAGAATGGTAATGAAACTACGCCTCAACGAGACTTTAGACGCAACATAGTAATCTAGCGTCATTTTTCACGGACACTTTGCGTAATTTAATCTAACCATGCATATGTAATCGGACGGACGCGTTAAAGAGTTATGAGACGCGACATACTAATCTAGCGTCACTTTTCACACACACTTTGTGTAATATAACCTAACCATGCTTAGATTTTTGGAACGACGCGTTAAAGAGACTTGTGACGGGACATAAGCATAGTACTCAAAACGACGCATTAAAGAGACTTGAGACGCGACATACTAATCTAGTGTGACTTTTTACGCACACTTTGCGTAATATAACGTAACAATGCTTAGGTAATCGGAACGACGAGTTAATGAGACTTGAGATGCGACAAACTAATTTATCGTCACTTTTTACGCACGCTTTGCATAATCTAACCTATCGACGCGTTAAAGAGACTTGAGACATGACATACTAATCTAGCGTCACTTTTCACGCACACTTTGCGTAATATAACCTAACCATGCTTAGGTAATCGGAACGACGCGTTAGAGAGACTTGTGGCGTTACATAAGCATGGTAATCAAAACGACGCGTTAAAGAGAGTAGAGACGCGACATACTAATCTAGCATCACTTTTCACGCACACTTTGCGTAATATGACCTATCCATGCTTCGGTAATCGAACCGACGCGTTATAAAGACATGAGATGCGACATACTAATCTAGCGTCACTTTTCACGCACACTTTGTGTAGTATAACCTAAACATGCTTAGGTGTTCGGAATGACGCGTTAACGAGACTTGTGACGCGACATAAGCATAGTAATTAAAACGAAGCGTTAAAGAGACTTAAAATGGGACATACTAATCTAGCGTCACTTTTTACGCACACTTTACGTAATAAAACCTACGATACTTAGGAAATCGGAAAGACGCCTTAAAGAGACTTGAGATGCGACATACTAATCTCGAGTCACTTTTTACACACGCTATGCATAATATAGCCTAACCATGCTTAGATAATCGGAACGACGCGTTAAAGAGACTTGAGACGTGACATACTAATCTAGCGTCACTTTTCACGCACACTTTGCGTAATATAACCTAACCATGCTTAGGTAATCGGAACGACGCGTTAGAGAGACTTTTAACGCGACATAAGCATGGTAATCGAAACAACGCGTTACAGAGACTTGAGACGCGACATACTAATCTGGTGTCACTTTTCACGCACACTTTGCGTAATATAACCTAACAATGCTTAGGTAATTGGAATGACGCGTTAGAGAGACTTGTGACGCGACATAAGCATTGTAATCGAAACGACGCGTTAAAGAGACTTAAGACGCGACATACTAATCTAGCGTCACTTTTCACGCACACTTTGCGTAATATAACCTAACCATGCTTAGGTAATCGAAACGACGCGTGAAATACACTTGAGACGGGACAAACTAATCTAGCGTCACTTTTCAAGCACTATAACCTAACCATGCTTAGTTAATCGGAACAACGCGTTAAAGAGACTTGAGACGCAACATACAAATCTAGCGTCACTTTTAGCGCACACTTTGCGTAATATAACCAAACCATGATTAGGTAATCGGAACGACGTGTTAGAGAGACTTGTGACGCGACATAAGCATACTAATCGAAACAACGCGTCAAAGAGACTTGAGACGCAACTTACTAATCTAGCATCACTTTTCACGCACACTTTGCGTATATAACCTAACCATGCTTAGGTAATCGGAACGACGCGTTAAAGAGATTTGAGACGCGACATATTAATCTAGAGTAACTTTTGACGCACACTTTGCATAATATAACCTAACCATGCTTAGGTAATCGGAACGACGCGTTATAGAAACATATTATGCAAAGTGTGTTTGAAAAGTGACGCTAGATTAGTTTGTCGCGTCTCAAGTCTCTGTAAAGCGTCGTTTCGATTACCTAAGCACGGTTAGGTTATATTACACAATGTGTACTTGAAAAGTGACGCTAGATTTGTATGTTGCGTCTCAAGTCTCTTTAACGCGCCGTTTCGATTATTTAAGCACGGTTAGGTTATATTACGCAAAGTGTGCTTGAAAAGTGACGCTAGAATTGTATGTCACGTCACAAGTCTCTCTAATGCGTCGTTCCGATTACCTAAGCATGGTTAGGTTATATTACGCAAAGTGTGCTTGAAAAGTGACGCTAGATTAGTATGTCGCATCTCATGTTTCTTTAACGCGTCGTTCCGATTATCTAAGCATGGTTAGGTTATATTACGCAAAGCGTGCATTTAGATTAGTATGTCGCGTCTCAAGTCTCTTTAACGCGTCGTTCTGATTATTTAACAATCATTAAGTTATATTACGCAAAGTGTGCGTAAAAAGTGACGCTAGATTAGTATGTCACATTTCAAGTCTCTTTAACGGGTCGTTCTGATTACCTAAGCATGGTTAATTTATACTATGGAAAGTGTGCGTGAAAAGTGAAGCTAGATTAGTATGTTGCCTCACAAGTCTCTTTAACGCGTCGTTCTGATTACCTTAGCATGGTTAGGTTATATTACGCAAAGTGTGCGTGAAAAGTGACGCTATAGTTAATTTATATTATGGAAAGTGTGCGTTAAATGTGAAGCTACATAACTATGTCGCGTCTTACGTCTCTTTAAAATTGACGGTAGAGTACTATGTCGAGTCACAAGTCACTTTAACCCGTCGTTCCGATTACCTTAGCATGGTTAGGTTATATGACGCAAAGTGTGCGTGAAAAGTGACGCTAGATTTATATGTTGCGTCTCAAGTCTCTTTAACGCGTTATTCCGATTAATTAAGCATGGTTAGATTATATTACGCAAAGAATGCTTGAAAAGTGACGCTAGATTAGTTTGTCTCGTCTCAAGTCTCTTTAACCCTTCGTTTTGATTACCTAATCATGGTTAGATTATATTACCCAAAGTGTGCGTTAAAAGTGACAATAGATTAGTATGTCGTGTCTCAAGTCTCTTCAACGCGTCGATTCGATTACCTAAGCATGGTTACGTTATATTACCTAAAGTGTGCATGAAAAGTGACGTTGGATTAGTATGTCGCATCTCAAGTCTCTTCAACGCCTCAGTTTATGGTTACGTTATATTACGCAAAGTATGCGTGAAAAGTGACGTTGGATTAGTATATCGCGTCACAAGTCTCACTAATGTGGCGTTCCGATTACATATGCATGCTTAGGTTATATTACGCAAATTGTGTGTGAAAAGTGACGCTAGATTAGTATGCCGCGTCTCAAGTCTCTGTAACGCGTCCTTTCGATTACCATGCTTATGTATTCTGGAAAGTGTACATTAAATGTGAAGCTAGATTACTATGTAGCGTCACAAGTATCTTTAGCGCGTCGTTCTGATTACCTAAGCATGGTTAGGTTATATTGCACAAAGTGTGCGTGAACAGGGATGCCAGATTAGTATGTCGCGTCTCAAGTCTCTTTAACGTGTCGTTTTGATTACCATGCTTATATCACGTCACAAATCTCTCTAACGCGTCGTTCCGCTTACCTAAGCATGGTTAGTTTATATTATGGAAAGTGTGCGTTGAAAGTGAAGCTAGATTACTATGTCCCGTCACAAGTCTCTTTAACGCGTCGTTTTGATTACCATGCTTATGTCGCGTCACAAGTCTCTAAAACGCGTCCAATTACCTAAACATTGTTAGGTTATAATACACAAAGTGTGCGTGAAAAGTGACACTAGATTAGTATGTCGCGTCTCAAGTCTCTTAACGTGTCGTTTCGATTACCATGCTTATGAAGCGTCACAAGTCTCTCAACGCGTCGTTCCGATTACCGAAGCATGGTTAGGTAATACTACGTAAATAGTGCGTGAAAAGTGACGCTAGATTAGTATGTCGCATCTCAAGTCTCTTTCACGCGTCGTTCCTATTACCCAAGTATGGTTTGGTTATATTACGCAAAGCGTGCATAAAAAAAGTGATGCTAGATTAGTCCGATTACCTATCATGGTTAGGTTATATTGCACAAAGTGTGCGTGAAAAGTGACGCTAGAGTAGTATGTCCCGCCTCATATCTCTTTAACGCATCGGTCCGATTACCTATAATGGTTAGGTTATATTGAGCAAAGTGTGCGTGAAAAGTGACGCTAGATTAGTATATCCCGTCTAATGTTTCTTTAAGGCGTCGTTTCATTACCATTCTTATGTCACGCCACAAGTCTCTCTAACGCATCGTTCCAATTATCTAAGCATGGTAAGTGTTTACTACTCAAAGTGTGCGTGAAAAGTGAAACAGATCAATATGTCGCGTCTAAAGTCTTTGAGACGCGTCGTTCCGATTACCTAAGCATGGTTAAGTTAAATTACATAAAGAGTGCGTAAAAAGTGATGTTAGATTAGTATATCGTGTCTCAAGTCTCTTTAACGCGTCGTTCGGATTACCTAAGCATGGTTAGGTTATATTACGCAAAGTGTGCATTAAAAGTGACAATAGATTAGTATGTCGCGTCTCAAGTCTTTGTAACGCGTCGTTTCGATTACCTAGGACACTAGATTAGTATGCCGCGTCTCAAGTGTTTTTAACCCGTCGTTGCGATTACCATGCTTATGTCGTGTCACAAGTCTCTCTAACACGTAGTTACGATTACCTAAGCATGGTTAGGTTATATTACGCAAAGTGTGCGTTAAAAGTGACGCTAAATTACTATGTTGTGTCACAAGTTTCTTTCACGCATCGTTCCGATTACCTAAGCATGGTTAGGTTATATTACGCAAAGTGTGCGGGAAAGGTGACGCTAGATTAGTATGTCGCGTCACAAGTCTCTTTAACGCGTCGTTCGGATTACCTAAGCATGGTTAAATTATATACGCAAAGTGTGCATGAAAAGTGACGCTTGATTAGTATGTCGCGTCTCAAGTCTCTTTAACGCGTCGTTCCAATTATCTAAGCATGGTTAGGTTACATTACGCAAAGCGTGTGTTAAAAGTGACGCCAGATTAGTATGTCGCGTCTCAAGTCTCTTTAACGCGGCGTTCCGATTACCTAAGCATCGTTAGGTTATATTACGCAAAATGTGCTTAAAAAGTGACGCTAGATTAGTATATCGTGTATCAAGTGTCTTTAACCCGTCGTTCAGATTACCATGCATATGTCGTGTCACAAGTCTCCCTAACGCGTCGTTACGATTACCTAAGCATGGTTAGGTTATATTACGCAAAGTGTGCGTTAAAAGTGACGCTAGATTACTATGTCGCGTCACAAGTTTCTTTAACGCATCGTTCCGATTACCTAAGCATGGTTAGGTTATATTACGCAAACTGTGCAGACAAAGTGACTCTAGATTAGTATGTTGCGTCTCAAGTGTTTTTAACCCGTCGTTGCGATTACCATGCTTATGTCGTGTCACAAGTCTCTCTAACACGTAGTTACGATTACCTAAGCATGGTTAGGTTATATTACGCAAAGACGCTAAATTACTATGTTGTGTCACAAGTTTCTTTCACGCATCATTCCGATTACCTAAGCATGGTTAGGCTATATTACGCAAAGTGTGCGGGAAAGGTGACGCTAGATTAGTATGTCGCGTCACAAGTCTCTTTAACGCGTCGTTCGGATTACCTAAGCATGGTTAAATTATATACGCAAAGTGTGCATGAAAAGTGACGCTTGATTAGTATGTCGCGTCTCAAGTCTCTTTAACGCGTCGTTCCAATTATCTAAGCATGGTTAGGTTACATTACGCAAAGCGTGTGTTAAAAGTGACGCTAGATTAGTATGTCGCGTCTCAAGTCTATTTAACGCGGCGTTCCGATTACCTAAGCATCGTTAGGTTATATTACGCAAAATGTGCTTAAAAAGTGACGCTAGATTAGTATATCGTGTATCAAGTGTCTTTAACCCGTCGTTCAGATTACCATGCATATGTCGTGTCACAAGTCTCCCTAACGCGTCGTTACGATTACCTAAGCATGGTTAGGTTATATTACGCAAAGTGTGCGTTAAAAGTGACGCTAGATTACTATGTCGCGTCACAAGTTTCTTTAACGCATCGTTCCGATTACCTAAGCATGGTTAGGTTATATTACGCAAACTGTGCGGACAAAGTGACTCTAGATTAGTATGTTGCGTCTTCAGTCTCTTTAACGCGTCGTTTCGATTATCATGCTTATGTTGCGTCTGAAGTCTCTTTAACGCGTTGTTCCGATTACCTAAGCATGGTTAGGTTATATTACGCAAAGTGTGCGGGAAAAGTGACTCTAGATTAGTATGTCGCGTCTCAAGTCTCTTTTACGCGTCATTTCGATTACCATGCTTATGTCGCGTCACAAGTCTCTCTAACGCGTCGTTCTGATTACCTAAGCATGGTTAATTTATATTATGGAAAGTGTGCGTTAAAAGTGAAGCTAGATTACTATGTCGCTTCACAAGTCACTTTAACGCGTCGTTCCGATTACCTAAGCATGGTTAGGTTATATTACGTAAAGTGTGCGTGAAAAGTGACGCTAGATTAGTATGTCGTGTCACAAGTCTCTTTAACGCGTCGTTCCAATTACCTAAGCATGGTTAATTTATATTTTGGAAAGTGCGCGTTAAAAGTGAAGCTACATGTCGCGTCTTATGTCTCTTTACCGCGTCGTTTCGATTACCATACTTATGTCGCGTCACAAGTCTCTCAAACATGTCGTTCCGATTACCTAATCATGGTTAGGTTATATTATGAAAAATGTGCGTTAAAATTGACGGTAGAGTACTATGTCGCGTAGCAAGTCACTTTAACGCGTCGTTCCAATTACCATAGCATGGTTAGGTTATATAATGCAAAGTGTGCGTGAAAAATAATGTTAGATTTGTATGTTGCGTCTCAAGTCTTATTAACATGTTGTTACAATATTACCTAAGCATGGTTAGGTTATATTACGCAAAGTGTGCGGGAAAAGTGACTCTATATTATATGTCGCGTCTCAAGTCTCTTTTACGCGTCGTTTTGATTACCATGCTTATGTCGCGTCACAAGTCCCTCTAACGCGTCGTTCGGATTACCTAAGCATGGTTAATTTATATTATGGAAAGTGTGCGTGAAAAGTGACGCTAGATTAGTATGTCGCGTCACAAGTCTCTTTAACGCGTCGTTCCGTTTACCTAAGCATGGTTAGGTAATATACTTAAAGTTTGCGTGAACATTGACGCTAGATTAGTATGTCGCGTCTCAAGTCTCTTAAACGCGTCGATTCGATTACCTAAGCATGGTTAGGTTATATTATGGAAAGTGTGCGTTAAAAGTGAAGCTACATTACTATGTCGCGTCACAAGTCTCTTTAACGCGTCGTTCCAATTACCTAAGCATGGTTAGGTTACATTACGCAAAGTGTGCGTGAAAAGTGACGCTAGATTAGTAAGTCGCGTCACAAGTCTCTTTAACGCGCCGTTCCGATTACCTGAGAATGGTTAATTTATATTATGGAAAGTGTGCGTTAAAAGTGAAGCTAGATTACTATATCGCGTCACAAGTCTCTTTAACGCGTCGTTCCGATTACCTAAGCATAATTAATGTTACATTACGCAAAGTGTGCGTGAAAAGTGACGCTAGATTAGTATGTCGCGTCACAAGAGTCTTTAACGCGTCGTTCCAATTACATAAGAATGGTTAGGTTATATACCCAAAGTGCGCGTGAAGAGTGACGCGTCACAAGTCTATCAAACGTGTCATTCCGATTACCAAATCATGGTTAGGTTATATTATGCAAAGTGTGCGTTAAAATTGACGGTAGAGTACTATGTCGAGTCACAAGTCACTTTAACTCGTCGTTCCGATTACCTTAGCATGGTTAGGTTATATGACGCAAAGTGTGCGTGAAAAGTGACGCTAGATTTATATGTTGCGTCTCAAGTCTCTTTAACGCGTTGTTCTGATTAACTAAGCATGGTTAGATTATATTACGCAAAGAATGCTTGAAAAGTGACGCTAGATTAGTTTGTCTCGTCTCAAGTCTCTTTAACCCGTCGTTTTGATTAACTAAGCATGGTTAGATTATATTACGCAAAGTGTGCGTGAAAAGTGACGTTGGATTAGTATGTCGCATCTCAAGTCTCTTCAACGCCTCGATTCGATCACCTAAGCATGGTTACGTTATATTACGCAAAGTGTGCGTGAAAAGTGACGTTGGATTAGTATATCGCGTCACAAGTCTCACTAGTGTGTTCCGATTACATATGCATGCTTAGGTTATATTACGCAAAGTGTGTGTGAAAAGTGACGCTAGATTAGTATGTCACGTCTCAAGTCTCTTTAACGCGTCGTTCCGATTATCTAAGCATGGTTAGGTTATATTACGCAAAGCGTGCGTTAAAAGTGACGCTAGATTAGTATGTCGCGTCTCAATTCTCTTTAACGCGTCGTTTCGATTACCTAAGCATCGTTAGGTTATATTACGCAAAATGTGCATAGAAAGTGACGCTAGATTAGTATGTCGCGTGTCAAGTCTCTTTAATGCGTCGTTTCAATTACTATGCTTATGTCGCGTCACAACTCTCTTTAACGTGTCGTTCCGAACACCTAAGCTTGGTTAGGTTATATGACACAAAGTGTGCGTGAAAGTGACGCTAGTTTAATATGTCACGTCTCATGTCTCTTCAACTCGTCTGTCCGATTATCTAAGCATTGTTAGGTTATATTCCGCAAAGTGTGCGTGAAAAGTGACACTAGATTAGTATGCCGTGTCTAATGTCTCTTTAAGGAGTTGTTTCATTACCAGTCTTATGTTGCGTCACAAGTCTCTCTAACGCATTGTTCCAATTACCTAAGCATGGTTATTTTATATTACGCAAAGTGTGCGTGAAAAGTGAAATAGATTAGTATGCAGCGTTCCGATTACCTAAGCATGGTTAGGTTAAATTATGCAAAGAGTACGTAAAAAGTGATGCAAGATTTGTATGTCTTGTCTCAAGTCTCTTTAACTCGTCGTACCGATTACCTAAGTATGGTTAGGTTACATTACGCAAAGTGTGCGTTAAAAGTTACAATAGAATTAGTATGTCGCGTCTCAAGTCTATTCAACGCGTCGTTTCGATTACCTAAGCATGGTTAGGTTATGCAAAGTGTGAAAAGTGACGCTAGATTAGTATGTCGCGTCTCAAGTGTCTTTAACTCGTCGTTTCGATTACCATGCTTATGTCGCGTCACAAGTCTCTCTAACGCGTCATTCCGATTACCTTAGCATGGTTTGGTTATATTATGCAAAGTGTGCGTTGAAAGTTACGCTAGATTACTATATCGCGTCACAAGTTTCTATAACGCGTCGTGCCGATTACCTAAGCATGGTTAGGTTATATTATGCAAAGTGTGCGTGAAAAGTGACTCTATATTAGTATGTCGCGTCTCAAATCTCTTTAACGAGTCGTTCCAATTACCTAAGCATGGTTAGGTTATATACGCAAAGTGTGCGTGAAAAGTGATGCTAGATTAGTAAGTCGCGTCTCAAGTCTCTTTAACGCGTTGTTTCGATTAGCATGCTTATCTTGCGTCACAAGTCTCTCTAACACGTCGTTCGATTACCTAATCATGGTTAGGTTATATTACGCAAAGTGTGCGTTAAAAGTGACGCTAGATTTGTATGTGTCGTCTCAAGTCTATTTCACGCGTCGTTTCGATTACCTAAGCATGGTTAGGTTATATTACGCAAAGTGTGCGTGAAAAGTGACGCTAGATTAGTATGTCGCGTCTTAAGTCTCTTTAACGCGTCATTTCGATTACCATGCTTATGTCGCGTCACAAGTCTCTCTAACGCGTCATTCCAATTACCAAAGCATTGTTAGGTTATATTACACAAAGTGTGCATGAAAAGTGACACTAGATTAGTATGTCGCGTCTCAAGTCTCTTTAACGCGTTGTTTCGATTACCATGCTTATGTCACGTTACAAGTGTCTCTAACGCGTCGTTCTGATTACCTAAGCATGGTTAGGTTATATTACGCAAAGTGTGCGTGAAAAGTGACGCTAGGTTAGTATGTCGCGTCTCAAGTCTCTTTAACGCGTCGTTCCGATTATCTAAGCATGGTTAGGTTGTATTATGCATAGCGTGTGTAAAAAGTGACTCGAGATTAGTATGTCGCGTCTCAAGTCTCTTTTAGGCGTCGTTCCGATTACCTAAGCATCGTAGGTCATATTACGTAAAGTGTGCGTAAAAAGTGACTCTAGATTAGTATGTCCCATTTCAAGTCTCTTTGACGCTTCGTTTTAATTACTATGCTTATGTCGCGTCACAAGTCTCGTTAACGCGTCGTTCCGAACACCTAAGCATGTTTAGGTTATACTACACAATGTGTGCGTGAAAAGGGACGCTAGATTAGTATGTCGCATCTCATGTCTCTATAACACGTCGGTTCGATTACCGAAACATGGTTAGGTTATATTGCGCAAAGTGTGTGTGAAAAGTGACGCTAGATTAGTATGTCGCATCTAATGTCTCTTTAAGGCGTCGTTTCATTACCCTTCTTATTTCACGTCACAAGTCTCTCTAACGCATCGTTCCAATTACCTATGTATGGTTAGTTTATACTACGCAAAGTGTGCGTGAAAAATGAAATAGATTAGTATGTCTTGTCTCAAGTCTTTTTGACGCGTCTTTCCGATTACCTAAGCATGGTTAGGTAAATTACGCAAAGAGTGCGTAAAAAATGATGCTAGATTGGTATGTCGTGTCTCAAGTGCAAAGTGTGCGTTAAAAGTGACAATAGATATTAGTATGTCGCGTCTCATGTCTCTTTAACTCGTCGTTTTGATTACCTAAGCGTGGTTAGGTTATATTATGCAAAGTGTGTGTCCAACCCGTTGTTTCGAATACCATGCTTATGTCGTGTCACAAGTCTCTCTAACGTGTCGTCCTGATTACCTAATCATGGTTAGGTTATATAAAAGTGTGTGTTAAAAGTGATGCTAGATTACTATGTTGCGTCACAAGTCTCTTTAACGCGTCGTCCGATTACCTAAGCATGGCTAGGGTATATTAAGGAAAGTGTGGGTGAAAAGCGACGCTAGATTAGTATGTCTCGTCACAGGTCTCTTTAACGCGTCATTCCGATTACCTAATCATGTTAGGTTATATTAAGCAAAGTGTGCGTCAAAGTGACGCTAGATTAGCATGTCACGTCTCAAGTCTCTTTAACGCGTCCTTTCGATTACCATGCTTATGTCGCGTCACAAGTCTTTATAACGCGTCGTTCCGACTACCTAATCATGGTTAGGTTATATTACGCAAAGTGTGCATGAAAAGTGACGCTAGATTAGTATGTTGCGTCTCAAGTCTCTTTAACGCGTTGTTCCGATTAAATAAGCATGGTTAGGTTATATTACGCAAAGTGTGCATGAAAAGTGACGCTAGATTAGTTTGTCGCGTCTCAAGTCTCTTTAACGAGTTGTCTGATTAAATAAGCATGGTTAGGTTATATTACTCAAAGTGTGGGTGAAAAGTGACGCTAGACTAGTATGTCTCGTCACAGGGCTCTTTAACGCGTCATTCTGATTACCTAATCATGGTTAGGTTATATTAAGCAAAGTGTGCGTCAAAGTGACGCTAGATTAGTATGTCACGTCTCAAGTCTTTTTAACGCGTCGTTTCGATTACCATTCTTATGTCGCGTCACAAGTCTTTCTAACGCATTGTTCCGACTACCTATTAATGGTTATGTTATATTACGCAAAGTGTGCGTTAAAATTTACGGTAGAGTAATATTTCGCGTCACAAGTCACTTTAACGCGTCGTTCTGATTACCTAAGCATGGTTAGGTTATATTACGCAAAGCGTGCGTGACAAGTGACGCTTAATTAGTATGTTGTGTCTCAAGTCTCTTTAACGCATTGTTCCGATTAAATAAGCATGGTTAGGTTATATAACACAAAGTGTGCGTTAAAAGTGACGCTAGATTAGTTTGTCGCGTCTCAAGTCTCTTTGACGAGTTGTTCTGATTAACTAAGCATGGTTAGGTTATATTACGCAAAGTGAGCGTGAAAAGTGACGCTAGATTAGTTTGTCGCATCTCAAGTCTCTTTTACGCGTCGTTTTGATTACTTAAGCATGGTTAGGTTATGTTAAGCAAAGTGTGCGTGAAAATTGACGCTAGATTAGTATGTCGCGTCTCAACTTTCTTTATCGCGTCGTTTCGATTACCATGCTTATGTCGCGTCAAAAGTCTCTCTAACGCGTCTTTCCAATTACCTAAGCATTTAAGGTTATATTACGCAAAATGGGCCTGAAAATTGACGCTAGATTAGTATGTCACGTCTCAAGTCTCTGTACGCCTCGTTTCGATTACCATGCTTATGTCGCGAACAAGTCTCTCTAACGCGTTACATGGTCAGGTTATATTACGCAAAGTGTGCGTGAAAAGTGACGCTAGATTAGTATGTCTCGTCATAGGTCTCTTTAACACGTCATTCCGATTACCTAATCATGGTTAGGTTATATTAAGCAAAGTGTGCGTCAAAGTGACGCTAGATTAGCATGTCACGTCTCAAGTCTCTTTAACGCGTCGTTTCGATTACCATGCTTATGTCGCGTCACAAGTCTTTCTAACGCGTCGTTCCGACGACCTAATCATGGTTTTTTATATTACGCAAAGTGTGCGTTAAAATTTACGGTAGAGTAATATGTCGCGTCACAAGTCACTTTAACGCGTCGTTCTGATTACCTAAGCATGGTTAGGTTATATTACGCAAAGTGTGCGTGAAAAGTGACGCTTGATTAATATGTTGCGTCTCAAGTCTCTTTAACGCGTTGTTCCGATTAAATAAGCATGGTTAGGTTATATAACTCAAAGTGTGCGTGAAAAGTGACGCTAGATTAGTTTGTCGCGTCTCAAGTCTCTTTAACGAGTTGTTCTGATTAACTAAGCATGGTTAGGTTATATTACGCAAAGTGTGCGTGAAAAGTGACGCTAGATTAGTTTGTCGCGTCTCAAGTCTCTTTCACG
The DNA here is from genome assembly GCF_937616625.2 of Mercurialis annua. Classification (NCBI taxonomy): domain Eukaryota; kingdom Viridiplantae; phylum Streptophyta; class Magnoliopsida; order Malpighiales; family Euphorbiaceae; genus Mercurialis; species Mercurialis annua. The sequence continues at coordinate 26,850,938 of NC_065574.1, read as the reverse complement.
CGTCGTTTCGATTACCGAAGCATGGTTAGGTTATATTGCGCAAAGTGTGCGTGAAATTTGACGCTAGATTAGTATGTCGCGTCGCAACTTTCTTTATCGCGTCGTTTCGATTACTGATAACGTAGCACATCTAATAGGGGCGAAGCAACCTCGCCAAGAACGAACATTGCTAAGTCAAGCATTTCACCGACCTGATGACAACTTCCGACCTTCTCCTAAATCACAGATCACACGACTTGGGGGGTTACAAGATCGATATAATCTGAGACAGTCATTTTCGATAAGGTCGGATCAAAGATTATGTCCGGGCTCCGAGATATATCCAACTCAGACGCGGGCCGAGCTCCGGGCTCATGGACCCGAAAGATCGGATCATACGACCCGAGCTTCGAGATATTCTGAAGTGCAAGAACTGTGATAACTTGGTCCCCAAGTTATCCGGGCTTTAGGCTTTCACCGACCTCCGAGGTCCTGCCCCAGAGCACACGCTCGTGTACCGGATCCTGGGACCACAGAAGATCTTCTGACAGGTACGTGAGGAATGTTCTCTCTGACACACCTAACAAACCGCGCCTCACGCAGGGATATTCTTCCACGTAGGCATAACTGAATTCTGGGACCACGCGACTCACAGCCTGCCAGCAAGGCAGGTTTGTCCTTAAACCCTAACTATAAATAGAGGGTTTAAGGGCAAACCCTAGGTAATTCTCTTTTTTCTACTCACTCAATACTACTCTTTCTCTTCTTCTTCTTCCCTTACCTGAAATCCTTACTTGAGCGTCGGAGTGAACGTCCGGTGACCCCCACCGGAGTTCCTTCTGACCTCTTTCTGTTTGTGGTGTGCAGGTCGATAGAGCTCGGATCCCAGTTAGTGATATATCACTTGGCGCCGTCTGTGGGAAACGTGTGATATCCCCTGTTCTGTTCTTGTTCTTTCAACGTTGCTAATCAGATCTTGACAAGAAATAATGGTTGATGATCCTGTTTTGGAAAGGGTAGACCCCCTTGGGACTACGGTTATCGACGCTAACTTGGTTGGTGGAGTTTCTGCCAGTGGTCGGACCTCTGTGATCACTGGCTTAACTCCTCCGGCGAATGCTCAGATTGGAGGATCCAGGGCCTCCGGTAGTGGAGCTGGTTTTGTGCCTTTGTATGGATTGGAAAACTATCCTAGGGCAAACCCTTTTACCTCAGATGCTAGCCACGCCAACTTATCCACCCAGGGAACCACCGTGCCTCAGAGTTTCCTCCACAATACCTTATCTCCCACTCAACTCAACTTTCCGGTGGACGCTATGCTGGTGGCTACGGGAATAGGAACAACTTCTGGGCAAGATATACCTCCGGCGGTCTTACAAGCTCAAGAATATTTAGAATACATGGCTCGCCAACTGCATCAGGCCCAGCAGATGCATTTTGCAGTCATGGCCCAGTATTACCCAGGATACAACCCCACGGCGACCCCGTGGCCCCTCCACCCCGAGCTGCTGAGTTTCGGGATGGTCGTCCTCCGAGAGAAGAAGGTCGGAACGATCACCCGCGACCAAGACCTAGGGGTCAGACGGAGCATCAAGCGCCAAGGGGAGAAGATCACCGTGATACTAATCTGCCGAGAGACGAAGGTCGGCACGACCGCCCTTTTCCGAGAGACGAAGGTCGGAATGATCCTCCTCCTCCTAGAAGGGAGGGGGTGCAAGATGAGAATCTGCCACCGGGGACACAGCACGGAGACGCTGGCTTGGAGAGGGGAGACCCAGACCCGGAGGCAGATCCTCTGCGAACCGCAAGAGCAGGAGTTCCACCGGTCAGGAGAAATGGGGCTGAAAGTGTTCACAGCTCGGGAGCAGCGTCACAACATCAGAAAACTTTGTGTGATGAAGTCACTCGTCTTGTCCAGGCCGAGTTAGATAAGCATAAAGGGCACAAGGCAGAATCTCGACCTTTCACTACTTGTGGCATTGCTAGCCCGTTGTCAAAGGCTTAATGGGATGACCCATTCCCAGATAAGTTTAAATATCCGCCTATTGACAGATATAACGGTAAATCCGACCCGATGACTTATTTAAGTTGCTTTCAGGTTGCTATGGGAGTCCAAAGTGTCTCAGATGCCACGGTGTGCAAAGTGTTCCCTTCAACGTTGAGTGATGCCGCGCAGAAATGGTACCAGAACCTCAAGGAGGGCTCTATTACTAGCTTCAGGGAGCTCGCTATGGCCTTTAAAACTCACTTCGCTCCGAGCATCGAACGAAAGAAAAGATCCAGTGATTTGAAGAAATGTTCTCAAAAGCATGGAGAAAGTTTGAAAGCTTATATTGCTCGGTTCAATGCTGAGGCAATCATGATAGAAGATTTGAACGATGATACTGCCATTGATGCTATGAAAGACAACACCAGCATGCAGGTCTTCTGAGATAGCCTGATCACCAACCCGGTTGACACTTACACCGAGTTGATGGACAGGGCTTGGAATTATATCAACCTTGGTGAGGAGAGGCAAAGGAAAGTATACGGGATGGCTAGCCCGGTTCCCAGTAAACCGCAGAGCACTCAGGGATCTAACCGCAGTCAAGATCGGTACCGACCTCTGAACGAGACTTCGGGGTACAGGGGTAACAATTCGTTTAATGCTCAACCCAGTCCGCCTAACACGGGGCTTGGTACGAAATCGAGTTTCAGCATTGGGGGAGGAACGGAAGGATACGTGGACCGAGCAGGGGTACCCAGACAATATGTACCGCTTAACACTTTGAGGGAGCAGATTTTATCTTGGATCAAGCACAATAATGAGGAGATTCGTTATCCCCCGAGGCTGGTGAAGGACGGAGACCGGTCCAAGTTCTGCGAACTCCATGATGGCTATGGCCATGAAACAGAAGAATATGGGCGTTTGCGGAGTGAGATAGACAAGCTGGTTTGACAGGGACGATTACAACACTTCGTGGTGGCCAAGGAGGGCCAAGACCGAGGAAATACAAGGGTCAACTCGGTCAGGTCGGAGCCAGGGGGGAGCAGGAAAGCCCAATCCCCATCAAAGAAAACACAAGTCACAGGGGTGATTAACACAATCTCAGGAGGAACTTTGGAATCCGAGTATAGTCGAAAATGCAAAAAGAAAAAGCAAAAGATGGTCATGTCAGTGTCTACTGGGTCGCCATGGCCTAGCATTGTTTTCGGGCCAAAGGACGCGAAAGGGGTAGAATTTCCCCACGAGGATGCTTTGATCGTATCTGCTATCATCGGATCGAAATGGGTAAAACGACTGCTGGTGGATGATGGTAGCTCGGTTAACTTGTTGACTCTATCAGTCTTTTTGACGATGGGAGGATCCAAAACTGATCTTAAACCAGTGAACATTCCCCTCCTGGGGCTGGGAGGAGCTCCGGTCATCCCAGAAGGCATGGTTGAGCTAGACTTGGAGCTCGGTATCGAAATACCCCAGGAGGATGGAACAGAGGGTATCCTGGCGGAACTAACACGGAAGGTACGTTCACTTTTCATGATAGTTGACATGCCTTTAGCATATAATGGTATTCTTGGTAGACCTATGTTGTATAGCACAGGTGCAGTGACTAGTATTCGTTACTTAATGATGAAAATCCCAGTGAAAAATGAGGTCATAACTATTAGGGGAAATCAAACCCTATCTAGGCAATGTTACATGGCAACTATGGGCAGCACGGTGGAAACGATGAACATCGATACACCGGAGCTGCTCCTCAGAGAGAAAAAGGCTCAGAAACCCCGGGAAAACTTAGAGACAATTGAACTAACAGAGGGCTCCGAGATGTGTGTGAAGTTGGGAGTAGATTGGCCAACCGAACACCGAGAAGCTATCATAGCTCGGATAAAACAGTATGTGGAAGAGTTTACCAACAAGCCAGAGGATATCGGGGGGGGTAGACCCGAAGATAATCTCGCACAAGTTAAACGTGGATGCTAAGTGCAAGCCTGTCAAGCAAAAGAAAAGAACTTTCTCTCTAGAGAAACAGATTGCTATCCGAGACGAAGTGGAGAAGCTTTTGAAAGCCGGGTTCATCAGGAAAGTGGATTACCCGGAGTGGCTGGCCAATGTGGTCTTGATCAAGAAGTCTAATGGCAGATGGAGGCTTTGTATAGATTTCACTGATCTAAACAATGCCTGTCCGAAAGACAGTTTCCCTCTGCCGAACATTGACCAACTGGTGGATGCAACGTGTGGATTCGCAGTCTATGCATTCTTAGATGCTTCTCAGGGATACCACCAGATCCCGATGAACAAAGACGATGAAGAAAAGACAGAATTCACCACGGATCTGGGGACATATTGCTACAAGAAGATGCCTTTCGGTTTGAAAAATGCCGGGGCAACCTATCAAAGACTCATGAATCACGTTTTCAAAGATCAACTGGGCAAGAACGTCGAGGTTTATGTAGATGACATAGTCGTGAAATCCAGAGGGATCGAGGATCACGCAGGGGACCTGGCAGAAACTTGTGAAAAGCTGAAGGGTTTCAACCTTAAGTTGAACCCAGAGAAGTGTGTCTTTGCAATTCGGTCTGGGAAGTTTCTTGGGCACCTCATCTCGGAGAAAGGCATCGAGGCGAACCCGGAGAAAATCGAGGCAGTAATGAACATGAAAGCCCCAAACTCAGTAAAAGAAGTGCAAAAGTTGAGTGGAAGAGTCACGGCACTGGGAAGGTTCATGAGTTGTTCGGCCAAACGATGTTTGCCATTTTTTAAAATCCTGAAGAATACAAAGAATTTCAAGTGGACAGAGGAGTGCAACGCAGCTTTTGAAGAGCTGAAGGTTTACCTCAGCACACCCCCAGTGCTAGGTAGACCCGAGCCAGGAGAAATCTTGTACTTATATCTCTCGGTGAATGATGAGACAGCAGCGGCAATCCTGGTGAAGGAAGATAAAGGTCTGCAAACCCCAGTTTACTATCTCAGCAGGGTCCTGAAAGGCCCGAAGGTCAGATACCCAAAGATTGAAAAATTTGCTTTGGCATTGAAAGTGGCAGCGGAAAAGCTAAGGAGATATTTCGAAGCTCACATCATAGTAGTACGGACGAACCAACCTCTGAGAAAGGCGTTACAGAGGCCAGAAATGTAAGGACGGCTGGTCGGTCCAGTTGGGAGGATATGACATCCGGTACGAACCTAGACCTGCTCTGAAAGCGCAGGCATTGGCTGATTTTATAGCCGAGACTACAGCAAGTGACCAACCTGAGGAGGCTGATGAACAACTTCTAAAGTGGGTCCTAGAAGTCGATGGGGCATCAAATCTGGAAGGATCTGGAGCAGGCGTGGTCTTGAGAGGCCCTCACGGAGTTACACTCCGAAGCTCGGTAAAATTCGATTTCCCGGCGTCCAACAACGCTGCGGAATATGAGGCTCTGCTGATCGGATTGAGAATGGTAAATGTGGTCAAAGTCGAGCATGTAATGATAAAGAGCGATTCTCAGTTGGTCGTTTGTCAAATCCTGGGTACTTTTGAAGCTCGGGATCCAGAAATGAGAAGATACGTTGACAGAGTCAAGTTCTTCTTGAACAAGATTCAGGAGCTCGGGGGAAAATGGGTGATATAGCAAGTTCCCCGTTTGGAAAACCAAGAAGCTGACGTACTGGCCAAAGCAGCAACAGTGGATGAAAAGATACCTGGGGCCCATTTCTCTGTTCAAAAGCATTCCAGTATCGACAACCACGAAACCATCTTTCTGACCCAGCCTTTGGAGAATTGGATGCAAGGCATAGCCCACTACCTGATGGACGGAACTCTGCCAGAGAACAGAGACAAAGCATACAAAATCCTGCGACAAGCCCCGTACTATGCTTTCCTCGATGGAGTCTTGTACAGAAAGTCATTCACCCACCCGTGGTCGAGATGCCTAACAACGGAGGAGGGCGAGTATGTTCTGAGAGAAATACACGAAGGTATTTGTGGGGCGCACATAGCTCCTCGCATGTTGGCAAAGAAAGCAGTTTTGCAGGGATATTACTGGCCCCTGATGGTCAGGCAGGCGGAGGAGATAGTAAAGAAGTGCGAGAACTGTCAGAGGCACCAGAACATCCGACATGCTCCAACCACAGAGCAGTGTCCTATCACCAGTCCTTGGCCATTTGCAACTTGGGGGATTGACATCCTGGGACCATTCACGCCAACCACGGGGCAGAAAAAGTTCTTGATAGTGGCAGTAGATCACTTTACGAAGTGGATCGAGGTAGAAGCAGTAAGCACCATCACAGAAGCTCGGATCCGGGATTTCTTCTGGAGGCAAATTGTATGTCGATTCGGGATACCCAGAGCGTTGGTAACCGACAACGGGAAGCAGTTCAACTGCCGAGCCTTCTAAGAATTTTGCAACGATTTGCACATCGACTTGCGTTTCACTTCGGTGGTTCATCCGCAGAGTAATGGGATGACTAAGGTAACCAACCGGACAATTCTAAAAAGGGTATATTACGTAAAGTGTGCGTAAAAAAAAGTGACGCTAGATTAGTATGTCACGTCTCAAGTCTCTTTAACTCGTCGTTTCGATTGCCATGCTTATGTCGTGTAGCAAGTCTCTCTAACGTGTCGTTCCGATTACATAAGCATGGTTAGGATATATTACGCAAAGTGTCCATAAAAAGTGACGCTAGATTAGAATGTCGCGTCTCAAGTCTCTTTAACACGTCATTATGATTACCTAGGCATGGTCAGGTTATATTACGCAAAGTGTGCGTGAAAAATGACGCTAGATTAGTATGTCGTGTCTCAAGTCTCTTTAATGCGTCGTTTTTAAGACCAAGTTTATGTCGCTTCAAAAGTCTCTCTAACCCGTCGTTCCGATTTCCTAAGCATATTTAGGTTATATTACGCAAACTGTGCGCTAAAAGTGACGCTAGATCACTATGTCGCGTCACAAGTCTCATTGACACGTCGTTCTGATTACCTAAATATGGTTAGGTTATATTACGCAAAGGGTGCGTGAAAAGTGACACTAGATTAGTATGTCGCGTCTCAAGTCTCTTTAACGCGTCGTTCCGATTACCTAAGCATGGTTAGGTAATATTACGCAAAGCGTGCTTAAAAAGTGACGCTAGATTAGTATGTCGCATCTCAAGTCTTTTTAACGCGTCATTCCGATTACCTAAGCATTGTTAAGTTATATTACGCAAAGTGTGCGTGAAAAGTGACGCTAAATTAGTACGTCGTGTCTCATGTCTCTTTAACGTGTAGGTCCGATTACCTAAGTATGGTTAGGTTATATTGCGCAAAGTGTGCTTGAAAAGTGACTTTAGATTAGTATGTCGTGTCTAAAGTCTCTTTTAGGCGTCGTTTCATCACCATTCTTGTGTCGCGTCACAAGTCTCTCTAACGCATCATTCCAATTACTAAAGCATGGTTAGTTTATATTACGCAAAGTGTTCGTGAAAAGTGAAATAGATTAGTATGTCGTGTCTCAAGTCTTTTTGACGCGTCGTTCCGATTACTTAACCATGGTTAGGTTAAATTACGCAAAGAGTGCGTAAAAAGTGATGCTAGATTAGCATGTCGTGTCTCAAGTCTTTTTAATGCGTCGTTCCTATTACCTAAACATGGTTAGGTTATATTACGCAAAGTGTGTGTTAAAAGTGACAATAGATTAGTATGTCGTGTCTCAAGTCTTTTAAACGAGTCGTTTCAATTACCTAAGCATGGTTAGGTTATATTATGCAAAGTGTGCGTGAAAAGTGACGCTAGGTATGTCACGACTCAAGTGTTTTTAACCCGTCATTTCGGTTACCATGCTTGTGTCGCGTCACAAGTCTCTCTAACTCGTCGTTCCGATTACCTAAGCATGGTTAGGTTATATTACGCAAAGTGTGCGTGAAAAGTGATTCTACATTAGTATGTCACGTCTCAAGTCACTTTAACGCGTCGTTTCGATTACCAATTATGTCGCGTCGTTCAGATTACCTAATCATGGTTAAATTATATTATGGAAAGTGTGCGTTAAAAGTGAAGCTAGATTAATATGTCGTGTCACAAGGCTCTTTAACGTGTCGATTCGATTACCTCAGTATGGTTAGGTTATATTACGCGAAGTGTGCGTGAAAAGTTACGCTAGATTAGTATGTCGCATCACAAGTCTTTTTAACACGTCGTTCCGATTACCTAAGCATGTTTAGGTTAAAGTCTCTCTAGCGCCTCGTTCCGATTACCGAAGCATGGTTAGGTTATATTACGCAGAGTTCATGAAAAGTGGCAATAGATTAGTATGTTGCATCTCAAGTCTCTTTAATGCGTCGTTTCGATTACCTAACCATGGTAAGACTATATTATGCAAAGTGAGCGTGAAAAGTGACATTAGATTAGTATGTTGCGTCTCAAGTCTCTTTAACACGTCGTTTCAATTACCATGCTTATGTCGCGTCAAGAGTCTCACTAATGCTCCGTTTCAATTACGTATGCATGCTTAGGTAATATTAAGAAAAGCGTGCGTGAAAAGTGACGCTAGATTGGTATGTCGCGTCTAAAGTCTCTGTAACGCGTCGTTTCGATTACCATGCTTATGTCTCTTCACAAGTCTCTCTAATGCGTCGTTCCAATTACCTAAGCATGGTTAGTTTATATTACGCAAAGTGTGCGTGAAAAGTGACGGTAGATTAGTCTGTCGCCTCTCAAGTATTTTTAAAGCGTCGTTCTTATTACCTAGGCATGGTTAGGTTAAGCAAAGTGTGCATAAAAAGTGATGCGAGATTAGTATGTCGCGTCTCAAATCTCTTTTACGCGTCGTTTCGATTGCCATGCTTATATCGCGTCACAAGTCTCTCTTATGCGTCGTTCCGATTACCTAATTATGGTTAGGTTATATTACGCAAAGTGTGCGTTAAAATTGACGGTAGAGTACTATGTCTCGTCACAAGTCACTTTAACGTCGTTCCGATTACCTAAGCATGGTGTGTTTTATTACGCAAAGTGTGCGTGAAAAGTGACACTAGATTAGTATGTTGCGTCTCAAGTCTCTTTAACGCGTCGTTTCGATTACCTAAGCATGGTTAGGTTATATTACGCAAAGTTTGCGTGAAATATGACGCTAGATTAGTATGTCGCGTCTCAAGTCTCATTAACGCGCTATTTTGATTACCATGCTTATGTAGCGACTGCGCGTCGTTCCAATTATCTAAGCATTGTTAAACCATATTACGCAAAGTGTGTGTGAAAAGTGACGTTAGATTAGTATGTCCCGTCTCAAGTCTCTTTAACGCGTCGTTTCGATTACCATGTCTATGTAGCGTCACAAGTCTCTCTAACGCGTCGTTCCGATTACCTAAGCATGGTTAGGTTATATTACACAAAGTGTGCGTTAAAAGTGATGCTAGATTACTATGACGCGTCACAAGTTTCTTTAACGCGTTGTTCTGATTACCTAAGCATGGTTAGGTTATATTACGCAAAGTGTGCGTGAAAAGTGACGCTAGATTAGTATGTCGCGTCTCAAGTCTCTTTATTGTGTCGTTTTGATTACCATGCTTATGTCGCGTCACAAGTCTCTCTGACGCGTCGTTTTAATTATCTAAGCATGGTTAGTTTATATTACGCAAAGTGTGCGTTGAAAGTGAAGCTAGATTACTATGTCCTGTCACAAGTCTCTTTAACGCGTCGTTTCGATTACCATGCTTATGTCGCGTCACAAGTCTCTCTAACGCGTCCAATTACATAAGCATTGTTAGGTTATAACTTGCAAAGTGTGTGTGAAAAGTGACGCTAGATTATTATGTCGCGTCACAAGTCTCTTTAACGCGTCGTTCCGATTACCTAAGCATGGTTAAATTATATACACAAAGTGTGCGTGAAAAGTTGACGCTTGATTAGTATGTCGCGTCTCAAGCCTCTTTAACGCGTCGTTCCGATTATCTAAGCATGTTTAGAATATATTACGCAAAGCGTGCGTTAAAAGTGACGCTAGATTAGTATGTCGCATCTCAAGTCTCTTTAACGCGTTGTTCCGATTACCCAAGCATCGTTAGGTTATATTACGCAAAATGTGCTTAAAAATTTACGCTAGGTTAGTATGTCGCGTCTCAAGTGTCTTTAACCCGTTGTTCAGATTACAATGCTTATGTCGCGTCACAAGTTTCTCTAACGCGTCGTTACGATTACCTAAGCATGGTTAGGTTATATTACGCAAAGTGTGCGTTAAAAGTGACTCTAGATTACTATGTCGCGTCACAAGTTTCTTTAACGCATCGTTTCGATTACCTAAGCATGGTTAGGTTATATTACGCAAAGTGTGCGAGAAAAGTGACTCTAGATTAGTATGTCGCGTATCAAGTCTCTCTAACGCGTCGTTCTGATTACCTAAGCATGGTTAATTTATATTATGGAAAGTGTGCGTTACAAGTGAAGCTAGATATTACTATGTCGCGTCACAAGTCTCTTTAACGCGTCGTTCCAATTACCTAAGCATGATTACGTTATATACACAAAGTGTGCGTGAACAGTGACGGTAGATTAGTATGTCGCGTCTTAAGTGTCTTTGCCGCGTCGTTTTGATAACCATGCTTATGTCGCGTCACAAGTCTCTCAAACGTGTCGTTCCGATTTCCTAATCATTGTTTGGTAAGGTTATATTATGCAAAGTGTGCGTTAAAATTGACGGTAGAGTACTATGTCGCGTCACAAGTCGCTTTAACGCGTTGTTCCGATTACCTTAGCATGGTTAGGTTATATTACGCAAAGTGTGTGTGAAAAATGCCGTTAGATTTGTATGTTGCGTCTCAAGTATTTTTAATGCGTTGTTCCAATTACCTAACACAAAGTGTGCGAGAAATGTGACTCTAGATTAGTATGTCGCGTCTCAAGTCTATTTTACGCGTCGTTTTAATTACCATGCTTATGTGACATCACAAGTCTCTTTAACGAGTCGTTCTGATTACCTGCATGGTTAATTTATATTATGGGAAGTGTGCGTTAAAAGTGAAGCTAGATTAATATGTCTCGTCACAAGTCTATTTAACGCGTCGTTCCGATTACCTAAGCATGGTTAGGTTGTGCGTGAAAAGTTATGCTAGATTAGTATGTCGCGTCACAAGTCTCTTTAACGCGTAAGCATGGCTAGGTTATATACCCAAAGTGTGCCTGAACAGTGACGCTAGATTAGTATGCCGCGTCTCAAGTCTCTTTAACGCGTCGTTTTGATTATTATGCTTATGTCGCGTCACAAGTCTCTCAAACGTGTCGTTCCGATTACGAAATCATGGTTAGGTTATATTATGCAAAGTGTGCGTGAAAAGTGATGCTAGATTAGTAAGTCGCGTCTCAAGTCTCTTTAACGCGTCGTTTCGATTAGCATGCTTATGTCGCGTCACAAGTCTCTCTACCGCGTCGTTCCGATTACCTAATCATGGTTAGGTTATATTACGCAAAGTGTGCGTTAAAATTGACAATAGTACTTATGTCGCGTCACAAGATACTTTAACGCTTCGTTCCGATTACCTAAACGCAAAGTGTGCGTGAAAAGTGATGCTAGATTTGTATGTTGCGTCTCAAATCTCTTTAACGCGTTGTTCCTATTAACTAAGCATGGTTAGGTTATATTACGCAAAGTGTGCTTGAAAAGTGACGTTAGATTAGTTTGTCGCGTCTCAAGTCTCTTTCACGCGTCGTTTCGATTACCTAAGCATGGTTAGGTTATATTACGCAAAGTGTGGGTGAAAAGTGACGCTAGATTAGTATGTCGCGTCTTAATCTCTTTAACGCATCGTTTCAATTACCATGCTTATGTCGCGTCACAAGTCTCTCTAACGCGTCGTCCCGATTACCTAAGCATGGTTTGGTTATATTACGCAAAGTATGCGTTAAAAGTGACGCTAGATCACTATGTCACATCACAAGTTTCTTTAACGCGTCGTTCTGATTACCTAAGCGTGGTTATGTTATATTATGCAAAGTGTGCATGAAACGTGACTCTAAATTAGTATGCCGCGTCTCAAGTCTCTATAACATGTCGTTTCGATTACCATGCTTAAGTCACATCACAAGTCTCTCTAACGCGTCGTTCCGATTACCTAAGCATATTTAGTTCATATTATGGAAAGTTTGCGTTAAAAGTGAAGCTAGATTACTATATCGCATCACAAGTCTCTTTAACGCATTGTTCCGATTACCTTAGAATGGTAGGCTATATTACGCAAAGTGTGCGTGAAAAGTGACGCTAGAGTATGTCGCGTCTCAAGTCTCAGTAACGCGTCGTTTCGAATACCATGCTTATGTCACGTCACAAGTCTCTCTAACGCGTCGTTCCGATTATCTAATTATGGTTAGGTTATAAAACGCAAAGTGTGTGTTAAAATATACGGTAGAGTAATATGTCGCGTCACAAGTCACTTCAGCGCGTCGTTCCGATTACCTAAGCATGGTTAAGTTATATTACGTAAAGTGTGCGTGAAAAGTGATGCTAGATTAGTATGTTGCGTCTCAAGTCTCTTTAACGCGTTGTTCCGATTAACTAAGCATGGTTAGGTTATATTACACAAAGTGTGCGTGAAAAGTGACAGTAGATTCGTTTGTCGCGTCTCAACTATCTTTAACGCGTCGTTTTGATTACATAAGCATGGTTTGGTTATATTACGCAAAGTGTGCGTGAAAAGTGACGCTAGATTAGTATGTCGCGTCTCAAGTCTCTTCAGCGCATGGTTTTAATTACCATGCTTCCCACAAGTCCCTCTAACGCGTCGTTCCGATTACCTAGGCATAGTTTGGTTATATTACGCAAAGTGTGCGTTAAAAGTGACGCTAGATTAGTAAGACACGTCTCAAGTCCGTTTAACGCGTCGTTCCAATTACCTAAGCACGGTTAGGTTAGGTTACGCAAAGCGTGCGTAAGAAGTGACGATGGATTACTAAGTCGCGTCTCAAGTCTCTTTAACTCGTCGTTCCGATTACCTAAGCATCATATTAGGTTATATTACGCAAAGTGTGCATAAAAAGGGACAGTAGATTATTATGTCGCGTCTCAAGTCTTTTTAACGCGTCGTTTCGATTACTTAAGCATCGTTAGGTTATATTACGCAAAGTGTGCGTGAAAATTGACGCTAGATTAGTATGTGGTGGCTCACGTTAAAGCATTGTTTCGATTAACTAAGCAAGGTTTGGTTATATTACGCAAAGTGTGCGTGAAAAGTGACGCTAGATTAGTTTGTCGCATCTCAAGTCTCTTTAACGCGTAGTTTCGATTACTTATGCATGGTAAGGTTATATTACTCAAATTGTGCGTGAAAAGTGACGCTAGATTAGTATGTCGCGTCTCATCTCTCCTTAACGCGTCGTTCGATTACACCATGCTTATGTCCCGTCACAAGTCTCTCTAACGCGTCGTTCCAATTACCTAAGCATTGATAGGTTATATTACGCAAAATGTGCGTGAAAAGTAAAGCGAGATTAGTATGCCGTGTCTCATCTCTCTTTAACTTGTTGTTTCAATTATCATGCTTATGTCGTGTCACAAGTTTCTCTAACAAGTCGTTCCGATTACCTAAGAATGGTTAGGTTATATTATTCAAAGTGTGCGTGAAAAGTGACGCTAGATTAGTATGTCCCGTCACAAGTCTCTCTAACGCGTCCTTCCTATTATCTAAGCATGATTAGGTTATATTACGCAAAGTGTGCGTGAAAAGTGACGCTAGATTAGTATGTCGCATCTAATGTCTCTTGAAGGCATCGTTTCATTAGCATTCTTATTTCGCGTCACAAGTCTCTCTAACGCATCGTTCCAATTACCTAAGCATGGTTATTATATTACGCAAAAGTGCGTGAAAAGTGAAATAGATTACTATGTCGCGTCTCAAGTCTTTTTGACGCGTAGTTCCGATTACCTAAGCATGGTTAGGTTAAATTACGCAAAGAGTGCGGAAAAAGTGTTGGTTAGATTGGTATGTTGTGTCTCAAGTCTTTTTAACGCGTCTTTCCGATTACCTAAGCACGGTTAGGTTATATTACGCAAAGTGTGCGTTAAAAGTGACAATAGATCAGTATGTCGCGTATCATGTCTCTTTAACGCGTCGTTTTGATTACCTAAGCATGGTTAGGTATATTACGCAAAGATTAGTATGTCGCTTCCCAAGTATCTTTAACCCGTTGTTTCATATACCATGCTTATGTCGCGTCACAAGTCTCTCTAACGCGTCGTCCCGATTACCGAAGCATGGTTTGGTTATATTACGCGAAGTATGCGTTAAAAGTGACATCACAAGTTTCTTTAACGCGTCGTTCTGATTACCTATGCGTGGTTAGGTTATATTACGCAAAGTGTGCGTGAAACGTGACTCTAAATTAGTATGTCGCGACTCAAGTCTCTTTAACATGTTGTTTCGATTACCATGCTTAAGTCGCATCACAAGTCTCTCTAACGCGTCGTTCTGATTACCTAAGCATATTTAGTTTATATTATGGAAAGTTTGCTTTAAAAGTGAAGCTAAACTATATCGCATCACAAGTCTCTTTAACACATTATTCCGATTACCATAGAATGGTTAGGTTATATTACGCAAAGTGTGCGTGAAAAGTAACGCTAGATTAGTATGTCGCGTCTCAAGTCTCAGTAACGCGTCGTTTCGAATAACATGCTTATGTCGCATCACAAGTCTCTCTAACGCGTCGTTCCGATTACCTAATTATGGTTAGGTTATATTATGCAAAGTGTGTGTTAAAATTTACGGTAGAGTATTATGTCGCGTCTTAAGTCACTTCAGCGCGTCGTTCCGATTACCTAAGCATGACTAGGTTATATTACGCAAAGTGTGCGTGAAAAGTGACGCTAGATTAGTATGTGGCGTCTCAAGTCTCTTTAACGCGTTGTTCCGATTAACTAAGTATGGTTAGGTTATATTACGCAAAGTGGGCGTGAAAAGTGACGCTAGATTAGTATGTCGCGTCTCAACTCTCTTTAACGCGTCGTTTTGATTACCATGCCTATGTCGCGTCACAAGTCTCTCTAACGCGTCGTTCCGATTAACTAAGCAAGGTTAGGTTATATTACGAAAAGTGTGCGTGAAAAGTGACGCTAGATTATTTTGTCGCATTTCAAGTCTCTTTAACGCGTAGATTCGATTACTTATGCATGGTTAGGTTATATTACGCGAAGTGTGCCTGAAAAGTGACGCTAGATTAGTATGTCGCGTCTCATCTCTCTTTAACGCGTCGTTCGATTACCATGCTTATGTTGCGTCACAAGTGTCTCTAATCCGTCGTTCCAATTACCTAAGCATTGATAGGTTATATTACGCAAAATGTGCGTGAAAAGTAAAGCGAGATTAGTATGTCGTGTCTCATCTCTCTTTAACGCGTCGTTTCAATTACCATGCTTATGTCGTGTCACAAGTTTCTCTAACAAGTCGTTCCGATTACCTAAGAATGGTTAGGTTATATTATTCAAAGTGTGCGTGAAAAGTGATGCTAGATTAGTATGTCGAGTCACAAGTCTCTCTAACACGTCTTTCATATTACCTAAGCATGGTTTAGGTTATATTACGCAAAGTGTGCGTGAAAAGTGACGCTAGATTAGTATGTCGCATTCTTATTTCGCGTAACAAGTCTCTCTAACGCATCGTTCCAATTACCTAAGCATGGTTAGTTTATACTACGCAAAAGTGCGTGAAAAGTGAAATAGATTAGTATGTCGCGTCTCAAGTCTAGGTTAAATTATGCAAATAGTGCGGAAAAAGTGTTGGTTAGATTGGTATGTTGTGTCTCAAGTCTTTTTAACGCGTCGTTCCGATTACCTAAGCACGATTAAGTTATATTACGCAAAGTGTGCGTTAAAAGTGACAAAGATTAGTATGTCGCGTCTCATGTCTCTTTAACGCGTCGTTTCGATTACCTAAGCATGGTTAGGTATATTACGCAAAGTGTGGGTAAAAAGTGACGCTAGATTGGTATGTCGCGTCTCAAGTGTCTTCAACCGTTGTTTCGAATACCATGCTTATGTCACGTCACAAGTCTCTCTAACGCGTCATCCCAATTACCTAAGCATGGTTTGGTTATATTACGCAAAGTATGCGTTAAAAGTGATGCTAGATCACTATGTCGCATCACAAGTTTCTTTAACGCGTCGTTCTGATTACCTAAGCGTGGTTAGGTTATATTATGCAAAGTGTGCGTGAAACGTGACTCTAAATTAGTATGTCGCGTCTCAAGTCTCTTTAACATGTCGTTTCGATTCTCTAACTCTTCGTTCCGATTACCTAAGCATATTTAGTTTATTTTATGGAAAGTTTGCGTTAAAAGTGAAGCTAGATTACTATATCGCATCACAAGTCTCTTTAACGCATTGTTGCAAAGTGTGCGTGAAAAGTGACGCTAGATTAGTATGTCGCGTCTCAAGTCTCAGTAACACGTCGTTTCGAATACCATGCTTATGTCGCGTCACAAGTCTCTCTAACGCGTCGTTCCGATTACCTAATTATGGTTAGGTTATATTACGCAAAGTGTGCGTTAAAATTTACGGTAGAGTACTATGTCGCGTCACAAGTCACTTCAGCGCGTCGTTCCGATTACCTAAGCATGGTTAGGTTATAATACGCAAAGTGTGCGTGAAAAGTGACGCTAGATTAGTTTGTTGCCTCTCAAGTCTCTTTAACGCGTTGTTCCAATTAACTAAGTATGGTTAGGTTATATTACACAAAGTGTGCGTGAAAAGTCACAGTAGATTATTTTGTCGCGTCTCAAGTATCTTTAACGCGTCGTTTTGATTACGTAAGCATGGTTTGGTTATATTACGCAAAGTGTGCGTGAAAAGTGACGCTAGATTAGTATGTCGCGTCACAAGTCTCTAAAAATGCGTCGCTCCGATTACCTAGGCATGGTTAGGTTATATTACGCAAAGTGTGCGTGCAAAGTAACGCTAGATTAGTATGTCGCGTCTCAAGTCTCTTTAACGCGTCGTTCGGATTACCTAAGCATGGTTAGGTTATTTTACGCAAAGTGTGCGTGAAAAGTAAAGATAGATTAGTATGTTGCGTCACCGGTCTTTTTAACACGTCGTTTCGATTACTTAAGCATGGTTTGGTTATATTACGCAAAGTGAGCGTGAAAAGTGACGCTAGATTAGTATGTCGCATCTCAAGTCTCTTTAACGTGTCAGTCTGATTACCTAAGCATGGTTAGGTAATATTACACAAAGTGTGCGTGAAAAGTGATGCTCGATTTGTATGTCGCGTCTCAAGTCTCTTTAATGCATCGTTTTCGATTACCATGCATATGTCGCGTCACAAGTCTCTCAAACGCGTCGTTCCGATTACCTAAGCATGGTTAGGTTATATTACGCAAAGTGTGGGTAAATTGTAACGCTAGATTAGTATGTCGCGTCTCAAGTCTCTTTAACTCGTCGTTCAGATTACCTAACCATGGTTAGGTTATATTACGCAAAGTGTGCGTGAAAAGTGAAGCTAGATTAGTATGTCGCGTCACCAGTCTCTTTAACACGTCGTTCCGATTACCTAGGCATGGTTAGGTAATATTACGCAAAGTGTGCGTGAAAAGGGACGCTAGATTAATATGTCGCGTCTCAAGTCTCTCTAACGCGTCGTTCCGATTACCTACGCATGGTTAGGTTATATTACGCAAAGTGTGCGTGCAAAGTAACACTAGATTAGTATGTCGTGTCTCAAGTCTCTTTAACGCGTCGTTCGGATTACCTAAGCATGGTTAGGTTATTTTATGCAAAGTGTGCGAGAAAAGTGAAGCTAGATTAGGATGTCGCGTCACCAGTCTCTTTAACACGTTGTTCCGATTACCTAAGCATGGTTAGGTTATATTACGCAAAGTGTGCGTTAGAAGTGACACTAGATTTGTACGTCGCGACTCAAGTCTCTTTAACGTGTCAGTCAGATTACCTAAGCATGGTTAGGTTATATTAAGCAAAGTGTGCGTGAAAAGTGACGCTCGATTTGTATGTCGCATCTCAAGTTTGTTTAATGCATCGTTTTCGATTACCATGCTTATGTATCATCACAAGTCTCTCAAAAGCGTCGTTCCGATCTAGATTAGTATGTCGTGTCCCAAGTTTCTTTAATGCGTCGTTCGGATTACCTAAGCACGGTTAGGTTATTTTACACAAAGTGTGCGTGAAAAGTGAAGATAGATTAGTATGTCGCCTCACCAGTCTTTTTAACACGTCGTTCCGATTACCTAAGCCTGGTAAGGTTATATTATGCAAAGTGTGCGTGAAATGTGACGCTAGATTAGTATGAGTCTAAAGTCTCTTTAACGTGTCAGTCCGATTACCTAAGTATGGTTAGGTAATATTACGCAAAGTGTGCGTGAAAAGTGATGCTCGATTTGTATGTCGCATCTCAAGTCTCTTTAATGCATCGGTTTTTGATTACCATGCTTATGTCGCTTCAAAAGTCTCTTAAACGCGTCGTTCCGATTACCCATGGTTAGGTTGTATTACGCAAAGTGTGGGTGCAAAGTTACGCTAGATTAGTATGTCGCGTCTCAAGTCTCTTTAACGCGTCGTTCGGATTACCGAACCATGGTTAGGTTATATTATGCGAAGTGTGCGTGAAAAGTGCAGCTAGATTAGTATGTCGCGTCACCGGTCTTTTTAACACGTCATTCCGATTTCCTAAGCATAGTTAGGTTATATTATGAAAGTGTGCGTGAAAAGTAACGCTAGATTATTAATATGTCGCGTCTCAAGTCTCTCTAACGCGTTGTTCCGATTACCTAAGCATGGATAGGTTATATTACGCAAAGTGTGCGTGCAAAGTATAGCTAGATTAGTATGTCGCGTCTCAAGTCTCTTTAACGCAGCGTTCGGATTACCTAAGCATGGTTAGGCTATATTACGCAAAGTGTGCGTGAAAAGTTAAGCTAGATTAGTATCTCGCGTCACCAGTCTCTTTAACACGTCGTTCCGATTACCTAAGCATGATTAGGTTATATTACGCAAAATGTGCGTGAAAAGTGACGCTAGATTAATATGTCGCCTCTCAAGTCTCTTTAATGCGTCGTTTTGATTACCATGATTATGCGCGTCACAAATCTCTTTAACGCGTCATTCCGATTACCTAAGCACGGTTAGGTTATATTACCGAAAGTGTGCGTTAATAGTGACGCTAGATTACAATGTCACATCACAAGTCTTTTAACAAGTCGTTCTAGATACCTAAGCATGGTTAGGTTATACTACGCAAAGTGTGCGTGAAAAGTGACGCTAGATTAGTATGTCGGGTCACAAGTCTCTGCAATGCGTCGTTCTGATTGCCTAAGCATGGCTAGGTTATATTGCGCAAAGTGTGCGTGAAAAATGACGTTAGATTAGTATGTCGCGTCACAAGTCTCTTTAACGCGTCGTTCCGATTAGCTAAACACGGTATGGATATATTACGCAAAGTGTGCGTGAAAAGTGATGCTAGATTATAATGTCGCGTCTTAAGTCTCTTTAATGCTTCGTTTTGATTACCATGCTTATGTCGCTTCACAAGTCTCTATAACGAGTCGTTCTAGATACCTAAGCATGGTTAGGTTATATTACGGAAAGTGTGCGTTAAAAGTGACGCTAGATTGCTATGTCGGTCACAAGTCTCTTTTTCGCGTCGTTTCGATTACCCATGATTAGGTTATATTACGCAAAGTGCTTGAAAAATGACTCTAGATTACTATGTCGCGTCTCAAGTCTTTATAACGCGTCGTTTCAATTACCATGCTTATGTCGCGTTATAAGTCTCTCAAACGCGTCGTTCCGATTGCCTTAGCATGGTTAGGCTATATTATGCAAAGTGTGCGTGAAAGGTGACGCTGGATTAGAATGTCGCGTCTCAAGTCTCTTTAACGCGTCGTTTCGATTACCATGCTTATGTCGGGTCACAATTCTCTCTAGCGCGTCATTCGGATTATCTAAGAATGGTTAGGTTATATTACGCAAAGTGTGCGTTAAAGGTGACGCTAGATTAGTATGTCCCGTCACTTTGCGTCACTTTTCACGCACACTTTGCGTAATATAACCTAACAATGCTTAGGTAATAGGAACAGCGCGTTAGTGAGACTTGTGACGCGACATAAGCGTTGTAATTGAAATGACGCGTCAAAGAGACTTGAGACGCGAACATACGAATCTAGCGTCACTTTTCACGCACATTTTCCGTAATATAAACTAACCATACTTAGTTAATCGAACGACGCGTTAATGAGACTTAGGACGCGACATTATAATCTAGCGTCACTTTTCACGTACACTTTGCATAATATAACCTAACCATACTTAGGTAATCGAAATGACGAGTTAAAGAGACTTGAGACACGACATACTAATCTAGCGTCACTTTTCACGCACACTTTGCGTAATAAAACCTAACCATACTTAGGTAATCGGAACGACACGTTAGAGAGACTTGTGAAGCGACATACTAATCTAGCGTCACTTTTCACGCACACTTCGCGTAATAAAACCTAACCATGCTTAGGTAATCGGAACGACACGTTAGAGAGACTTATGAAGCGACATACTAATCTAGCGTCACTTTTCACGCACACTTCGCGTAATATAACCTAACCATGCTGAAGTAAACGGACCGACGCGTTAAAGAGACTTGAGACGCGACATATTAATCTAGCATCACTTTTCACGCACCCTTTGCGTAATATAACCAGACCATGCTTAGGTAATCGGAACAACGAGTCAAAGAGACTTTTGACGCGACATACTAATCTAGCGTCACATTTCACGCACACTTTGCGTAATATAACCTAACTATGCTTAGGTAATTGAAACGACAAGTCAAAGAGACTTGTGACGCGACATACTAATCTAGCATCACATTTCAAGCACACTTTGCGTAATATAACCTAACTATGCTTAGGTAATCTGAACGACGGGTTAAAGAGACTTGTAACATGACATACTAATCTTGCATCACTGTTTACGCACACTTTGTGTAATATAATCTACCCATGCTTAGGTAATCGGAACGACGCGTACATAGTAATCTAGCGTCACTTTTAACTCACTTTTCGTAATATAACCTAAAGCTTAGGTAGTCGGAAAGACGCGTTAGAGAGACTTGTGACGCGTAAAAGAGACTTGAGACGTGAGATACTACTAATCTAGCGTCACTTTTCACGCACACTTTGCGTAATATAACCTAACCATGCTTAGGTAATCGAAACGACGCGTTAAAGAGACTTGTGACGCGACATAGTAATCTAGCGTCACTTTTAACTCACACTTTCCGTAATATAACCTAACGCTTTGGTAATCGGAACGACGCGTTAGAGAGACTTGTGACGCGACACATGCATGGTAATCAAAACGACGCGTTACAAAAACTTGAGACGCTACATACTAATCTAGCGTCACTTTTCACTCACACTTTGCGTAATATAACCTAACCATGCTTAGGTAATCGGAACGGCGTGTTAGTGAGACATGTGACGCGAAATAAGCATGGTAATTGAAACGATGCGTTAAAGAGACTTGAGATGCGACATTCTAATCTAGTGTCACTTTTCACGCATACTTTGCGTAATATAACCTAATCATGCTTAGGTAATCGAAATGAAGCGTTAAAGAGACTAAAGAGGCGACATACTAATCTAGCGTCACTTTTCACGCACATTTTGCGTAATATAACCTAACCATGCTTAGGTAATCGGAACGATGCGCTAAAGAGACTTTTGAGGCGGCATAAGCATGGTAATTGAAACGACGCGTTAGTGAGACTTGTGACGCGAAATAAGCATGGTTATTGAAACGACGCGTTAAAAAGACTTGAGACACGACATACTAATCTAGCATCACTTTTGACGCACACTTTGCGTAATATAACTAAACTATGCTTAGGTAATCGAAACGAAGCGTTAAAGAGACTTCAAATGTGACATACAAATCTAGAGTCACTTTTCACGCACATTTTGCGTAATATAACCTAACCATACTTAGTTAATCAGAACAACGCGTTGAAGAGACTTGACACGCGACATACTAATCTATCGTCACTTTTCACGCACACTTTGCATAATATAACCGAACCATGCTTAGGTAATCGGAACAACGCGTTAGAGAGACTTGTGACACGACATACTAACATAGAGTCACTTTTTACGCACACTTTGCGTAATATAACCGAACCATGCTTAGGTAATCGGAACAACGCGTTAGAGAGACTTGTGACACGACATACTAACATAGAGTCACTTTTTACACACACTTTGCGTAATATAACCAAACCATGCTTAGGTAATCGGAACGATGCGTTAAAGAGACTTGTGACGCGATATAGTAATCTAGCTTCACTTTGAACGCACACTTTCCATTATATAACCTAACCATGCTTAGGTAATCGGAACGACGCGTTAGAGAGACTCGTGACGCGACATAAGCATGGTAATCTAAAGGACGCATTAAAAAAACTTGTGACTCGACAAAGTAATCTAGCGTCCCTTTTTATGCACACTTTGCGTAATATAACCTAACCATGCTTAGGTAATCGGAATGACGCGTCAGAGAGACTTGTGACGCGACATAAGCATGGTAATTGAAACGATGCCTTAAAGATACTTGAGACGCGACATACTAATCTAACGTCACTTTGCATGCATACTTTGCGTAATATAACCTAAGCATGCATAGGTAATTGGAACGGCGCGTTGTATTTGAAACGGCGCGTTAAAGAGACTTGAGACGTGACGTACTAATCTACCGTCACTTTTCACGCACACTTTGTGTAATATAACCTAACCATGCTTAGGTAATCAAAACTACGCGTAAATAAAACTTGTGATGCGACATACTAATCTAGCGTCACTTTTTCCGCACATTTTGCATACTATAACCTAACCATTCTTAGTTAATCGAAACGACGCGTTACTGAGACTTAAGACGCGATATACTAATCTAGCGTCACTTTTCACGCGCATTTTGCGTAATATAACCCATGCTTAGATTATCAGAACGACGCGTTAAAGAGACTTATGACGCGACATAAGCATGGTAATTGAAACGACGCGTTAAAGAGACTTGAGATGCGACACACTAATCTATTATCGCTTTTCATGCACACTCTTCGCAATATAACCTAACAATTTTTAGGTGATTGGAACGAGGCGATAGAGATACTTGTGACGCGACATAATTATGGTAATCGAAACGACGCGTTTAAGAGACTTGAGACGCGACATGCTAATCTAGCGTCACTTTTCACGCACACTTTGCGTAATATAACCTATCCATGCTCAGGTAATTAGAATGACGCGTTAAAGAGACTTGAGATGCGACATACTAATCTACCGTCACTTTTCACGCACACTTTGTGTAATATAACCTAACCATGCTCAGGTAATCGAAACGACGTGTTAAAGAGACTTGAGATGCGACATACTTATCTAGCGTCACTTTTCATGCACACTTTGCGTAATATAACCCATGCTTGGACAGTCGGAACGACGCGTTAAAGAGACTTGTGACGCGGCATAACCATGGTAATTGAAATGACGTGTTAAAGAGACTTTAGATGCGATATACTAATCTATTGTCACATTTCACGCACACTCTGCGTAATATAACCTAACCATGCTTAGGTAATCGGAACGAGGTGTTAGAGTGACTTGTGACTTGACATAATCATGGTAATCGAAATGACATGTAAAAGAGACTTGAGACACGACATACTAATATAGCGTCACTTTCAAGCACACCTTGCATAATACAACCGAACCATGCTTAGGTAATCGGAACGACGCGTTAGAGAGACTTGTGACGCGAGATAAGCTTGGTAATCAAAACGACACGTTAAAGAGACTTCAGACGCGACATACTAATCTACCGTCAATTTTCCTGCATAATTTGCGTAATTTAACCTAACCATGCATTGGTAATCGGAACGACGCGTTTAAAAGACTTCAGACGCGACATACTAATCTAGCATCACTCTTGACGTACTCTTTGCGTAGTATATCTTAAACATGCTTAGGTAATTGGAACGACGCGTCAAAAAGACTTGTGAATCGACATACTAATATAGCGTCACTTTTCACGCACACTTTGCGTAATATAACCTAACCATGCTTAGGTAATCGGAACGACGCGTTACAGAGACTTGTGACGTGACATAAGCATGGTAATTGAAACAACGCGTTACAGAGACTTGAGACGCGACATATTAATCTAGCTTCACTTTTCGCGCACATTTGCGTAATATAACCAATCAATGCTTAGGTAATTAACGTGTGGTCCTGATTACCTAACCATGCTTAGGTAATCGGATCGACGCGTTAAAGAGACTTGTGACGGGACATACTAATCTAGCGTCACTTTTAACGCACACTTTGCGTAAAATATAACCTAACCATTCTTAGGTAATCGGAACGACGCGTTAGAGAGAATTGTGACCTGACATAAGCATGGTAATCGAAACAACGCGTTAAAGAGACTTGAGACGCGACATACTAATCTAACGTAACTTTTCAAGCACACTTTGCGTAATATAACCTAACCATACTTAGGTAATCGGAACGACGCGTAAAAGAGATTTGTGATGCGACATAATAATCATGCGTCACATTTAACGCACACTTTCCTTAATATAACTTAACCATGCTTAGGTAATCGGAACGACGCGTTAGAGGGACTTGTGACGCGACATAAGCATGGTAATCAAAACGACACATTAAAGAGACTTGAGACGCGACATATTAATCTAGCGTCACTATTCACGCACACTTTGCGAAATATAACCTAACCATGCTTAGGTAATCGGAACGACGTTTTAAAGAAACTTGTGAGGCAACATACTAATCTAGCTTCACTTTTCACGCACACTTTGCGTCACGTTAAAGCGACTTGAGACGCGACATACTAATCTAGCGTTACTTTTCACGCACACTTTGCGTAATATAACCTAACCATGCTTAGGTAATCAGAACGACGTGTTAGAGACTTGTGACGCGACAAAAGCATGGTAATCGAAACGATGTGTCAGAGACACTTGAGACGCGACATAAAAATCTAGCGTCAGTTTTCACGCACACTTTGCGTAATATATCCTAACCATGCTTATTATGTATACGGAACAACGCGTTAAAGAGTCTTTTGATGGGACATAGTAATCTAGCGTCAGTTTTAACGCACACTTTCCGTAATATAACCTAACCATGCTTAGGTAATCGGAAGAACGCGTTAAAGAGACTTTTGATGCAACATCCTAATCTAGCGTCACTATTAACAAACACTTCTCGTAATATAACCTAACCATGTTAGGTAATCGAAACGCCGCGTTAGAGAGACTTGTGACGCTACATAAGCATGGTAATCGCAACGATGCATTAAAGAGACTTGAGACGCGACATACAAATCTAGCGTCACTTTTCGTGGACACTTTGCGTAATATAACCTAACCATGCTTAGGTAATCGGAACGACGCGTAAAAGAGACTTGTGACGGGACATACTAATCTAGCGTCACTTTTAACGCACACTTTGTGTAATATAGCCTAACCATGCTTAGGTAATTGGAATGACGCATTAAAGAGACTAGAGACGCTACATACTAATATAGCATCACTTTTCAAACACACTTTTTTTAATATAACCAAACCAAGCTGAAGTAATCGGACCGACGCGTTAAACAGACTTGAGACACGACATACTAATCTAGCGTCACTTTTCACGCACAATTTGCATTATATAACCTAACCATGCTTAGGTAATCAGAACGACGCTTTATATAGACTTGAGACACGACATACTTATCTAGCGTCACTTTTTACGCACACTTTGCGTAATATAACCTAACCATGCTTAGGTAATCGGAACGACGCGTAAAAGAGACTTGAGATACGGCATACTAATATAGCATCACTTTGCACGCACACTTTGCGTAATATAACCTAGCCATGCTTAGGTAATAGGAACGACGCGTTAGAAAGACTTGTGACGCGTCATAAGCATGGTAATCTAAACAACGCGTTTAAGTGACTTGAGACGCGACATACTAATCCAGCGTCACTTTTCACGCACAGTTTGTGTAATATAACCTAACCATGCTTAGGTAATCGGAGCGACGCGTTAGAGAGACTTGTTACGTGACATAAGCATGGTAATCGAAACGACGCGTTATAGAGACTTGAGACACGACATACTAATCTAGCGTATCTTTTCACGCACACGTTGTGTAATATAACCTAACCATGCTTAGATAATCGGTACGACGCGTTAAAGAGACTTGAGACGCGACATACTAATCTAGCATCACTTTTCAAGCATACTTTTTGTAATATAAACTAACCATGCTGAAGTAATTGGACTAACGCGTTAGTGACTTGAGACGCGACATACTATTCTAGAGTAACTTTTCACGCATACTTTGCCTAATATAACCTAACCATGTTTAGGTAATCGGAACGACGCGTTAAAGAGACTTGAGACGCGACATACTAATATAGCGTCACATTTTACGCACAGTTTGCGTGATATAACCTAACCATGCATAGCTAATCGGAACGACGCGTTAGAGAGACTTGTGGCGCGACATAAGTATTGTAATAAAATTGATGCGTTAAAGACACTTGAGATGCGACATACTAATCTACCGTCACTTTTTACGCACACTTTGCATAATATAATCTAACCATGCATAGGTAATCCAAATGACATGTTAAATAGACTTGAGATGCGACATACTAATCTAGCATCACTTTTCCCGCACACGTTTTGTTATATAACCTAACCATGCTGAAGTAATCGGACCAACGCGTTAAAGAGACTTAAGACGCGACATATTATCTAGCGTTACTTTTCAAGCGCACTTTGCGTAATATAACCTAACCATGCTTAGGTAATTGAAACAACGCGTTAAAGAGACTTGAGACACGACATACTAATCTAGCGTCACTTTTCACGCACACTTTGCGTAATATAACCTAACCATGCAGTAACTAGAACGGCGCGTTAAAGACACTTGAGGCGCGACATACTAATTTATTGTCACTTTTCACGCACACTTTGCGTAATATAACCTAACCATGCTTAGGTAATAAGAACGATCCGCTAGAGATACTTGTGACTCGACATAAGCATGGTAATCGAAATGACGCGCTAAAGAGACTTGAGAAGCGACATACTAATCTAGCGTCACTTTTTACGCACATTTTGCGTAATATAACCTGACATTGCTTAGGTAATCAGAACGACGCGTTAAAGAGACTTGTGACGCGACATACTAATCTAGCGTCACTTTCAACATACACTTTGCGTAATATAACCTAACCATGCATTGGTAATCCGAACGATGCGTTAGAGAGACTTGTGACGCGACATACTAATCTAGCGTCACTTTTCACGCACACTTTGCGTAATATAACCTCACCATGCTTAGGTAATCAAAACGACGCGTTACAAAGACTTGAGACGCGACATACAAATCTATTGTCACTTTTTGCGCACACTTTGTGTAATATAACCTAATCATGCTTAGGTAATCAGAACGACGCGTTACAAAGACTTGAGACGCGACATACTAATCTAGCGTCACTTTTCACGCACACTTTGCGTAATATAACCTAGCCATGCTTAGGTAATTGTAACGACGCGTAAAAGATACTTCTTGATGCACGACATTCTAAACTATTGTCACTTTTCGCGGACACTTTGCCCAATATAACCTAATGATGCTTATGTAATCAAAACGACACGTTGGAGAGACCTGAGATGCGACTTACTAATCTAGCATCACTTTTCACGCACACTTTGCGTAATATAACCTAACCATGCTTAGGTAATCGAAACGACACGTGACAAAGACTTGAGACGCGACATACTATCTATTGTCACTTTTAGCGCACACTTTGTGTAATATAACCTAACCATGCTTAGGTAATCGGAACGACGCGTTATAGAGACATGTGAGGCGACATACTAATCTAGCGTCACTTTTCACGCACACATAGCGTCGTACTAGCCATGCTTATAGGTAATAGGAACGACGCGACATACTAATCTATTGTCATTTTCAGACATTTTTTGTATATAACCTAACCATTCTTAGGTAATCGGAACGACGCGTTAGAGAGACTTTTGAAGCGACATAAGCATGGTAATCGAAACGACGCATTGAAGAGACTTGAGACGCGACATACCAATTTAGTGTCATTTCTTATGCACACTTTGTGTAATACAACCTTACCATGGATAGATAATCGGAACGACACGTAAAAGAAACCTGAGACGCGACATACTAATCTAGCATCACGTTTCACACACACTTTTCGTAAAATAAACTAACCATGCTGAAGTAATCGGACTGACGCGTTAAAGAGACTTGAGAAGCGACATACTTATCAAGCGTCCCTTTTCACGCACACTTTGTGTGATATAACCAAACCATGCTTAGGTAATCGGAACGACGCGTTAAAGAGACTTGCAATATGACATACTTATCTAGCGTCACATTTGACGCACACTTTGCGTAATATAACCGAACCATTCTTAGGTAATCAGAACGACGCGTTAAAGAGACTTGTAACATGACCTACTAATCTAGCATAACTTTTCACGCACGCTTTTCATAATATAACCTTGCCATGCTTAGGTAATCGGAACGACGCGTTAAAGAGACTTGAGGCTTGACATACTAATCTATTGTCACTTTTCACGGACACTTTGCGTAATATAACCTAACCATGCTTAGGTAATCAGAACGACGCGTTAGAGAGACTTGTGACGCGACATAAGCATGGTAATCAAACGACGGGTGAAAGAGACTTGAGATGCGACATACTAATCTAGCGGCACTTTTTACGCACACTTTGCGTAATATAACCTAACCATGCTTAGTTTATCGGAACGACGCGTCAAAGAGACTTGAGATGCGACAGACTAATCTAGTTTCACTTTTTACGCACTCTTTGCGTAATATAACCTAACCATGCTTAGGTAACAAGAACGACGCTTTCAAAAGACTTGAGATGCGACATACTAGTCTAGCGTCACTTTTCACACACACTTTGCGTAATATAACCTAACCATGCTTAGATAATCGGAACGACGCGTTGGAGAGACTTGTGACGTAACATAAGCATGGCAATCGAAATGACACGTAAAGAGACTTGAGAGGTGACATACTAATCTAGCGTCACTTTTTACGCACACTTCGCGTAATATAACCTAACCATGCTTACGTAATCAGAACGACCCGTTAAAAAGACTTGAGACGCGACATACTAATCTAGCGTCACTTTTCACGCACACTTTGCGTAATATAACCTAACCATGCTTAGGTAATCGGAACGACGCGTTAGAGAGACTTGAGACGCGACATATTAATCTAGCGTCACTTTTCACGCACACTTTGCGTAATATAACCTAACCATTCTTAGGTAATCGGAACGACGCGTTAGAGAGACTTGAGACGCGACATATTAATCTAGAGTCACTTTTCATGCACGCTTTGCATAATATAACCTAACTATGCTTAGGAAATCGGATTAAAAAGACCGGTGACGCGACATACTAATCTAGCTTCACTTTTCACGCACACTTTGCGTCATATAACCTAACCATGCTTAGGTGATCAAAACGACGCGTTAAAGTTGAGACGCGAAATACTAATCTAGTGCCATTTTTCAAGCACACTTTGCGTAATATAACCTAACCATGCTCAGGAAATCGGAACGACGCAATAGAGGGACTTGTGACGCGACATAAGCATGGTAATCGAAACGACGCGTTAAATAGACTTGAGACGCAACATACTAATCTAGCGTCAATTTTCACGCACACATTGCATAATATAGCCTAAACATGCTTAGGTAATCGGAACGACGCGTTGCAAAGACTTGTGACGCGACATACTAATCTACCGTCACTCTTCACGCACATTTTGCGTAATATAACCTAACCATGCTTAGTAATCGGAACGACGTGTTAAAAGTCTTGTGATGCGACATAGTTATCTAGCGTCACTTTTAAGGCAAACTTTCTGTAATATAACCTAACCATGATTAGGTAATCCGAACGACGCGTTTGAGAGATTTGTGACACGCATAAGCATGGTAATTAAAACTACGCATTAAAGAGACTTGAGACGCGACATATTAATCTAGCGTCACTTTTCACGCACACTTTGCGTAATATTACCTAACCTTGTTTAGGTAATCGGAACGACGTGTTAATGAGACTGGTGACGCGACAAACTAATCTAGCTTCACTTTTCACGCACACTTTGCGTAATATAACCTAACCATGCTTAGGTAATCCGAATGACACGTTAAAGAGACTTGAGACGCGACATACTAAACTAGCGTTACTTTGCACGCACACTTTGCGTAATATAGCATAACCATGCTTAGGTAATCGGAATGACGCGTTTGAAAGACTTGTGACGCGACATAAGCATGGTAATCGAAAACGATGTATTAAAGAGACTTGAGACGCGACATAAAAATCGAGCGTCACTTTTCACGCACACTTTGCGTAAGATAACATAACCATGCTTAGGTAA
This sequence comes from Mercurialis annua, assembly GCF_937616625.2. Taxonomy (NCBI): domain Eukaryota; kingdom Viridiplantae; phylum Streptophyta; class Magnoliopsida; order Malpighiales; family Euphorbiaceae; genus Mercurialis; species Mercurialis annua. The sequence goes on along the minus strand of NC_065574.1, from coordinate 26,820,497 downwards.
TCGGACTGACACGTTAAAGAGACTTGAGACACGACATACTAATCTAGCGTCACTTTTCACGCACACTTTTCGTATCATAACCTAACCATGCTTAGTAATCGGAACGACGCGCTAAAAAGACTTGTGACCCGTATACGAATTTATAGTCACTTTTCATGCACACTTTGCGTAATATAACCTAACCATGCTTCGGTAATCAAACGACGCGTTAGAGAGACTTGTGACGCGATCCAAACGACGGGTTAGAGAGACTTGAGATGCGTCATTCTAATCTAGCGTCACTTTTCACGCACACTTTGCGTAATATAACCTAACTATGCTTAGATAATTGGAACGATGCCATAAAGAGACTTGTGACATGACATACTAATCTAGCGTCACTTTTCACGCACACTTTGCGTAATATAACCTAACCATGCTTAGGTAATCAAAATGATGTGTTAAAGTTGAGACGCGAAATACTAATCTAGCATCATTTTTCGAGCACACTTTGCGTCATATAACCTAACCATGCTCAGGTAATCGGAACGACGCAATAGAGAGACTTGTGACGCGACATAAGCATGGTAATCGAAACGACGCGTTAAATAGACTTGAGACGCAACATACTAATCTAGCGTCACTTTTCACGCACACATTGCATAATAAAGCCTAAAAATGCTTAGGAAATCGGAACGACACGTTGGAAAGACTTGTGACGCGACATAGGCATGGTAATCAAAACTACGCATTAAAGAGACTTGAGACGCGATAAATTAATCTAGCGTCACTTTTCACGCACACTTTGCGTAATACAACCTAACCATGCTGAGGTAATCGGAACTACGTGTTAAAGACACTGGTGACGCGACATACTAATATAGCTTCACTTTTCACGCACACTTTGTGTAATATAACCTAACCATGCTTAGGTAATCCGAACAACGCGTTAAAGAGACTTGAGACACTACAGACTAATCTAGCGTTACTTTGCACGCACACTTTGCGTAATATAACCTAACCATGCTTAGGTAATCGGAACAACGTGTTTGAGAGACTTGTGACGCGACATAAGCATGGTAATCGAAAACGATATTAAAGAGACTTGAGACGCGACATACAAATCAAGCGTCACTTTTCACACACACTTTGCGTAATATAACCTAACCATGCTTAGGTAATCGGACTGACACGTTAAAGAGACTCGAGACGAGACATACTAATCTAGCGTCACTTTTTCAGGCACACTTTGCGTAATATAACCTAACCATGTTTAGGTAATCGGAACGACGTGTTAATGAGACTGGTGACGCGACAAACTAATCTAGCTTCACTTTTCACGCACACTTTGCGTAATATAACCTAACCATGCTTAGGTAATCCGAACGACGCGTTAAAGAGACTTGAGACGCAACATACTAATCTAGCGTTACTTTGCACGCACACTTTCCGTAATATAACCTAACCATGTTTAGGTAATCGCAATGACGAGTTTGAGAGACTTGTGACTCGACATAAGCATGATAATCGAAAACAATGCATTAAAGAGACTTGAGACGCGACATAAAAGTCGAGCGTCACTTTTCACGGACACTTTGCGTAAGATAACGTAACCATGCTTAGGTAATCGGACTGACACGTTAAAGAGACTTGAGACGCGACATACTAATCTAGCGTCACTTTTCACGCACACGCTTAGATAATTGGAACGATGTGATAAAGAGACATGTGACATGACATACTAATCTAGCGGCATTTTTAACGCACACTTTCCGTAATATAACCTAACCATGCTTAGGCAATCGAAATGACGCGTTAGAGAGATGGTAATCAAAACGAAGCATTAAAGAGACTTGAGACGCGACATTATAATCTAGCGTCACTTTTCACTCACACTTTGCGTAATATAACCTAACCATGCTTAGGTAATCGGAACAACGTGTTAAAAAGACTTCGAATGCGACATATTAATCTAGCATCACTTTTAACGCACACTTTCCATAATATAACCTAACCATGCTTAGGTAATCGGAACGACGCGTTAGAGAGATTCGTGACGCGCATAATCATGGTAATCAAAACGACGCATTAAAGAGACTTGAGATGCTACATTAATCTAGCGTCACTTTTCACACACACTTAGCGTAATATAACCTAACCATGCTTAGGTAATCGGAACGACGCGTTAAAGAGACTCTCGAAGCGACATACTAATCTAGCGTCACTTTTCACGCACACTTTGCGTAACATATAACCTTAACCATGCTTAGGTAATCGGAACGACGCGTTAAAAAGACTTGTGACGTCGACATACTAATTTAGAGTCATTTTCATGCACACTTTGCGTAATATAACCTAACCATGCTTCGGTAATCGGAACGACGCGTTAGAGAGACTTGGGACACTATCGAAACGACGCGTTATAGAGACTTGAGATGCGACATACTAATCTAGCGTCACTTTTCACGCACGCTTTGCGTAATATAACCTAACCATGCTTAGATAATTGGAACGATGCGCTAAAGAGAGTTGATACGCGACATAGTAATCTAGCGTCATTTTTCACGCACACTTTGCGTAATATAATCTAACCATGCTTAGGTAATCGGAACGACGCAATAGAGAGACTTGTGACGCGGCATAAGCATAGTAATAGAAACGACGCAATAGAGAGACTTGTGACGCGGCATAAGCATAGTAATAGAAACGACGCAATAGAGAGACTTGTGACGCGGCATAAGCATAGTAATAGAAACGACGCGTTAAATAGACTTTAGACGCAACATATCTAGCGTCACTTTTCACGCACACATTGCATAATAACTAAACATGCTTAGGTAATCCGAACGACGCGTTAAAGAGACTTGAGACGCTACATACTAATCTAGCGTTACTTTGCACGCACACTTTGCGTAATATAACCTAACCATGCTTAGGTAATCGGAACAACGTGTTTGAGAGACTTGTGACGCGACAGAAGCATGGTAATCGAAAACGATGCATTTAAGAGACTTGAGACGCGACATATTAATATAGCGTCACTTTTCACGCACACTTTGCGTAATATAACCTAACCATGCTTAGGTAATCCAAACAACGTGTTTGAGAGACTTGTGACGCGACATACAAATCAAGCGTCACTTTTCACGCACACTTTGTGCAATATAACCTAACCAGGATTAGGTAATCGGACTGACACGTTAAAGAGACTCGAGACGCGACATACTAATCTAGCGTCACTTTTTACGCACACTTTGCGTAATATAACGTAACCAATTTTTAGGTAATCGGAACGACGTTTTAAAGAGAGTGGTGACGCGACGTACTAATCTAGATTCACTTTTCACGCACACTTTGCGTAATATAACCTAACCATGCCTAGGTAATCGGAACAACGCGTTTGAGAGACTTGTGACGCGACATAAGCATGGTAATCGAAAACGATGCATTAAAGAGACTTGAGTCGTGACATACAAATCGAGCGTAACTTTTCATGCACACTTTGCGTAATATAACCTAACCATGCTTAGGTAATCGGATCGACGCGTTAAAGAGACTTGTGACAGGACATACTAATCTAGCGTCACTTTTAACGCACACTTTGCGTAATATAACCTAACCATGCTTAGGTAATCGGAACGACGAAATAGAGAGACTTGTGTCGCGACATAAGCATGGTAATCGAAACAACGCGTTAAATAGACTTTAGATGCAACATTCTAATCTAGCGTCACTTTTCACGCACACATTGCATAATATAGCCTAAACATGCTTAGATAATCGAAAAACGCGTTAGAGAGACTTGTGACGCGATATAGTAATCTAGCGTCACATTTCACGCACACTTTGCATAATATAACCTAACCATGCTTAGGTAATCCGAACAACGTGTTTGAGAGACTTGTGACGCGACATAAGCATGGTAATTAAAAACGATTCATTGAAGAGTCTTGAGACGCGACATACAATTCAAGCGTCACTTTTCACGCACACTTTGCGTAATATAACCTAACCATGCTTAGGTAATCGGACTGACACGTTAAAGAGACTCGAGACGCGACATAATCTAGCGTCACTTTTTACGCACACTTTGCGTAATATAACCTAACCATGCTTAGGTAATCGGAACGACGTTTTAAAGAGACTGGTGACGCGACGTACTAATCTAGATTCACTTTTCACGCACATTTTGCATAATATAACCTAACCATGCTTAGGTAATCCGAACAACGTGTTTAAGAGACTTGTGACGCGACATAAGCATGGTAATTAAAACCAATGCATTAAAGAGACTTGAGACGCGACATACAATTCAAGCGTCACTTTTCACGTACACTTTGCGTAATATAACCTAACCATTATTAGGTAATCGGACTGACACGTTAAAGAGACTCGAGACGAGACATACTAATCTAGCGTCACTTTTTACGCACACTTTGCGTAATATAACCTAACCAATTTTTAGGTAATCGGAACGACGTTTTAAAGAGAGGTGACGCGACGTACTAATCTAGATTCACTTTTCACGCACACTTTGCGTAATATAACCTAACCATGCCTAGGTAATCGGAACAACGCGTTTGAGAGACTTGTGACGCGACATAAGCATGGTAATCGAAAACGATGAATTAAAGAGACTTGAGTCGTGACATACAAATCGAGCGTAACTTTTCATGCACACTTTGCATAATATAACCTAACCATGCTTAGGTAATCGGATCGACGCGTTAAAGAGACTTGTGACTGGACATACTAATCTAGCGTCACTTTTAACGCACACTTTGCGTAATATAAACCTAACCATGCATAGGTAATCGGAACGACGAAATAGAGAGACTTGTGTCGCGACATAAGCATGGTAATCGAAACAACGCGTTAAATAGACTTTAGATGCAACATTCTAATCTAGCGTCACTTTTCACGCACACATTGCATAATATAGCCTAAACATGCTTAGGTAATCGAAACTACGCGTTAGAGAGACTTGTGACGCGATATAGTAATCTAGCGTCACTATTCACGCACACTTTGCATAATATAACCTAACCATGCTTAGGTAATCCGAACAACGTGTTTGAGAGACTTGTGACGCGACATAAGCATGGTAATTAAAAACGATGCATTAAAGAGACTTGAGACGCGACATACAATTCAAGCGTCACTTTTCACGCACACTTTGCGTAATATAACCTAATCATGCTTAGGTAATCGGACTGACACGTTAAAGAGACTCGAGACGAGACATACTAATCTAGCGTCACTTTTTACGCACACTTTGCGTAATATAACCTAACCAATTTTTAGGTAATCGGAACGACGTTTTAAAGAGAGTGGTGACGCGACGTACTAATCTAGATTCACTTTTCACGCACACTTTGCGTAATATAACCTAACCATGCCTAGGTAATCGGAACAACGCGTTTGAGAGACTTGTGACGCGACATAAGCATGGTAATCGAAAACGATGCATTAAAGAGACTTGAGACGCGACATACAAATCGAGCGTAACTTTTCATGCACACTTTGCGTAATATAACCTATCCATGCTTAGGTAATCGGATCGACTCGTTAAAGAGACTTGTGACGGGACATACTAATCTAGCGTCACTTAGGTAATTGGAACGACGCGTTAGAGAGAATTGTGACCCGACATAAGTATGGTAATCGAAACGACGCGTTAAAGAGACTTGAGACGCGACATACTAATCTAGCATCACTTTTCACGCACACATTGCATAATATAGCTTAACCAAAATATGGTAATCGAGACAACGCATTATAGAGACCTGAGACGCGACATACTAATCTAACATAAGCTAACAATATAGGTAATCGGAACGACGCGTAAAAGAGGCTTGTGATGCGACATAGTAATCTAGCGTCACTTTTAACGCACACTTTCCTTAACATATCCTAACAATGCTTAGGTAATCGAAACGACGCGTTAGAGAGACTTGAGACGCGACATACTAAACTAGCGTTACTTTTCATGCCATGCTTAGGTAATTAGAACGACGCGTTAAGGAGACTTGTGATGCGACATATTAATGTAGCGTCACTTTTAACGCACACTTTCCGTAATATAACCTAACCATGCTTAAGGTAATCGGAACGACGCGTTATAGAGACTTGTGACGCGACATTAGCATGCTAATCGAAACAAAGCATTAAAGAGACTTGAGACGCGACATTATAATCTAGCATCACTTTTCACACAAACTTTGCATAATATAACCTTACCATGCTTAGGTAATCGGAACGACACGTTAAAAAGACTTGTGAAACGACATACTAATCTAGCGTCACTTTTCACGCACACTTTGCGTAATATAACTTAACCATGCTTAGGTAATCAGAACGACGCGTTAAAAAGACTTGTGACCCGGCATACTAATTTAGAGTCACTTTTCATACACTTTGCGTAATATAACCTAACCATGCTTCGGTAATTTGAACGATGCATTAGAGCGACTTGTGACGCAATCGAAACGACGCGTTATAGAGACTTGAGACGCGACATACTAATCTAGCATCATTTTTCACGCACAATTTGCGTATAATAACCTAACTATGCTTAGATAATTGGAACGATACGATAAAGAGACTTGTGAAATGACATACTAATCTAGCGTCACTTTTCACGCACACTTTGCGTAATATAACCTAACCATGCTTAGGTAATCAAAACGACGCGTTAAAGAGTTGAGACGCGACATACTAATCTAGCGTCATTTTTCACGCACACTTTGTGTAATATAACCTAACCATGCTTAGGTAATCGGAACGACGCAATAGAGACTTCTGACGCGACATAAGCATGGTAATCGAAACGACGCGTTAAATAGACTTGAGACGCAACATACTAATCTAGCGTCACTTTTCACGCACACATTGCATAATATAACTTAAACATGCGTATGTAATCGTAACGACGCGTTAGAGAGACTTGTGACACGATATCCTAATCTAGCGTCACTTTTCACACACACTTTGTGTAATATAACCTAACCATGTTTAGGCAATCGGAACGACGCGTTGTAGAGACTTGTAACGTGACATACTAATCTAGCGTCACTTTTAACGCACACTTTGCGTAATAGGGGGCATCCTTGGTGGCGAAATTGGAAGGCCAGATGAAGGAATCCGAGGACCGGCGTGCTGAGGACCTAGGGGTTTTGGAGTCTTTGCGAAAAGACGTTGGTCGTCTGGACCCCGAGAAGGCTGCTGAAAAGGAGGACTTTTTGAAGCAGCTTGCCGACGTAACTCGTCGGAATGAATTCGCCAGCAAAGGGCTCCGGGATATCGTGGCCGATCAGAAGAAAAAGCTGGAGGAAGCCACCAAGCGAGATGGGGATGCGGAGGCTAAAGTTGCCGAGGTGGCTGCTCGGGAAGAGGATCTTTATGAGGATTTCCGACGGATGTTGTATGTCGGAGAGGTCCAGGTTGGCGAGTACGTGAGAGGCCGGTTCGGGGCTGATGCCGATGTGTCGGATTTCAAGCTAGACGTCCTGGAGTTACACCGTCGGCCAAAGAGCTGCCTGAAGATATATGATATGCCCGCGGATATCGAGGACTATCTTGCTGATGACCAGGATCAAGCTCCGAATTAGGATAGCTTGTCTTTGTAATTCTTGAACAATTTTTATCTTTGTTTTCATAAATTTGTAATTTTTGGATATTTTTTGTGTGTTGAGCTCTGAGCTCTTTGTGAATTCATTCTTTGTTTTTGTAAACTTTGAATATTTTTCTTTTATGCCAATGTTTACGGTTTTTCTTATGATATCGGTTGTTTCCCTGAGTGGAATTTTTGCCATGTCTCGTAGCTTTGAAAATTTAGACTATGTATATGATAACATGCTTTTTGTGGATAACTCTGTTTGGACTCCGAGCTTAGTTTTGTTAACGTGAACTTTCTAGTTTTTCTCATGGATTCTTGACTGGGTAGCCCGGGGTTATTATCCTTGCTCGTAGGTGGCACTTAGTCCGTTGATGGTGCATGGCCCGTTGATGGCACATAGCCCGTTAGATGGCACATAGCCCGTAGATGGCACATAGCCCGCTGGTGGCACATAGCCCGTAGATGGCACATAGCCCGTAGATGGCACATAGCCCGCTGGTGGCCCATAGCCCGTAGATGGCACGTAGCCCGTAGATGGCACATAACCCGTAGATGGCACATAGCCCGCTGGTGGCACATAGCCCGTAGATGGCACATAGCCCGCTGGTGGCACATAGCCCGGGCACATAGCCCGTAGATGGTTTTACCGAGTGGATTGCTCGGGTTTTGAAAGAAAGACATGAATTCTTTTTAATCTTTTTATTCATTGAGGGGAAAAACTTATGTTTGAGTTTTACAAAAGCCTAACTCAAACATAAGTGAAAAAACCCCTAGGTACCTCGAAAGAAAAACAAGTGACTACTGATAGTATTTCCGAAGAACCTGGGAGTTCCAAGTTCTCGGGAGCACTCTACCCGACATGTGTGCTATCTTGTAAGCTCCTGCTCGTCAGACCTCTGTGACCCAGTATGGTCCTTCCCAGTTAGGTTTGAGCTTTCCCATGCCAGCATTTCCCTTGGCAATATCTGCCCGTCTCAGGACCAGGTCTCCGACTTGGAAACTCAGGGGTTTAACTCTCTGGTTATGATACTTAGCCATTCTTTGTTTATATGCTTCGATTCTCAGCGCTGCCTGTTCTCTCCGCTCTTCTAACAGATCTAAGCATAGCTTCTGCTCTTCCTCGTTCTTGGTCTCATCAAAGAACTGGACCCTCAGAGTCGGCATCCCGATCTCCACTGGTATCATTGCCTCACACCCGTATGTCAGAGAAAACGGGGTGTCTCCTGTCCCTGTCCTTGGAGTAGTTCGGTAAGCCCAGATGACCTTGGGTAGCTCTTCCAGCCACTGTTTATCTTACTGCCCCAGCCTGGCCTTAAGCCCTTTAGAATTGTCTGGTTGGTTACCTCAGTCATCCCATTACTCTGCGGATGAACCACCGAAGTGAAACGCAAGTCGATATGCAAATCGTTGCAAAATTCTTTGAAGGCTCGGCAGTTGAACTGCTTCCCGTTGTCGGTTACCAACGCTCTGGGTATCCCGAATCGACATACAATTTGCATCCAGAAGAAATCCCGGATCCGAGCTTCTGTGATGGTGCTTACTGCTTCTATCTCGATCCACTTCGTAAAGTGATCTACTGCCACTATCAAGAACTTTTTCTGCCCCGTGGTTGGCGTGAATGGTCCCAGGATGTCAATCCCCCAAGTTGCAAATGGCCAAGGACTGGTGATAGGACACTGCTCTGTGGTTGGAGCATGTCGGATGTTCTGGTGCCTCTGACAGTTCTCGCACTTCTTTACTATCTCCTCCGCCTGCCTGACCATCAGGGGCCAGTAATATCCCTGCAAAACTGCTTTCTTTGCCAACATGCGAGGAGCTATGTGCGCCCCACAAATACCTTCGTGTATTTCTCTCAGAACATACTCGCCCTCCTCCGTTGTTAGGCATCTCGACCACGGGTGGGTGAATGACTTCCTGTACAAGACTCCATCGAGGAAAGCATAGTACGGGGCTTGTCGCAGGATTTTGTATGCTTTGTCTCTGTTCTCTGGCAGAGTTCCATCCATCAGGTAGTGGGCTATGCCTTGCATCCAATTCTCCAAAGGCTGGGTCAGAAAGATGGTTTCGTGCTTGTCGATGTTGGAATGCTTTTGAACAGAGAAATGGACCCCAGGTATCTTTTCATCCACTGTTGCTGCTTTGGCCAGTACGTCAGCTTCTTGGTTTTCCAAACGGGGAACTTGCTCTATCACCCATTTTCCCCCGAGCTCCTGAATCTTGTTCAAGAAGAACTTGACTCTGTCAACGTATCTTCTCATTTCTAGATCCCGAGCTTCAAAAGTACCCAGGATTTGACAAACGGCCAACTGAGAATCGCTCTTTATCATTACATGCTCGGCTTTGACCACATTTACCATTCTCAATCCGATCAGCAGAGCCTCATATTCCTCGGTGTTGTTAGACGCCGGGAAATCGAATTTTACCGAGCTTCGGAGTGTAACTCTGTGAGGGCCTCTCAAGACCACGCCTGCTCCAGATCCTTCCAGATTTGATGCCCCATCGACTTCTAGGACCCACTTTAGAAGTTGTTCATCAGCCTCCTCAGGTTGATCACTTGCTGTAGTCTCGGCTATAAAATCAGCCAATACCTGCGCTTTCAGAGCAGGTCTAGGTTCGTACCGGATGTCATATCCTCCCAACTGGACCGACCAGCCGTCCCGACATTTCTGGCCTCTGTAACGCCTTTCTCAGAGGTTGGTTCGTCCGTACTACTATGATGTGAGCTTCGAAATATCTCCTTAGCTTTTCCGCTGCCACTTTCAATGCCAAAGCAAATTTTTCAATCTTTGGGTATCTGACCTCCGGGCCTTTCAAGACCCTGCTGAGATAGTAAACTGGGGTTTGCAGACCTTTATCTTCCTTCACCAGGACTGGCGCTGCTGTCTCATCATTCACCGAGAGATATAAGTACAAGATTTCTCCTGGCTCGGGTCTACCTAGCACTGGGGGTGTGCTGAGGTAAACCTTCAGCTCTTCAAAAGCTGCGTTGCACTCCTCTGTCCACTTGAAATTCTTTGTATTCTTCAGGATTTTGAAAAATGGCAAACATCGTTTGGCCGAACAACTCATGAACCTTCCCAGTGCCGTAACTCTTCCATTCAACTTTTGCACTTCTTTTACTGAATTTGGGGCTTTCATGTTCATTACTGCCTCGATTTTCTCCGGGTTCGCCTCGATGCCTTTCTCCGAGATGAGGTGCCCTAGAAACTTCCCAGACCGAACTGCAAAGACACACTTCTCCGGGTTCAGCTTAAGGTTGAAACCCTTCAGCTTTTCAAAAGTTTCTGCCAGGTCCCTTGCGTGATCCTCGATCCCTCTGGATTTCACGACTAACGTTCTTACCCAGTTGATCTTTGAAAACGTGATTCATGAGTCTTTGATAGGTTGCCCCGGCATTTTTCAAACCGAAAGGCATCTTCTTGTAGCAATATGTCCCCAGATCCGTGGTGAATGCTGTCTTTTCTTCATCGTCTTTGTTCATTGGAACTAGTGGTATCCCTGAGAAGCATCTAAGAATGCATAGACTGCGAATCCACACGTTGCATCCACCAGTTGGTCAATGTTCGGCAGAGGGAAACCTTCTTTCGGGCAGGCATTGTTTAGATCAGTGAAATCTATACAAAGCCTCCATCTGCCATTAGACTTCTTGATCAAGACCACATTGGCCAGCCACTCCGGGTAATCCACTTTCCTGATGAACCCGGCTTTCAAAAGCTTCTCCACTTCGTCTCGGATAGCAATTTGTTTCTCTAGAGAGAAAGTTCTTTTCTTTTGCTTAACAGGCTTGCACTTAGCATCCACGTTTAACTTGTGCGAGATTATCTTCGGGTCTACCCCCCCGATATCCTCTGGCTTGTTGGTAAACTCTTCCACATACTGTTTTATCCGAGCTATGATAGCTTCTCGGTGTTCGGTTGGCCAATCTACTCCCAACTTCACACACATCTCGGAGCCCTCTGTTAGTTCAATTGTCTCTAAGTTTTTCCGGGGTTTCTGAGCCTTTTTCTCTCTGAGGAGCAGCTCCGGTGTATCGATGTTCATCGTTTCCACCGTGCTGCCCATAGTTGCCATGTAACATTGCCTAGATAGGGTTTGATTTCCCCTAATAGTTATGACCTCATTTTCCACTGGGATTTTCATCATTAAGTAACGAATACTAGTCACTGCACCTGTGCTATACAACATAGGTCTACCAAGAATACCATTATATGCTAAAGGCATGTCAACTATCATGAAAAGTGAACGTACCTTCCGTGTTGGTTCCGCCAGGATACCCTCTGTTCCATCCTCCTGGGGTATTTCGATACCGAGCTCCAAGTCTAGCTCGACCATGCCTTCTGGGATGACCGGAGCTCCTCCCAGCCCCAGGAGGAGAATGTTCACTGGTTTAAGATCAGTTTTGGATCCTCCCATCGTCAAAAAGACTGACAGAGTCAGCAAGTTAACCGAGCTACTATCATCCACCAGCAGTCGTTTTACCCATTTCGATCCGATGATTGCAGATACGATCAAAGCGTCCTCGTGGGGAAATTCTACCCCTTTCGCGTCCTCTGGCCCGAAAACAATGCTAGGCCATGGCGACCCAGTAGACACTGACATGACCATCTTTTGCTTTTTCTTTCTGCGTTTTCGACTATACTCGGATTCCAAAGTTCCTCCTGAGTTTGTATTAATCACCCCTGTGACTTGTGTTTTCTTTGATGGGGATTGGGCTTCCCTGCTCCCCCCTGGCTCCGACCTGACCGAGTTGACCCTTGTATTTCCTCGGTCTTGGCCCTCCTTGGCCACCACGAAGTGTTGTAATCGTCCCTGGCAAACCAGCTTGTCTATCTCACTCCGCAAACGCCCACATTCTTCTGTTTCATGGCCATAGCCATCATGGAATTCGCAGAACTTGGACCGGTCTCCGTCCTTCACCAGCCTCGGGGGATAACAAATCTCCTCATTATTGTGCTTGATCCAAGATAAAATCTGCTCCCTCGGAGTGTTAAGCGGTACATATTGTCTGGGTACCCCTGCTCGGTCCACGTATCCTTCCGTTCCTCCCCCAATGCTGAAACTCGGCGGACTGGGTTGAGCATTAAACGAATTGTTACCCCTGTACCCCGAAGTCTCGTTCAGAGGTCGGTACCGATCTAGACTGCGGTTAGATCCCTGAGTGCTCTGCGGTTTACTGGGAACCGGGCTAGCCTTCCCGTATACTTTCCTCTGCCTCTCCTCATCAAGGTTGATATAATTCCAAGCCCTGTCCATCAACTTGGTGTAAGTGTCAACCGGGTTGGTGATCAGGCTATCTCGGAAGACCTGCATGCTGGTGTTGTCTTTCATAGCATCAATGGCAGTATCATCGTTCAAATCTTCTATCATGATTGCCTCAGCATTGAACCGAGCAATATAAGCTTTCAAACTTTCTCCCTGCTTTTGAAAACATTTCTTCAAATCACTGGATCTTTTCTTTCGTTCGATGCTCGGACCGAAGTGAGTTTTAAAGGCCATAGCGAGCTCCCTGAAGCTAGTAATAGAGCCCTCCTTGAGGTTCTGGTACCATTTCTGCGCGGCATCACTCAACGTTGAAGGGAACACTTTGCACACCGTGGCATCTGAGACACTTTGGAATCCCATAGCAACCTGAAAGCAATTTAAATGAGTCATCGGGTCGAATTTACCGTTATATCTGTCAATAGGCGGATATTTAAACTTATCTGGGAATGGGTCATCCCATTAAGCCTTTGACAACGGGCTAGCAATGCCACAAGTAGTAAAAGGTCGAGATTCTGCCTTGTGCCCTTTATGCTTATCTAACTCGGCCTGGACAAGACGAGTGACTTCATCACACATATATTAGGCAAAGTGTGTTTGAAAAGTGTCGCTAGATTAGTATGTTGCGTGTAAAGTGTCTTTAACCCGTCGTTTCGATTACCATGCTTATGTCGCGTCACAAGTCTCTCTGATGCGTCGTTCCGATTACCTAATCATGGATATGTTATATTACGCAAAGTGTGCGTTAAGAGTGACGCTAGATTACAATGTCGAGTCAAAAGTTTCTTTTTCGCGTCGTTTTGATTACCTAAGAATGGTTAGGTTATATTACTGAAAGTGTGCGTGAAAAGTGACTCTAGATTAGTAATCAAGTCTCTTTAACTCGTCGTTTCGATTACCATGCTTATGTCACGTCACAAGTCTCTCCAACGCGTCGTTCTGATTACCTAAACATGGTTAGGTTATATTATGCAAAGTGTGCGTGAAAAGTAACGCTAGATTAGTATGTCGCATCACAAGTCTCTTTAACGGGTCGCTTCAATTACCTAACAATGGTTACGTTATATACGCAAAGTGTGCGTAAAAAGTGTCGCTAGATTAGTATGTAGCGTCTCAAGTCTCTTTAACTCATTGTTTCGATTACCATGCTTATGTCACGTCACAAGTCTCTCTAGCGCGTCGTTCTGATTTCCTAATCATGGTCAGATTATACTGCGCAAAGCGTGCGTTAAAATTGACGGTAGAGTATGTCGCGTCACAAGTTACTTTAACGCGTCGTTCCGATTACCTAAACATGGTTAGGTTATTTACGCAAAGTGTGCGTGGAAAGTGACTCTAGATTTGTATGTTACATCTTAAGTCTCTTTGACGCGTCGTTTCGATTACCTAAGCATGGTTAGGTTATATTAGGCAAAGTGTGCTTGAAAATTGACGCTAAATTACTATGTCGCGTCTCAAGTCTCTTTAACGCGTCGTTTCGATTACCATGCTTATGTCGCGTCACAAGTCTCTCTAATGCGTCATTCCGATTACCTAAGCATGGTTAGGTTATATTACACAAAGTGTGCGTTATAAGTGACATTAGATTAGTATGTCGCGTCTCATGTCTCTTTAACGCGTTGTTCCGATTATCTAAGCATGGTTAGGTTATATTATTCAAAGAGTGTGTAAAAAGTGACGCTAGATTAGTATGCCACGTCTCAAGTCTCTTTAACGCGTCGTTTTGATTACCTAACCATCGTTAGGTTATATTACGCAAAGTGTGCATAAAAAGTGACGCTTGATTAGTATGTCGCATTTCAAGTCTCTTTAACGCGTCGTTCTGAACACCTAAGTTGGGTTAGGTTATATTACAGAAAGTGTGCGTGAAAAGTGACGCTAGATAAGTATGTCACGTCAAAAGTCTCTTTAAGGCATCGTTTCATTAACATTCTTATTTCGCGTCACAATTCTATCTAATGCATTGTTCTAATTACCTAAGCATGGTTAGTTTATATTAGGCAAACTGTGCGTGAAAAGTGAAATAGATTAGTATGTCGCGGCTCATGTCTCTTTAACGCGTCGTTTCGATTACCTAAGCATGGTTAGGTATAGAGAAAAGTGACGCTAGATTAGTATGTCGCGTCACAAGTCTCTCTAACACGTCGTCCCGATTACCTAAGCATGGTTTGGTTATATTACGCAAAGTGTACGTTAAAAGTAACGTTAGATTACTATGTCGCGTCACAAGTTTCTTTAACGCGTCGTTCCGATTACCTTAAGCGTGGTTAGCTTATATTACGCAAAGTGTGCGTGAAACGTGAATTTAGATTAGTATGTCGTGTCTCAAGTCTCTTTAACGCGTCGTTTCGATTACCATGCTTAAGTCACATCACAAGTCTCTCTAACGCGTCGTTCCAATTACCTAATCATGGTTAGTTTATATTATG
Source organism: Mercurialis annua (assembly GCF_937616625.2). Classification (NCBI taxonomy): domain Eukaryota; kingdom Viridiplantae; phylum Streptophyta; class Magnoliopsida; order Malpighiales; family Euphorbiaceae; genus Mercurialis; species Mercurialis annua. The sequence continues at coordinate 26,805,212 of NC_065574.1, read as the reverse complement.
GAAAGTGTGCATTAAAAGTGAAGCTAGATTACTTTGTCGCGTCACAAGTGTCTCTAACGCGTCGTTCCGATTACCTAATCATGGCTAGGTTATATTACACACAAAGTGTGCGTTATAATTTACGGTAGAGTACTATGTTGCGTCACAAATCACTTAAACGCGTCGTTCCGATTACCTAAGCATGGTTAGGTTATATTACGTAAAATGTTGGTGAAAAGAGACGCTAGTTTAGTATGTTGCGTCTCAAGTCTCTTTAACGCATTGTTCCGATTAACTAAGCATGGTTAGGTTATATTACGCAAAGTGTGCGTGAAAAGTGACAGTAGATTAGTTTGTCGCGTCTCAATTCTCTTTAACGCGTTGTTTTGATTACATAAGCATGGTTAGGTTATATTAAGCAAAGTGTGCGTGAAAAGTGACGCTAGATTAGTATGTCGCGTCTCAACTCTCTTTAACGCATCGTTTCGATTACCATGCTTATGTCGCGCCACAAGTCTCTCTAACGCGTCGTTCCGATTACCTAAGCATGGTTTTACGCAAAGTGTGCGTGAAAAGGGACGATAGATTAGTATGTCGGGTCTCAAGTCTCTTTAACTCGTCGTTCCGATTACCTAAGTATTTTTACGTTATATTACGCAAAGTGTGCGTAAAAAGCGACGCTAGATTAGTATGTCGCGCCTCAAGTCTCTTTAATGCGTCGTTTTGATTACTATGCTTATGTCACGTCACAAGTCTCTTTAACGCGTCGTTCCGAAAATCTAAGCATGGTTAGGTTATATTACACAAAGTGTGCGTGAAAAGTGACGCTTGATTATTATGTCTCGTCTCATGTCTCTTAAACGCGTCCATCCCATTACCTATGCGGTTAGATTAAATTATGCAAGGTGTCCGTGAAAAAAGACGCTAGATTAGTATGTTGCGTCTAAAGTCTCGTTAAGGGGTCTTTTCAGTACCATTCTTACGTCGCGTCACAAGTCTCGCTTACACATCGTTCCAATTACCTAAGCATGGTTAGTTTACAATACTCAAAGTGTGCGAGAAAAGTGAAATAGATTAGTAAGTCGCGTCTCATGTCTTTTTAACGCGTCGTTTCGATTGCCTAAGGTGTGAGTGAAAAGTGACGCTAGATTAGTATGTGGCGGCTCAAGTCTCTTTAACGCGTTGTTCCGATTAACTAAGCATGGTTAGGTTATATTACGAAAAGGGTGCGTGAAAAGTGAGGCTAGATTAGTTTGTCGCGTCTCAAGTCTCTTTAACGCGAAGTTTCGATTACTTATGTATGGTTAGGTTATATTACGCAAAGCGTGCGTGAAAAGTGACGCTAGATTAGTATGTCGCGTCTCATCTCTCTTTAACGCGTCGTTTTGATTACCATGGTTATGTCGCATCACAAGTCTCCCTAACGCATCGTTCCAATTACTTAAGCATTGATAGGTTATATTACGCAAAATGTGCGTAAAAAGTGAAGCGATATTAGTATGTCGCGTCTCAAGTCTCTTTGACGCGTCGTTTCAATTACCATACTTATGTCGAGTCAAAAGTCTCTCTAACAAGTCGTTCCGATTACCTAAGCATGTATAGGTTATATTATCCAAAGTGTGCGTGAAAAGTGATGCTAGATTAGTATGTCGCGTCACAAGTCTCTCTAACCCGTCTTTTCTATTACCTAAGCATGGTTCTGCTGTATTACGCAAAGTGTGCGTGAAAAGTGACGCTAGATTAGTATGTCGCGTCTCATGTCTCTTTAACGCGTCTGTCCCATTACCTATGCGGTTACATTAAATTACGCAAGGTGTCCGTGAAAAATGACGCTAGATTAGTATGTTGCGTCTAAAGTCTCGTTAAGGGGTCGTTTCTTTACCATTCATATGTCGCGTCACAAGTCTCTGTAACGCGTCGTTCCAATTACCTAAGCATGGTTAGTTTACAATACTCAAAGTGTTCTAGAAAAGTGAAATAGATTAGTAAGTCGCGTCTCATGTCTTTTTAACGCGTCGTGAGTGAAAAGTGACGCTAGATTAGTATGTGGCGGCTCAAGTCTCTTTAACGCGTTGTTCCGATTAACTAAGCATGGTTAGGTTATATTATGCAAAGTGTGCGTGAAAAGTGAGGCTAGATTAGTTTGTCGCGTCTCAATTCTCTTTAACGCGACGTTTTGATTACTTATGTATGTAGGTTATATTACACAAATTGTGCGTGAAAAGTGACGCTAGATTAGTATGTCGCTTCTCATCTCTCTTTAACGCGTCGTTTCGATTACCATGCTTATGTCGCATCACAAGTCTCTCTAACGCGCCGTTCCAATTACCTAAGCATTGATAGGTTATATTACGCAAAAATGTGCGTGAAAAGTGAAGCGATATTAGTATGTCGCGTCTCAAGTCTCTTTGACGCGTCGTTTCAATTACCATACTTATGTCGCGTCAAAAGTCTCTCTAACGCGTCTTTCCTATTATCTAAGCATGGTTAGGTTATATTATCCAAGGTGTGCGTGAAAAGTGACGCTAGATTAGTATGTCGCGTCACAAGTCTCTCTGATGCGTCTTTCCTATTATCGAAGCATGGTTCGGCTATATTACGCAAAGTGTGCATGAAAAGTGACGCTAGATTAGTATGTCGCATCTAAAGTCTATTTAAGGCATCATTTCATTAGCATTCTTATTTCGCGTCACAAGTCTCTCTAACGCATCGTTCCAATCACCTAAGCATGGTTAGTTTATACTACGCAAATTGTGTGTGAAAAGTGAAATAGATTAGTATGTCGCGTCTCAAGTCTTTTTGACGCGTAGTTCCGATTACCTAAGTATGGTTAGGTTAACTTACGCAAAGAGTGCGGAAAAAGTGATGCTAGATTAGTATGTTGTGTCTCAATTCTTTTTAACGCGTCATTCCGATTACCTAAGCATGGTTAGGTTATATTACGCAAAGTGTGCGTTAAAAGTGACAATAGATTAATGTGTCGCGTCTCATGTCTCTTTAACGCGTCGTTTCGATTACCTAAGCATGGTTAGGTATTTTACGCAAAGTGTGCGTGAAAAGTGACGCTAGATTAGTATGTCGCGTTTTAAGTGTCTTTAACCCGTTGTTTCGAATACCATGCTTATGTCGCGTCACAAGTCTCTCTAACGCGTCGTCCCGATTACCTAAGCAAGGTTTGGTTATATTACGCAAAGTATGCGTTAAAAGTGACGCTAAATTACTATGTCGCATCACAAGTTTCTTTAACACGTCGTTCCGATTATCTAAGCGTGGTTAGGTTATATTACGCAAAGTGTGCGTGAAACGTGACTCTAGATTAGTATATCGCGTCTTAAGTCTCTTTAACGCGTCGTTTCGATTACCATGATTAAGTCGCATCACAAGTCTCTCTAACGCGTCGTTCCGATTACCTAAGCATGGTTAGTTTATATTATGGAAAGTGTGCGTTAAAAGTGCAGCTAGATTACTATGTCGCGTCACAAGTCTCTTTGACGCATCATACCGATTACCTAAGCATGGTTAGGTTATATTATGCAAATTGTGCGTGAAAAGTGACCCTAGATTAGTATGTCGCGTCTCAAGTCTCTGTAACGCGTCGTTTCGATTACCATGCTTATGTCGCGTCACAAGTCTCTCTAACGTGTCGTTCCGATTACCTGATCATGGTTAGGTTATATTACGCAAAGTGTGTGTTAAAATTTACGGTAAAGTATTATGTCGCGTCACAAGTCACTCAACGCGTCGTTCCGATTACATAGCATGGTTAAGTTATATTACGCAAGGTGTGCGTGAAAAGTGACGCTAGATTAGTATGTTGCGTCTCAAGTCTCTTTAACGCCTTGTTCCGATTAACTAAGCATGGTTAGGTTGTTATATTACACAAAGTTTCCGTGAAAAGTGACGGTAGATTAGTTTGTCGCGTCTCAAGTCTTTTTAACTCGTTGTTTTGATTATATAAACATGGTTAAGTTATATTACGCAAAGTGTGCGTGAAAAGTAACGCTAGATTAGTATGTCGCGTCTCAACTCTCTTTAACGAGTCGTTTCGATTACCATGCTTATGTCGCGTCACAAGTCTCTCTAACGCGTCGTTCCATTTACATAAGAATTGATAGGTTATATTACGCAAGATGTGCGTGAAAAGTGACGCTGGATTAGTATGTCGCGTCTCAAGTCTCTTTAACGCATCGTTTTGATTACCATGCTTATGTCGTGCCACTAGTCTCTCTAACGCGTCGTTCTGATTACCTTGGCATAGTTAGGTTATATTACGCAAAGTGTGCGTGAAAAGTGACGCTAGATTAGTACGACGCGTTTCAAGTCTTTTTAACGCGTCGTTCCAATTACATAAGCACGGTTAGGTTAGGTTACGCAAAGCGTGCGTCAGAAGTGACGATAGATTAGTATGTCGCGTCTCAAATCCATTTAACTCGTCGTTCCGAATACGTAAGCATCATTAGGTTATATTACGCAAAGTGTGCGTAAAAAGTGACAATAGATTATTATGTCGCGTCTCAAGTCTCTTTAACGCGTCTTTTTGATTACTATGCTTATGTCGCGTCACAAGTCTCTTAAACGCGTCGTTCCGAACAAATAAGCATGGTTAGGTTACATTACACAAAGTGTGCGTGAAAAGTGACGTTAGATTAGTATGTTGCGTCACAAGTCTCTTTAACGCTTTGTTCCGATTAACTAAGCATGGTTAGGTTTTATTACGCAAAGTGTGCGTGAAAAGTGACGCTAGATTAGTTTGTCGCGTCTCAAGTCTCTTTAACGCGTCGTTTCGATTACTTATGCATGGTTAGGTTATGTTATGCAAAGCGTGCGTGAAAAGTGATGCTAGATTAGTATGTCGCGTCTCATCTCTCTTTAACGCGTCGTTTCGATTGCCATGCTTATGTCGCGTCACAAGTCTCTCTAACGCGTCGTTCCAATTACCTAAGCATTGATAGGTTATATTACGCAAAATGTGCGTGAAAAGTGAAGCGAGATTAGTATGTCGCGTCTCAAGTCTCTTTGACGCGTCGTTTTTATTACCATGCTTATGTCGCGTCACAAGTCTCTCTAACAAGTCGTTCCGATTACCTAAGCATGTATAGGTTATATTATCCAAAGTGTGCGTGAAAAGTGATGCTAGATTAGTATGTCGCGTCACAAGTCTCTCTAACCCGTCTTTCCTATTACCTAAGCATGGTTCTGCTGTATTACGCAAAGTGTGCGTGAAAAGTGACGCTAGATTAGTATGTCGCGTCTCATGTCTCTTTAACGCGTCTGTCCCATTACCTATGCGGTTACATTAAATTACGCAAGGTGTCCGTGAAAAATGACGCTAGATTAGTATGTTGCGTCTAAAGTCTCGTTAAGGGGTCGTTTCTTTACCATTCATATGTCGCGTCACAAGTCTCTGTAACGCGTCGTTCCAATTACCTAAGCATGGTTAGTTTACAATACTCAAAGTGTTCTAGAAAAGTGAAATAGATTAGTAAGTCGCGTCTCATGTCTTTTTAACGCGTCGTGAGTGAAAAGTGACGCTAGATTAGTATGTGGCGGCTCAAGTCTCTTTAACGCGTTGTTCCGATTAACTAAGCATGGTTAGGTTATATTATGCAAAGTGTGCGTGAAAAGTGAGGCTAGATTAGTTTGTCGCGTCTCAATTCTCTTTAACGCGACGTTTTGATTACTTATGTATGTAGGTTATATTACACAAATTGTGCGTGAAAAGTGACGCTAGATTAGTATGTCGCTTCTCATCTCTCTTTAACGCGTCGTTTCGATTACCATGCTTATGTCGCATCACAAGTCTCTCTAACGCGCCGTTCCAATTACCTAAGCATTGATAGGTTATATTACGCAAAAATGTGCGTGAAAAGTGAAGCGATATTAGTATGTCGCGTCTCAAGTCTCTTTGACGCGTCGTTTCAATTACCATACTTATGTCGCGTCAAAAGTCTCTCTAACGCGTCTTTCCTATTATCTAAGCATGGTTAGGTTATATTATCCAAGGTGTGCGTGAAAAGTGACGCTAGATTAGTATGTCGCGTCACAAGTCTCTCTGATGCGTCTTTCCTATTATCGAAGCATGGTTCGGCTATATTACGCAAAGTGTGCATGAAAAGTGACGCTAGATTAGTATGTCGCATCTAAAGTCTATTTAAGGCATCATTTCATTAGCATTCTTATTTCGCGTCACAAGTCTCTCTAACGCATCGTTCCAATCACCTAAGCATGGTTAGTTTATACTACGCAAATTGTGTGTGAAAAGTGAAATAGATTAGTATGTCGCGTCTCAAGTCTTTTTGACGCGTAGTTCCGATTACCTAAGTATGGTTAGGTTAACTTACGCAAAGAGTGCGGAAAAAGTGATGCTAGATTAGTATGTTGTGTCTCAATTCTTTTTAACGCGTCATTCCGATTACCTAAGCATGGTTAGGTTATATTACGCAAAGTGTGCGTTAAAAGTGACAATAGATTAATGTGTCGCGTCTCATGTCTCTTTAACGCGTCGTTTCGATTACCTAAGCATGGTTAGGTATTTTACGCAAAGTGTGCGTGAAAAGTGACGCTAGATTAGTATGTCGCGTTTTAAGTGTCTTTAACCCGTTGTTTCGAATACCATGCTTATGTCGCGTCACAAGTCTCTCTAACGCGTCGTCCCGATTACCTAAGCAAGGTTTGGTTATATTACGCAAAGTATGCGTTAAAAGTGACGCTAAATTACTATGTCGCATCACAAGTTTCTTTAACACGTCGTTCCGATTATCTAAGCGTGGTTAGGTTATATTACGCAAAGTGTGCGTGAAACGTGACTCTAGATTAGTATATCGCGTCTTAAGTCTCTTTAACGCGTCATTTCGATTACCATGATTAAGTCGCATCACAAGTCTCTCTAACGCGTCGTTCCGATTACCTAAGCATGGTTAGTTTATATTATGGAAAGTGTGCGTTAAAAGTGCAGCTAGATTACTATGTCGCGTCACAAGTCTCTTTGACGCATCATACCGATTACCTAAGCATGGTTAGGTTATATTATGCAAATTGTGCGTGAAAAGTGACCCTAGATTAGTATGTCGCGTCTCAAGTCTCTGTAACGCGTCGTTTCGATTACCATGCTTATGTCGCGTCACAAGTCTCTCTAACGTGTCGTTCCGATTACCTGATCATGGTTAGGTTATATTACGCAAAGTGTGTGTTAAAATTTACGGTAAAGTATTATGTCGCGTCACAAGTCACTCAACGCGTCGTTCCGATTACATAGCATGGTTAAGTTATATTACGCAAGGTGTGCGTGAAAAGTGACGCTAGATTAGTATGTTGCGTCTCAAGTCTCTTTAACGCCTTGTTCCGATTAACTAAGCATGGTTAGGTTGTTATATTACACAAAGTTTCCGTGAAAAGTGACGGTAGATTAGTTTGTCGCGTCTCAAGTCTTTTTAACTCGTTGTTTTGATTATATAAACATGGTTAAGTTATATTACGCAAAGTGTGCGTGAAAAGTAACGCTAGATTAGTATGTCGCGTCTCAACTCTCTTTAACGAGTCGTTTCGATTACCATGCTTATGTCGCGTCACAAGTCTCTCTAACGCGTCGTTCCATTTACATAAGAATTGATAGGTTATATTACGCAAGATGTGCGTGAAAAGTGACGCTGGATTAGTATGTCGCGTCTCAAGTCTCTTTAACGCATCGTTTTGATTACCATGCTTATGTCGTGCCACTAGTCTCTCTAACGCGTCGTTCTGATTACCTTGGCATAGTTAGGTTATATTACGCAAAGTGTGCGTGAAAAGTGACGCTAGATTAGTACGACGCGTTTCAAGTCTTTTTAACGCGTCGTTCCAATTACATAAGCACGGTTAGGTTAGGTTACGCAAAGCGTGCGTCAGAAGTGACGATAGATTAGTATGTCGCGTCTCAAATCCATTTAACTCGTCGTTCCGAATACGTAAGCATCATTAGGTTATATTACGCAAAGTGTGCGTAAAAAGTGACAATAGATTATTATGTCGCGTCTCAAGTCTCTTTAACGCGTCTTTTTGATTACTATGCTTATGTCGCGTCACAAGTCTCTTAAACGCGTCGTTCCGAACAAATAAGCATGGTTAGGTTACATTACACAAAGTGTGCGTGAAAAGTGACGTTAGATTAGTATGTTGCGTCACAAGTCTCTTTAACGCTTTGTTCCGATTAACTAAGCATGGTTAGGTTTTATTACGCAAAGTGTGCGTGAAAAGTGACGCTAGATTAGTTTGTCGCGTCTCAAGTCTCTTTAACGCGTCGTTTCGATTACTTATGCATGGTTAGGTTATGTTATGCAAAGCGTGCGTGAAAAGTGATGCTAGATTAGTATGTCGCGTCTCATCTCTCTTTAACGCGTCGTTTCGATTGCCATGCTTATGTCGCGTCACAAGTCTCTCTAACGCGTCGTTCCAATTACCTAAGCATTGATAGGTTATATTACGCAAAATGTGCGTGAAAAGTGAAGCGAGATTAGTATGTCGCGTCTCAAGTCTCTTTGACGCGTCGTTTTTATTACCATGCTTATGTCGCGTCACAAGTCTCTCTAACAAGTCGTTCCGATTACCTAAGCATGGTTAGGTTATATTATGCAAAGTGTTTGTGAAAAGTGACGCTAGATTAGTACGTCGTATCTCAAGTCTCTTTAACGCGTCGTTTCGATTACCTGAGCATGGTGAGGTTATATTACGCAAAGTATGCGTGAAAGGTGACGGTAGATTAGTATGTCGCATCTCAAGTCTCTTTAACGCGTTGTTTCGATTACCTGAGCATGGTTAGGTTATATTACGAAAAGTGTGCGTGATAAGTGATGCTAGAATAGTATGTCGAGTCTCAAGTCTCTTTAACGCGTCGTTTCGATTACCATGCTTATGTTGCGTCACAATTCTCTCTAACGCGTCGTTCTGATTACCTAAGCATGGTTAGTTTATATTATGAAAAGTGTGCGTGAAAAGTGACGGTAGATTAGCATATCGCATCTCCAGTCTCTTTAAAACGTCGGTTCGATTACCATGATTATGTCGCGTCACAAGTCTCTCTATCGCCTCGTTCCGAGTGTGCGTGAAAAGCGACAGTAGATTAGTATGTCGTCTCTCTAGTCTCTTTAATGCGTCGTTTCGATTACCATGCTTATATCGCGTCACAAGTCTCTTAAACGCGTCGTTCCGATTATCTAACCATGGGTTATATTACGCAAAGTGCGCGTGAAAAGTGATGATAGTTTATAGTATGTCGCGTCTCAAGTTTCATTAACGCGTCGTTTGGATTAACTAATAATGGTTAGGTTATATTATGCAAAATGTGCATAAAAAGTGATGCTAGTTTAGTATGTGGCATCTCAAGTCCCATTTATGCGTCGTTTCGATTACCTAAGCATAGTTAGGTTATATTACACAAAGTGTGCGAGAAAAGTGACGGTAGATTAGTATGCCATGTCTCAAGTGTCTTTAACGCGTCGTTTCAGTTACCAAGCTTATGTCGCGTCACAAGTCTCACTAACGCGCCGTTCCGATAACCTAAGCATGCTTAGGTTATATTATGCAAAGTGTGCGTGAAAAGTGACGTTAGATTAGTATGTCGCGTCTCAAGTCTCTTTAACGCGTCGTTTTGATTACCATGTTTATGTCGCGTCAAAAGTCACTCTATCGCGTCGTTCCGATTACCTAAACATGGTTAGGTTATATTACGCAAAGTGTGCATAAAAAGGGACGCTAGATTACATTGTCGAGTAATAAGTTTCTTTAACGCGTCATTTAGATATCCATGCTTATGTCGCGTCACGAGTTTCTCTAACGCGTCGTTCCGATTACCTAAGCATGGTTATGTTTATATAATGGAAAGTGTGCGTTTAAAGTGAAGCTAGATTACTAATTCGCGTCACAAGTCTCTTTAATGCATCGTTCGATTACCTAAGCATAGTTAGGTTATATTACGCAAAGTGTACGTGAAAAGTGACTCTATATTAGTATGTCGTGTCACAAAGTCTCTCTAACACGTTGTTCCGATTACCTAAGCATGGTTAGGTTATATTATGCAAAGTGTACGTGAAAAGTGTGCGTGAAAATTTACGCTAGATTAGTATGTCGTGTCTCAAGTCTCTTTAACGCTACGTTTCAATAACCATGCTTATTTCGCGTCACAAGTCTCACTAACGCGTTGTTTCGATTACCATGCTTATGTCGCCTCACAAGTCGCATCATTCCGATTACCTAAGCATGGTTAGGTTATATTATGCAAAATTTGCGTGAAAAGTGACGCTAGATTAGTATGTTGTATCTTTAGTCTCTTTAACGCGTCATTCGATTACCTAAGCATGGTTAGGTTATATTACGCTAAGCGTGCGTGAAAAGTGACGCTAGATTAGTATGTAGAGTCTCAAGTCTCTTTAACGCGTCATTTCAATTACCATGCTTATTTCACGTCACAGGTCTCACTAACGCGCCGTTCCGATTACCTAAGCATGGTTAGGTTATATTACGCAAAGTGTGCGTGAAAAGTGACGCTAGATTAGTATGTCGCGTAACAAGTCTCTTTAACTCGTCGTTCCGATTACCTAAGCAAGGTTAGGTTATTACGCAAAGTGTGCGTGAAAAGTGACGCTAGATTAGTATCTCGTGTCTCAAGTCTCTTTAACGCGTCGTTTCGATTACATGATTATGTCGCGTCACAAGTCTCTCTAACGCGTCTTTCCGGTTACCTAAGCGTTCGGTTATATTACGGAAAGTGTGAGTTAAAAGTGACGCTAGATTACTATGTCGCATCACAAGTCTCTTTATCTTTAACGCGTCGTTCTGATTACCTAAGCATGGTTAGGTTATATTACGCAAAGTGTGCGTAAAAAGTGACGCTAGATTAGTATGTCGCGTCACAAGTCTCATTAACCGTCGTTCAGATTACCTAAGCATTGTTAGGTTATATTATGCAAAGTGTGCTTGAAATGTGACGCTAGATTAGTATGTTGCGTGACAAGTTTCTTTATCACATCACCTAAGCATGGTTCGGTTATATTACAGTAAGTGTGCCTTAAAAGTGACGCTAGATTAGTATGTCGCGTCACAAGTCTCATTAACGCGCCGTTTTGATTACCTATGCATGGTTAGGATATATTACGCAAAGTGTGCGTGAAAAGTGACTCTAGATTACTATGTCACGTCACAAGTCTCTTTCGTCGTTTCAATTACCATGCTAAGGTCGCATCACAAGTCTCTCTTACAAGTCGTTTCAATTACCTAAGCATGGTTAAGTTATATTATGCAAAGTGTGCGTGAAAAGTGACGCTAGATTAGTATGTCGTGTCACAAGTCTCTCTAAAGCATCGTTCCTATTACCTATGCATAGTTAGGTTATATTACGCAAAGTGTGCGTGAAAAGTGACACTAGATTAGTATGTCGCATCTCAAGTATCTTTAAGGCATCGTTTCATTAGCATTCTTATTTCGCGTCACAAGTCTCTCTAAGCATGGTTAGTTTATATTACGCAAATTGTGCGTGAAAAGTGAAATAGATTGGTATGTTGTGTCTCAAGTCTTTTTAACGCGTCGTTCCGATTACCTAAGCATGGTTATGTTATATTACGCAAAGTATGCGTTAAAAGTGATAATTGATTAGTATGTCTTGTCTCATGTCTCACGTCGTTTCGATTATTTAAGCATGGTTAGGTATATTACGCAAAGTCTGCGTGAAAAGTGACGCTAGATTAGTATGTCGCTTCTCAAGTGTCTTTAACCTATTTTTTTCGAATACCATGCATATGTCGCGTCACAAGTCTCTCTAACGCGTCGTCCCGATTACCTAAGCATGGTTTGGTTATATTACGCAAAGTGTGCGTTAAAAGTGACGCTAGATTACTATGTCATGTAACAAGTTTCTTTAACGCGTCGTCCCGATTACCTAAGCGTTGTTAGGTTATATTATGCAAAGTGAGCCGTGACCCTAGATTAGTATGTCGCGTCTCAAGTCTCTTTAACGCATTGTTTCGATTACCATGCTTAAGTCGCATCACAAGTCTTTTTAACGCGTCGTTCCGATTACCTCAGCATGGTTAGTTTATATTATGGAAAGTCTGCGTTATAAGTCAAGCTAGATTACTATCTCGCGACACAAGTCTCTTTAATGCATCGTTCCGATTACCTTACATGGTTAGGTTATATTACGCAAAGTGTGCGTGAAAAGTGACGCTAGATTAGTATGTCTCGTCTCAAGACTCAGTAACGCGTCATTTCGATTACCATGCTTATGTCGCGTCACAAGTCTCTCTAACGCGTCGTTCCGATTACCTAATTATTGTTAGGTTATATTACGCAATTTATGTGTTAAAATTTACGGTAGAGTACTATGTCGCGTCACAAGTCACTTCAACGCGTCGTTCCGATTACCTAAGCATGGTTAGGTTATATTACGTAAAGTGTGATTAGTATGTTGCGTCTCAAGTCTCTTTAACGAGTTGTTCCGATTAACTAAGTTTGGTTAGGGTGGTATATTACGCAAAGTGTGCATGAAAAGTGACGTTAGATTAGTATGTCGCGTCTCAACTCACTTTAACGCTTCGTTTCGATTACCATGCTTATGTCGCGTCACAAGTCTCTCAAACGTTTCGTTTCGATTACCTAAGCATGGTTAGGTTATATTATGCAAAGTGTGCGTGAAAAGTGACGCTAGATTAGTATGTTGCGTCTCAAGTCTCATCAACGTGTTGTTCCGATTAGCTAAGTATAGATAGGATAGGTTACGCAAAATATGCGAGAAAAAATTGTTCCGATTAACTAAGTATGGATAGGTTATATTACGCAGACTGTGCGTGAAAAGTGACGCTAGATTAGTACGTCGCTTCTCAAGTTTCTTTAACACGTCTTTCCAGTTACCTACACATGGATAGATTATATTACACGCAAAGAGTGCTTAAAAAGTGATGCTAGATTTGTAAGACGTGTCTCAAGTCTCTTTAACGCGTCGTTCCGATTACATAAGCATGGTTAGGTCATATTAACGCAAACTGTGTGTTAGAAGTGACAATAGATTAGTCTGTAGCGTTTGAAGTCTTTTTAACGAGTCGTTCCAATTACCTAAGCATGGTTAGGTTATATTACGCAAAGTGTGCTTGAAAAGAGACGATAGATTAGTATGTCGCGTCTCAAGTCTCTTTAACGCGTCGTTTCGATTACCATGCTTATGTCGCTTCACAAGTCTCTCTAACGCGTTATTCCGATTACCTAAGCATGGTTAGGTTATATTACGCATAGTGTGCGTAAAAAGGGACAAGTTTCTTTAACCCGTCGTTTTGATTACCATGCTTATGTCGCGTCACGAGTCTCTCTAACGCATCATTCCGATTACCTGAGCATGGTTAGATTATATTATGGAAAGTGTGCGTTAAAAGTGAATCTAGATTACTATGTCGCGTCACAAGTCTCGTTAATGCGTCGTTCCGATTACCTATGCAAGGTTAGGTTATATTATGCAAAGTGTGCGTGAAAAGTGACATTATATTAGTATGTCGTGTCACAAGTCTCATTAACGTGCTGTTGCGATTAACTAAATATATGGTTAGGTTATATTACGCAGTGTGCGTTAAAAGTGACGCTAGATTAGTATGTCGCGTCTAAAGTCTCTGTAAGGCGTCGTTTCGATTACCATTCTCATGTCGCGTCACAAATCTCTCTAACGTGTCATTCCAATTACCTAAGCATGGTTAGTTTATATTACGCAAAGTTTACGTGAAAATTTACAATAGATAATTCTATCGCGTCTCAAGTCTTTTTGACGCGTCGTTTCAATTACCTAAGCATGGTTGAGATATACTACGCAAAGAGTACGTAAAAAGTGATGCTAGATTAGTATGACGTGTCTGAAGTCTCTTTAATGCCTCTTTCCGATTACCTAAGCATGGTTAGTTTATACTACGCAAAGTGTGTGTTAAAAGTGACAATAGATTAGTATGTCGTGTCTGAAGTGTTTTTAACGCGTCGTTCCGATTACCTATGCATGGTTAGGTAGTGACGGTAGATTAGTATGTCGTGTCTCAAGTCTCTTTAATGCGTCGTTTCAATTACCATGCTTATGTCGCGTCACAAGTCTCACTAAGGCGCCGTTCCGATTACCTAAGCATGCTTAGGATATATTACGCAAAGTATGCGTGAAAAGTGACGTTAGAATAGTATGTCGCGTCTCAAGTCTCTTGTCACAAGTCTCACTAACGCGTTGTTTCGATTACCATGCTTATGTCGCCTCACAAGTCGAATCATTCCGATTACCTAAGCATGGTTAGGTTATATTATGCAAAATGTGCGTGAAAAGTGACGCTAGATTAGTATGTTGTATCTTTAGTCTCTTTAACGCGTCATTCGATTACCTAAGCATGGTTAGGTTATATTACGCTAAGCGTGCGTGAAAAGTGACGCTAGATTAGTATGTAGAGTCTCAAGTCTCTTTAACGCGTCATTTCAATTACCATGCTTATTTCACGTCACAGGTCTCACTAACGCGCCGTTCCGATTACTTAAGCATGGTTAGGTTATATTACGCAAAGTGAGCGTGAAAAGTGACGCTAGATTAGTATGTCGCGTAACAAGTCTCTTTAACGCGTCGTTCCGATTACCTAAGCAAGGTTAGGTTATTACGCAAAGTGTGCGTGAAAAGTGATGCTAGATTAGTATTTCGTGTCTCAAGTCTCTTTAACGCGTCGTTTCGATTACATGATTATGTCGCGTCACAAGTCTCTCTAACGCGTCTTTCCGGTTACCTAAGCGTTCTGTTATATTACGGAAAGTGTGAGTTAAAAGTGACGCTAGATTACTATGTCGCATCACAAGTCTCTTTAACGCGTCGTTCTGATTACCTAAGCATGGTTAGGTTATATTACGCAAAGTGTGCGTAAAAAGTGACGCTAGATTAGTATGTCGCGTCACAAGTCTCATTAACCGTCGTTCAGATTACCTAAGCATTGTTAGGTTATTATTATGCAAAGTGTGCTTGAAATGTGACGCTAGATTAGTATGTTGCGTGACAAGTTTCTTTATCACATCACCTAAGCATGGTTCGGTTATATTACAGTAAGTGTGCCTTAAAAGTGACGCTAGATTAGTATGTCGCGTCACAAGTCTCATTAACGCGCCGTTTTGATTACCTATGCATGGTTAGGATATATTACGCAAAGTGTGCGTGAAAAGTGACTCTAGATTACTATGTCACGTCACAAGTCTCTTTCGTCGTTTCAATTACCATGCTAAGGTCGCATCACAAGTCTCTCTTACAAGTCGTTTCAATTACCATGCTAAGGTCGCATCACAAGTCTCTCTTACAAGTCGTTTCAATTACCATGCTAAGGTCGCATCACAAGTCTCTCTTACAAGTCGTTTCAATTACCTAAGCATGGTTAGGTTATATTATGCAAAGTGTGCGTGAAAAGTGACGCTAGATTAGTATGTCGTGTCACAAGTCTCTCTAAAGCATCGTTCCTATTACCTATGCATAGTTAGGTTATATTACGCAAAGTGTGCGTGAAAAGTGACACTAGATTGTATGTCGCATCTCAAGTATCTTTAAGGCATCGTTTCATTAGCATTCTTATTTCGCGTCACAAGTCTCTCTAAGCATGGTTAGTTTATATTACGCAAATTGTGCGTGAAAAGTGAAATAGATTGGTATGTTGTGTCTCAAGTCTTTTTAACGCGTCGTTCCGATTACCTAAGCATGGTTATGTTATATTACGCAAAGTATGCGTTAAAAGTGAAAATTGATTAGTATGTCTTGTCTCATGTCTCACGTCGTTTCGATTATCTAAGCATGGTTAGGTATATTACGCAAAGTCTGCGTGAAAAGTGACGCTAGATTAGTATGTCGCTTCTCAAGTGTCTTTAACCTATTTTTTTCGAATACCATGCATATGTCGCGTCACAAGTCTCTCTAACGCGTCGTCCCGATTACCTAAGCATGGTTTGGTTATATTACGCAAAGTGTGCGTTAAAAGTGACGCTAGATTACTATGTCATGTAACAAGTTTCTTTAACGCGTCGTCCCGATTACCTAAGCGTTGTTAGGTTATATTACGCAAAGTGAGCCGTGACCCTAGATTAGTATGTCGCGTCTCAAGTCTCTTTAACGCATTGTTTCGATTACCATGCTTAAGTCGCATCACAAGTCTTTTTAACGCGTCGTTCCGATTACCTCAGCATGGTTAGTTTATATTATGGAAAGTCTGCGTTATAAGTCAAGCTAGATTACTATCTCGCGACACAAGTCTCTTTAATGCATCGTTCCGATTACCTTACATGGTTAGGTTATATTACGCAAAGTGTGCGTGAAAAGTGACGCTAGATTAGTATGTCGCGTCTCAAGACTCAGTAACGCGTCATTTCGATTACCATGCTTATGTCGCGTCACAAGTCTCTCTAACGCGTCGTTCCGATTACCTAATTATTGTTAGGTTATATTACGCAATTTATGTGTTAAAATTTACGGTAGAGTACTATGTCGCGTCACAAGTCACTTCAACTCGTCGTTCCGATTACCTAAGCATGGTTAGGTTATATTATGTAAAGTGTGATTAGTATGTTGCGTCTCAAGTCTCTTTAACGAGTTGTTCCGATTAACTAAGCTTGGTTAGGGTGGTATATTACGCAAAGTGTGCATGAAAAGTGACGTTAGATTAGTATGTCGCGTCTCAACTCACTTTAACGCGTCGTTTCGATTACCATGCTTATGTCGCGTCACAAGTCTCTCAAACGTTTCGTTTCGATTACCTAAGCATGGTTAGGTTATATTATGCAAAGTGTGCGTGAAAAGTGACGCTAGATTAGTATGTTGCGTCTCAAGTCTCATCAACGTGTTGTTCCGATTAACTTAGTATAGATAGGATAGGTTACGCAAAATATGCGAGAAAAAATTGTTCCGATTAACTAAGTATGGATAGGTTATATTACGCAGACTGTGCGTGAAAAGTGACGCTAGATTAGTACGTCGCTTCTCAAGTTTCTTTAACACGTCTTTCCAGTTACCTACACATGGATAGATTATATTACACGCAAAGAGTGCTTAAAAAGTGATGCTAGATTTGTAAGACGTGTCTCAAGTCTCTTTAACGCGTCGTTCCGATTACATAAGCATGGTTAGGTCATATTAACGCAAACTGTGTGTTAGAAGTGACAATAGATTAGTATGTAGCGTTTGAAGTCTTTTTAACGAGTCGTTCCAATTACCTAAGAATGGTTAGGTTATATTACGCAAAGTGTGCGTGAAAAGAGACGGTAGATTAGTATGTCGCGTCTCAAGTCTCTTTAACGCGTCGTTTCGATTACCATGCTTATGTCGCGTCACAAGTCTCTCTAGCGCGTTGTTTCGATTACCTAAGCATGGTTAGGTTATATTACGCATAGTGTGCGTAAAAAGGGACAAGTTTCTTTAACCCGTCGTTTTGATTACCATGCTTATGTCGCGTCACGAGTCTCTCTAACGCATCATTCCGATTACCTGAGCATGGTTAGATTATATTATGGAAAGTGTGCGTTAAAAGTGAATCTAGATTACTATGTCGCGTCACAAGTCTCGTTAATGCGTCGTTCCGATTACCTATGCAAGGTTAGGTTATATTATGCAAAGTGTGCGTGAAAAGTGACGTTATATTAGTATGTCGTGTCACAAGTCTCATTAACGTGCTGTTGCGATTAACTAAATATATGGTTAGGTTATATTACGCAGTGTGCGTTAAAAGTGACGCTAGATTAGTATGTCGCGTCTAAAGTCTCTGTAAGGCGTCGTTTCGATTACTATTCTCATGTCGCGTCACAAATCTCTCTAACGTGTCATTCCAATTACCTAAGCATGGTTAGTTTATATTACGCAAAGTTTACGTGAAAATTTACAATAGATTATTCTATCGCGTCTCAAGTCTTTTTGACGCGTCGTTTCAATTACCTAAGCATGGTTGAGATATACTACGCAAAGAGTACGTAAAAAGTGATGCTAGATTAGTATGACGTGTCTGAAGTCTCTTTAATGCCTCTTTCCGATTACCTAAGCATGGTTAGTTTATACTACGCAAAGTGTGTGTTAAAAGTGACAATAGATTAGTATGTCGTGTCTGAAGTGTTTTTAACGCGTCGTTCCGATTACCTATGCATGGTTAGGTAGTGACGGTAGATTAGTATGTCGTGTCTCAAGTCTCTTTAATGCGTCGTTTCAATTACCATGCTTATGTCGCGTCACAAGTCTCACTAAGGCGCCGTTCCGATTACCTAAGCATGCTTAGGATATATTACGCAAAGTATGCGTGAAAAGTGACGTTAGAATAGTATGTCGCGTCTCAAGTCTCTTGTCACAAGTCTCACTAACGCGTTGTTTCGATTACCATGCTTATGTCGCCTCACAAGTCGAATCATTCCGATTACCTAAGCATGGTTAGGTTATATTATGCAAAATGTGCGTGAAAAGTGACGCTAGATTAGTATGTTGTATCTTTAGTCTCTTTAACGCGTCATTCGATTACCTAAGCATGGTTAGGTTATATTACGCTAAGCGTGCGTGAAAAGTGACGCTAGATTAGTATGTAGAGTCTCAAGTCTCTTTAACGCGTCATTTCAATTACCATGCTTATTTCACGTCACAGGTCTCACTAACGCGCCGTTCCGATTACTTAAGCATGGTTAGGTTATATTACGCAAAGTGAGCGTGAAAAGTGACGCTAGATTAGTATGTCGCGTAACAAGTCTCTTTAACTCGTCGTTCCGATTACCTAAGCAAGGTTAGGTTATTACGCAAAGTGTGCGTGAAAAGTGATGCTAGATTAGTATTTCGTGTCTCAAGTCTCTTTAACGCGTCGTTTCGATTACATGATTATGTCGCGTCACAAGTCTCTCTAACGCGTCTTTCCGGTTACCTAAGCGTTCTGTTATATTACGGAAAGTGTGAGTTAAAAGTGACGCTAGATTACTATGTCGCATCACAAGTCTCTTTAACGCGTCGTTCTGATTACCTAAGCATGGTTAGGTTATATTACGCAAAGTGTGCGTAAAAAGTGACGCTAGATTAGTATGTCGCGTCACAAGTCTCATTAACCGTCGTTCAGATTACCTAAGCATTGTTAGGTTATATTATGCAAAGTGTGCTTGAAATGTGACGCTAGATTAGTATGTTGCGTGACAAGTTTCTTTATCACATCACCTAAGCATGGTTCGGTTATATTACAGTAAGTGTGCCTTAAAAGTGACGCTAGATTAGTATGTCGCGTCACAAGTCTCATTAACGCGCCGTTTTGATTACCTATGCATGGTTAGGATATATTACGCAAAGTGTGCGTGAAAAGTGACTCTAGATTACTATGTCACGTCACAAGTCTCTTTCGTCGTTTCAATTACCATGCTAAGGTCGCATCACAAGTCTCTCTTACAAGTCGTTTCAATTACCTAAGCATGGTTAGGTTATATTATGCAAAGTGTGCGTGAAAAGTGACGCTAGATTAGTATGTCGTGTCACAAGTCTCTCTAAAGCATCGTTCCTATTACCTATGCATAGTTAGGTTATATTACGCAAAGTGTGCGTGAAAAGTGACACTAGATTAGTATGTCGCATCTCAAGTATCTTTAAGGCATCGTTTCATTAGCATTCTTATTTCGCGTCACAAGTCTCTCTAAGCATGGTTAGTTTATATTACGCAAATTGTGCGTGAAAAGTGAAATAGATTGGTATGTTGTGTCTCAAGTCTTTTTAACGCGTCGTTCCGATTACCTAAGCATGGTTATGTTATATTACGCAAAGTATGCGTTAAAAGTGATAATTGATTAGTATGTCTTGTCTCATGTCTCACGTCGTTTCGATTATTTAAGCATGGTTAGGTATATTACGCAAAGTCTGCGTGAAAAGTGACGCTAGATTAGTATGTCGCTTCTCAAGTGTCTTTAACCTATTTTTTTCGAATACCATGCATATGTCGCGTCACAAGTCTCTCTAACGCGTCGTCCCGATTACCTAAGCATGGTTTGGTTATATTACGCAAAGTGTGCGTTAAAAGTGACGCTAGATTACTATGTCATGTAACAAGTTTCTTTAACGCGTCGTCCCGATTACCTAAGCGTTGTTAGGTTATATTATGCAAAGTGAGCCGTGACCCTAGATTAGTATGTCGCGTCTCAAGTCTCTTTAACGCATTGTTTCGATTACCATGCTTAAGTCGCATCACAAGTCTTTTTAACGCGTCGTTCCGATTACCTCAGCATGGTTAGTTTATATTATGGAAAGTCTGCGTTATAAGTCAAGCTAGATTACTATCTCGCGACACAAGTCTCTTTAATGCATCGTTCCGATTACCTTACATGGTTAGGTTATATTACGCAAAGTGTGCGTGAAAAGTGACGCTAGATTAGTATGTCTCGTCTCAAGACTCAGTAACGCGTCATTTCGATTACCATGCTTATGTCGCGTCACAAGTCTCTCTAACGCGTCGTTCCGATTACCTAATTATTGTTAGGTTATATTACGCAATTTATGTGTTAAAATTTACGGTAGAGTACTATGTCGCGTCACAAGTCACTTCAACGCGTCGTTCCGATTACCTAAGCATGGTTAGGTTATATTACGTAAAGTGTGATTAGTATGTTGCGTCTCAAGTCTCTTTAACGAGTTGTTCCGATTAACTAAGTTTGGTTAGGGTGGTATATTACGCAAAGTGTGCATGAAAAGTGACGTTAGATTAGTATGTCGCGTCTCAACTCACTTTAACGCTTCGTTTCGATTACCATGCTTATGTCGCGTCACAAGTCTCTCAAACGTTTCGTTTCGATTACCTAAGCATGGTTAGGTTATATTATGCAAAGTGTGCGTGAAAAGTGACGCTAGATTAGTATGTTGCGTCTCAAGTCTCATCAACGTGTTGTTCCGATTAGCTAAGTATAGATAGGATAGGTTACGCAAAATATGCGAGAAAAAATTGTTCCGATTAACTAAGTATGGATAGGTTATATTACGCAGACTGTGCGTGAAAAGTGACGCTAGATTAGTACGTCGCTTCTCAAGTTTCTTTAACACGTCTTTCCAGTTACCTACACATGGATAGATTATATTACACGCAAAGAGTGCTTAAAAAGTGATGCTAGATTTGTAAGACGTGTCTCAAGTCTCTTTAACGCGTCGTTCCGATTACATAAGCATGGTTAGGTCATATTAACGCAAACTGTGTGTTAGAAGTGACAATAGATTAGTCTGTAGCGTTTGAAGTCTTTTTAACGAGTCGTTCCAATTACCTAAGCATGGTTAGGTTATATTACGCAAAGTGTGCTTGAAAAGAGACGATAGATTAGTATGTCGCGTCTCAAGTCTCTTTAACGCGTCGTTTCGATTACCATGCTTATGTCGCTTCACAAGTCTCTCTAACGCGTTATTCCGATTACCTAAGCATGGTTAGGTTATATTACGCATAGTGTGCGTAAAAAGGGACAAGTTTCTTTAACCCGTCGTTTTGATTACCATGCTTATGTCGCGTCACGAGTCTCTCTAACGCATCATTCCGATTACCTGAGCATGGTTAGATTATATTATGGAAAGTGTGCGTTAAAAGTGAATCTAGATTACTATGTCGCGTCACAAGTCTCGTTAATGCGTCGTTCCGATTACCTATGCAAGGTTAGGTTATATTATGCAAAGTGTGCGTGAAAAGTGACATTATATTAGTATGTCGTGTCACAAGTCTCATTAACGTGCTGTTGCGATTAACTAAATATATGGTTAGGTTATATTACGCAGTGTGCGTTAAAAGTGACGCTAGATTAGTATGTCGCGTCTAAAGTCTCTGTAAGGCGTCGTTTCGATTACCATTCTCATGTCGCGTCACAAATCTCTCTAACGTGTCATTCCAATTACCTAAGCATGGTTAGTTTATATTACGCAAAGTTTACGTGAAAATTTACAATAGATAATTCTATCGCGTCTCAAGTCTTTTTGACGCGTCGTTTCAATTACCTAAGCATGGTTGAGATATACTACGCAAAGAGTACGTAAAAAGTGATGCTAGATTAGTATGACGTGTCTGAAGTCTCTTTAATGCCTCTTTCCGATTACCTAAGCATGGTTAGTTTATACTACGCAAAGTGTGTGTTAAAAGTGACAATAGATTAGTATGTCGTGTCTGAAGTGTTTTTAACGCGTCGTTCCGATTACCTATGCATGGTTAGGTAGTGACGGTAGATTAGTATGTCGTGTCTCAAGTCTCTTTAATGCGTCGTTTCAATTACCATGCTTATGTCGCGTCACAAGTCTCACTAAGGCGCCGTTCCGATTACCTAAGCATGCTTAGGATATATTACGCAAAGTATGCGTGAAAAGTGACGTTAGAATAGTATGTCGCGTCTCAAGTCTCTTGTCACAAGTCTCACTAACGCGTTGTTTCGATTACCATGCTTATGTCGCCTCACAAGTCGAATCATTCCGATTACCTAAGCATGGTTAGGTTATATTATGCAAAATGTGCGTGAAAAGTGACGCTAGATTAGTATGTTGTATCTTTAGTCTCTTTAACGCGTCATTCGATTACCTAAGCATGGTTAGGTTATATTACGCTAAGCGTGCGTGAAAAGTGACGCTAGATTAGTATGTAGAGTCTCAAGTCTCTTTAACGCGTCATTTCAATTACCATGCTTATTTCACGTCACAGGTCTCACTAACGCGCCGTTCCGATTACTTAAGCATGGTTAGGTTATATTACGCAAAGTGTGCGTGAAAAGTGACGCTAGATTAGTATGTCGCGTAACAAGTCTCTTTAACGCGTCGTTCCGATTACCTAAGCAAGGTTAGGTTATTACGCAAAGTGTGCGTGAAAAATGATGCTAGATTAGTATGTCGTGTCTCAAGTCTCTTTAACGCGTCGTTTCGATTACATGATTATGTCGCGTCACAAGTCTCTCTAACGCGTCTTTCCGGTTACCTAAGCGTTCTGTTATATTACGGAAAGTGTGAGTTAAAAGTGACGCTAGATTACTATGTCGCATCACAAGTCTCTTTAACGCGTCGTTCTGATTACCTAAGCATGGTTAGGTTATATTACGCAAAGTGTGCGTAAAAAGTGACGCTAGATTAGTATGTCGCGTCACAAGTCTCATTAACCGTCGTTCAGATTACCTAAGCATTGTTAGGTTATTATTATGCAAAGTGTGCTTGAAATGTGACGCTAGATTAGTATGTTGCGTGACAAGTTTCTTTATCACATCACCTAAGCATGGTTCGGTTATATTACAGTAAGTGTGCCTTAAAAGTGACGCTAGATTAGTATGTCGCGTCACAAGTCTCATTAACGCGCCGTTTTGATTACCTATGCATGGTTAGGATATATTACGCAAAGTGTGCGTGAAAAGTGACTCTAGATTACTATGTCACGTCACAAGTCTCTTTCGTCGTTTCAATTACCATGCTAAGGTCGCATCACAAGTCTCTCTTACAAGTCGTTTCAATTACCATGCTAAGGTCGCATCACAAGTCTCTCTTACAAGTCGTTTCAATTACCATGCTAAGGTCGCATCACAAGTCTCTCTTACAAGTCGTTTCAATTACCTAAGCATGGTTAGGTTATATTATGCAAAGTGTGCGTGAAAAGTGACGCTAGATTAGTATGTCGTGTCACAAGTCTCTCTAAAGCATCGTTCCTATTACCTATGCATAGTTAGGTTATATTACGCAAAGTGTGCGTGAAAAGTGACACTAGATTGTATGTCGCATCTCAAGTATCTTTAAGGCATCGTTTCATTAGCATTCTTATTTCGCGTCACAAGTCTCTCTAAGCATGGTTAGTTTATATTACGCAAATTGTGCGTGAAAAGTGAAATAGATTGGTATGTTGTGTCTCAAGTCTTTTTAACGCGTCGTTCCGATTACCTAAGCATGGTTATGTTATATTACGCAAAGTATGCGTTAAAAGTGAAAATTGATTAGTATGTCTTGTCTCATGTCTCACGTCGTTTCGATTATCTAAGCATGGTTAGGTATATTACGCAAAGTCTGCGTGAAAAGTGACGCTAGATTAGTATGTCGCTTCTCAAGTGTCTTTAACCTATTTTTTTCGAATACCATGCATATGTCGCGTCACAAGTCTCTCTAACGCGTCGTCCCGATTACCTAAGCATGGTTTGGTTATATTACGCAAAGTGTGCGTTAAAAGTGACGCTAGATTACTATGTCATGTAACAAGTTTCTTTAACGCGTCGTCCCGATTACCTAAGCGTTGTTAGGTTATATTACGCAAAGTGAGCCGTGACCCTAGATTAGTATGTCGCGTCTCAAGTCTCTTTAACGCATTGTTTCGATTACCATGCTTAAGTCGCATCACAAGTCTTTTTAACGCGTCGTTCCGATTACCTCAGCATGGTTAGTTTATATTATGGAAAGTCTGCGTTATAAGTCAAGCTAGATTACTATCTCGCGACACAAGTCTCTTTAATGCATCGTTCCGATTACCTTACATGGTTAGGTTATATTACGCAAAGTGTGCGTGAAAAGTGACGCTAGATTAGTATGTCGCGTCTCAAGACTCAGTAACGCGTCATTTCGATTACCATGCTTATGTCGCGTCACAAGTCTCTCTAACGCGTCGTTCCGATTACCTAATTATTGTTAGGTTATATTACGCAATTTATGTGTTAAAATTTACGGTAGAGTACTATGTCGCGTCACAAGTCACTTCAACTCGTCGTTCCGATTACCTAAGCATGGTTAGGTTATATTATGTAAAGTGTGATTAGTATGTTGCGTCTCAAGTCTCTTTAACGAGTTGTTCCGATTAACTAAGCTTGGTTAGGGTGGTATATTACGCAAAGTGTGCATGAAAAGTGACGTTAGATTAGTATGTCGCGTCTCAACTCACTTTAACGCGTCGTTTCGATTACCATGCTTATGTCGCGTCACAAGTCTCTCAAACGTTTCGTTTCGATTACCTAAGCATGGTTAGGTTATATTATGCAAAGTGTGCGTGAAAAGTGACGCTAGATTAGTATGTTGCGTCTCAAGTCTCATCAACGTGTTGTTCCGATTAACTTAGTATAGATAGGATAGGTTACGCAAAATATGCGAGAAAAAATTGTTCCGATTAACTAAGTATGGATAGGTTATATTACGCAGACTGTGCGTGAAAAGTGACGCTAGATTAGTACGTCGCTTCTCAAGTTTCTTTAACACGTCTTTCCAGTTACCTACACATGGATAGATTATATTACACGCAAAGAGTGCTTAAAAAGTGATGCTAGATTTGTAAGACGTGTCTCAAGTCTCTTTAACGCGTCGTTCCGATTACATAAGCATGGTTAGGTCATATTAACGCAAACTGTGTGTTAGAAGTGACAATAGATTAGTATGTAGCGTTTGAAGTCTTTTTAACGAGTCGTTCCAATTACCTAAGAATGGTTAGGTTATATTACGCAAAGTGTGCGTGAAAAGAGACGGTAGATTAGTATGTCGCGTCTCAAGTCTCTTTAACGCGTCGTTTCGATTACCATGCTTATGTCGCGTCACAAGTCTCTCTAGCGCGTTGTTTCGATTACCTAAGCATGGTTAGGTTATATTACGCATAGTGTGCGTAAAAAGGGACAAGTTTCTTTAACCCGTCGTTTTGATTACCATGCTTATGTCGCGTCACGAGTCTCTCTAACGCATCATTCCGATTACCTGAGCATGGTTAGATTATATTATGGAAAGTGTGCGTTAAAAGTGAATCTAGATTACTATGTCGCGTCACAAGTCTCGTTAATGCGTCGTTCCGATTACCTATGCAAGGTTAGGTTATATTATGCAAAGTGTGCGTGAAAAGTGACGTTATATTAGTATGTCGTGTCACAAGTCTCATTAACGTGCTGTTGCGATTAACTAAATATATGGTTAGGTTATATTACGCAGTGTGCGTTAAAAGTGACGCTAGATTAGTATGTCGCGTCTAAAGTCTCTGTAAGGCGTCGTTTCGATTACTATTCTCATGTCGCGTCACAAATCTCTCTAACGTGTCATTCCAATTACCTAAGCATGGTTAGTTTATATTACGCAAAGTTTACGTGAAAATTTACAATAGATTATTCTATCGCGTCTCAAGTCTTTTTGACGCGTCGTTTCAATTACCTAAGCATGGTTGAGATATACTACGCAAAGAGTACGTAAAAAGTGATGCTAGATTAGTATGACGTGTCTGAAGTCTCTTTAATGCCTCTTTCCGATTACCTAAGCATGGTTAGTTTATACTACGCAAAGTGTGTGTTAAAAGTGACAATAGATTAGTATGTCGTGTCTGAAGTGTTTTTAACGCGTCGTTCCGATTACCTATGCATGGTTAGGTAGTGACGGTAGATTAGTATGTCGTGTCTCAAGTCTCTTTAATGCGTCGTTTCAATTACCATGCTTATGTCGCGTCACAAGTCTCACTAAGGCGCCGTTCCGATTACCTAAGCATGCTTAGGATATATTACGCAAAGTATGCGTGAAAAGTGACGTTAGAATAGTATGTCGCGTCTCAAGTCTCTTGTCACAAGTCTCACTAACGCGTTGTTTCGATTACCATGCTTATGTCGCCTCACAAGTCGAATCATTCCGATTACCTAAGCATGGTTAGGTTATATTATGCAAAATGTGCGTGAAAAGTGACGCTAGATTAGTATGTTGTATCTTTAGTCTCTTTAACGCGTCATTCGATTACCTAAGCATGGTTAGGTTATATTACGCTAAGCGTGCGTGAAAAGTGACGCTAGATTAGTATGTAGAGTCTCAAGTCTCTTTAACGCGTCATTTCAATTACCATGCTTATTTCACGTCACAGGTCTCACTAACGCGCCGTTCCGATTACTTAAGCATGGTTAGGTTATATTACGCAAAGTGTGCGTGAAAAGTGACGCTAGATTAGTATGTCGCGTAACAAGTCTCTTTAACTCGTCGTTCCGATTACCTAAGCAAGGTTAGGTTATTACGCAAAGTGTGCGTGAAAAGTGATGCTAGATTAGTATTTCGTGTCTCAAGTCTCTTTAACGCGTCGTTTCGATTACATGATTATGTCGCGTCACAAGTCTCTCTAACGCGTCTTTCCGGTTACCTAAGCGTTCTGTTATATTACGGAAAGTGTGAGTTAAAAGTGACGCTAGATTACTATGTCGCATCACAAGTCTCTTTAACGCGTCGTTCTGATTACCTAAGCATGGTTAGGTTATATTACGCAAAGTGTGCGTAAAAAGTGACGCTAGATTAGTATGTCGCGTCACAAGTCTCATTAACCGTCGTTCAGATTACCTAAGCATTGTTAGGTTATTATTATGCAAAGTGTGCTTGAAATGTGACGCTAGATTAGTATGTTGCGTGACAAGTTTCTTTATCACATCACCTAAGCATGGTTCGGTTATATTACAGTAAGTGTGCCTTAAAAGTGACGCTAGATTAGTATGTCGCGTCACAAGTCTCATTAACGCGCCGTTTTGATTACCTATGCATGGTTAGGATATATTACGCAAAGTGTGCGTGAAAAGTGACTCTAGATTACTATGTCACGTCACAAGTCTCTTTCGTCGTTTCAATTACCATGCTAAGGTCGCATCACAAGTCTCTCTTACAAGTCGTTTCAATTACCATGCTAAGGTCGCATCACAAGTCTCTCTTACAAGTCGTTTCAATTACCATGCTAAGGTCGCATCACAAGTCTCTCTTACAAGTCGTTTCAATTACCTAAGCATGGTTAGGTTATATTATGCAAAGTGTGCGTGAAAAGTGACGCTAGATTAGTATGTCGTGTCACAAGTCTCTCTAAAGCATCGTTCCTATTACCTATGCATAGTTAGGTTATATTACGCAAAGTGTGCGTGAAAAGTGACACTAGATTGTATGTCGCATCTCAAGTATCTTTAAGGCATCGTTTCATTAGCATTCTTATTTCGCGTCACAAGTCTCTCTAAGCATGGTTAGTTTATATTACGCAAATTGTGCGTGAAAAGTGAAATAGATTGGTATGTTGTGTCTCAAGTCTTTTTAACGCGTCGTTCCGATTACCTAAGCATGGTTATGTTATATTACGCAAAGTATGCGTTAAAAGTGAAAATTGATTAGTATGTCTTGTCTCATGTCTCACGTCGTTTCGATTATCTAAGCATGGTTAGGTATATTACGCAAAGTCTGCGTGAAAAGTGACGCTAGATTAGTATGTCGCTTCTCAAGTGTCTTTAACCTATTTTTTTCGAATACCATGCATATGTCGCGTCACAAGTCTCTCTAACGCGTCGTCCCGATTACCTAAGCATGGTTTGGTTATATTACGCAAAGTGTGCGTTAAAAGTGACGCTAGATTACTATGTCATGTAACAAGTTTCTTTAACGCGTCGTCCCGATTACCTAAGCGTTGTTAGGTTATATTACGCAAAGTGAGCCGTGACCCTAGATTAGTATGTCGCGTCTCAAGTCTCTTTAACGCATTGTTTCGATTACCATGCTTAAGTCGCATCACAAGTCTTTTTAACGCGTCGTTCCGATTACCTCAGCATGGTTAGTTTATATTATGGAAAGTCTGCGTTATAAGTCAAGCTAGATTACTATCTCGCGACACAAGTCTCTTTAATGCATCGTTCCGATTACCTTACATGGTTAGGTTATATTACGCAAAGTGTGCGTGAAAAGTGACGCTAGATTAGTATGTCGCGTCTCAAGACTCAGTAACGCGTCATTTCGATTACCATGCTTATGTCGCGTCACAAGTCTCTCTAACGCGTCGTTCCGATTACCTAATTATTGTTAGGTTATATTACGCAATTTATGTGTTAAAATTTACGGTAGAGTACTATGTCGCGTCACAAGTCACTTCAACTCGTCGTTCCGATTACCTAAGCATGGTTAGGTTATATTATGTAAAGTGTGATTAGTATGTTGCGTCTCAAGTCTCTTTAACGAGTTGTTCCGATTAACTAAGCTTGGTTAGGGTGGTATATTACGCAAAGTGTGCATGAAAAGTGACGTTAGATTAGTATGTCGCGTCTCAACTCACTTTAACGCGTCGTTTCGATTACCATGCTTATGTCGCGTCACAAGTCTCTCAAACGTTTCGTTTCGATTACCTAAGCATGGTTAGGTTATATTATGCAAAGTGTGCGTGAAAAGTGACGCTAGATTAGTATGTTGCGTCTCAAGTCTCATCAACGTGTTGTTCCGATTAACTTAGTATAGATAGGATAGGTTACGCAAAATATGCGAGAAAAAATTGTTCCGATTAACTAAGTATGGATAGGTTATATTACGCAGACTGTGCGTGAAAAGTGACGCTAGATTAGTACGTCGCTTCTCAAGTTTCTTTAACACGTCTTTCCAGTTACCTACACATGGATAGATTATATTACACGCAAAGAGTGCTTAAAAAGTGATGCTAGATTTGTAAGACGTGTCTCAAGTCTCTTTAACGCGTCGTTCCGATTACATAAGCATGGTTAGGTCATATTAACGCAAACTGTGTGTTAGAAGTGACAATAGATTAGTATGTAGCGTTTGAAGTCTTTTTAACGAGTCGTTCCAATTACCTAAGAATGGTTAGGTTATATTACGCAAAGTGTGCGTGAAAAGAGACGGTAGATTAGTATGTCGCGTCTCAAGTCTCTTTAACGCGTCGTTTCGATTACCATGCTTATGTCGCGTCACAAGTCTCTCTAACGCGTTGTTTCGATTACCTAAGCATGGTTAGGTTATATTACGCATAGTGTGCGTAAAAAGGGACAAGTTTCTTTAACCCGTCGTTTTGATTACCATGCTTATGTCGCGTCACGAGTCTCTCTAACGCATCATTCCGATTACCTGAGCATGGTTAGATTATATTATGGAAAGTGTGCGTTAAAAGTGAATCTAGATTACTATGTCGCGTCACAAGTCTCGTTAATGCGTCGTTCCGATTACCTATGCAAGGTTAGGTTATATTATGCAAAGTGTGCGTGAAAAGTGACGTTATATTAGTATGTCGTGTCACAAGTCTCATTAACGTGCTGTTGCGATTAACTAAATATATGGTTAGGTTATATTACGCAGTGTGCGTTAAAAGTGACGCTAGATTAGTATGTCGCGTCTAAAGTCTCTGTAAGGCGTCGTTTCGATTACTATTCTCATGTCGCGTCACAAATCTCTCTAACGTGTCATTCCAATTACCTAAGCATGGTTAGTTTATATTACGCAAAGTTTACGTGAAAATTTACAATAGATTATTCTATCGCGTCTCAAGTCTTTTTGACGCGTCGTTTCAATTACCTAAGCATGGTTGAGATATACTACGCAAAGAGTACGTAAAAAGTGATGCTAGATTAGTATGACGTGTCTGAAGTCTCTTTAATGCCTCTTTCCGATTACCTAAGCATGGTTAGTTTATACTACGCAAAGTGTGTGTTAAAAGTGACAATAGATTAGTATGTCGTGTCTGAAGTGTTTTTAACGCGTCGTTCCGATTACCTATGCATGGTTAGGTAGTGACGGTAGATTAGTATGTCGTGTCTCAAGTCTCTTTAATGCGTCGTTTCAATTACCATGCTTATGTCGCGTCACAAGTCTCACTAAGGCGCCGTTCCGATTACCTAAGCATGCTTAGGATATATTACGCAAAGTATGCGTGAAAAGTGACGTTAGAATAGTATGTCGCGTCTCAAGTCTCTTGTCACAAGTCTCACTAACGCGTTGTTTCGATTACCATGCTTATGTCGCCTCACAAGTCGAATCATTCCGATTACCTAAGCATGGTTAGGTTATATTATGCAAAATGTGCATGAAAAGTGACGCTAGATTAGTATGTTGTATCTTTAGTCTCTTTAACGCGTCATTCGATTACCTAAGCATGGTTAGGTTATATTACGCTAAGCGTGCGTGAAAAGTGACGCTAGATTAGTATGTAGAGTCTCAAGTCTCTTTAACGCGTCATTTCAATTACCATGCTTATTTCACGTCACAGGTCTCACTAACGCGCCGTTCCGATTACTTAAGCATGGTTAGGTTATATTACGCAAAGTGAGCGTGAAAAGTGACGCTAGATTAGTATGTCGCGTAACAAGTCTCTTTAACTCGTCGTTCCGATTACCTAAGCAAGGTTAGGTTATTACGCAAAGTGTGCGTGAAAAGTGATGCTAGATTAGTATTTCGTGTCTCAAGTCTCTTTAACGCGTCGTTTCGATTACATGATTATGTCGCGTCACAAGTCTCTCTAACGCGTCTTTCCGGTTACCTAAGCGTTCTGTTATATTACGGAAAGTGTGAGTTAAAAGTGACGCTAGATTACTATGTCGCATCACAAGTCTCTTTAACGCGTCGTTCTGATTACCTAAGCATGGTTAGGTTATATTACGCAAAGTGTGCGTAAAAAGTGACGCTAGATTAGTATGTCGCGTCACAAGTCTCATTAACCGTCGTTCAGATTACCTAAGCATTGTTAGGTTATTATTATGCAAAGTGTGCTTGAAATGTGACGCTAGATTAGTATGTTGCGTGACAAGTTTCTTTATCACATCACCTAAGCATGGTTCGGTTATATTACAGTAAGTGTGCCTTAAAAGTGACGCTAGATTAGTATGTCGCGTCACAAGTCTCATTAACGCGCCGTTTTGATTACCTATGCATGGTTAGGATATATTACGCAAAGTGTGCGTGAAAAGTGACTCTAGATTACTATGTCACGTCACAAGTCTCTTTCGTCGTTTCAATTACCATGCTAAGGTCGCATCACAAGTCTCTCTTACAAGTCGTTTCAATTACCATGCTAAGGTCGCATCACAAGTCTCTCTTACAAGTCGTTTCAATTACCATGCTAAGGTCGCATCACAAGTCTCTCTTACAAGTCGTTTCAATTACCTAAGCATGGTTAGGTTATATTATGCAAAGTGTGCGTGAAAAGTGACGCTAGATTAGTATGTCGTGTCACAAGTCTCTCTAAAGCATCGTTCCTATTACCTATGCATAGTTAGGTTATATTACGCAAAGTGTGCGTGAAAAGTGACACTAGATTGTATGTCGCATCTCAAGTATCTTTAAGGCATCGTTTCATTAGCATTCTTATTTCGCGTCACAAGTCTCTCTAAGCATGGTTAGTTTATATTACGCAAATTGTGCGTGAAAAGTGAAATAGATTGGTATGTTGTGTCTCAAGTCTTTTTAACGCGTCGTTCCGATTACCTAAGCATGGTTATGTTATATTACGCAAAGTATGCGTTAAAAGTGAAAATTGATTAGTATGTCTTGTCTCATGTCTCACGTCGTTTCGATTATCTAAGCATGGTTAGGTATATTACGCAAAGTCTGCGTGAAAAGTGACGCTAGATTAGTATGTCGCTTCTCAAGTGTCTTTAACCTATTTTTTTCGAATACCATGCATATGTCGCGTCACAAGTCTCTCTAACGCGTCGTCCCGATTACCTAAGCATGGTTTGGTTATATTACGCAAAGTGTGCGTTAAAAGTGACGCTAGATTACTATGTCATGTAACAAGTTTCTTTAACGCGTCGTCCCGATTACCTAAGCGTTGTTAGGTTATATTACGCAAAGTGAGCCGTGACCCTAGATTAGTATGTCGCGTCTCAAGTCTCTTTAACGCATTGTTTCGATTACCATGCTTAAGTCGCATCACAAGTCTTTTTAACGCGTCGTTCCGATTACCTCAGCATGGTTAGTTTATATTATGGAAAGTCTGCGTTATAAGTCAAGCTAGATTACTATCTCGCGACACAAGTCTCTTTAATGCATCGTTCCGATTACCTTACATGGTTAGGTTATATTACGCAAAGTGTGCGTGAAAAGTGACGCTAGATTAGTATGTCGCGTCTCAAGACTCAGTAACGCGTCATTTCGATTACCATGCTTATGTCGCGTCACAAGTCTCTCTAACGCGTCGTTCCGATTACCTAATTATTGTTAGGTTATATTACGCAATTTATGTGTTAAAATTTACGGTAGAGTACTATGTCGCGTCACAAGTCACTTCAACTCGTCGTTCCGATTACCTAAGCATGGTTAGGTTATATTATGTAAAGTGTGATTAGTATGTTGCGTCTCAAGTCTCTTTAACGAGTTGTTCCGATTAACTAAGCTTGGTTAGGGTGGTATATTACGCAAAGTGTGCATGAAAAGTGACGTTAGATTAGTATGTCGCGTCTCAACTCACTTTAACGCGTCGTTTCGATTACCATGCTTATGTCGCGTCACAAGTCTCTCAAACGTTTCGTTTCGATTACCTAAGCATGGTTAGGTTATATTATGCAAAGTGTGCGTGAAAAGTGACGCTAGATTAGTATGTTGCGTCTCAAGTCTCATCAACGTGTTGTTCCGATTAACTTAGTATAGATAGGATAGGTTACGCAAAATATGCGAGAAAAAATTGTTCCGATTAACTAAGTATGGATAGGTTATATTACGCAGACTGTGCGTGAAAAGTGACGCTAGATTAGTACGTCGCTTCTCAAGTTTCTTTAACACGTCTTTCCAGTTACCTACACATGGATAGATTATATTACACGCAAAGAGTGCTTAAAAAGTGATGCTAGATTTGTAAGACGTGTCTCAAGTCTCTTTAACGCGTCGTTCCGATTACATAAGCATGGTTAGGTCATATTAACGCAAACTGTGTGTTAGAAGTGACAATAGATTAGTATGTAGCGTTTGAAGTCTTTTTAACGAGTCGTTCCAATTACCTAAGAATGGTTAGGTTATATTACGCAAAGTGTGCGTGAAAAGAGACGGTAGATTAGTATGTCGCGTCTCAAGTCTCTTTAACGCGTCGTTTCGATTACCATGCTTATGTCGCGTCACAAGTCTCTCTAGCGCGTTGTTTCGATTACCTAAGCATGGTTAGGTTATATTACGCATAGTGTGCGTAAAAAGGGACAAGTTTCTTTAACCCGTCGTTTTGATTACCATGCTTATGTCGCGTCACGAGTCTCTCTAACGCATCATTCCGATTACCTGAGCATGGTTAGATTATATTATGGAAAGTGTGCGTTAAAAGTGAATCTAGATTACTATGTCGCGTCACAAGTCTCGTTAATGCGTCGTTCCGATTACCTATGCAAGGTTAGGTTATATTATGCAAAGTGTGCGTGAAAAGTGACGTTATATTAGTATGTCGTGTCACAAGTCTCATTAACGTGCTGTTGCGATTAACTAAATATATGGTTAGGTTATATTACGCAGTGTGCGTTAAAAGTGACGCTAGATTAGTATGTCGCGTCTAAAGTCTCTGTAAGGCGTCGTTTCGATTACTATTCTCATGTCGCGTCACAAATCTCTCTAACGTGTCATTCCAATTACCTAAGCATGGTTAGTTTATATTACGCAAAGTTTACGTGAAAATTTACAATAGATTATTCTATCGCGTCTCAAGTCTTTTTGACGCGTCGTTTCAATTACCTAAGCATGGTTGAGATATACTACGCAAAGAGTACGTAAAAAGTGATGCTAGATTAGTATGACGTGTCTGAAGTCTCTTTAATGCCTCTTTCCGATTACCTAAGCATGGTTAGTTTATACTACGCAAAGTGTGTGTTAAAAGTGACAATAGATTAGTATGTCGTGTCTGAAGTGTTTTTAACGCGTCGTTCCGATTACCTATGCATGGTTAGGTTATATTACACAAAGTGTGCGTGAAAAGTGACGGTAGATTAGTATGTCGTGTCTCAAGTCTCTTTAATGCGTCGTTTCAATTACCATGCTTATGTCGCGTCACAAGTCTCACTAAGGCGCCGTTCCGATTACCTAAGCATGCTTAGGATATATTACGCAAAGTATGCGTGAAAAGTGACGTTAGAATAGTATGTCGCGTCTCAAGTCTCTTGTCACAAGTCTCTCTAACGCGTCGTTCCGATTACCTAAGCATGGTTAGGTTATATTACGCAGAGTGTGCGTGAAAAGTGATAATAGATTAGTATGTCGCATCTCAAGTCTCTTTAACGCGTCGTTTCGATTACCATGCTTATGTCGCATCACAAGTCTCTTTAATGCGTCGTTCTGATTATCCAAGCATGGGTTATATTACGCAAAGTGTGCGTGAAAAGTGACGCTAGATTAATATGCCGCGTCTCAAGTCCCATTAACGTGTCGTTCCGATTACCTAAACATGGTTAGGTTATATTACGCAACATTTGCGTGAAAAGTGACGCTAGATTAGTATGTCGCATCTCAAGTCTCTTTAACGCGTCGTTTCGATTACCTGAGCATGGTTTGTTTATATTACGCAAAGTGTGCGTGAAAAGTGATTAGAATGTCGCATTTCAAGTCTCTTTAACGCGTCGTTTTGATTTCCTAAGCATGGTTAGGTTATATTACGCAAAGTGTGCGTGAAAAGTTACCCTAGAATAGTATGTCGCGTCTCAAGTCTCTTTAACGCGTCGTTTCGATTACAATGTTTATGTTGCGTCACGAGTCTCTCTTACGCGTCGTTCTGATTACCTAAGCATGGTTATTTTACATTATGGAAAGTGTGCATTAAAAGTGAAGCCAGATTACTATGTCGCGTCGTTCTGATTACCTAAGCATAGTTAGGTTATATTACGCAAAGTGTGCGTAAAAAGTGACGCTAGATTAGCATGTCGTGTCTCAAGTCTCTTTAACACGTTGTTTTCGATTACCATGATTATGCCGCGTCACAAGTCTCTCTATCGCCTCGTTCCAATTACCTAATAATTGTTAGGTTATATTACGAAGAGTGTGCGTGAAACGCGACAATAGATTAGTATGTCACATCTCAAGTCTCTTTAACGCGTCGTTTCGATTACCATGCTTACGTCGTGTCACAAGTCTCTTTCACGCGTCGTTCCGATTATCTAAGCATGGGTTATACTACGCAAAGTGCGCATGAAAAGTGACGATAGATTAGTATGTCGCGTCTCTAGTCTCATTAACGCGTCGTTTCGATTAACTAAGAATGGTTAGGTTATATTACACAAAGTTACGCTAGATTAGTATGTCGCATCTCAAGTCTTATTTACGCGTCGTTTCGATTACCTAAGCATGGATAGGTTATATTACACAAAGTGTGCGTGAAAAGTGACGGTAGATTAGTATGTCGCGTCTTTTTTTTTTATCAAAGGTGGGAATCGACTATTTCGAGTCTCATTTGTTAGTTGTTAGTTACCGAGGCGTGGTTCGAACCCACAACCTCTTGATGCACTTAGAGGTGCCTTAGCCATTCAAGCTAGGCCCACATTGGCAGTATGTCGCGTCTCAAGTCTATTTAATGCGTCGTTTCAATTACCATGCTTATGTCGCGTCACAAGTCTCACTAACGCACCGTTCCGATTACCTAAGCATGCTTAGATTATATTACGCAAAGTGTGAGTGAAATGTGACGTTAGATTAGTATGTCGCGTCTCAATCTCTTTAACGCGTCGTTTCGGTTACCATGCTTATATCGTGTCACAAGTCTCTCTAACGCGTCGCTCCGATTACCTAAGCAAGGTTAGGTTATATTACGCAAAGTGTGCATAAAAAGGGACGCTAGATTACTTTGTCGAGTCACAAGTTTCTTTAATGCGTCGTTTAGATTACCATGCTTATATCGCGTCACGAGTCTCTCTAACGCGTCGTTTTGATTACCTAAGCATGGTTAGTTTATATTACGCAAAGTGTGCGTGAAAAGTGACTATATTAGTAGCGCTGTTACAATTACCTAAGCATGGTTAGGTTGTATTACGCAAAGTGTGCGTGAAAAGTGACGATAGATTAGTATGTCGCATGTCAAGTCTCTTTAACGCGTTGTTACGATTAACTAAGTATGCTTAGGTTATATTACGCAAAATGTGCATGAAAAGTGACTCTAGATTAGTATGTCACACCTCAAGTCTCTCTTTAACACGTCGTTTTGATTACCTAAGCATTGTTTGGTTATATTACGCAAAATGTGCGTGAAAAGTGACGCTAGATTAGTATGTCATGTCTCAAGTCTCTTTAACGCATCATTTCAATCCCCTTGCTTATTTCGCGTCAGAAGTCTCACTAACGCGTCGTTTCGATTACCATGCTTATGTCGCCTCACAAGTCTCTTTAGCGCATCGTTCCGATTACCTAAGCCTGATTAGGTTATATTATGCAAAATGTGCTTGAAAAGTGACGCTAGATTACTATGTCGCATCTTTAGTCTCTTTAACGCGTCGTTTCGATTACCTAAGCATAGCTAGGTTATATTACGCAAACTTTGCGTGAAAAGTAACGCTAGATTAGTATGTCGCATCTCAAGTCTCTTTAACGCGTTTTTTCGATTACCATTCTTATTTCGCGTCACAGGTCTCACTAACGCGTCGTTCAAATTACCAAAGCATAGTTAGGTTATATTACGCAAAGTGTGCGTGAAAAGTAACGTTAGATTAGTATGTCGCGTCTCCAGTTTTTGTAACGCATCGTTTTGATTACAATGCATGTATCGCGTGACAAGTCTCTCTAACGCGTCGTTTCTATTACCTAAGCGTTAGGTTATATTATGGAAAGTGTGAGTTAAAAGTGACGCTAGATTACTATGTCGAGTCACAATAAGCATGGTTAGTTTATATTACACAAAGTGTGCGTGAAAAGTGACACCAGATTAGTATGTTGTGTTAC
This sequence comes from Mercurialis annua, assembly GCF_937616625.2. Taxonomy (NCBI): domain Eukaryota; kingdom Viridiplantae; phylum Streptophyta; class Magnoliopsida; order Malpighiales; family Euphorbiaceae; genus Mercurialis; species Mercurialis annua. The sequence continues at coordinate 26,767,699 of NC_065574.1, read as the reverse complement.
AAGTCTCTTTAACTTGTCGTTCCGATTACCTATGCATGGTTAGGTTATATTACGCAAAGTGTGCGTGAAATGTGACGTTAGATTAGTATGTCGCGTCACAAGTCTTTTAACTCGTTGTTCCGATTACCTAAGCATGGTTAGGTTATATTACGCAAAGGGTGCGTGAAAAGTGATGCTAGATTAGTATGTCGTGTCTCAAGTCTCTTTAACGCGTCGGTCCGTTTACTTCAGCATGGTTAGGTTATATTACGCAAAGTGCGCGTGAAAAGTGACGCTAGATTAGTATGTTGCGTCACCAGTCTCTGTAACGTGGTTAGGTTAGGTTATATTAAAAAAAGTGTGTTTGAAAAGTGATGCTATATTAGTATGTAGCGTCTCTAGTCTCTTTAATGCGTCATTCCAATTACCTAAGCATGGTTAGGTTATATATTACACAAAGTGTGCGTTAATAGTGACGCTAGATTAGTATGTCCCGTCACAAGTATCTTTTACGCGTCGTTCCGATTACCTAAGCATGGTTTTGTCATATTACGCAAAGTGTGCGTGAAAAGTGACGCTAGATTTGTATGTCGCGTCTCAAGTCTCTTTATTGCATCGTTGCGATTACCATGCTTATGTCGCGTCACAAGTCTCTCTAACGCGGCGTTTCGATTACCTAACATGGTTAGGTTATATTACGAAAAGTGTTTGTTAAAAGTTACGCTAGATTAAGATGTCGCATCAAAAGTCTCTTTAACGTGTTGTTCCGATTACCTAAGCATTGTTAGGTTATATTACAGAAAGTGTGCGTTAAAACTGACGCTAGATTACTATGTCCCATCAAAAGACTCTTTAACACATTGTTCCGTATACATAAGTTAGGATATATTACGCAAAGTGTGCGTGAAAAGTGACGCTATATTAGTATGTCGCGTCTCAAGTGTCTGTAACGCGTCGTTTCGATTACCATGCTTTTGTCGCGTCACAAGTCTATCTAACGCGTCGTTCTGATTACCTAAGCATGGTTAGGTTATACTACACAAAGTGTGCATGAAAAGTAACGCTAGATTAGTATGTCGCGTCTCAAGTCGCTTTAACGCGACGCAAAGTGTGCGTGAAAAGTGAAGCTAGATTAGTATGTTGCCTCACAAGAGTGTTTAACGCGTCATTCCGATTACCTAAGCATTGTTAGGTTATATTACGCAAAGTGTGCGTGAAAAGTGACGCTAGATTAATATGTCGCGTCTCAAGTCTCTTTAATGCGTCGTTTAGATTACCATGCTTATATCGCGTCACGAGTCTCTCTAACGCGTCGTTTTGATTACCTAAGCATGGTTAGTTTATATTACGCAAAGTGTGCGTGAAAAGTGACTATATTAGTAGCGCTGTTACAATTACCTAAGCATGGTTAGGTTGTATTACGCAAAGTGTGCGTGAAAAGTGACGATAGATTAGTATGTCGAATGTCAAGTCTCTTTAACGCGTTGTTACGATTAACTAAGTATGCTTAGGTTATATTACGCAAAATGTGCATGAAAAGTGACTCTAGATTAGTATGTCACACCTCAAGTCTCTCTTTAACACGTCGTTTTGATTACCTAAGCATTGTTTGGTTATATTACGCAAAATGTGCGTGAAAAGTGACGCTAGATTAGTATGTCATGTCTCAAGTCTCTTTAACGCATCATTTCAATCCCCTTGCTTATTTCGCGTCAGAAGTCTCACTAACGCGTCGTTTCGATTACCATGCTTATGTCGCCTCACAAGTCTCTTTAGCGCATCGTTCCGATTACCTAAGCCTGATTAGGTTATATTATGCAAAATGTGCTTGAAAAGTGACGCTAGATTACTATGTCGCATCTTTAGTCTCTTTAACGCGTCGTTTCGATTATCTAAGCATAGTTAGGTTATATTACGCAAACTTTGCGTGAAAAGTAACGCTAGATTAGTATGTCGCATCTCAAGTCTCTTTAACGCGTTTTTTCGATTACCATTCTTATTTCGCGTCACAGGTCTCACTAACGCGTCGTTCAGATTACCAAAGCATAGTTAGGTTATATTACGCAAAGTGTGCGTGAAAAGTAACTTTAGATTAGTATGTCGCGTCTCCAGTTTTTGTAACGCATCGTTTTGATTACAATGCATGTATCGCGTGACAAGTCTCTCTAACGCGTCGTTTCTATTACCTAAGCGTTAGGTTATATTATGGAAAGTGTGAATTAAAAGTGACGCTAGATTACTATGTCGAGTCACAATAAGCATGGTTAGTTTATATTACACAAAGTGTGCGTGAAAAGTGACACCAGATTAGTATGTTGTGTTACAAGTCTCTTTAACTTGTCGTTCCGATTACCTATGCATGGTTAGGTTATATTACGCAAAGTGTGCGTGAAATGTGACGTTAGATTAGTATGTCGCGTCACAAGTCTTTTAACTCGTTGTTCCGATTACCTAAGCATGGTTAGGTTATATTACGCAAAGGGTGCGTGAAAAGTGATGCTAGATTAGTATGTCGTGTCTCAAGTCTCTTTAACGCGTCGGTCCGTTTACTTCAGCATGGTTAGGTTATATTATGCAAAGTGCGCGTGAAAAGTGACGCTAGATTAGTATGTTGCGTCACCAGTCTCTGTAACGTGGTTAGGTTAGGTTATATTAAAAAAAGTGTGTTTGAAAAGTGATGCTATATTAGTATGTAGCGTCTCTAGTCTCTTTAATGCGTCATTCCAATTACCTAAGCATGGTTAGGTTATATTAAGGAAAGTGTGCGTTAAAAGTGATGCTAGATTACTATGCCGCATCACAAGTCTCTTTTACGCGTCGTTCCAATTACCTAGTATGGTTAGGTTATATTACGCAAATTGTGCTTGAAAAGTGACGTTAGATTAATATGTCGCGTCTCAAGTCTCTATAATGCGTCATATCGATTTCCATGAATATGTCGCATCACAAGCCTCTCTAATGCGTCGTTCCGATTACCTAAGCATGGTTAGCCTATATTATGCAATGTGTGCGTGAAAAGTGACGCTAGATTAGTAAGCTGCGTCTTAAGTCTCTTTAACGCGTCGTTTCGATTACCATGCTTATGTTGGGTCACAATTCTCTCTAACGCGTCGTTCAGATTACCTAAGAATGGTTAGGTTATATTACACAAAGTGTGCGTTAAAAGTGACGCTAGCTTAGTATGTCCTGTCACAAGTCTCTTGAACGCGTCGATTCGATTACATAAGCATGGTTAGGTTATATTACGCAAAGTGTGCTTGAAAAGTGACGCTCGATTTGTATGTCGCGTCTCAAGTCTCTTTAATGCATCATTTTCGATTACCTTGCTCATGTCGCGTCACAAGTCTCTCTAATGCGTCGTTCCGATTACCTAAGCATGGTTAGGTTATATTACACGAAGTGTGCGTGAAATGTGATGCTAGATTAGTATGTCGCGTCTCAAAACTCTTTAAGAGACTTCTGACGCGCATACTAATCTAGCGTCACTTTTCACGCACACTTCGTGTAATATAACCTAACCATGCTTAGGTAATCGGAACGACAAGTATAAGAAACTTTTGACCCGACATACTAATCTAGCGTCACATTTCAAGCACACTTTGCCTAATATAACCTAACCATGCTTAGGTAATTTGAACGACGGGTTAAAGAGACTTGTGATGCTACATTGTAATCTAGCGTCACTTTTAACTCACACTTTGTGTAATATAACCTAACGCTTAGGTAATCGGAAAGACGCGTTAGAGAGATTTGTGACACGACAAAATCATGGTAATCGAAACGACGCGTTAAAAAGACTTGAGACGCGAGATACTAATCTAGCGTCACTTTTCACGCACACTTTGCGTAATATAACCTAACCATGATTAGGTAATCGGAACGACGCGTGAAAGAGATTTGTGACGCGACATAGTAATCTAGCGTAACTTTTAACTCACACTTTCCGTAATATAACCTAACACGCTTAGGTAATCGGAACGACGGGTTAAAGAGACTTGTGACGCGACACATGCATGGTAATCGAAACGACGCGTTACAGAAACTTAAGACGCGACATACTAATCTAGCGTCACTTTTCGCGCACACTTTGCGTAATATAACCTAACCATGCTTAGGTAATGGAAACGACGTGTTAAAAAGACTAAAGATACAACATACTAATCTAGCGTCACTTTTTACGCACATTTTGTGTAATATAACCTAACCATGCTTAGGTTATCGGAACGATGCGCAAAAGACACTTGTGAGGCGACATAAGCATGGTAATCAAAACGACGCGTTAGTGAGACTTGTGACACGAAATAAGCATGGTTATTGAAACGAAGCGTTAAAGAGACTTGAGACACGACATACGAATCTAGCGTCACTTTTCACGCACACTTTGCGTTATATAACCAACCATGCTTAGGTAATCGAAACGACGCGTTAAAGCGACTTGAGATGTGACATACTAATCTACAGTTAATTTTCACGCACATTTTGCGTAATATAACCTAACCATACTTAGTTAATCGGAACAACGCGTTGAAGAGACCTGACACGCGACATACGAATCTATCATCACTTTTCACGCACACTTTGCGTAATATAACCTAACCATGTAAGGTAATAAGAACAACGCGTTAGAGAGACTTGTGACACGACATACTAATATAGAGTCACTTTTCACGCACACTTTGCGTAATATATTCTAACTATGCTTAGGTAATCGGAACGACGCGTTAAAGAGACTTGTGACGCGACATAGTAATCTCACTTCACTTTAAACGCACACTTTCTATTATATAACCTAACCATGCTTAGGTAATCGGAACGACGCGTTAGAGAAACTTGTGACTCGACAAAGTAATCTAGCGTCCCTTTTTATGCACACTTTGCGTAATATAACCAAACCATGCTTAGGTAATCGGAACGACGCGCTAAAGAGACTTGTAACGCGACATAGTAATCTTGCTTCACTTTAAACGCACACTTTCTATTATATAATCTAACCATGCTTAGGTCTCGACAAAGTAATCTAGCGTCCCTTTTCATGCACACTTTGCGTAATATAACCTAACCATGCTTAGGCAATCGGAACGACGCGTTAACGAGACTTGTGACGCGACATACTAATCTAGCGTATCTTTTCACGCACACTTTACGTAATTTAACCTAACCATGCTGAAGTAATCAGACCGACGCGTTAAAGAGACTTGAGACGCGACATACTAATCTAGCATCACATTTCACGCACACTTTACGTAATATAACCTAACCATGCTTAGGTAATCGGAATGACGAGTTAAAGAGACTTCTGACGCGCATACTAATCTAGCGTCACTTTTCACGCACACTTCGCGTAATATAACCTAACCATGCTTAGGTAATCGGAACAACAAGTATAAGAAACTTGTGACCCGAAATACTAATCTAGCGTCACATTTCAAGCACACTTTGCCTAATATAACCTAACCATGCTTAGGTAATTTGAACGACGGGTTAAAGAGACTTGTGATGCTACATTGTAATCTAGCGTCACTTTTAACTCACACTTTCTGTAGTATAACCTAACGCTTAGGTAATCGGAAAGACGCGTTAGAGAGATTTGTGACACGACATAATCATGGTAATCGAAACGACGCGTTAAAAAGACTTGAGACGCGAGATACTAATCTAGCGTCACTTTTCACGCACACTTTGCGTAATATAACCTAACCATGATTAGGTAATCGGAACGACGCGTGAAAGAGATTTGTGACGCGACATAGTAATCTAGCGTAACTTTTAACTCACACTTTCCGTAATATAACCTAACACGCTTAGGTAATCGGAACGACGGGTTAAAGAGACTTGTGACGCGACACATGCATGGTAATCGAAACGACGCGTTACAGAAACTTAAGACGCGACATACTAATCTAGCGTCACTTTTCACGCACACTTTGCGTAATATAACCTAACCATGCTTAGGTAATCGAAACGACGTGTTAAAAAGACTAAAGATACAACATACTAATCTAGCGTCACTTTTTACGCACATTTTGTGTAATATAACCTAACCATGCTTAGGTTATCGGAACGATGCGCAAAAGAGACTTGTGAGGCGACATAAGCATGGTAATCAAAACGACGCGCTAGTGAGACTTGTGACACGAAATAAGCATGGTTATTGAAACGAAGCGTTAAAGAGACTTGAGACACGACATACGAATCTAGCGTCACTTTTCACGCACACTTTGCGTTATATAACCAAACCATGCTTAGGTAATCGAAACGACGCGTTAAAGCGACTTGAGATGCGACATACTAATCTACAGTTAATTTTCACGCACATTTTGCGTAATATAACCTAACCATACTTAGTTAATCGGAACAACGCGTTGAAGAGACCTGACACGCGACATACGAATCTATCATCACTTTTCACTCACACTTTGCGTAATATAACCTAACCATGTAAGGTAATCGGAACAACGCGTTAGAGTGACTTGTGACACGACATACTAATATAGAGTCACTTTTCACGCACACTTTGCGTAATATATTCTAACTATGCTTAGGTAATCGGAACGACGCGTTAAAGAGACTTGTGACGCGACATAGTAATCTCACTTCACTTTAAACGCACACTTTCTATTATATAACCTAACCATGCTTAGGTAATCGGAACGACGCGTTAGAGAAACTTGTGACTCGACAAAGTAATCTAGCGTCCCTTTTTACGCACACTTTGCGTAATATAACCAAACCATGCTTAGGTAATCGGAACGACGCGCTAAAGAGACTTGTGATGAGACATAGTAATCTTGCTTCACTTTAAACGCACACTTTCTATTATATAACCTAACCATGCTTAGGTCTCGACAAAGTAATCTAGCGTCCCTTTTCATGCACACTTTGCGTAATATAACCTAACCATGCTTAGGCAATCGGAACGACGCGTTAACGAGACTTGTGACATACTAATCTAGCGTATCTTTTCACGCACACTTTACGTAATTTAACCTAACCATGCTGAAGTAATCAGACCGACGCGTTAAAGAGACTTGAGACGCGACATACTAATCTAGCATCACATTTCACGCACACTTTACGTAATATAACCTAACCATGCTTAGGTAATCGGAATGACGAGTTAAAGAGACTTCTGACGCGCATACTAATCTAGCGTCACTTTTCACGCACACTTCACGTAATATAACCTAACCATGCTTAGGTAATCGGAACAACAAGTATAAGAAACTTGTGACCCGAAATACTAATCTAGCGTCACATTTCAAGCACACTTTGCCTAATATAACCTAACCATGCTTAGGTAATTTGAACGACGGGTTAAAGAGACTTGTGATGCTACATTGTAATCTAGCGTCACTTTTAACTCACACTTTCTATAGTATAACCTAACGCTTAGGTAATCGGAAAGACGCGTTAGAGAGATTTGTGACACGACATAATCATGGTAATCGAAACGACGCGTTAAAAAGACTTGAGACGCGAGATACTAATCTAGCGTCACTTTTCACGCACACTTTGCGTAATATAACCTAACCATGATTAGGTAATCGGAACGACGCGTGAAAGAGATTTGTGACGCGACATAGTAATCTAGCGTAACTTTTAACTCACACTTTCCGTAATATAACCTAACACGCTTAGGTAATCGGAACGACGGGTTAAAGAGACTTGTGACGCGACACATGCATAGTAATCGAAACGACGCGTTACAGAAACTTAAGACGCGACATACTAATCTAGCGTCACTTTTCACGCACACTTTGCGTAATATAACCTAACCATGCTTAGGTAATCGAAACGACGTGGTAAAAAGACTAAAGATACAACATACTAATCTAGCGTCAATTTTTACGCACATTTTGTGTAATATAACCTAACCATGCTTAGGTTATCGGAACGATGCGCAAAAGAGACTTGTGAGGCGACATAAGCATGGTAATCAAAACGACGCGCTAGTGAGACTTGTGACACGAAATAAGCATGGTTATTGAAACGAAGCGTTGAAGAGACTTGAGACACGACATACGAATCTAGCGTCACTTTTCACGCACACTTTGCGTTATATAACCAAACCATGCTTAGGTAATCGAAACGACGCGTTAAAGCGACTTGAGATGCGACATACTAATCTACAGTTAATTTTCACGCACATTTTGCGTAATATAACCTAACCATACTTAGTTAATCGGAACAACGCGTTGAAGAGACCTGACACGCGACATACGAATCTATCATCACTTTTCACTCACACTTTGCGTAATCGGAACAACGCGTTAGAGTGACTTGTGACACGACATACTAATATAGAGTCACTTTTCACGCACACTTTGCGTAATATATTCTAACTATGCTTAGGTAATCGGAACGACGCGTTAAAGAGACTTGTGACGCGACATAGTAATCTCACTTCACTTTAAACGCACACTTTCTATTGTATAACCTAACCATGCTTAGGTAATCGGAACGACGCGTTAGAGAAACTTGTGACTCGACAAAGTAATCTAGCGTCCCTTTTTATGCACACTTTGCGTAATATAACCAAACCATGCTTAGGTAATCGGAACGACGCGTTAAAGAGACTTGTGATGAGACATAGTAATCTTGCTTCACTTTAAACGCACACTTTCTATTATATAACCTAACCATGCTTAGGTCTCGACAAAGTAATATAGCGTCCCTTTTCATGCACACTTTGCGTAATATAACCTAACCATGCTTAGGTAATCCGACGGCGCGTTAAAGAGACTTGTGACGCGACATATGCATGGTAATTGAAACGACGCGTTAAAGAGACTTGAGACGCGACATACTAATCTAACGTCACTTTTCACGCACACTTTGCGTAATATAACCTAAGCATGCTTAGGTAATCGGAACGGCGTGTTAGTGAGAATTGTAACGCGACATAAGCATGGTAATTGAAACGACGTGTTAAAGACACTTGAGACACGACATACTAATCTACTGTCACTTTTCACGCACACTTTGTGTAATATAACCAAACCATGCTTAGGTAATCGAAACGACGCGTAAATGTAACTTGAGATGCGACATACTAATCTAGCGTCACTTTTTCCGCACATTTTGCATAATATAACTTAACCATTCTTAGTTAATCGAAACGACGCGTTAATGAGACTTGAGACGCGACATACTATAATCTATCATCACTTTTCACGCTCACTTTGCGTAATATAACCTTAGATAATCGGAACGACGCGTTAATTAGACTTGTGATGCGACATACCAATCTATTATCGCTATTCACGCACACTCTTCATAATATTTAGGTAATTGGATAATCACGGTAATCGAAAAGACGTGTTAAAGAGACTTGAGACGCGACATGCTAATCGAACGTCACTTTTCACGCACACTTTGAGTAATATAACCTAACCATGCTTAGGTAATCAGAATGACGCGTTAATGAGACTTATGACGCGACATTAATCTAGCTTCACTTTTAATGCACACTTTCCATAATATAAACTAACCACGCTTAGGTAATCGGAACGACGCGTTAGAGAGACTTGTGACGCAACATATGCATGGTAATCGAAACGACGCGTTAAAGAGACTTGAGATGCGACATACTATTCTAGCCTCACTTTTCACGCACACTTTGCGTAATATAACCTAAACATGCTCAGGTAATTGAAACAACGCGTTAAATGGACTTGAGATGCGATATACTAATCTATTATCGTTTTTCACGCACACTCTGCATAATATAACCTAACTATATTTAGGTAATTGGAACGAGGCGATATAGAGACTTGTGACGCGACATAATCATGGTAATCGAAACGACGTGTTAAAGAGACTTGAGACGCGACATGCTAATCTAACATCACTTTTCACGCACACTTTGCGTAATATTAACCTAACCATGCTTAGGTAATCAGAACGACGCGTTAATGAGACTTATGACTAGACATAGTAATCTAGCTTCACTTTTAATGCACACTTTCCATAATATAAACTAACCATGCTTAGGTAATCGGAACGACGCGTTAGAGAGACTTGTGACGCCACATAAGCATGGCAATCGAAACGACGCGTTAGAGAGACTTGTGACACAACATAAGCATGGTAATCGAAACGACGCGTTAAAGAGACTTGAGACGCGACATACTATTCTAGCGTCACTTTTCACACACACTTTGCGTAATATAACCTAACCATACTCAGGTAATCGAAACAACGCGTTAAAGAGACTTGAGATGCGACATACTATCTACCGTCACTTTTCACGCACACTTCGCGTAATATAACCTCACCATGCTCAGGTAATCGAATCGACGCGTTAAATAGCCTTGAGATGTGACATACTAATCTAGCTTCACTTTTCACGCACATATTGCGTTATATAAACTAACCATGCTTAGGTAATCGGAACGACGCGTTAATGGGACTTGAGACGCGACATATTAATCTAGCGTCACTTTTCACGCACACTTTGCGTAATATAACCCATGCTTGGATAATCAAAACGACGCGTTAAAGAGACTTGTGACGCAATATAAGCATGGTAATCGAAACGACGCGTTAAAGAGACTTGAGATGCGACATACTAATCTATTGTCACTTTTCACGCACATTCTGCATAATATAACCTAACCATGCTTAGGTAATCGGAACGAGGCATTAGAGAGACTTGTGACGCGACATAATCATGGTAATCGAAACGACGTATTAAAGAGACTTGAGACGCGACATACTAATCTAGCGTCGCTTTTCAAGCACAGCTTGCATAATATAACCTAACCATGCTTAGGTAATCGGAACGACGCGTTAGAGAGACTTTTGACACGAGATAAGCATGGTAATCGAAATGACACGTTAAAAAGACTTGAGACGCGACATACTAATCTACCGTCAATTTTCTCCCACACTTTGCGTTATATAACCTAACCATGCATAGGTAATCGGAACGACGCGTTCAAAAGACTTCACACGCGACATACTAATCTATTGTTAATTTTAACACAAACTTTGTGTAATATAAACTAACCTTGCTTAGGTAATCGGAAAGACGCATTAAAGAGACTTGAGACATGTCATACTAATCTATCATCACTTTTTACGTACTCTTTGCGTAGTATATCGTAACCATGCTTAGGTAATTGGAACGACACGCCAAAAAGACTTGAGATGCGACAGAATAATCTATTGTCACTTTTCACGTACACTTTGCGTAATATAAACTAACAGTGCTTAGGTAATTGGAACGACGCGTTAGAGAGACTTGTGACGCGACATAAGAATGGTAATAGCCAACGACGCCTTACAGAGACTTGAGACGCGACATAGTAATCTAGCGTTACTTTTAACGCACATTTTGCGTAATATAACCATACATAGGTAATCGGAACAGCACGTTAGTGAGACTTGTGACACGACATACTAATATAGCGTCACTTTTCAAGCACACTTTGCGTAATATAACCTAACAATGCATAGGTAACCAGAAGGACGCGTTAAAGAGACTTGTGACGCGACATAGTAATCTAGCTTCACTTTTAACGCACACTTTCCATAATATACTCTAACCATGCTTAGGTAATCGGAACGACGCATTAGACAGACTCGTGACGCGACATAAGCATGGTAATCAAAACGACGCGTTAAAGAAACTTGTGACACGACATAGTAATCTAGCGTACACTTTGCGTAATATAACTTAACCATCGTACTTAGGTAATCGGAACGACGCGTTAGAGAGACTTGTGGCACGACATAAGCATGGTAATCGAAACGACGCGTTAAAGAGACTTGAGACGCTGACATACTAATCAACCATAGCGCAATATAACCTAACCATGCTTAGGTAATCAGAACAACGCGTTAAAAAGACTTCAGACTCGACATACTAATCTATTGTCACTTTTCACACACACTTTGCGTAATATAACCTAACCATGATTAGGTAATCGGAACAACGAGTTAAAGAGACTTAAGACACGTCATACAAATCTAGCATCACGTTTTATGCACTCTTTGCGTAATATAATCTAACCATGCTTAGGTAATTAGAACGACGTGTTAAAGAGACTTGAGATGCGATGTACTAATCTAGCGTCACTTTTCACGCACACTTTGTGTAATATAACCTATCCATACTTAGTTAATCGAAACAACACGTTAATGAGACTTGAGACCCGACATACTAATCTAGAGTCACTTTTCACGCACATTTTGTTTAATATAACCTATCCATACTTAGTTAATCGGAACAACACATTGATGAGACTTGAGGCGCGACATACTAATCTAGCGTCACTTTTCACGCACACTTTGCATAATATAACCTAACCATGCTTAGGTAATCGGAACGACGTGTAGAGAGACTTTTGACGCGACATAAGCATGGTAATTGAAACGACGCGTTAAAGAGACTTGAGACGCGACATATTAATCTAGATTCACTTTTCACGCACATTTTGCGTAATATAACCTATCAATGCTTAGGTAATTGGAACGACGCGTTAGAGAGACTTGTGACGCGACATAAGCATGGTAATCGAAAACGACGCATTAAAGAGAGATGAGACGCGACATACTGATCTAGCGTCAATTTTCACGCACACTTTGCGTAACATAACCTAACCATGCATCAGTATTCGAAACGACGCGTTAAAGAAAGAGACTTGAGACGCGACAAACTAATCTAGCGTCACTTTTCATGCACACTTTGCGTAGTAAAACCTAACCATGTTAATCGGAAAAACGCGTTAAAGGGACTTGAGACGCAACATTATCTAACGTCACTTTTCACGCACACTTTGCGTAATATAACCTTAGGTAATCAAAACGACGCGTTTAAAAGACTTGAGACGCGACATACTAATCTATTGTCTCTTTTAACGCACACTTTGTGTAATATAACCTGAACGACGCACTAAAGAGACTAGAGACACTACATACTAATCTAGCATCACTTTTTGCATAATATAACCTAACCATGCTTAGGTAATCAGAACGACGCATCAAAAAGACTTGAGACCCGACATACTAATCCAGTTCACTTTTCTCGCACACTTCGAGTAATGTGAACTAACCATGCTTAGATAATTGGAACGATGCGTTAGAGAGACTTGTGATGTGACATAAGCATGGTAATGAAACGACGCCTTAAAGAGACTTTAGACGCGACATATTAATCTACCGTCATTTTTCACGGACACTTTGAATAATTTAAACTAACCATGCATAGGTAATGGGAGGGACGCGTTAAAGAGACATGAGACACGACATACTAATCTAGCGTCACTTTTCACGCACACTTTGTGTAACATAACCTAACCATGCATTAGTATTCGAAACGATGCGTTAAAGAGACTTGAGACGCGACATATGCATAGTAATCAAAATGACGCGTTGAAGAGACTTGAGATGCGACATAGTAATCTACTGTCATTTCTTACGCACACTTTGCGTAATATAACCTAATATGATGCTTAGGTAATCGGAACGACGAGTTAAAGAGACTTGAGACGTGACATACTAATCTATCGTCACTTCTTACGCACGCTTTGCGTTATATAACCAAACCATGCTAAGGTAATCGGAACAACGCATTGAAGAGACTTGACACGCGACATACGAATCTATCATCACTTTTCACGCGCACTTCGCGTAATATAACCTAACCATGCTTAGGTAATCGGAATGACGCGTTAGAGAAACTCGTAACGCGACATAAGCATGGTAATCTAAATGACGCGTTAAAGAATCTTGTGACTTGACAAAGTAATCTAGCGTCCCTTTTTATGCACACTTTGCGTAATATAACCTAACCATGCTTAGGTAATCGGAACGACGCGTTAGTGAGACTTGTGACGCGACATAAGCATGGTTATCGAAACGACGCGTTAAAGAGACTTGAGACGCGACATACTTATCAAACATCACTTTTCACGCACACTTTGCAAAATATAACCTAAGCATGCTTAGATAATCGGAGTGGCGCGTTAGTGAGACTTGTAACGCGACATAAGCATGGTAATTGAAACGATGCGTTAAAGACACTTGAGACACGACATACTACTCTACCGTCACTTTTCACGCACACTTTGTGTAATATAACCTAACCATGCTTAGGTAATTGAAACGACGCGTAAATGAGACTTGAGATGCGACATACTAATCTAGAGTCACTTTTTCCGCACACTTTGCATAATATAACTTAACCATTCTTAGTTAATCGAAACGACGCATTAATGAGACTTGAGATGCGACATACTATAATCTATCATCACTTTTCACGCGCACTTTGCGTAATATAACCATGCTTAGATAATCAGAACGACGCGTTAGTGAGACTTGTGACGCGATATAAGCATGGTAATCGAAACGACGCGTTAAAGAGACTTGAGATGCGACATACTAATCTATTATCGCTTTTCATGCACACTCTTCATAATATAACCTAACTATATTTAGGTAATTGAAACGAGGCGATATAGAGACTTGTGACGTGACATAATCATGGTAATCGAAACAACGTGTTTAAGAGACTTGAGACGCGACATGCTAATCTAGCGTCCCTTTTCACGCACACTTTGCGTAATATAACCTAACCATGCTCAGGTAATTGAAACAACGCGTTAAAGAGACTTGAGATGCGACATACTAATCTATTATCGCTTTTCACGCACACTCTTCATAATATAACCTAATTATATTTAGGTAATTGGAACGAGGCGATATAGAGACTTGTGACGCGACATAATCATGGTAATCGAAATGACATGTTAATTAGACTTGAGATACGACATGCTAAAGCGTCACTTTTCACGCACACTTTGTGTAATATAACCTAACCATGTTAGGTAATTAGAACGACGTGTTAATGACACTAATGACGCGACATAGTAATCTAGCTTCACTTTTAATGCACAATTTCCATAATATACACTAAACATGCTTAGGTAATTGGAACGACGCGTTAGAGAGACTTGTGACTCACCATAAGCATGGTAATCGAAACAACGCGTTAAAGAGACTTACGATGCGACATACTAATCTACCGTCACTTTTCACGCACACTTTGCGTAATGTAACCTCACCATGCTAAGGTAATCAAAACGACGCGTTAAGAGACTTGAGATGTGACATACTAATCTAGCGTCACTTTTCACACACATTTACATAATATAACCTAACCATACTTAGGTAATCGGAACGACGCGTTAATGGGACTTGAGATGCGACATATTAATCTAGCGTCACTTTTCACGCACACTTTGCATAATATAACTCATGCTTGGATAATCGAAACGACGCGTTAAAGAGTCTTGTGACGCGACATAAGCATGGTAATCGAAACGATGCGTTAAAGAGACTTGAGATGCGACATACTAATCTATTGTCACCTTTCACGCACAGTCTGCATAATATAACCTAACCATGCTTAGGTAATCGGAACGAGGCTTTAGAGAGACTTGTGACGCGAAATAATCATGGTAATCGAAACGACATGTTAAAAAGACTTGAGTTGCGACATGCTAATCTAGCGTCACTTTTCACGAACACTTTGCGTAATATAACCTAACCATGCTTAGGTAATCAGAATGACGCATTAATGAGACTTATGACGCGACATTATAATCTAGCTCCACTTTTAATGCACACTTTCCATAATATAAAGGCTTAATTACTTAAAAACCACCCACCTTGAACTTTTTTTTCGTTTATACCCTGATCTAGGAAAAAATTCATTTATACCCTGACGTATGTGTTTATGTTTCACCTCTACCCCGAAGCACTAAATCAACCTCTTTTCATTTAAAAAAAAGTTTAAAATAGTCCTTCATTTAGAGAAAAATTCATTTCTAATTAAACTCTAATTAGTTTAGGTTAAAAATGAAAAACTATTTTAAACTTTTTTCTTAATGAAAAGAGGTTAATTTAGTGCCTCGGGGTAGAGGTGAAACATAAATACATATGTCATGGTATAAATGAATTTTTTCCTAGGTCATGGTATAAACGAAAAAAAAGTTCAAGGTGAGTGGTTTTTAAGTAATTAAGCCTAATATAAACTAACCATGCTTAGGTAATCGGAACGACGCGTTAGAGAGACTTGTAACGCGACATAAGCATGGTAATCGAAACGACGCGTTAAAGAGAGATGAGACGCGACATACTAATCTAGCGTCAATTTTCACCCATACTTTGCGTAACATAACCTAACCATGCATAAGTAATCGAAACGACGCGTTAAAAAGACTTGAGACGCCACATACTAATCTAACGTCACTTTTCACCCACACTTTGCGTAATATAACCTAACCATGCTTAGGTAATCGAAACGACGCGTTAAAAAGACTTGAGACACGACATACTAATCAATTGTCTCTTTTAACGCACACTTTGCGTAATATAACCTAACCATGCCTAGGTAATCGGAACGACGCATTAAAAAGACTTGAGACACGACATACTAATCTAGCATCACTTTTTGCGCACTTTTTGCGTAATTTAACCTAACAATGCTTAGGTAATTAGAACGACGCGTCAAAAAGACTTGAGACGCGAAATACTAATCTATTTCACTTTTCTCGCACACTTTGGGTAATGTAAACTAACCGTGCTTAGGTAATCAGAATGACGCGTTAATGAGACTTATGACGCGACATTATAATCTAGCTTCACTTTTAATGCACACTTTCCATAATATAAACTAACCATGCTTAGGTAATCGGAACGATGTGTTAGAGAGACTTGTGACGCGACATAAGCATAGTAATCAAAACGACGCGTTAGAGAGACTTGAGACGCGACATAGTAATCTATTGTCACTTTTTACGCACACTTTTCATAATATAACCTAATATAACGCTTAGGTAATCGGAACGACGCGTTAAAGATACTTGAGACGCGTCATACTAATCTAGCGTCACTTTTCACGCACACTTTGCGTAATATAACCTAACCATGCTTAGGTAATCGAAACGACGCGTTAAAAAGACTTGAGAGGCGACATACTAATCTATTGTCACTTTTAACGCACACTTTGCGTAATATAACCTAACCATGCTTAGGTAATCGGAACGACGCATCAAAAGGACTTGAGACTCGACATAATAATCTATTTCACTTTTCTAACACACTTTGAGTAATGTAAACTAACCATCCTTAGGTAATTGGAACGATGCGTTAGAGAGACTTGTTACGTGACATAAGAATGGTAATGAAACGACGCCTTAACGAGACTTTAGACGCAACATACTAATCTAGCGTCATTTTTCACGGACACTTTGCGTAATTTAATCTAACCATGCATATGTAATCGGACGGACGCGTTAAAGAGTTATGAAACGCGACATACTAATCCAGCGTCACTTTTCACGCACACTTTGTGTAATATAACCTAACCATGCTTAGATTTTTGGAACGACGCGTTAAAGAGACTTGTGACGGGACATAAGCATAGTAATCAAAACGACGCATTAAAGAGACTTGAGACGCGACATACTAATCTAGTGTGACTTTTTACGAACACTTTGCGTAATATAACGTAACAATGCTTAGGTAATCGGAACGACGAGTTAATGAGACTTGAGATGCGACAAACTAATTTAACGTCACTTTTTACGCACACTTTGCGTAATCTAACCTATCGACGCGTTAAAGAGACTTGAGACATGACATACTAATCTAGCGTCACTTTTCACGCACACTTTGCATAATATAACCTAACCATGCTTAGGTAATAGGAACGACGCGTTAGAGAGACTTGTGGCGTTACATAAGCATGGTAATCGAAACGACGCGTTAAAGAGAGTAGAGACGCGACATACTAATCTAGCATCACTTTTCACGCACACTTTGCGTAATATGAACTAACCATGCTTCGGTAATCGAACCGACGCGTTATAGAGACATGAGATGCGACATACTAATCTAGCGTCACTTTTCACGCACACTTTGTGTATATAACCTAAACATGATTAGGTGTTCGGAATGACGCGTTAACGAGACTTGTGACGCGACATAAGCATAGTAATTAAAACGAAGCGTTAAAGAGACTTGAAATGGGACATACTAATCTAGCGTCACTTTTTACGCACACTTTACGTAATAAAACCTACGATACTTAGGAAATCGGAAAGACGCCTTAAAGAGACTTGAGACGCGACATACTAATCTCGAGTCACTTTTTACACACGCTATGCATAATAACCATGCTTAGATAATCGGAACGACGCGTTAAAGAGACTTGAGACGCGACATACTAATCTAGCGTTCCTTTTCACACACACTTTGCGTAATACAACCTAACCATGCTTAGGTAATCGGAACGACGCGTTAGAGAGACTTGTAACGCGACATAAGCATGGTAATCGAAACAACGCGTTACAGAGACTTGAGACGCGACATACTTAATCTGGTGTCAGTTTTCACGCACACTTTGCGTAATATAACCTAACAATGCTTAGGTAATTGGAATGACGCGTTAGAGAGACTTGTGACGCGGCATAAGCATTGCAATCGAAACGACGCGTTAAAGAGACTTAAGACGCGACATACTAATCTAGCGTCACTTTTCACGCACACTTTGCGTAAGGTAATCGAAACGACGCGTGAAATAGACTTGAGACGGGACAAACTAATCTAGCGTCACTTTTCAAGCACTATAACCTAACCACGCTTAGTTAATCGGAACAACGCGTTAAAGAGACTTGAGACGCAACATACAAATCTAGCGTCACTTTTAGCGCACACTTTGCGTAGTATAACCTAACCATGATTAGATAATCGGAACGACGTGTTAGAGAGACTTGTGACGCGACATAAGCATACTAATCGAAACAACGCGTTAAAGAGACTTGAGACGCAACTTACTAATCTAGCCTCACTTTTCACGCACACTTTTGCGTATATAACCTAACCATGCTTAGGTAATCGGAACGACGCGTTAAAGAGATTTGAGACGCGACATACTAATCTAGAGTCACTTTTGACGCACACTTTGCATAATATAACCTAACCATGCTTAGGTAATCGGAACGACGCGTTATAGAAACATATTACGCAAAGTGTGTTTGAAAAGTGACGCTAGATTAGTTTGTCGCGTCTCAAGTCTTTGTAAAGCGTCGTTTCGATTACCTAAGCACGGTTAGGTTATATTACACAATGTGTGCTTGAAAAGTGACGCTAGATTTGTATGTTGCGTCTCAAGTCTCTTTAACGCGTCGTTTCGATTATTTAAGCACGATTAGGTTATATTACGCAAAGTGTGCTTGAAAAGTGACGCTAGATTTGTATGTCACGTCACAAGTCTCTCCAACGCGTCATTCTGATTACCTAAACATGGTTAGGTTATATTATGCAAAGTGTGCGTGAAAAGTAACGCTAGATTAGTATGTCGCGTCACAAGTCTCTTTAACGGGTCGTTTCGATTACCTAACAATGGTTAGGTTATATACGCAAAGTGTGCGTAAAAAGTGTCGCTAGATTAGTATGTAGCGTCTCAAGTCTCTTTAACTCATTGTTTCGATTACCATGCTTATGTCGCGTCACAAGTCTCTCTAGCGTGTCGTTCCGATTTCCTAATCATGGTCTGATTATACTACGCAAAGCGTGCGTTAAAATTGACGGTAGAGTACTATGTCGCGTCACAAGTTACTTTAACGCGTCGTTCCGATTACCTAAACATGGTTAGGTTATTTACGCATAGTGTGCGTGAAAAGTGACTCTAGATTTGTATGTTACATCTCAAGTCTCTTTGACGCGTCGTTTTGATTACCTAAGCATGGTTAGGTTATATTAGGCAAAGTGTGCTTGAAAATTGACGCTAAATTACTATGTCGCGTCTCAAGTCTCTTTAACGCGTCGTTTCGATTACCATGCTTATGTCGCGTCACAAGTCTCTCTAATGCGTCATTCCGATTACCTAAGCATGGTTAGGTTATATTACGCAAAGTGTGCGTTATAAGTGACATTAGATTAGTATGTCGCGTCTCATGTCTCTTTAACGCGTTGTTCCGATTATCTAAGCATGGTTGGGTTATATTATGCAAAGAGTGTGTAAAAAGTGACGCTAGAATAGTATGCCACGTCTCAAGTCTCTTTAACGCGTCGTTTTGATTACCTAACCATCGTTAGGTTATATTACGCAAAGTGTGCGTAAAAAGTGACGCTTGATTAGTATGTCGCATTTCAAGTCTCTTTTACGCGTCGTTTTGAACACCTAAGTATGGTTAGGTTATATTACAGAAAGTGTGCGTGAAAAGTGACGCTAGATAAGTATGTCGCGTCTAAAGTCTCTTTAAGGCATCGTTTCATTAACATTCTTATTTCGCGTCACAATTCTATCTAACGCATTGTTATAATTACCTAAGCATGGTTAGTTTATATTCGGCAAACTGTGCATGAAAAGTGAAATAGATTAGTATGTCGCGTCTCAAGTCTTTTTGACGCGTAGTTCCGATGACCTAAGCATGGTTAGGTTAAATTACGCAAAGAGTGCAGAAAAAGTGATGCTAGATTGTTATGTCGCGTCTCAAGTCTCCTTATCGCGTCTCAAGTCTTTTTAACGTGTCGTTCCGATTACCTAACCATGGTTAGGTTATATTCCGCAAAGTGTGCGTTAATAGTGACAATAGATTAGTATGTCGCGGCTCATGTCTCTTTAACGCGTCATTTTGATTACCTAAGCATGGTTAGGTATAGAGAAAAGTGACGCTAGATTAGTATGTCGCGTCACAAGTCTCTCTAACACGTCGTCCCGATTACCTAAGCATGGTTTGGTTATATTACGCAAAGTGTACGTTAAAAGTGACGTTAGATTACTATGTCGCGTCACAAGTTTCTTTAACGCGTCGTTCCGATTACCTTAAGCGTGGTTAGGTTATATTACGCAAAGTGTGCGAGAAACGTGAATTTAGATTAGTATGTCGTGTCTCAAGTCTCTTTAACGCGTCGTTTTGATTACCATGCTTAAGTCGTATCACAAGTCTCTCTAACGCGTCGTTCCGATTATCTAAGCATGGTTAGTTTATATTATGGAAAGTGTGCATTAAAAGTGAAGCTAGATTACTTTGTCGCGTCACAAGTGTCTCTAACGCGTCGTTCTGATTACCTAATCATGGCTAGGGTATATTACACACAAAGTGTGTTTTATAATTTACGATAGAGTACTATGTTGCGTCACAAATCACTTAATTGCGTCGTTCCGATTACCTAAGCATGGTTAGGTTATATTACGTAAAATGTTCGTGAAAAGAGACGCTAGTTTAGTATGTTGCGTCTCAAGTCTCTTTAACGCGTTGTTCCGATTAACTAAGCATGGTTAGGTTATATTACGCAAAGTGTGCGTGAAAAGTGACAGTAGATTTGTTTGTCGCGTCTCAATTCTCTTTAACGCGTTGTTTTGATTACATAAGCATGGTTACGTTATATTAAGCAAAGTGTGCGTGAAAAGTGATGCTAGATTAGTATGTCGCGTCTCAAGTCTTTTTGACGCGTAGTTCCGATTACCTAAGTATGGTTAGGTTAAATTACGCAAAGAGCGCGGAAAAAGTGATGCTAGATTAGTATGTTGTGTCTCAATTCTTTTTAACGCGTCATTCCGATTACCTAAGCATGGTTAGGTTATATTACGCAAAGTGTGCGTTAAAAGTGACAATAGATTAGTATGTCGTGTCTCATGTCTCTTTAACGCGTCGTTTCGATTACCTTAGCATGGTTAGGTATTTTACGCAAAGTGTACGTGAAAAGTGACACTAGATTAGTATGTTGCATCTTTAGTCTCTTTAACGCGTCATTCGATTACCTAAGCATGGTTAGGTTATATTACACAAAGCGTGGGTGAAAAGTGACGCCAGATTAATATGTCGAGTCTCAAGCCTCTTTAGCGCGTCGTTTCAATTACCATGCTTATTTCACGTCCCAAGTCTCACTAACGCGCCGTTCCGATTACCTAAGCATGGTTAGGTTATATTATGCAAAGTGTGCGTGAAAAGTGACGCTAGATTAGTATATCGCGTCACAAGTCTCTTTAACTCGTCGTTCCGAATACCTAAGCATGGTTAGGTTATTACGCAAAGTGTGCGTGAAAAGTGACGCTAGATTAGTATCTCGTGTCTCAAGTCTCTTTAACGCGTCGTTTCGATTACATGATTATGTCGCGTCACAAGTCTCTCTAACGCGTCTTTTCGATTACCTAAGCGTAGGTTGATAAAATGCCCGCGGTGAGGCTGTGATCCTGGCTAGTCATACATGTAATCTGTTAAGGTTTATCGTCGTTCCTCTAATTGTATGACTAGCCAGGATCACAGCCTTGGTGGCCCACCACAAGTTTTTTTAACATGTAGTTCCGATTACCTAAGCATGGTTAGGTTATATTATGCAAAGTGTGCATGAAAGTATTTCAGGTCACAAGTCTCTGCAACGCGTCGTTCCGATTGGCTAAGCATGGTTAGGTTATATTACGCAAAGTGTGTGTGAAAAGTGACGCTAGATTAGTATATCGCGTCACAAGTCTCTCTAACGCGTCGTTCTGATTACCTAAGCATGTTTAGGGTATATTATGCAATGTGTGCATGAAAAGTGACGCTAGATTAGTATGTTGCCTCTCAAGTCTATTTAACGCGTCGTTTCGATTACCATGCTTATGTCGCGTCACAAGTCTCTCTATTGCGTCGTTCCGATTACCTAAGCATGGTTTTACGCAAAGAGTGTGTACAAAGTGATGCTAGATTGGTATGTCGTGTCTCAATTCTTTTTAACGCGTCGTTTCGATTACCTAAGCATGGTTTGGTTATATTACGCAAAGTGTGCGTTAAAAGTGACAATAGATTACTATGTCGCGTCTCATGTCTCTTTAACGCATCGTTTTGATTACCTAAGCGTGATTAGGTTATATTACGCAAAGTGTGCGTGAAAGGTGTCTTTAACCTGTTGTTTCGAATACCATGCTTATGTCGCGTCACAAGTCTCTCTAACGCGTCGTCCGAATTACCTAAGCATGGTTAGGTTATATAAAAGTGTGCGTTAGAAGTGACGCTAGATTACTATGTCACGTCACAAGTCTCTTTAACGCGTCGTTCCAATTACCTAATCATTGTTAGGTTATATTAAGCAAAGTGTGCGTCAAAGTGACGCTAGATTAGTATGTCATGTCTCTAGTCTCTTTAACGCGTCGTTTCGATTACCATGCTTATGTCGCGTCACAAGTCTCTCTAACGCGTCGTTCCGATTACCTAATCATGGTTAGGTTATATTACGCAAAGTGTGCGTTAAAATTTACGGTAGAGTAATAATATGTCGCGTCACAAGTCACTTTAAGCATCGTTCTTATTACCTAAGCATGGTTAGGTTATATTATGCAAAGTGTGCGTGAAAAGTGACGCTAGATTAGTATGTCGCATCTCAAGTCTCATTAACGCGTTGTTCTGATTAAGTAAGCATGGTTAGGTTATATTACGCAAAGTGTGCGTGAAAAGTGACGCTATATTAGTTTGTCGCGTCTCAAGTCTCTTTAACGCGTTGTTCCGATTAACTAAGCATGGTTAGGTTATATTACGCAAAGTGTGCGTGAAAAGTGACGCTAGATTAGTTTGTCGCGTCTCAAGTATCTTTAACGCGTTGTTCCGATTAACTAAGCATGATTTGGTTATATTACGCAAAGTGTTTGTGGAAAGTGACGCTAGATTTGTATGTCGCGTCTAAAGTCTCTTTAAGGCGTCGTTTCATTACCATTCTTATGTCGCGTCACAAGACTCTTTAACTCATCGTTCCAATCACCTAAGCTTGGTTTGTTTATATTACACAAAGTGTGCGTGAAAAGTGAAATAGATTAGTATGTCGCGTCTCAAGTCTTTTTGACGCATCGTTCTGATTACCTAAGCATGGTTAAGTTATATTAGGCAAAGTGTGTTTGAAAAGTGACGCTAGATTATTATGTTGCGTCTAAAGTGTCTTTAACCCGTCGTTTCGATTACCATGCTTATGTCGCGTCACAAGTCTCTCTGGTGCGTCGTTCCGATTACCTAATCATGGATATGTTATATTACGCAAAGTGTGCGTTAAGAGTGACGCTAGATTACAATGTCGAGTCAAAAGTTTCTTTTTCGCATCGTTTTAATTACCTAAGAATGGTTAGGTTATATTACTAAAAGTGTGCGTGAAAAGTGACTCTAGATTAGTATGTCGCATCTCAAGTCTCTTTAACTCGTCGTTTCGATTACCATGCTTATGTCACGTCACAAGTCTCTCCAACGCGTCGTTCTGATTACCTAAACATGGTTAGGTTATATTATGCAAAGTGTGCGTGAAAAGTAACGCTAGATTAGTATGTCGCGTCACAAGTCTCTTTAACGGGTCGTTTCGATTACTTAACAATGGTTTGGTTATATAAGCAAAGTGTGCGTAAAATGTGTCGCTAGATTAGTATGTAGCGTCTCAAGTCTCTTTAACTCATTGTTTCGATTACCATGCTTATGTCGCATCACAAGTCTCTCTAGCGCGTCGTTCCGATTTCCTAATCATGGTCAGATTATACTACGCAAAGCGTGCGTTAAAATTGACGGTAGAGTACTATGTCGCGTCACAAGTTACTTTAACGCGTCGTTCCGATTACCTAAACATGGTTAGGTTATTTACACATAGTGTGCGTGAAAAGTGACTCTAGATTTGTATGTTACATCTCAAGTCTCTTTGACGCGTCGTTTCGATTACCTAAGCATGGTTAGGTTATATTAGGCAAAGTGTGCTTGAAAATTGACGCTAAATTACTATGTCGCGTCTCAAGTCTCTTTAACGCGTCGTTTCGATTACCATGCTTATGTCGCGTCACAAGTCTCTGTAATGCGTCATTCCGATTACCTAAGCATGGTTAGGTTATATTACGCAAAGTGTGCGTTATAAGTGACATTAGATTAGTATGTCGCGTCTCATGTCTCTTTAACGCGTTGTTCCGATTATCTAAGCATGGTTAGGTTATATTATGCAAAGAGTGTGTAAAAAGTGACGCTAGATTAGTATGCCACGTCTCAAGTCTCTTTAACGCGTCGTTTTGATTACCTAACCATCGTTAGGTTAATATTACGCAAAGTGTGCGTAAAAAGTGACGCTTGATTAGTATGTCGCATTTCAAGTCTCTTTAACGCGTCGTTCTGAACACCTAAGCATGGATAGGTTATATTACAGAAAGTGTGCGTGAAAAGTGACGCTAGATAAGTATGTCGCGTCTAAAGTCTCTTTAAGGCATCGTTTCATTAACATTCTTATTTCGCGTCACAATTCTATCTAACGCATTGTTCTAATTACCTAAGCATGGTTAGTTTATATTCGGCAAACTGTGCGTGAAAAGTGAAATAGATTAGTATGTCACGTCTCAAGTCTTTTTGACGCGTAGTTCCGATTACCTAAGCATGGTTAGGTTAAATTACGCAAAGAGTGCAGAAAAGGTGATGCTAGATTGGTATGTCGCGTCTCAAGTCTCCTTATCGCGTCTCAAGTCTTTTTAACGTGTCGTTCCGATTACCTAAGCATGGTTAGGTTATATTCCGCAAAGTGTGCGTTAATAGTGACAATAGATTAGTATGTCGCGGCTCATGTCTCTTTAACGCGTCGTTTTGATTACCTAAGCATGGTTAGGTATAGAGAAAAGTGACGCTAGATTAGTATGTCGTGTCACAAGTCTCTCTAACACGTCGTCCCGATTACCTAAGCATGGTTTGGTTATATTACGGAAAGTGTACGTTAAAAGTGACGTTAGATTACTATGTCGCGTCACAAGTTTCTTTAACGCGTCGTTCCGATTACCTTAAGCGTGGTTAGGTTATATTACGCAAAGTGTGCGTGAAACGTGAATTTAGATTAGTATGTCGTGTCTCAAGTCTCTTTAACGCGTCGTTTCGATTACCATGCTTAAGTCGCATCACAAGTCTCTCTAACGCGTCGTTCCGATTACCTAAGCATGGTTAGTTTATATTCTGGAAAGTGTGCATTAAAAGTGAAGCTAGATTACTTTGTCGCGTCACAAGTGTCTCTAACGCGTCGTTCTGATTACCTAATCATGGCTAGGTTATATTACACACAAAGTGTGCGTTATAATTTACGGTAGAGTACTATGTTGCGTCACAAATCACTTAAACGCGTCGTTCCGATTACCTAAGCATGCTTAGGTTATATTACGTAAAATGTTGGTGAAAAGGGACGCTAGTTTAGTATGTTGCGTCTCAAGTCTCTTTAACGCGTTGTTCCGATTAACTAAGCATGGTTAGGTTATATTACGCAAAGTGTGCGTGAAAAGTGACAGTAGATTAGTTTGTCGCGTCTCAATTCTCTTTAACGTGTTGTTTTGATTACATAAGCATGGTTAGGTTATATTAAGCAAAGTGTGCGTGAAAAGTGACGCTAGATTAGTATGTCGCGTTTTAAGTGTCTTTAACCCGTTGTTTCGAATACCATGCTTATGTCGCGTCACAAGTCTCTCTAATGCGTCGTCCCGATTACCTAAGCAAGGTTTGGTTATATTACAAAAAGTATGCGTTAAAAGTGACGCTAAATTACTATGTCGCACCACAAGTTTCTTTAACACGTCGTTCCGATTATTTAAGCGTGGTTAGGTTATATTACGCAAAGTGTGCGTGAAACGTGACTCTAGATAAGTATATCGCGTCTTAAGTCTCTTTAACGCGTCGTTTCGATTACCATGCTTAAGTCGCATCACAAGTCTCTCTAACGCGTCGTTCTGATTACCTAAGCATGGTTAGTTTATATTATGGAAAGTGTGCGTTAAAAGTGCAGCTAGATTACTATGTCGCGTCACAAGTCTCTTTAAGGCATCATACTGATTACCTAAGCATGGTTAGGTTATATTACGCAAATTGTGCGGGAAAAGTGACCCCAGATTACCATGCTTATGTCGCGCCACAAATCTCTCTAACGCGTCGTTCCGATTACCTAAGCATGGTTAGGTTACGCAAAGTGTGCGTGAAAAGTGACGATAGATTAGTATGTCGGGTCTCAAGTCTCTTTAACTCGTCGTTCCGATTACCTAAATATTGTTACTTTATATTACGCAAAGTGTGCGTAAAAAGCGACGCTAGATTAGTATGTCACGCCTCAAGTCTCTTTAATGCGTCGTTTTGATTACTATGCTTATGTCACGTCACAAGTCTCTTTAACGCGTCGTTCCGAAAATCTAAGCATGGTTAGGTTATATTACACAAAGAGTGCGTGAAAAGTGACGCTTGATTAATATGTCTCGTCTCATGTCTCTTTAACGCGTCCGTCCCATTACCTATGCGGTTAGATTAAATTATGCAAGGTGTCCGTGAAAAAAGACGCTAGATTAGTATGTTGCGTCTAAAGTCTCGTTAAGGGGTCTTTTCATTACCATTCTTACGCCGCGTCACAAGTCTCTCTTACACATCGTTCCAATTACCTAAGCATGGTTAGTTTACAATACTCAAAGTGTGCGAGAAAAGTGAAATAGATTAGTAAGTCGCGTCTCATGTCTTTTTAACGCGTCGTTTCGATTGCCTAAGGTGTGAGTGAAAAGTGACGCTAGATTAGTATGTGGCGGCTCAAGTCTCTTTAACGCGTTGATCCGATTTACTAAGCATGGTTAGGTTATATTACGAAAAGTGTGCGTGAAAAGTGAGGCTAGATTAGTTTGTCGTGTCTCAAGTCTCTTTAACGCGAAGTTTCGATTACTTATGTATGGTTAGGTTATATTACGCAAAGCGTGCGTGAAAAGTGACACTAGATTAGTATGTCGTGTCTCATCTCTCTTTAACGCGTCGTTTTGATTACCATGGTTATGTCGCATCGTTCCAATTACCTAAGCATTGATAGGTTATATTACGCAAAATGTGCGTGAAAAGTGAAGCGATATTAGTATGTCACGTCTCTAGTCTATTTGACGCGTCGTTTGAATTACCATACTTATGTCGCGTCAAAAGCCTCTCTAACAAGTCGTTCCGATTACCTAAGCATGTATAGGTTATATTATCCAAAGTGTGCGTGAAAAGTGACGCTAGATTAGTATGTCGCGTCACAAGTCTCTCTAACCCGTCTTTCCTATTACCTAAGCATGGTTCTGCTGTATTACGCAAAGTGTGCGTGAAAAGTGACGCTAGATTAGTATGTCGCGTCTCATGTCTCTTTAACGCGTCCGTCCCATTACCTATGCGGTTACATTAAATTACGCAAGGTATCCGTGAAAAATGACGCTAGATTTGTATGTTGCGTCTAAAGTCTCGTTAAGGGGTCGTTTCTTTACCATTCATATGTCGCGTCACAAGTCTCTGTAACGCGTCATTCCAATTACCTAAGCATGGTTAGTTTACAATACTCAAAGTGTGCGAGAAAAGTGAAATAGATTAGTAAGTCGCGTCTCATGTCTTTTTAACGCGTCGTGAGTGAAAAGTGACGCTAGATTAGTATGTGGCGGCTCAAGTCTCTTTAACGCGTTGTTCCGATTAACTAAGCATGGTTAGGTTATATTATGCAAAGTGTGCGTGAAAAGTGAGGCTAGATTAGTTTGTCGCGTATCAATTCTCTTTAACGCGACGTTTTGATTACTTATGTATGGTTAGGTTATATTACGCAAATTGTGCGTGAAAAGTGACGCTAGATTAGTATGTTGCGTCTCATCTCTCTTTAACGCGTCGTTTCGATTACCATGCTTATGTCGTATCACAAGTCTCTCTAACGCGCCGTTCCAATTACCTAAGCATTGATAGGTTATATTACGCAAAAATATGCGTGAAAAGTGAAGCGATATTAGTATGTCGCGTCTCAAGTCTCTTTGACGCGTCGTTTCAATTACCATACTTATGTCGCGTCAAAAGTCTCTCTAACGCGTCTTTCCTATTATTTAAGCATGGTTAGGGTATATTATCCAAGGTGTGCGTGAAAAGTGACGCTAGATTAGTATGTCGCGTCACAAGTCTCTCTAACGCGTCTTTCCTATTATCTAAGCATGGTTCGGCTATATTACGCAAAGTGTGCGTGAAAAGTGACGCTAGATTAGTATGTCGCATCTAAAGTCTATTTAAGGCATCATTTCATTAGCATTCTTATTTTTCATCACAAGTCTCTCTAACGCATCGTTCCAATCACCTAAGCATGGTTACTTTATACTACGCAAATTGTGTGTGAAAAGTGAAATAGATTAGTATGTCGCGTCTCAAGTCTTTTTGACGCGTAGTTCCGATTACCTAAGTATGGTTAGGTTAATACGCAAAGAGTGCGGAAAAAGTGATGCTAGATTAGTATGTTGTGTCTCAATACTTTTTAACACGTCATTCCGATTACCTAAGCATGGCTAGGTTATATTACGCAAAGTGTGCGTTAAAAGTGACAATAGATTAGTATGCCGCGTCTCATGTCTCTTTAACGCGTCGTTTCGATTACCTAAGCATGGTTAGGTATTTTACGCAAAGTGTGCGTGAAAAGTGACGCTAGATTAGTATGTCGCGTTTTAAGTGTCTTTAACCCGTTGTTTCGAATACCATGCTTATGTCGCGTCACAAGTCTCTCTAATGCGTCGTCCCGATTACCTAAGCAAGGTTTGGTTATATTACACAAAGTATGCGTTAAAAGTGACGCTAAATTACTATGTCGCATCACAAGTTTCTTTAACACGTCGTTCCGATTATCTAAGCGTGGTTAGGTTATATTACGCAAAGTGTGCGTGAAACATGACTCTAGATTAGTATATCGCGTCTTAAGTCTCTTTAACGCGTCGTTTCGATTACCATGCTTAAGTCGCATCACAAGTCTCTCTAACGCGTCGTTCTGATTACCTAAGCATGGTTAGTTTATATTATGGAAAGTGTGCGTTAAAAGTGCAGCTAGATTACTATGTCGCGTCACAAGTCTCTTTAAGGCATCATACTGATTACCTAAGCATGGTTAGGTTATATTACACAAATTGTGCGTGAAAAGTGACCCCAGATTAGTATGTCGCGTCTCAAGTCTCTATAACGCGTCGTTTCGATTACCATGCTTATGTCGCGTCACAAGTCTCTCTAACGCGTCGTTCCGATTACCTGATCATGGTTAGGTTATATTATGCAAAGTGTGTGTTAAAATTTACGGTAAAGTATTATGTCGCGTCACAAGTCACTCAACGCGTCGTTCCGATTACCTAGCATGGTTAGGTTATATTACGCAAAGTGTGCGTGAAAAGTGACGCTAGATTAGTATGTTGCGTCTCAAGTCTCTTTAACGCCTTGTTCCGATTAACTAAGCATGGTTAGGTTGTTATATTACGCAAAGTGTTCGTGAAAAGTGACGGTAGATTAGTTTGTTGCGTCTCAAGTCTTTTTAACTCGTTGTTTTGATTATATAAGCATGGTTAAGTTATATTACGCAAAGTGTGCGTGAAAAGTAACGCTAGATTAGTATGTCGCGTCTCAACTCTCTTTAACGAGTCGTTTCGATTACCATGCTTATGTCGCGTCACAAGTCTCTCTAACGCGTCGTTCCATTTACATAAGAATTGTTAGGTTATATTACGCAAGATGTGCGTGAAAAGTGACGCTAGATTAGTATGTCGCGTCTCAAGTCTCTTTAACGCATCGTTTTGATTACCATGCTTATGTCGTGCCACTAGTCTCTCTAACGCGTCATTCTGATTACCTTTGCATGGTTAGGTTATATTACGCAAAGTGTGCATAAAAAGGACGCTAGATTACTTTGTCGAGTAACAAGTTTCTTTAACGCGTTATTTAGATATCCATGCTTATGTCGCGTCACGAGTTTCTCTAACGCGTCGTTCCGATTACCTAAGCATGGTTATGCTATATAATGGAAAGTGTGCGTTTAAAGTGAAGCTAGATTACTAATTCGCGTCACAAGTCTCTTTAACGCATCGTTCGATTACCTAAGCATAGTTAGGTTATATTATGCAAAGTGTGCGTGAAAAGTGACTCTATATTAGTATGTCGTGTCACAAGTCTCTCTAACGCGTTGTTCCGATTACCTAAGCATGGTTAGGTTATATTATGCAAAGTGTACGTGAAAAGTGTGCGTGAAAATTTACGCTAGATTAGTATGTCGTGTCTCAAGTCTCTTTAACGCTTCGTTTCAATAACCAAGTCTCACTAACGCGTTGTTTCGATTACCAAGCTTATGTCGCCTCACAAGTCTCTTTAGCGCATCATTCCGATTACCTAAGCATGGTTAGGTTATATTACGCAAAATGTGCGTGAAAAGTGAGGCTAGATTTATATGTCGTATCTTTAGTCTCTTTAACGCGTCATTCGATTACCTAAGCATGGTTAGGTTATATTACGCAAAGCGTGCGTGAAAAGTGACGCTAGATTAGTATGTAGAGTCTCAAGTCTCTTTAACGCGTCGTTTCAATTACCATGCTTATTTCACATCACAAGTCTCACTAACGCGCCGTTACTATTACCTAAGCATGGTTAGGTTATATTACGCAAAGTGTGCGTGAAAAGTGACGCTAGATTAGTATGTCGCGTCACAAGTCTCTTTAACTCGTCGTTCCGATTACCTAAGCATGGTTAGGTTATTACGCAAAGTGTGCGTGAAAAGTGACGCTAGATTAGTATCTTGTGTCTCAAGTCTCTTTAACACGTCGTTTCGATTACATGATTATGTCGCGTCACAAGTCTCTCTAACGCGTCTTTCCGATTACCTAAGTGTTCGGTTATATTACGGAAAGTGTGAGTTAAAAGTGACGCTAGATTACTATGTCGCATCACAAGTCTCTTTAACCCGTCGTTCTGATTACCTAAGCATGGTTAGGTTATATTACGCAAAGTGTGCGTAAAAAGTGACGCTAGATTAGTATGTCGCGTCACAAGTCTCATTAACTGTCGTTCAGATTACCTAAGCATTGTTAGGTTATATTATGCAAACTGTGCTTGAAATGTGACGCTAGATTAGTATGTTGCGTGACAAGTTTCTTTATCGCATCACCTAAGCATGGTTCGGTTATATTACAGTAAGTGTGCCTTAAAAGTGACGCTAGATTAGTATGTCGCGTCACAAGTCTCATTAACGCGCCGTTTTGATTACCTATGCATTGTTAGGATATATTACGCAAAGTGTGCGTGAAAAGTGACTCTAGATTACTATGTCACGTCACAAGTCTCTTTAACGCGTCGTTTCAATTACCATGCTTAGGTCGCATCACAAGTCTCTCTTACAAGTCGTTCCGATTACCTAAGCATGGTTAGGTTATATTATGCAAAGTGTGCGTGGAAAGTGACGCTAGATTAGTATGTCGTGTCACAAGTCTCTCTATGCATAGTTAGGTTATATTACGCAAAGTGTGCGTGAAAAGTGACACTAGATTAGTATGTCGCATCTCAAGTATCTTTAAGGCATCGTTTCATTAGCATTCTTA
Organism: Mercurialis annua; assembly: GCF_937616625.2. Taxonomy (NCBI): domain Eukaryota; kingdom Viridiplantae; phylum Streptophyta; class Magnoliopsida; order Malpighiales; family Euphorbiaceae; genus Mercurialis; species Mercurialis annua. The sequence continues at coordinate 26,735,379 of NC_065574.1, read as the reverse complement.
TTTCGTGTCACAAGTCTCTCTAAGCATGGTTAGTTTATATTATGCAAATTGTGCGTGAAAAGTGAAATAGATTGGTATGTTATGTCTCAAGTCTATTTAACGCATCCGATTACCTAAGCATGGTTATGTTATATTACGCAAAAGTATGCGTTAAAAGTGATAATTGATTATTATGTCTTGTCTCATGTCTCGCGTCGTTTCGATTATCTAAGCATGGTTAGGTATATCACGCAAAGTGTGCGTGAAAAGTGACGCTAGATTAGTATGTCGCTTCTCAAGTGTCTTTAACCTATTTTTTCGAATACCATGCATATGTCGTGTCACAAGTCTCTCAAACGCGTCGTCCCGATTACCTAAGCATGGTTTGGTTATATTACGCAAAGTGTGCGTTAAAAGTGACGCTAGATTACTATGTCATGTAACAAGTTTCTTTAACGCGTCGTTCAGATTACCTAAGCTTTGTTAGGTTATATTACGCAAAGTGAGCGTGAAACGTGACCCTAGATTAGTATGTCGCGTCTCAAGTCTCTTTAACGCATTGTTTCGATTACCATGCTTAAGTCGCATCACAAGTGTTTTTAACGCGTCGTTCCGATTACCTCAGCATGGTTAGTTTATACTACGCAAAGTGTGTGTGAAAAGTGACGCTAGATTAATATGTCGCGTCTCAAGTCTCTTTAATGCGTCGTTTCGATTACCATGCTCATGTCGCGTCACAAGTCCGTCTAACGCGTCGTTCCGATTACCTAAGCATGGTTAGGTTATATTAAGGAAAGTGTGTGACGCTAGATTACTATGCCGCATCACAAGTCTCTTTTACGCGTCGTTTCGATTACCTAGTATGGTTAGGTTATATTACGCAAATTGTGCTTGAAAAGTGACGTTAGATTAATATGTCGCGTCTCAAGTCTCTATAATGCGTCATATCGATTGCCATGAATATGTCGCGTCACAAGCCTCTCTAATGCGTCGTTCCGATTACCTAAGCATGGTTAGCCTATATTATGCAATGTGTGCGTGAAAAGTGACGCTAGATTAGTAAGCTGCGTCTTAAGTCTCTTTAACGCGTCGTTTCGATTACCATGCTTATGTTGGGTCACAATTCTCTCTAACGCGTCGTTCAGATTACCTAAGAATGGTTAGGTTATATTACAGAAAGTGCGTTAAAAGTGACGCTAGATTAGTATGTCCTGTCACAAGTCTCTTTAACGCGTCGATCCGATTACCTAAGCATGGTTAGGTTATATTACGCAAAGTGTGCTTGAAAAGTGACGCTCGATTTGTATATCGCGTCTCAAGTCTCTTTAATGCATCGTTTTCGATTACCTTGCTCATGTCGCGTCACAAGTCTCTCTAATGCATCGTTCCGATTACCTAAGCATGGTTAGGTTATATTACGGAAAGTTTGCATTAAAAGTGACGCTAGATTAGTATGTCGCGTCACAAGTCTTTTTAACGCGTCGTTCCAATTACTTTAGCATGGTTAGATTATGTTACAAAAAGTGTGCGTGAATATGTCGCGTCCCAAGTCCTTTTAACGCGTCGTTTCGATTACCATTCTTTGTGTAATATAACCTAACCATGCATAGGTAATCGGAACGACGCGGTAAAGAGACTTATGCTACATAGTAATCTAGCATCACTATTAACTCACACTTTCCGTAATATAACCTAACGCTTAGGCAATCGGAAAGACATAGAGAGACTTGTGACGCGACATAATCAAGGTAATCGAAACGACGCGTTAAAGAGACTTGAGACGCGAGATACTAATCTAGCGTAACTTTTCACGCACACTTTGCATAATATAACCTAACCATGCTCAGGTAAACGGAACGGCGCGTTAGTGAGACACACAAGCGTGGTAATTGAAATGACGCGTTAAAGAGTCTTGAGACGCGACATACTAATCTAGCGTCACTTTTCACGCACATTTTGCTTAATATAAACTAACCATACTTAGTTAATCGGAACGACGCGTTAATGAGACTTGAGACGCGACATAATAATCTAGCGTCACTTTTCACGCACACTTTGCATAATATAACCTAACCATGCTTAGGTAATCGAAACGACGCGTTAAAGAGACTTGAGACGCGAGATACTAATCTAGTGTAACTTTTCACTCACACTTTGCGTACTATAACCTAACCATGTAAGGTAATCGGAACGGCGCGTTAGTGAGACTTGTGACGCGAGACTTGAGACGCGAGATACTAATCTAGTGTAACTTTTCACTCAAACTTTGCGTACTATAACCTTCCATGTAAGGTAATCGGAATGGCGCGTTAGTGAGACTTGTGACGCGACATAAACGTGGTAATTGAAATGACGCGTTAAAGAGACTTGACACGCGACATACTAATCTAGCGTCATTTTTCACGCACATTTTGCGTAATATAAACTAACCATACTTAGTTAATCGGAACGACGCGTTAGTAAGATTTGAGACGCGACATACTAATATAGCGTCACTTTTCACGCACACTTTTTGTTATATAACCCATGCTTAGGTAATCGAAACGACGCGTTAAAGAGACTTGTGACGCGAAATTGTAATATAGCGTCACTTTTCACGCACATTTTGCAAAATATAACCTCACAATGCTTAGGTAATTGGAACGACACGTTAGAGAGACTTGTGACACGAACACCCTACGTAATTAACCTAGCAATGCTTAGGTTATCGGAACGAGGCGTTAGAGAGATTTTTGACGCGACATAATCATGGTAATCGAAGCGACGCATTAAAGAGACTTGAGACGCAACATAATAATCTAGCATCACGTTTCACGCAAATTTTGCGTAATATAACCTAACCATGCTTAGGTAATCGGAACGACGCGTTAACGAGACTTGTGTCGCGACATACTAATCTAGCATCACATTTCACGCACACTTTACGTAATATAACCTAACCATGCTTAGGTAATCAGAATGACGAGTTAAAGAGACTTCTGACGCGCATACTAATCTAGCATCACATTTCACGCATACGTTGCGTAATATAACCGAACCATGCTTAGGTAATTGGAACGACACGTTAGAGAGACTTGTGACGCGACATACTAATCTAGCGTCACTTTTCACGCACACCTTGCGTAATATAACTTAACCATGCTAATGTAATCGGACCGACGCGTTACAGAGACTTGAGACGCGACATACTAAACTAGCGTAACTTTTCACGCACCCTTTGTGTAATATAACCTAACCATGATTAGGTAATCGGAAGGACAAGTAAAAAGACTTGTGACGCGACATACTAATCTAGCGTCACATTTCACGCACACTTTGCGTAATATAACCTAACCATGCTTAAGTAATCGGAACAACGAGTTAAAGAGACTTGTGACACGACATACTAATCTAGCGTCACTTTTCACGCACACTTCGCGTAATATAACCTAACCATGCTTAGGTAATCGGAACGACAATTATAAGAAACTTGTGACACGACATACGAATCTAGCGTCACATTTCAAGCACACTTTGCCTAATATAACTAACCATGCTTAGGTAATTTGACCGACGGGTTAAAGAGACTTGTGATGCTTCATTGTAATCTAGCGTCACTTTTAACTCACACTTTCTGTAATATAACCTAACGCTTAGGTAATCGGAAAGACGCGTTAGAGAGATTTGTGACACGACATAATCATGGTAATCGAAACGACGCGTTAAAAAGACTTGAGACGCGAGATACTAATCTAGCGTCACTTTTCACGCACACTTTGCGTAATATAACCTAACCATGATTAGGTAATCGGAACGACGCGTGAAAGAGATTTGTGACGCGGCATAGTAATCTAGCGTAACTTTTAACTCACACTTTCCGTAATATAACCTAATACGCTTAGGTAATCGGAACGACGGGTTTAAAAGACTAAAGATACGACATACTAATCTAGTGTCACTTTTTACGCACATTTTGTGTAATATAACCTAACCATGCTTAGGTTATCGGAACGATGCGCAAAAGAGACTTGTGAGGCGACATAAGCATGGTAATCAAAACGACGCGTTAGTGAGACTTGTGACACGAAATAAGCATGGTTATTGAAACGAAGCGTTAACGAGACTTGAGACACGACATACGAATCTAGCGTCACTTTTCACGCACACTTTGCGTAATATAACCTAACCATGCTTAGGTAATCGGAACAACGCGTTAGAGAGACTTGTGACACGACATACTAATATAGAGTCACTTTTCACGCGCACTTTGCGTAATATATTCTAACTATGCTTAGGTAATTGGAACGACGCGTTAAAGAGACTTGTGACGCGACATAGTAATCTTGCTTCACTTTAAACGCACACTTTCTATTATATAACCTAACCATGCTTAGGTCTCGACAAAGTAATCTAGCGTCCCTTTTCATGCACACTTTGCGTAATATAACCTAACCATGCTTAGGTAATCGGACGGCGCGTTAAAGAGACTTGTGACGCGACATATGCATGGTAATCAAAACGACGCGTTAAAGAGACTTGAGACGCGACATACTAATCTAACGTCACTTTTCACGAACACTTTGCGTAATATAACCTAAGCATGCTTAGGTAATCGGAACGGCGTGTTAGTGAGAATTGTAACGCGACATAAGCATGGTAATTGAAACGACGCGTTAAAGACACTTGAGACACGACATACTAATCTACTGTCACTTTTCACGCACACTTTGTGTAATATAACCTAACCATGCTTAGGTAATCGAAACGACGCGTAAATGAGACTTGAGATGCGACATACTAATCTAGCGTCACTTTTTCCGCACATTTTGCATAATATAACTTAACCATTCTTAGTTAATCGAAACGACGCGTTAATGAGACTTGAGACGCGACATACTATAATCTATCATCAATTTTCACGCTCACTTTGCGTAATATAACCCATGCTTAGATAATCGGAACGACGCCTTAATTAGACTTGTGATGCGACATACCAATCTATTATCGCTTTTCACGCACACTCTTCATAATATAACCTAACTATATTTAGGTAATTGGATAATCATGGTAATCGAAAAGACGTGTTAAAGAGACTTGAGACGCGACATGCTAATCTAACGTCACTTTTCACGCACACTTTGAGTAATATAACCTAACCATGCTTAGGTAATCAGAATGACGCGTTAATGAGACTTATGACGCGACATTAAACTAGCTTCACTTTTAATGCACACTTTCCATAATATAAACTAACCACGCTTACGTAATCGGAACGACGCGTTAGAGAGACTTGTGACGCAACATATGCATGGTAATCGAAACGACGCGTTAAAGAGACTTGAGACGCGACATACTATTCTAGCCTCACTTTTCACGCACACTTTGCGTAATATAACCTAAACATGCTCAGGTAATCGAAACAATGCGTTAAAGAGACTTGAGATGCGACATACTAATCTATTATCGTTTTTCACGCACACTCTGCATAATATAACCTAACTATATTTAGGTAATTGGAACGAGGCGATATAGAGACTTGTGACGCGACATAATCATGGTAATCGAAACGACGTATTAAAGAGACTTGAGACGCGACATACTAATCTAGCGTCGCTTTTCAAGCACAGCTTGCATAATATAACCTAACCATGCTTAGGTAATCGGAACGACGCGTTAGAGAGACTTTTGACGCGAGATAAGCATGGTAATTGAAATGACACGTTAAAGAGACTTGAGACGCGACATACTAATCTACCGTCAATTTTCCCCCACACTTTGCGTAATATAACCTAACCATGCATAGGTAATCAGAACGACGCGTTCAAAAGACTTCACACGCGACATACTAATCTATTGTTACTTTTAACACAAACTTTGTGTAACATAAACTAACCTTGCTTAAGTAATCGGAAAGACGCATTAAAGAGACTTGAGACACGTCATACTAGGTAATCGGAACGACACGTTAATGGGACTTGAGACGCGGCATATTAATCTAGCGTCACTTTTCACGCACACTTTGCGTAATATAACCCATGCTTGGATAATCAGAACGACGCGTTAAAGAGACTTGTGATGCGATATAAGCATGGTAATCGAAACGACGCGTTAAAGAGACTTGAGATGCGACATACTAATCTATTATCACTTTTCACGCACACTCTGCGTAATATAACCTAACCATGCTTAGGTAATCGGAACGACGCGTTAGAGAGACTTGTGACAAGAGACTTGAGACGCGACATACTATTCTAACGTCACTTTTCACGCATACTTTGCGTAATATAACCTAAGCATGCTTAGGTAATCGGAACGGCGCCTTAGTGAGACTTGTGACGCGACATAAGCATGGTAATTGAAACGACGCATTAAAGAGACTTGAGACACGACATACTAATCTACCGTCACTTTTCACGCACACTTTGTGTAATATAACCTAACCATGCATAGGTAATCGGAACGACGCTTTAAAAACACTTCAGACACGACATACTAATCTATTGTCACTTTTAACACACACTTTGCGTAGTATAAACTAACCATGCTTAGGTAATCGGAAAGAGGCATTAAAGAGACTTCAGACACGTCATACTAATCTAGCATCACTTTTTACGTACTCTTTGCGTAGTATATCTCAACCATGCTTAGGTAATTGAAACGACGCGTCAAAAAGACTTGAGACGCGATAGAATAATCTATTGTAAATTTTCACGTAAACTTTGCGTAATATAAACTAACCATGCTTAGGTAATTGGAACGACACGTTAGAGAGATTTGTGACGCGGCATGAGAATGGTAATCGAAACGACGCCTTACAGAGACTTGAGACGCGACATACTAATCTAGCGTCACTTTTAACGCACACTGCGTAATATAACCTAACCATATATATTTAGTTAATCGCAACAGCACGTTAATGAGACTTGTGACACGACATACTAATATAGCGTCACTTTTCACGCAAACTTTGCATAATATAACCTAACCTTGCATAGGTAATCGGAACGACGCATTAACGAGACTTGTGACGCGACATAGTAATCTAGCTTCACTTTTAACGCACACTTTCCATAATATAATCTAACCATGCTCAGGTAATCGGAGTGATGCGTTAGAGAGACTCGTGACGCGACATAAGCATGGTAATCAAAACGACGGGTTAAAGAAACTTGTCCCTTTTTACGCACACTATGCGTAATATAACCTAACCATGCTTAGGTAATCGGAATAACGCGTTAGAGAGACTTGTGACGCGACATAAGCATGGTAATCGAAACGACGCGTTAAAGAGACTTGAGACGCGACATACTAATCTACCATCTCTTTTCACGCACACTTTGCGTAATATAACCTAACCATGCTTAGGTAATCGGAACGACTCGTTAAAAAGACTTCAAACACTACATACTAATCTATTGTCACTTTTAACACACAGTTTGCGTTAATATGACCTAACCATGCTTATGTAATCGGAACGACGCGTTAAAGAGACTTGAGACACGTCTTACAAATCTAGCATCACTTTTTACGCACTCATTGCGTGTAATATAATCTATCCATGCTTAGGTAACTGGAACGACGTGTTAAAGAAACTTTAGAAGCGACGTACTAATCTAGCGTCACTTTTCACGCACAGTCTGCGTAATATAACCTATCCATACTTAGTTAATCGGAACAATTTTTTCTCGCATATTTTGCGTAACCTATCCTATCCATACTTAGTTAATCGGAACAACACGTTGATGAGACTTGAGACGCAACATACTAATCTAGCGTCACTTTTCACGCACACTTTGCATAATATAACCTAACCATGCTTAGGTAATCGAAACGAAACGTTTGAGAGACTTGTGACGCGACATAAGCATGGTAATCGAAACGACGCGTTAAAGTGAGTTGAGACGCGACATACTAATCTAACGTCACTTTTCATGCACACTTTGCGTAATATACCCTAACCAAGCTTAGTTAATCGAACAACTCGTTAAAGAGACTTGAGACGCAACATACTAATCACACTTTGCGTAATATAACCTAACCATGCTTAGGTAATCGGAACGACGCGTTGAAGTGACTTGTGACGCGACATCGTACTCTACCGTAAATTTTAACACATAATTTGCGTAATATAACCTAACAATAATTAGGTAATCGGAACGACGTTAGAGAAACTTGTGACGCGACATAAGCATGGTAATCGAAATGACGCGTTAGTGAGTCTTGAGACGCGACATACTAATCTAGCGTCACTTTTCACGCACACTTTGCGTAATATAACCTAACCATGTAAGGTAATCGGAACGATGCATTAAAGAGACTTGTGTCGCGAGATAGTAATCTATCTTGACTTATAACGCAGACTTTCCATAATATAAACTAATCATGCTGAGGTAATCGGAACGACGTGTTAAAAAGACTTGTGATGCGACTTAAGCATGGTAATCAAAACAATGCGTTAAAGAGACTTGAGACGCGACATACTAATCTAGGGTCACGTTTCACGCTCACTTTGCGTAATATAACCTAACAACGCTTAGGTAATCTGAACGACGCGTTAAATAAACTTGTTACATGACATAGTAATCTAGCGTCACTTTAACGCACACTTTGCGTAATATAACCAAACCATGCTTAGGTAATCGGGACGACGCGTTAGAGAGACTTGTGACGTGACATATGCATGGTATTCGAAAAAAATAGGTTAAAGACACTTGAGAAGCGACATACTAATCTAGCGTCACTTTTCACGCACACTTTGCGTAATATACCTAACCATGCTTAGATAATCGAAACGCGCGAGACATGAGACAAGACATACTAATCAATTATCACTATTAACGCATACTTTCCGTAACATAACATAACCATGCTTAGGTAATCGGAACGACGCGTTAAAAAGACTTGAGACACAACATACCAATCTATTTCACTTTTCACGCACAATTTGCGTAATATAAACTAACCATGCTTAGAGAGACTTGTGACGCGAAATAAGAATGCTAATGAAACGATGCCTTAAAGATACTTGAGATGCGACATACTAATCTAGTGTCACTTTTCACGCACACTTTGCGTAGTATAACCTAACTATGCATAGGTAATAGGAACGATGCCTTAGAGAGACTTGTGACACGACATACTAATCTAGCGTCACTTTTCACGCACACTTTGCATTATATAACCTAACCATGCTTAGGTAATCGGAACGACTTGTAAGAGAGACTTGTGATGCGACCTGGTAATTGAAACGACGCGTTAAAGAGACTTGTGACGTGACATAGTAATCTAGAGTCACTTTCCACGCACACTTTGCGTAATATATCCTAACCATGCATAGGTAATCAAAACGGCACGTTAATGAGACTTGTGACGCGACATACTAATCTAGCGTCACTTTTAAGGCACACTTACTGTAATATAACCGAACCATGCTTTGGTGATGCGATAAAGAAACTTGTCACGCAACATACTAATCTAGCGTCACATTTCAAGCACACTTTGCATAATATAACCTAACAATGCTTAGGTAATCTGAACGACGGTTAATGAGACTTGTGACGCGACAAACTAATCTAGCGTCACTTTTTACGCACACTTTGCGTAATATAACCTTACCATGCGTAGGTAATCAGAACAACGGGTTAAAGAGACTTGTGATGCGACATAGTAATCTAGCGTCACTTTTAACTCACACTTTCCGTAATATAACCGAACACTTAGGTAATCGGAAAGACGCGTTAGAGAGACTTGTGACGCGACATAATCATGTAATCGAAACGACGCGTTAAAGAGACTTGAGACACGAGATACTAATCTAGCGTCACTTTTCACGCACACTTTGCGTAATAACCTAACCATGCTTAGGTAATCGGAACGACGAGTTAAAGAGACTTGTGACCCGACATACTAATCTAGCGTCACTTTTCACGCACACTTTGCGTAATATAACCTAACCATGCTTAGGTAATCGGAACGGCGCGTTAGTGAGACTTGTGACGTGAAATAAGCATGGTAATTGAAACGACACGTTAAAGAGACTTGAGACTCTACATACTAATCTAGCGTCACTTTTCACGCACGCTTTGCGTAATATAACCTAACTTATGCAATGTGTGCGTGAAAAGTGACGCTAGATATGTTGCGTCTAAAGTCTATTTTTACGCGTCGTTTCGATTACCATGCTTATGTCGCGTCACAAATCCTCTATTGCGTCGTTCCGATTACCTAAGCATGGTTACGTTATATTACGCAAAGTGTGCGTGAAAAATGACGCTAGATTAGTATGTCGTGTATCAACTCTCTTTTGCGCGTCGTTTTGATTAACTAAGCATGGTTAGGTTATATTACGCGAAGTGTGCATGAAAAGTGATGCTAGATTAGTATGTCATGTCACAAGTCTCTTTATCGCATCGTTCCAATTATCTAAGCATGGTTATGTTACATTACGCAAAGTGTGCGTGAAAAGTGACGCTACATTAGTATGTCGCGTCTCAAGTCTCTTTAACGTATCAGTCCGATTACCGATGCATGGTTATGTTACGCAAAGTGTCCGTGAAAAGTGACGCTCGATTTTTATGTCGCGTCTCAAGTCTCTTTAATGCATCGTTTTCGATTACCATGCTTATGTCGAGTCACAAGTCTCTCAAACGCGTCATTGCGATTACCTAAGCATGGTTAGGTTATATTACACAAAGTGTGCGTGCAAAGTAACGCTAGATTAGTATGTTGCGTCTCAAGTCTTTTTAACGCGTCGTTCGGATTACCTAAGCATGGTTAGGTTATATTATGCAAAGTGTGCGTGAAAAGTGAAGCTAGATTAGTTTGTCGCGTCACAAGTCTCATTAACACGTCGTTCCGATTACCTAAACATGGTTAGGTTATATTACGCAAAGTGTGCGTGAAAAGTGACGCTAGATTAGTATGTCTCGTCTCGAGTCTCTTTAACGTGTCAGTCCGATTACATAAGCATGGTTAGGTTATATTACGCAAAGTAAAGTGTGCGTGAAAAGCGACGTTGTTCCGATTACCTAAGCATGGTTAAGTTATATTACGCAAAGTGTGCGTGCAAAGTAACGCTAGATTAGTCTGTAGCGTCTCAAGTCTCTTTAACGCATTGTTCGGATTACCTAAGCATGGTTAGGTTATATTACGCAAAGTGTGCGTGAAAAGTGAAGCTATATTAGTATGTCGCGTCACTAGTGTCTTTAACAGGTAGTTCCGATTACCTCAGCATGGTTAGGTTATATTACGCAAAGTGTGCGTGAAAAGTGACGCTAGATTAATATGTCGCGTCTCAAGTCTCTTTAATGCGTAGTTTTGATTACCATGCTTATGTCGCGTCACAAGTCTTTCCAACGCGTCGTTCCGATTTCCTAAGCATTTTTAGGCTTTATTATGCAATGTGTGCGTGAAAAGTGACGCTAGATTAGTATGTTGCGTCTCAAGTCTATTTAACGCGTCGTTTCGATTACCATGCTTATGTCGCGTCACAAGTCTCTCTATTGCGTCGTTCCGATTACCTGAGCATGGTTAGGTTATATTACGCAAAGTGTGCTTGAAAAATGACGCTAGATTAGTATTTCGCGTCACAATTTTAACGCGTCATTTTGATTACCTAAGCATGGTTAGGTTTACGCAAAGTGTGCGTGAAAAGTGACGCTAGATTAGTATGTCATGTCACAAGTCTCTTTATGGCATCGTTCCAATTATCTAAGCATAGTTAGGTTATATTACGCAAAGTGTGCGTGAAAAGTGGCGCTAGATTAGAATGACGCATCTCAAGTCTCTCTAACCCGTCATTTTGATCGCGTCACAAGTCTCTCTAACGCGTCGTTTGATTACCGAAGCATGGTTAGGTTATATTACGCAAAGTGTGCATGAAAAGTGACTATAAATTAGTATGCGGGTCACAAGTCGTTTTAGCGCGTCTTTCCGATTACTAAGCATGGTTAGGTTATGATACGCAAAGTGTGCGTGAAAAGTGACGCTAAATTAGTATGTCGTGTCTCAAGTCTCTTTAACGTGTCAGTCCGATTACCTAAGCATGCTTAGGTTATCTTACGCAAAGTGTGCGTGAAAAGTGACGCTCGATTTTTATGTCGCGTCTCAAGTCTCTTTAATACATCGTTTTCGATTACCATGCTTATGTCGCGTCACAAATTCCGATTACCTAATCATGGTTAGGTTATATTACGCAAAGTATGCGTGCAAAGTAACGCTAGTTTAGTATGTCGCGTCTCAAGTCTCTTTAACGCGTCATTCGGATTACCTAAGCATGGTTAGGTTATATTACGCAAAGTGTGCGTGAAAAGTGAAGCTAGATTAGTTTGTCGCGTCACCAGTCTCATTGACACGTCGTTCTGATTACCTAAACATGTTTAGGTTATATTACGCAAAGTGTGCGTGCAAAATGACGTTAGTTTAATATGTCGCGTCTCAAGTCTCTTTAATGCGTCGTTTTGATTACCATGCTTATGCGTGTCACAAATCTCTCAAACGCGTCGTTCGGATTACCTAATCATGGTTAGGTTATATTACGGAAAGTGTGCCTTAAAAGTGACGCTAGATAACTATGTCGCATCACAAGACTTTTTAACACGTCGTTCCGATTACTAAGCATGGTTAGGTTATATTACGCAAAATGTGCGTGAAGAGTGACGGTAGATTAGTATGTCACGTCACAAGTCTTTGCAACGTGTCGTTCCGATTACCTAAGCATGTTTAGGCTATATAATGCAATGTGTGCGTGAAAATTGACGCTAGATTAGTATGTTGCGTCTCAACTCTATTTAACACGTCGTTTCGATTACAATGCTTATGTCGCGTCACAAGTCTCTCTATTGCGTCGTTCCGATTACCTGAGCATGGTTAGATTATCTTACGCAAAGTGTGCTTGAAAAATGACACTAGATTAGTATTTCGCGTCTCAACTTTTACGCGTCGTTTTGATTACCTAAGCATGGTTAGGTTATATGACGCAAAGTGTGCGTGAAAAGTGAAGCTAGATTAGTATGTCGCGTCACCGGTCTTTTTAATCCGATTTCCTAAGCATAGTTAGGTTATATTATGCAAAGCGTGCGTGAAAAGTGACGCTAGATTAATATGTCGCGTCTCAAGTCTCTCTAACGCGTCGTTCCGATTACCTAAGCATGGTTAGGTTATATTACGCAAAGTGTGCGTGAAAAGTGACGCTAGATTAATATGTCGCGTCTCAAGTCTCTCTAACGCGTCGTTCCGATTACCAAAGCATGGTTAGGTTATATTACGCAAAGTGTGCGTGAAAAGTGACGCTAGATTAGTATGTCGCGTCTCAAGTCTTTTTAACGCGTCGTTCTGATTACGTAAGCATGGTTAGGTTATATTACGCAAAGTGTGCGTAAAAAGTGACGCTAGATTAGTATATCACCTCTCAAGTCTCTTACGTGTCATTTCGATTGCCATGCTTATGTTACGTCACAAGTCTCTCCAACGCGTCGTTCCGATTATCTAAGCATGGTTAGGTTATATTACGCAAAGTGTGTGTGAAAAGTGACGCTAGATTAGTATGTCGCATCTCAAGTCTTTTGAAAGCGTCGTTCTTGTTACCTAAGCATGGTTAGGTTATATTACGCAAAGAGTGCATAAAAAGTGACACTAGATTAGTCTGTCGTATCTCAACTCTCTTTAACGAGTCGTTCCGATAACCTAAGCATGGTTAGGTTATATTACGCAAAGTGTGCGTAAAAAGTGCCGCTAGATTAGTATGTCGCGACTCAAGTCTCTTTCACCCGTCGTTTGATTACCATGCTTATGTCGCGTCACAAGTCTCTCTAACGCGTCGTTCTGATTACCTAAGCATGGTTAGGTTATATTACGCAAAGTGTCCGTGAAAAGTGACAATAGATTAGTATGTCAAGCCTCAAGTCTCTTTAACGCGTCGTTCCGATTACCTAAGCATGGCAAGGTTATATTATGAAAAGTGTGCGTGAAAAGTTATACTAGATTAGTATGTCGTGTTACAAGTCTCTTTAACGCGTCGTTCTGATTACCTAAGAATGGTTCGGTTATATTACGCAAAGTGTGCGTCAAAAGTGACGCTAGATAAGTATGTCGCATTGCAAGTCTCTTTAACGCGTCGTTCCGATTACCTAAGCATGGTTTGGTTAAATTACACAAAGTGTGCGTGAAAAGGGACGCTTGATAAGTATGTCGCTTCTCAAGTCTCTTTAACGCGTCAGTCCGATTACTTCAGCATGGTTAGTTTATTTTACGAAAAGTGTGTGTGAAACGTGATGCTAGATTAGTATGTCGCGTCTCAGGTTTCTTTTACGTGTCGTTCCGATTATCTATCCATGGTAAGGTTGTATTACACAAAGTGTGCATAAGAAGTGACGCTAGATTGGTATGTCGCGTCTCAAGTCTCTTCAATGCGTCGTTTCGATTACCATGCTTATGTCGCTTCAGAAGTCTCTCTAACGCGTCGTTCCGATTACCTAAGAATGGTTAGGTTATATACGCAAAGTGTCTGTGAAAATGACAATAGATTAGTATGTCGCGTCGTTCCTATTACCTATAAGCATGGCTAGTACGACGCTGTGTGTGCGTGAAAAGTGACGCTAGATTAGTATGTCGACTCACATGTCTCTATTACGCGTCGTTCCGATTACCTAAGCATGGTTAGGTTATATTACACAAAGTGTGCGCGAAAAGTGACAATTGATAGTATGTCGCGTCTCAAGTCTTTGTAACGTGTCGTTTCGATTACCTAAGCATGGTTAGGTTATATTACGCAAAGTGTGCGTGAAAAGTGATGCTAGATTAGTATGTCGCATCTCAGGTCTCTCTAACGTGTCGTTTTGATTACATAAGTATCGTTAGGTTATATTGGGCAAAGTGTCCGTGAAAAGTGACAATAGATTAGAATGTCGTGCATCAAGTATCTTTAACGCGTCGTTACGATTACCTAAGCATGGCTAGGTTATATTACGCAAAGTGTGCGTGAAAAGTGACGCTAGATTAGTATGTCGCGTCTCAAGTCTTTGTAACGCGTCGTTCTGATTACCTAAGCATGATTAGGTTATATTACACAAGGTGTGCGCAAAAAGTGACAATAGATTTGTATGCCACGTCTCAAGTCTTTGTAACGCGTCGTGTTGATTACCTAAGCATGGTGAGGTTATATTACGCAAAGTGTGCGTGAAAAATGACGCTAGATTAGTATGTCGCGTCACAAGTCTCTCTAACGCATCGTTCGGATTACCAATGCATGGTTAGGTTATATTACGCAAAGTGTGTGTTGAAAGTGACGCTAGATTAGTATGTCGCGTCACAAGTCTCTTAACGCGTCGTTCTGATTACCTAAGCAATGTCAGGTTATATTACGCAAAATGTGCGTAAAAAGTGACGCTAGATTAGTATGTCGCTTCTCAAGTCTCTTTAGCGCGTCATTTCGATTACCATGCTTATGTCGAGTCACAAGTATCTCTAGCGCATCGTTCTTATTACCTAAGCATGGTTAGGTTATATTGCGCAAAGTGTGCGTGAAAAGTGACAATAAATTAGTATGTCGCGCCTCAAGTGTCTTTAACGCGCCGTTCTAGTTACTGCATGGTTAGGTTATATTACGCAAAGTGTGCGTGAAAAGTGACGCTAGATTAGTATGTTGTGTCTCAAGTCTCTTTAACGCGTCGTTTCAATTACCTAAGCATGGTTAGGTTATATTACGCAAAGTGCGCTTGAAAAGTAACGCTAGATAATATGTCGCGTCTTAAGCATCTTTAACGCGTTGGTCCGATTACTTCAGCATGGTTAGGTTATATAACAAAAAGTGTGCTGGAAAAGTGATGCTAGATTAGTATGTTGCATCTCAAGTCTCTTTAACATGTCATTTGGATTACCTATGCATGGTTAGATTATATTATGCAAAGTGTGCGTAAAAAATGACGGTAGATTAGTATGTCGCGTCTCAAGTGTCTTTAACGCATCAATTTTATTACAATACTTATGTCGCGCCACAAGTCTCTCTAACGCGTCGTTCCGATTAGCTATGCATGGTTAGGTTATATCACGCAAACTGTGCGTAAAATGTGACGCTATATTAGTATGTCGCGTCTCAAGTCTCTTTAACGCGTCGTTCCGATTACCTAAACATGGTTAGGTTATATTACGCAAAGTATGCGTGAAAAGTTACGCTAGATTAGTATGTCGTGTCTCAAGTCACTAACGCATTAGTCCAATTACTTCAGCATGGTTAGTTTATATTAGAAAAAGTATGCTTGGAAAGTAGGGGTGGGCAAAAAAACCGGCCAAACCGATTAACCGAACCGAAACCGGAAAACCGAACCGAAAAATATGGTTAACCGGTCCAACGGTTTAGGTTTAGGTTTTGATTTTTAGTTTTCATGGTTAATGGTTTAGGTTTAGGTTTTGGATTTCTAAAAACCGTGGTTAACCGGTTTATATATATATATTCATATATTTTTAATAATTAATAAGATATATTTTATGATCTATAAAATAATATTGATTTTATAATATACACAATAAAATCTAAATATAAAAATATATTGACATATATTTTATTTAGGAATACTTATATATTTTAGGAGATTTTATATATGAAAATATTGTAAAAGAAATTTGTTTTCCTTATTAAAATATTTACTTAACAAAAATAGGAATATTTAAGTCTATAAATAGTAGAAAGTGGACGTGAACAACACTACAAACAATTCAAAAAATACAAACCTAACTTTAATATTACTCATAAATTATTTGTAAATAATAATAGTTTTAAATATTTGCATTGATTTAACTATTTATAAGATAGTTTAGATTTATATTTTTTAATATAATTTGAATTTCTATAGTTTTTTTTGTTTGCTAAAAATCAAATAGAATTAAAAATATATCTTTTTTTGTCTTTAATTTTTCTAATGGTTATATGATTAAAAACCGCAAAACCGAAAAACCGAACCGTTTTTTATGGTTAACCAATTTACCGGTTAACCGTTTAAAATTTTAGGTTTAGGTTTTTAATTTTAAAAACCGTATTACAATGAACCGGTTTACAAATTACCCTCATGGACCGGTTAACCGGTCCATGCCCACCCCTATTGGAAAGTGATGCTAGATTAGTATGTCGCGTCTCAAGTCTCTTTAACGCGTCGTTCCGATTATCTAAGCATGGTTAGGTTATATTACGCAATGTGTGCGTGAAAAGATACGCTAGATTAGTATGTCGCGTCTCAAGTCTCTATAACGCGTCGTTTCGATTACCATGCTTATGTCACGTAACAAGTCTCTCTAACGTGTCGCTCCGATTACCTAAGCATGGTTAGGTTATATTACGCAAACTGTGCGTGAAAAGTGACGCTGGATTAGTATGTCGCGTCTCAAGTCACTTAAACGCGTTGTTTAGATTACCATGCTTATGACGCGTCACAAGTCTTTCTAACGCGTCGTTCCTATTACCTAAGCATGGCTAGGTTATATTACGCAAAGTGTGCATGAAAAGTGATGCTATATTAGTATGTCGTATCTCAAGTCTCTTTTACGCGTCGTTCCGATTACATAAGCATGGTTAGGTTATATTACGCAAAGTGTGCGTAAAAAGTGACGCTAGATAAGTATGTCGTGTCTCAAGTGTATATAAAGCGTCGTTCTGATTACCTAAGCATGGTTAGGTTATATAATGCAAATTGTGCGTGAAAAGTGACGCTAGATTAGTATGTCGTGTCTCAAGTCTGTTTAACGCGTCGGTCCGATTACTTCAGCTTGGTTAGGTTATATTAAAAAAAGTGTGTTTGAAAAGTGATGCTATATTAGTATGTAGCGTCTCTAGTCTCTTTAATGCGTCATTCCAATTACCTAAGCATGGTTAGGTTATATTACACAAAGTGTGCGTTAAAAGTGACGCTAGATTAGTATGTCCCGTCACAAGTCTCTTTTACGCGTCGTTCCGATTATCTAAGCATGGTTAGGTTATATTACGCAAAGTGTCCGCGAAAAGTGACGCTAGATTTGTATGTCGCGTCTCAAGTCTCTTTAATGCATCGTTGCGATTACCATGCTTATGTCGCGTCACAAGTCTCTCTAACACGGCGTTTCGATTACCCAACATGGTTAGGTTATATTCCGAAAAGTGTTTGTTAATAGTGACGCTAGATTAGGATGTTGCATCAAAAGTCTCTTTAACGCGTTCTTCCGATTACCTAAGCATGGTTAGGTAATATTACGGAAAGTGTGCGTTAAAACTGACGCTAGATTACTATGTCCCATCAAAAGACTCTTTAACACGTTGTTCCGTATACATAATAAGCATGGTTAGGATATATTACGCAAAGTGTGCGTGAAAAGTGACGCTAGATTTTTATGTCGCGTCTCAAGTGTCTCTGACACATCGTTTCGATTACCATGCTTTTGTCGCGTCACAAGTCTCTCTAACACGTCATTATGATTACCTAAGCATGGTTAGGTTATATTACGCAAAGTGTGCGTGAAAAGTAACGCTAGATTAGTATGTCGCGTCTCAAGTCGCTTTAACGTGACGCAAAGTGTGCATGAAAAGTGAAGATAGATTAGTATGTTGCCTCACAAGTTTCTTTAAAACGTCGTTCCGATTACCTAAGCATGGTTAGGTGATATTGCGCAAAGTGTGCGTGAATAGTGACGCTAGATTAATATGTGGCGTCTCAAGTCTCTTTAATGCGTCGTTTTGATTACCATGCTTATGTCGCGTCACAAGTCCCTCTAACGCGTCGTTCCGATTGCCTAAGCATGGTTATGTTATATTAAGGAAAGTGTGCGTTAAAAGTGACGCAGGATTATTATGTCGCATCACAAGTCTCTTTTACGCGTCGTTCCGATTACCTAAGTATGGTTAGGTTATATTACGCAAAGTGTGCTTGAAAAGTGACGTTAGATTAGTATGTCGCGTCTCAAGTCTCTTTAACGCGTTGTTTCAATTACCATGCTTATGTCAGGTCACAATTCTCTCTAACTCGTCGTTCCGATTACCTAAGAATGGTTAGGTTATATTTTACGCAAAGTGTGCGTTAAAAGTGACGCTAGATTTGTATGTCCCGTCACAAGTCTCTTTAACGCGTCGATCCGATTACCTAAGCATGGTTAGGTTATATTAAGCAAAGGTAATCAGGACCAGACGTTAATTACCTAAGCATTGATTGGTTATATTTCGCAAATGTGCGTGAAAAGTGAAGCTAGATTAGTATGTCGCGTCTCAAGTCTCTGTAACGCGTTGTTTCAATTACCATGCTTATGTCACGTCACAAGTCTCTGTAACGCGTCGTTCCGATTACCTAAGCATGGTTAGGTTATATTACGCAAAGTGTGCGTGAAAAGTGACGCTATATTAGTATGTCGATTCACAAGTCTTTTTGACGCGTCGTTCCAATTACCTAAGCATGGTTAAGATATACTACGCAAAGAGTACGTAAAGAGTGATGCTAGATTAGTATGTCGCGTCTGAAGTCTTTTAAACGCGTCGTTCCGATTACCAATGCATGGTTAGGTTAAATTACGCAAATTGTGCGGGAAAATTGACGGTAGATTAGTATGTCGCGTCTGAAGTCTCTTTAACGTGTCATTTCGATTACCAAGCTTATCTCGCGTCACAAGTCTCTCTAACGCGTCGTTCCGATTACCTAAGCATGGTTCGGTTGTATTATGCAAGGTGTGCTTGAAAGTGACGCCATATTATTATGTCGTGTCTCAAGTCTCTTTTACATGTCATTTCGATTACCATGATTATGTCACGTCACAAGTCACTCTAACACCTCGTTCCGATTACCTAAGCATGGTTAGGTTATATTACGCAGAGTGTGCGTGAAAAGTGACGATAGGTTTAGTATGTCGCATCTAAAGTCTCTTTAACACGTCGTTTCGATTACCATGCTTATGCCGCGTCACAAGTCTCTTTAACGCGTCGTTCCGATTATCCAAGCATGGGTTATATTACGCAAAGTGTGCGTGAAAAGTGACGCTAGATAAGTATGTCGCATCTCAAGTCTCTTTAACACGTCGTTTCGATTACCTGAGCATGGTTAGGTTATATTACGCAAAGTGTGCGTGAAAAGTGACGGTAGATTAGTATGTCGCATCTCAAGTCTCTTTAACGCGTCATTCTAATTACCTGAGCATGGATAGGTTATATTACGCAAAGTGTGCGTGAAAAGTGACGCTAGATTAGCATGTCGCGTCTCAAGTCTCTTAAACGCGTCGTTTCGATTACCATGATTATGTCGCGTCACAAGTATCTCTATCGCCTTGTTCCAATTACCTAAAAATTCTTAGGTTATATTGGGAAGAGTGTGCATGAAAAGCGATAATAGATTAGTGTGTCTCATCTCAAGTCTCTTTAACGCGTCGTTTCAATTACCATGCTTATGTCGCGTCATAAGTCTCTTTAACGCGTCGTTCCGATTATCTAAGCATGTGTTATATTACGCAAAGTGCGCGTGAAAAGTGACGCTAGATTAGTATATCGCGTCTCAAGTCTCAGTAACGCGTCGTCTCGATTAACTAAGAATGGTTAGGTTATAGTATGCAAAATGTGCGGAAAAAGTGACGCTAGATTAGTATGTCGCATCACAAGTCTTATTTACGCGTAGTTTCGATTACCTAAGCATGGTTAGGTTATATTACACAAAGTGTGCGTGAAAAGTGACGGTAGATTAGTACGTCACGTCTCAAGTCTCTTTAACGCGCCGTTTCAAATACCATGCTTATGTCGCGTCGCAAGTCTCACTAACGCGCCGTTCCAATTACCTATGCATGCTTAGGTTATATTACGCAAAGTATGCGTGCAAAGTGACGTTAGATTAGTATGTCGCGTCTCAAGTATCTTTAAGGCGTCGTTTCAATTACCATGCTTATGTCGCGTCACAAGTCTCTCTGACGCGTCATTCCGATTACCTAAGCATGGTTAGGTTATATTACGCAAAGTGTGCATAAAAAGGGACGCTAGATTACTTTGTCGAGTCACAAGTTTTTTTAATGCGTCGTTTAGATTACCATGCTTATGTCGCGTCACGAGTCTCTCTAACGCGTCGTTCCGATTACCTAAGCATGGTTAGGTTATATAATGGAAAGTGTGCGTTAAAAGTGAAGCTAGATTACTATATCGCGTCACAAGTCTCTTTAACGCATCGTTCCGATTACCTAAGCATGGTTTGGTTATATTACGCAAAGTGTGCGCAAAAAGCGACTCTATGTTAGTATGTCGTGTCACAAGTCTCTCTAACACGTTGTTCCGATTACCTAAGCATGGTTAGGTTATATTACGCAAAGTGTGCGTGAAAAGTGACGATAGATTAGTATGTCGCGTGTCAAGTCTCTTCAACGCGTTGTTCTGATTAACTAAGTATGGTTAGGTTATATTACGCAAAATGTGCGTGAAAAGTGACTCTAGATTTGTATGTCACATCTGAAGTCTCTTTAACGCGTCGTTTCGATTACCTAAGCATAGTTTAGTTATATTACGCAAAGTGCGCGTCAAAAGTGACGCTAGATTAGTATGTCGTGTCTCAAGTCTTTTTAACGCGTCGTTTCAATAACCATGCTTATTTCGCGTCACAAGTCTCACTAACGCGTCGTTTCAATTACCATGCTTATGCCGCCTCAAAAGTCTCTTTAGCGCATCGTTCCGATTACCTAAGCATGGTTAGGTTATATTACGCAAAATGTGCGTGAAAAGTGACGCTAGATTAGTATGTCGCCTCTTTAGTCTCTTTAACGCTTCATTTCGATTACCTAAGCATGATTAGGTTATATTACGCAAAGTGTGCGTGAAAAGTGACGCTAGATTAGAATGTCGCATCTCAAGTCTCTTTAACGCATCGTTTCAATTACCATGCTTATTTCGCGTCACATGTCTCACTAACGCGTCGTTCCGATTACCTAACCATGGTTAGGTTATATTACGCAAAGTGCGAGTGAAAAGTGACGCTAGATTAGTATGTAGCATCTCAAGTTTTTGTAACGCGTCGTTTTGATTACCATGCATGTGTCGCGTCACAAGTCTCTCTAACGCGTCGTTCCGATTTACAAAGCGTTAGGTTATATTACGGAAAGTGTGAGTTAAAAGTGACGCTAGATTACTATGTCGCGTCACAAGTCTCTTTAACGCGTCGTTCCGATTACCAAAGCATGGTTAGGTTATATTAGGCAAAGTGTGCGTGAAAAGTGACGCTATATTAGTAGTATCTTATGTCTCAAGTCTCTTTAACGCGTCACAATCTAACGCGTCTTTCCGACTACCTAAGCTTTAGGTTATATTACGAAAAGTGAGTTAAAAGTGACGCTAGATTACTATGTACGCGTCGTTCCAATTACCTAAGCATGGGTAGATTATATTACACAAAGTGTGCGTAAACAGTGATGCTAGATTAGTATGTCATGTTACAAGTCTCTTTAACCCGTCGTTCAGATTACCTAAGCATAGTTAGGTTATATTACGCAAAGTGTGCTTGAAATGTGACGCTAGATTAGTATGTCGCGTCACAAGTCTCTTTGACTTGTCGTTTCAATTACCTAAGCATGGTTAGGTTATATTACGCAAGGTGTGCGTGAAAAGTGACGCTAGATTAGTATGTCGCGTCACAAGTCTCTTTAACTTGTCTTTTCGATTACCTAAGCATAGTTAGGTTATATTACGCAAAGTGTGCGTGAAATGTGACGCTAGATTAGTTTGTCGCATCGCAAGTCTTTTTAACTCGTTGTTCCGATTACCTAAGCATGGTCAGGTTATATTACGCAAAGGGTGCGTGAAAAGTGATGCTAGATTAGTATGTCGCGTCTCAAGTCTCTTTAACGCGTCGGTCCGTTTACTTCAGCATGGTTAGGTTATATTACGCGAAGTGTGCATGAAAAAAGTGACGCTAGATTAGTATGTCGCTTCACAAGTCTCTCTAACGTGTCGTTCCGATTACCTAAGCATGGTTAGGTTTTATTACGCAAAGTGTGCGTGAAAAGTGACGCTAGATTAGTATGTCGCGTCTCAAGTCTCTTTAACTCGTCGTTTCGATTACCTAAGCATGGTTAGGTTATATTATGCAAAGTGTACGTGAAAAGTGACGCTAGATTATTATGTCGCGTCCTAAGTCTCATTAACGCGTCGTTCGATTAACTAAGTATGGTTAGTTTATATTACGGAAAATGTGCGTGAAAAGTGACGCTAGATTCGTATGTTCGCGTCTCAAGTCTCTTTGACGCGTCATTTCAATTACCACGCTTATGTCGCGTCACAAGTCTCACTAACGCGCTGTTCCTATTACCTAAGCATTGTTAGGTAATATTACGCAAAGTGTGCGTGAAAAGTGACGCTAGATTAGTATCTCGCGTCTCAAGTCTCTTTAACTCGTCGTTTTGATTACCATGATTATGTCTTATATAAGTCTCTTTAACGCGTCGTTCCGATTACCTAAGCATGATTAGGTTATATTTTCGCAGATAATGGTAATCGAAACGACGCGTTAAAGGGTCTTGAGATGCGACATACTAATCTAGCGTCACTATTCACGCACACTTTGCGTAATTTAACCTAACCATGCTTAGGTAATCAGAACGACACTTTAAAGAGACTTGTGATGCAATATAGTAATGTAGTATCACTTTAACGCACACTTTCCGTAAAATAACCTAACCATGCTTAGGTAATCGGTACGACGCGTTAGAGAGACTTGTGATGCGACATAAGCATAGCAATCGAAACGACGTGTTGCAGACACTTGAGACGCGACATACTAATCTAGGGTCACTTTCACGCACACTTTGCGTAATATACCCTAACCATGCTTAGTTAATTGGAACGACGCGTTAAAAAGACTTGTGACGCGACATACTAATCTGGCGTCAATTTTCACGCTCACTTTGCGTAATATAACCTAACCATGCTTAGGTAATTGAAACGACAAGTCAAAGAGACTTGTGACTCGACATACTAATCTAGCGTCACATTTCAAGCACACTTTGGTAATATAACCTAACCATGCTTTGGTAATCGTAACGACGCGTTAGAGAGACTTGTATAAGACATAATCATGGTAATCAAAACGACGAGTTAAAGAGACTTGAGACGCGAGATACTAATCTAGCGCCACTTTTCACGCACACTTTGATGAGACACATTAATCATGCGTCAATTTTAATGCACACTTTCCGTAATATAACCTAACCATGCTTAGGTAATCGTAACGACGCGTTAGAGAGACTTGTGACGCGACATAAGCATGGTAATCGAAAACGATGAATTAAAGAGACTTGAGATGCGACATACAAATCGAGTGTCACTTTTCACGCTCACTTTGGTAATATAACCTAACCATGCTTGGGTAATCGGATCGACGCGTTAAATTGACTTGTGACGGGACATACTAATCTAGCGTCACTTTTAACGCACACTTTGCGTAATATAACCTAACCATTCTTAGGTAATTGGAATGACGCGTTAGAGAGAATTGTGACCCGACATAAGCATGGTAATCGAAACGACGCGTTAAAGAGACTTGAGACGCGACATTCTAATCCAGCGTCACCTTTCACGCAAACTTTGCATAATATAGCCTAACCATGCTAAGGCAATCGGAACGACGCGCTTGAGAGACTTATAACGCGACATAAGCATGGTAATTGAAACGACGCGTTATAAAGACTTGAGACGCGACATAGTAATCTAGAGTCATTTTTCAAGCACACTTTGCGTAATATAACCTAACCATGTGTACTTGAAACGACACGAAAAAGAGACTTGTGATGCGACATAGCAATCTAGCATCACTTTTAACGCACACTTTCCGTAATATAACCTAACCATGCTTAGGTAATCGGAACGACGCGTTATAGAGACTTGTGAAGCGACATAAGCATGGTAATCAAAACGAAGCATTAAAGAGACTTAAGACGCGACATTATAATCTAGCATCACTTTTTACGCACACATTGCGTAATATATCCATACCGTGTTTAGCTAATCGGAACGACGCGTTAAAGAGACTTGTGACGTGACATACTAATCTAACGTCATTTTTCACGCACACTTTGCGTAATATAACCTAACCATGCTTAGGCAATCAGAACGACGCGTTGCAGAGACTTGTGACCCGACATACTAATCTAGCGTCACTTTTCACGCACACTTTGTGTAATATAACCTAACCATGCTTAGGTATCTAGAACGACTTGTTAAAAGACTTGTGATGTGACATTGTAATCTAGCGTCACTATTAACGCACACTTTCCGTAATATAACCTAACCGTGCTTAGGTAATCGGAATGACGCGTTAGAGAGATTTATGACGCGCATAATCATGGTAATCAAAACGACGGATTAAAGAGACTTGAGAGGCGACATATTAATCTAGCGTCACTTTTCACGCACACTTTGCGTCATATAAACATGCTTAGGTAATCGGAACGACGTGTTAAAGAGACTGGTGACGCGAGCTACTAATCTAGCTTAACTTTTCACGCACACTTTGCGTAATATAACCTAACCATGCTTAGGTAATCCGAACGCTGCGTTAAAGAGACTTGAGACGTGACATACTAATTTAGCTATACTTTGCACGCACACTTTGCGTAATATAACCTAACCATGCTTAGGTAATCGGAACAACGCGTTAGAGAGACTTGAGACGCGACATATAATAATCTAGCGTCACTTTTCACGCACACTTGCATAATATAACCTAACTATGCTTAGGAAATCGGAATGACGTGTTAAAAAGACCGGTGACGCGACATACAAATCGAGCATCACTTTTCACGCACACTTTGCATAATATTACCTAACCATACTTAGGTAATCGGATTGACACGTTAAAGAGACTTAAGACTCATACTAATCTAGCGTCACATTTCACGCACACTTTGCATAATATAACCTAACCAGGCTTAGGTAATCGGAACGAAGTGTTAAAAAGACTGGTGACGCGACATACTAATCTATCTTCACTTTTCATGCACACTTTGTGTAAAATAACCTAACCGTGCTTAGGTAATCCGAACGACGCATTAAAGAAACTTGAGACACGACATACTAATCTAGATCGGAACGACGCTTTTGAGAGACTTGTGATGATACATAAGCATGGTAATCGAAAACGATGCATTAAAGAGACTTGAGATGCGACATACAAATCGAGCGTCACTTTTCACGCACACTTTGCTTAATATAGCCTAACCATGCTTAGGTAATCTGACTGACAAGTTAAAGAGACTTGAGACGTGACGTACAAATCTAGTGTCACTTCTCACGCACACTTTGCGTAATATAACCAAACCATGCTTAGGTAATCGGAACAACGTGTTAAAGAGACTGGTGACGCGACATACTAATCTAGCTTCACTTTTCACGCACACTTTGCATAAAATAACCTAACCATGCTTAGGTAATCCGAACGACGCGTTAAAGAGACTTGAGACACGACATACTAATCTAGTGTTACTTTGCACGCACACTTTGCGTAATATAACCTAAACATGCGTAGGTAATCGGAACGACGCGTTAGAGAGACTTGAGACGCGACATATTAATCTAGCGTCCCTTTTCACGCACACTTTGCGTAATATAACCTAACCATGCTTAGGTAATCAGAACAACGTGTTAAAGAGACTGATGACGCGACATACTAATCTATCTTCACTTTTCACGCACACTTTGCATAAAATAACCTAACCATGCTTAGGTAATCCGAACGACGCGTTAAAGAGACTTGAGACACGACATACTAATCTAGAGTTACTTTGCACGCACACTTTGCGTAATATAACCTAACCATGCATAGGTAATCGGAACGACGCGTAGAGAGACTTGAGACGCGACATATTAATCTAGCGTCCCTTTTCACGCACACTTTGCATAACATAACATAACAATGCCTAGGTAATCGGAACGACATGTTAAAGAGACTGGTGACGCGACATACTAATCTAACTTCACTTTTCACGCACACTTTGCGTAATATTACCTAACCATGGTTAGGTAATCTGAACGACGAGTTAAAGAGACTTGAGACGCGACATACTAATCTAGCGTTACAATTCACCCACACTTTGCGTAATATAACCTAACCATGCTTAGGAAATCGGAACGACGCGTTTGAGAGACTTGTGACGCGACATAAGCATTGTAATCGAAAACGATGCATTAAAGAGACTTGAGACGCGGCATACAAATCGAGCATCACTTTTCACGCACACTTTGTGTAATATTACCTAACCATGCTTAGGTAATCGGACTGACACGTTAAAGAGACTTAAGATGCGACATACTAATCTAGCGTCACTTTTCACGCACACTTTGCGTAATATAACCTAACCATGCTTAAGTAATCGAACCGGTGACGCAACATACTAATCTATCTTTACTTTTCACGCACACTTTGCGTAAAATAACCTAACCATGCTTAGGTAATCCGAACGATGCGTTAAAGAGACTTGAGACGCGACATACTAATCTAGCGTTACTTTGCACGCACACTTTGCGTAATATAACCTAACCATGCCTAGGTAATCGAAGCGACGCGTTTTTAGAGACTTGTGACGCGACATACTAATCTAGCGTCACTTTTCACGCACACTTTGCGTAATATAACCAAACCATGCTTATGTAATCAAAACGACGCGTTAAAGATACTTGAGACGCGACAAAATAATCTACTGTGACTTTTCACGCACACTTTGTGTAATATAACCTAACCATGTTTAGTTAATTGGAATAACGCGTTAAAGAGACTTGAGACGCAACATACTAATCTAGCGTCACTTTTCACGCACACTTTGCGTATTATAACCTAACCATGCTTAGGTAATCGGAACGATGCGCTGAAGTGACTTGTGACGCGACATAGTACTCTACCGTAAATTTTAACGCACACTTTGCGTTATATAACCTAACCATAATTAGGTAATCGGAACGACGCGTTAGAGAGACTTGTGACGCGACATAAGCATGGTATTCGAAACGACGTGTTACTGAGACTTGAGACGCGACATACTAATCTAGCGTCACTTTTCACGCACACTTTGCAACAATGCGTTAAAGAGACTTGTGATGCGATATAGTAATCTAGCTTCACTTTTAACGCAAACTTTCCATAATATAAATTAAATATGCTTAGGTAATCGGAACGAAGAGTTAGAGAATCGAAACGACATGTTAAAGAGACTTGAGACGCGACATACTAATTTAGAGTCACGTTTCACGCACACTTTGCATAATATAACCTAACCACGCTTAGGTAATCAGAACGACGCGTTAAAGAAACTTGTGATGCGACATAGTGATCTAGCATCACTTTTAACGCATATTTTGCGTAATATAACCAAACCATGCTTAGGTAATCGGGACGACGCGTTAGAGAGACTTGTGATGTGACATAAGCATGGTATTCGAAACAACGGGTTAAAGACACTTGAGACGCGACATACTAATCTAGCGTCACTTTTTACCCACACTTTGCGTAATATACCTAACCATGCTTAGGTAATCGAAACGACGTGTTAAAGAGACATGAGACGCGACATACTAATCAATTGTCACTTTTAAGCACACTTCGCGTAATATAACTTAATCGTGCTTAGGTAATCGGAACGACGCGTTAAAAAGACTTGAGACACAACATACCAATCTAACCAACACTTTTTCCGAACTATTTGCATAATTTAACCTAACCATGCTTAGGTAATCGGAACTACGCGTCAAAAAGACTTGAGACGCGACATACTAATCTATTTCACTTTTCACGCACTTTTGCGTAGTATAAACTAACCATGCTTAGGTAATCGGAACGATGCGTTAGAGAGACTTGTTACGCGAAATAAGAATGCTAATGAAACGATGCCTTCAAGAGACATTAGATGCAACATACTAATCTACCGTCACTTTTCACGCACACTTTGCGTAATATAACCTAAACCATGCTTAGGTAATATGAAAGACGCGTTAGAGAGACTTGTGACTCGACATACTAATCTAGCGTCACTTTTCACGCACACTTTGAATAATATAACCTAACCATTCTTAGGTAATCGGAACGACTTGTTAGAGAAACTTGTGACACGACATAAGCATGGTAATTGAAACGACGCGTTAAAGAGAGATGAGACACGACATACTAATCTCGCTTTACTTTTCACGCACATTTTGCGTAATATAACCTATCAATGCTTAGGTAATTGGAACGACGCATTAGAGACACTTGTGACGCGACATAAGCATGGTAATCGAACGACGCGTTAAAGAGAGATGAGACGCGACATACTAATCTAGCGTCACTTTTCAGGCACATTTTGCGTAATATAACCTAACCATGCATAAGTAATCGAATCTACGCGTTAAAGAGACTTCAGACGCGACAAACTAATCTAGCGTCACTTTTCACGCACACTTTTCGTAATATAACCTAACCTTGCTTAGTTAATCGGAACGACGCGTTAGAGAGACTTGTGACGCGACATAGGCATGGTAATCAAAACGACGCGTTAAAGAGAGTTGAGAAGCGACATACTAATCTAGCGTCACTTTTCACGCACACTTTGCGTATTATAACCTAACCATGCTTAGGTAATCGGAACGACGCGCTGAAGTGACTTGTGACGCGACATAGTACTCTACCGTAAATTTTCACGCACACTTTGCGTAATATAACCTAACCATAAATAGGTAATCGGAACGACGCGTTAGAGAGACTTGTGACGCGACATAATACTCTATCGTAAATTTTAACGCACACTTTGCATAATATAACCTAACCATTATAAGGTAATCGAAACGACGCGTTAGAGAGACTTGAGATGCGACATAAGCATGTTATTCGAAACGACGCGTTACTGAGACTTGAGACGCGACTACTAATCTAGCGTTACTTTTCACGCACACTTTGCGTAATATAACCTAACCATTCTATGGTACTCGGAATAATGCGTTAAAGAGACTTGTGATGCGATATAGTAATCTAGCTTCACTTTTAAAGCAAACTTTCCATAATATAAACTAAATATGCTTAGGTACTCGGAACGACGCGTTAGAGAGACTTGTGATGCGACTTAAGCATGGTAATCGAAACAACATGTTAAAGAGACTTGAGACGCGACATACTAATTTAGAGTCACGTTTCACGCACACTTTGCGTAATATAACCTAACCACGCTTAGGTAATCAGAACGACGCGTTAAAGAAACTTGTGATGCGACATAGTGATCTAGCGTCACTTTTAACGCATACTTCGCGTAATATAACCAAACCATGCTTAGGTAATCAGGACGACCCGTTAGAGAGACTTGTGACGCGACATAAGCATGGTATATGAAACAACGGGTTAAAGACACTTGGGAAGCGACATACTAATCTAGCGTCACTTTTCACCCACACTTTGCGTAATATACCTAACCATGCTTAGGTAATCGAAACGACGCGTTAAAGAGACATGATACGCGACATATTGATCTATTGTCACTTTTAACGCACACTTTGCGTAATATAACCTAACCGTGCATAGGTAATCGGAACGACGCGTTAAAAATACTTGAGACACAACATACCAATCTAACCAACACTTTTTCCGCACTCTTTGTGTAATTTAACCTAACCATGCTTAGGTAATCGGAACTACGCGTCAAAAAGACTTGAGACGCGACATCTAATCTATTTCACTTTTCACGCACTTTTGCGTAATATAAACTAACCATGCTTAGGTAATTGGAACGATGCGTTAGAGAGACTTGTGACGCAAAATAATATTCGCTAATGAAACGATGCCTTCAAGAGACATTAGATGCGACATACTAATCTAGCGTCACTTTTCACGCACACTTTGCGTAATATAACCTAATCATGCTTAGATAATAGGAAGGACGCGTTAGAGAGACTTGTGACGGGACATACTAATCTAGCATCACTTTTCACGCACACTTTGAATAATATAACCTAACCATTCTTAGGTAATCGGAACGACTTGTTAGAGAAACTTGTGACACGACATAAGCATGGTAATTGAAACGACGCGTTAAAGAGAGATGAGACACGACATACTAATCTCGCTTTACTTTTCACGCACTTTTTGCGTAATATAACCTATCAATGCTTAGGTAATTGGAACGACGCATTAGAGACACTTGTGACGCGACATAAGCATGGTAATCGAACGACGCGTTAAAGTGAGATGAGACGCGACATACTAATCTAGCGTCACTTTTCAGGCACACTTTGCGTAATATAACCTAACCATGCATAAGTAATCGAATCTACGCGTTAAAGAGACTTCAGACGCGACAAACTAATCTAGCGTCACTTTTCTCGCACACTTTTCGTAATATAACCTAACCTTGCTTAGTTAATCGGAACAATGCGTTAATGTGAGCCGCCACATACTAATCTAGCGTCAATTTTCACGCACACTTTGCGTAATATAACCTAACCATGCTTAAGTAATCGAAACGACGCGTTAAAAAGACTTGAGACACGACATAGTAATCTACTGTCACTTTTTACGCACACTTTGTGTAATATAACCTAATATGATGCTTAGGTAATCGGAACGACGAGTTAAAGAGACTTGAGACGCGACATAGTAATCCATCGTCACTTCTTACGCACGCTTTGCGTAACCTAACCTAACCGTGCTTAGGTAATTGGAACGACGCGTTAAACAAACTTGAGACGTGTCTTACTAATCTAGCGTCACTTTTCACGCACACTTTGCGTAATATAACCAAACTATGCCTAGGTAATCGGAACGACGCGTTAGAGGGACTTCTGGCACGACGTAAGCATGGTAATTAAAACCATGCGTTGAAGAGACTTGAGACGCGACATACTAATCTAGCGTCACTTTTCACGCACACTTTGCGTAATATAACCAAACCATGCTTATGTAATCAAAACGACGCGTTAAAGATAGTTGAGACGCGACAAACTAATCTACTGTCACTTTTCACGCACACTTTGTGTAATATAACCTAACCATGCTTAGTTAATCGGAACAACGTGTTAAAGAGACTTGAGACGCAACATACTAATCTAGCGTCACTATTCACGCACACTTTGCGTAATATAACTTAACCATGCATAGGTAATCGGAACGACGCGCTGAAGTGACTTGTGACGCGACATATTACTCTACCGTATATTTTAACACACACTTTGCGTTTTACAACCTAACCATAATTAGGTAATCGGAACGACGCGTTAGAGAGACTTGTGACGTGACATAAGCATGGTATTCGAAACGACGCGTTACTGAGACTTGAGACGCGACATACTCTAACGTCACTTTTCACGCACACTTTGCGTAATATAGCCTACCATTCTAAGTTAATCAGAACAATGCGTTAAAGAGACTTGTGATGCGATATAGTAATCTAGCTTCACTTTTAACGCAAACTTTCCATAATATGAACTAAATATGCTTAGGTAATCGGAACGACGCGTTTGAGAGACTTGTGATGTGACTTAAGCATGGTAATCGAAACGACATGTTATAGAGACTTGAGACGCGGCATACTAATTTAGAGTCACGTTTCATGCACACTTTGCATAATATAACATAACCATGCTTAGGTAATCAGAACGACGCGTTAAAGAAACTTGTGATGTGACTTAGTGATCTAGCGTCACTTTTAACGCATACTTTGCGTAATATAACCAAACCATGCTTAGTTAATCAGGACGACACGTTAGAGAGACTTGTGACGCGACATAAGCATGGTAATCGAAACGACGCGTTAAAGAGATTAAGACGCGACATACTAATCTAGCGTCACTTTTCACCCACACTTTGCGTAATATAACCTAACCATGCTTAGGTAATCGAAACGACGCGTGAAAGAGACTTGAGACGTGACAAACTAATCTAGCGTCACTTTTCAAGCACACTTTTTGTAATATAACCTAACCATGCTTAGTTAATAGGAACAACGCGTTAAAGACATTTGAGACGCAACATACAAATCTAGCATCACTTTTCACGCACACTTTGCGTTTAGGTAATCGGAACGACACGTTAAAGTATCTTGTGACGCGACATAAGTACTATTGTCAATTTTAACGCACACTTTGCGTAATATAACCTAACCATGATTAGATAATCGGAACGACGCGGTAGAGAGACTTGTGATGCGCCATAGGCATGCTAATCGAAACGACGCGTTAAAGAGACTTGAGACGCGACTTACTAATCTAGCATCACTTTTCACGCACACTTTGCATAATATAACCTAACCATGATTTGGTAATCGGAACGACACGTTTGAGAGACTTGTGACGTGACATAAGCATGGTAATCAAAACGACGCGTTAAAGAGACTTGAGACGCGACATACTAATCTAGCGTCACTGTTCACGCACACTTTGGGTATATAACCTAGCCATGCTGACGCGTTAAAGAGACTTGTGACGCGACATACTAATCTAGCGTAACTTTTCACGCACAACCTAACCATGCTTAGGTATAGACTTGTGACGAGACATATTAATCTAGCTTCACTTTTAACGCACACTTACCATAGTATAAATTAACCATGCTTAGGTAATCAGAACGACCCGTTAAAGAGACTTGTGACGTCACATAAGCATGGTAATTAAAACGACGCGTAAAAGAGACTTGAGACGCGACATACTAATCTAGAGTCACATTTCCCGCACACTTTGCGTTAGGTAATTGGAACAACGCATTAAAAATACTTGAGACGCAACATACAAATCTAACGGCAGTTTTCACGCACACTTTGCGTAATATAACCTAACCATGCTAAGGTAATCGGAACGACGCGTTAAAGTGACTTGTGACGCGACATAGTACTCTACCGTCAATTTTAACGCACACTTTGCATAATATAACCTTCACAAACCATGATTAGGTAATCGGAACGACAGGTTTGAGAGACTTGTGACGCGACATAAGCATGGTTATCAAAACGACGCGGTAAAGAGACTTAAGACGCGACATACTAATCTACCGTCACTGTTCACGCACACTTTGTGTATATAACCTAACCATGCTTAGGTAATTGGAACGACGCGTTAAAGAGACTTGTGACGCGACATAGTAATATCTAGCTTCACTTGTAACGCACACTTTCCATAATATAAATTAACCATGCTTAGGTAATCAGAACGACGCGTTAGAGAGACTTGTGACGCGACATAAGCATGGTAATCGAAACGACGCGTTAAAGAGACTTGAGACGCGACATACTAATCCAGAGTCACTTTTCTCGCACACTTTGCGTAATATAACCTAACCATGCTTAGGTAATAGAAACGATGCGTTAAAGAAACTTGTGACGCGACATAGTAATCTAGAGTTACTTTTAACGCACACTTTGCGTAATATAACCTAACCATGCTTAGGTAATCGTAACGACGCGTTAGAGAAACTTGTGACGCGACATAAGCATTGTAATCTGAACAACGGGTTAAAGACACTTGAGACGCGACATACTAATCTAGCGTAAATTTTTAAGCACATTTTGCGTAATATAACCTAACGATGCTTGGGTAATCGGAACAACGCGTTAAAGAGACTTGAGACGCGACATACTAATCTAGCGTCACTTTTAACGCAAGCTTTGCATAATATATCCTAACCATGCTTAGATAATCGGAACGACGCGTTAAAGAGGCTTGAGACGCGACATACTAATCAAGCGTCACTTTTCACGCACACTTTGTGTATATAATTTAACCATGGTTAGGTAATCGGAACGACGCGTTAAAGAGACTTGTGACGCGACATACTAATCCAGCGTCACTTTTTCCGCACACTTTGCGTAATATAACCTAACCATGCTTGGATAATCGGAACAACGCGTTAAAGTGACTTGAGACGCGACATATTAATCTAGCGTCACTTTTAACGCACACTTTGCCTAATATAGCCTAACATTGCCTAGGTAATCGTAACAACGTGTTAGAGAGACTTCAGACGCGACATACTAATCTATTGTCACTTTTAATGCATACTTTGCGTAATATAACCTAACCATGCTTCGGTAATCGGAACGACGCGTTAAAGAGACTTGAGACACGACATACTAATCTAGCATCACTTGTTACGCATTCTTTATGTAATTTAACTTATCCATGCTTAGGTAATCGGAACGACGCGTCTCAAAGACTTGAGACGCGACATACTGATCTATTTCACTTTTCACGCACACTTTGCGTAGTAAAAACTAACCATTTAGGTAATTGGAACGATGCGTAAAAGAGACTTGTGACGCGACATAAGAATGGTAATGAAACGAAGCCTTAAAGAAACATTAGACGGGACATACTAATCTAGCGTCACGTTTCACGCACACTTTGCGCAATATAACCTAACCATGATAGGTGATCGGACCATGCGTTAAAGAGACATGAGATGCGACATACTAATCTAGCGTCACTTTTCACGCACACTTTGTGTAATATATAACCTAACCATGCTTAGGTGTTCGGAACGACACGTTAAAGAGACTTGTGACGCGACATAAGCATAGTAATCGAAACGACGCGTAAAAGAGACTTGAAACGGGATATACTAGTCCTGCTTCACTTTTTACGCACACTTTGCATGATATAACCAAACAATGCGTAGGTAATCGGAGCAACGTGTTAATGAGACTTGAGACGCGACATACTAATCTAGCATCACTTTTTACGCACGCTTTGCGTAATATAACCTAACCATGCTTGGGTAATCGGAACGACGCGTTAAAGAGACTTGAGATGCGACATACTAATCTAGCGTCACTTTTCACGCACCGTTTGCGTAATATAACCTAACCATGCTTTGGTAATCGGAACGACGCATTGAGAGACTTGTGACGCGACATAAGCATGGTAATCGAAACGACGCGTTAAAGAGACTTGAGACGCGACATAATAATCTAGCGTCACTTTTCACACACACTTTGCGAGTTATAACCTAACAATTCTCATGTAATTGGACGCGTTAGAGAGACTTGTGACGCGACATATGCATGGTAATCGAAACGACGCGTTAAAGAGACTTATGACAGGACATTAATCTAGCTTCACTTTCAACGCACACTTTCCATAATATAAACTAACCATGCTTAGATAATCAAAACGACGCGTCAGAGAGACTTGTGACGCGACATAAGCATGGTAATCAAAACGACGCAATAAAGAGACTTGAGACGCGACATACTAATCTAGCGTCACTTTTCACGCACACTTTGCGTAATATAACCTAACCATGCTTAGGTAATCGGAACAACGCGTTAAAGAAACTTGTGACGCGTCATAGTAATCTAGCATCACTTTTAACGCACACTTTGTGTAATATAACACAACCATGCTTAGGTAATCGGGACGACGCGTTAGAGAGACTTGTGACTCGACATAGACATGGTAATCGAAACGACGCGTTAAAGAGACTTGAGACGGGACATACTAATCTAACGTCACTTTTCACGCACACTTTGCGTAATATGGTTTAACAATGCTTAGATAATTGTAACGACGCGCTGTCGCTACATAAGCATGGTAATCAAAACAGCGCGTTAATGAGACTTGAGACGCGACATACTAATTTAGCGTCATATTTCACGCACACTTTGCGTAATATAACCTAACCATGCTTAGGTAATCGAAACGACGCGTTAAAGAGACTTAAGACACCACATACTAATCTAGCGTCACTTTTCACGCACACTTTGCGTAATAAAACACACCATGCTTAGGTAATCGGAACGACGTTAAAGTGACTTGTGACGCGACATAGTACTCTACCGTCAATTTTAACGCACACTTTGCGTAATATAACCTAACACTAATTAGGTAATCGGAACTACGCATAAGAGAGACTTGTGACGCGATATAAGCATGGCAATCGAAACGACGCGTAAAAGAGATTTGAGACGCGACATACTAATCTCGCATCACTTTTTACGCACACTTTGCTTAACCTAACCATGCCTAGGTAATCAGAACGACGCTTTAAAAATACTTGAGAGGCGAGAGACTAATCTACCGTCACTTTTCACGCACACTTTGCGTAATATAAACTAACCATGCTTAGGTAATTGGAACGACGCATTAGAGAGACTTGTGAAGAGACATAAGCATTGTAATCGAAACGACGCGTTACAGAGACTTTAGACGCGACATAAATAAGCGTCACTTTTCACGCACACTTTTCTTAATATTACCTAAGCATGCATATGTAATTGAAACGGAGCATTAGTGAGACTCTTGACGCGACATAAGCATGGTAATTGAAACGACGTGTTAAAGAGACTTGAGACGCAACATACTAATCTAATGTCACTTTCCACGCTCACTTTGCATAATACAGTCTTACCATGGTTAGGTAATCGAAACGACGCGTTAAAGAGACTTGAGATGCAACATACTAATCAATTGCCACTTTTCATGAACTCTGCGTAATATAACCTAACCATGCTTCGTTAATCGGAACGAGGCGCTAGAGAGACTTTAACCTAACCATGCTTAGGTAATCGGAACGACGTGTTAAAAGGACTTGTGACGCGACATACTAGTCTAGCGTAACTTTTCACACACACTTCGCGTAATATAACCTAACCATACTTAGGTAATCGAAACGACACGTTAAAGAGACTTGTGACACGACATATTAATCTAGCTTCACTTTTAACGCACACTTTCCATAATATAATTTAACCATGATTAGGTAATCTGAACGACGCGACATAATTGGTAATCGAAACGACGCGTTAAAGTGACTTGAGACGTGACATACTAATGTAGAATCACTTTTCACGCACACTTTGCGTAATATAACCTAACCATGCTTAGGTAATCGGAACGACGAGTTAGAGAGACTTGTGACGCGACACAAGCATGGTAACCGAAATGACGGGTTAAAGACACTTGAGTCGTGACATACCTAGCGTCATTTTTCACGCACACTTTGCATAATATAACCTACACGACATACTAATCTATTGTCACTTTTAACACACACTTTGCGTAATATAACCTAACCATGTTTAGATAATAGGAACGACGCATTAAAAAGACTTGAGACACGACATGCTAATCTAGCATCACTTTTTACGCACTCTTTGCGTAATTTAACCTAACCATGGTTAAGTAATCGGAACGACGCGTCAAAAAGACTTGAGACACGACATATTAATCTATTTCACTTTTCACGAACACTTTGCGTAATATAAACTAACCATGCTTTAGTAATTGGAATGATGCGTTAGAGAGACTTGTGACGCGACACAAGAATGGTAATGAAACGACGCCTAAAAAAGACTTTAGACGCGACATACTAATCTAGAGTCACTTTTCAAGCACACTTTGCGCAATATAACCTAACCATACTTAGGTAATCGGACCGACACGTTAAAGAGACATGAGACACGACGTACTAATTTAGCGTCACTATTAGCGCACAGTTTGCGTAATATAACCTAATTATGCTTAGGAAATCGAAACAACGGGTTAGATAGACTTTTGAAGCGACATAAACTTGGTCTTCAAAACGACGCATTAAAGAGACTTGAGACACGACATACTAATCTAGCGTCACTTTTCACGCACAATTTGCAAAATATAACCTAACCATGCTTAGGTAATTAGAACGACGGGTTAGAGAGACTTGTGACGCGACATAAGCGTGGTAATCAAAACAACGGGTTAAAGACACTTGAGACGCTACATACTAATCTAGCGTCACTGTTCACGCATACTTTACATAATATAACCTAACAATGTACTAATCTATTGTAACTTTTAACGCACACTTCGCGTAATACTTAACCATGCTAAGGTAATCGGAATGACGCGTTAAAGAGACTTTAGATGCGACATACTAATCTAGCGTCATTTTTCACGCACACTTTGCGTACTATAACCTAACCATGCTAAGGTAATCGGACCGGCGCGTTAAAGAGACTTGAGACACGACATACTAATCTAGCGTCACTTTTCACGCACAATTTGCATAATATAACCTAACCATGCTTAGGTAATTGGAACGACACGTTAGAGAGACTTGTTACGCGACATAAGCATGGTAATTGAAACGACGCGTTAAAGAGACTTGAGACACGACATACTAATCTAGCGTCACCTTTCACGCTCACTTTGCATAATATAACATAACAATGTAAGACTTCAGACGCGATATACTAATCTATTGTAACTTTTAACGCACACTTCGCGTAATATAACTTAACCATGCTAAGGTAATCGGAATGACGCGTTAAAGAGACTTGAGACACGACATACTAATATATGATCACTTTTTACGCACTCTTTGTGTAATATAACCTAACCATGCTTAGGTAATCGGAACAACGAGTCAAAAAGACTGGAGGTGTGACATACTAATCTATTGTCACTTTTCACGCACACTTTGCATAATATAAACAAACCATGCTTAGGTAGTTTGAACAACGAGTTAGAGCGACTTGTGACGCGACATAAGCATGGTAATCGAAATGACGCGTTAAAGAGACTTTAGACGCGACATACTAATCTAGCGTCATTTTTCACGCTCACTTTGCGTAATATAACCTAACCATGCTAAGGTAATCGGACCGACGCGTGAAAGAGACTTGAGACGCGATATACTAATCAAGCATCATTTTTCACGCACACTTTGCGTAATATAACGTGACCATGCCTAGGTAATTATAATGACGTAATAAAGGGACTTGAGACGCGACATTCTAATCTAGCGTCACTTTTTAGGACACTTTGCGTAATATATCCTAACCATGCTTATGTAATCGGAACGACACGTTAGAGAGACTTGCTACATGACATAAGCATGGCAATCGAAACGACGAGTTAAAGAGACTTGAGACGCGACATACTAATCTAGCGTCACTTTTCATGCACACTTTGCGTAATATAACCTAACCATTCTTAGGTAATCAAAACGACGCGTTAAAGAGACATGAGTTGCGACATACTAATCTATTGTCACTTTTAACGCACACTTTGCGTAATATAACCTAACCATGCTTAGGTAATCGGAACGAAGAGTTAAAAAGACTTGAGACACGACATACCAATCTAGAATCACTTTTTACGCACTCTTTGCGTAATTTAACCTAACCATGCTTAGGTAATCGGAACGACGCGTCAAAAAGACTTGAGACCCGACATACTAATCTATTTCACTTTTCACGCACACTTTTCGGAGTATAAACTAACCATGCTTAGGTAATTTGAACGATGCGTTAGAGAGACTTGTGACGTGAAATAAGAATGGTAATGAAACGACGCCTTAAAGAGAGACTTTACACGCGACATACTAATCTAGCGTCCCTTTTCACGCGCACTTTGTGCAATATAACCTAACCATGCTTCGGTAATCGGACCGACGCGTAATAGAGACATGAGATGCGACATACTAATCTAGCGTCACTTTTCACGCACACTTTGTGTAGCATAACCTAACCATGCTTAGTTTTCGGAACGACAAGCATAGTAATTAAAACGAAGCGTTAAAGAGACTTGAAATGCGACATACTAATCTAGCGTCACTTTTTACGCACACTTTGCGTAATATAAGCTATGATGCTTAGGTAATCGGAACGACGCGTTAAAGAGACTAGAGACGCGACATACTAATCTAGAGTCACTTTTTACACACGCTATGCATATTATAACCTAACCATGCTTAGATAATCGAAACGACGCGTTAAAGAGACTTGAGACGCGACATATTAATCTAGCGTCACTTTTCACGCACACTTTGCGTAATGTAACCTAACCATGCTTAGGTAATCGGAACGACGCGTTAGAGAGCCTTATGACACGATATAAGCATGGTAATCGAAACGACGCGTTAAAGAGACTTGAGACGCGACATACTAATCTTGCGTCACTTTTCATGCACACTTTACGTAATATAACCTAACAATGCTCAGGTAATTGGAATGACGCGTTAGAGAGACTTGTGACACGACAGAAGCATGGTAATTGAAACGACGCTTTAAAGAGACTTAAGACGCGACATACTAATCTAGCGTCACTTTTCACGCACACTTTGCGTAATATAACGTAACCATGCTTAGGTTATCAAAACAACGCGTTAAAGAGACTTTAGACGAGATAAACTAATCTAGCGTCACTTTTCAAGCACACTTTGCGTAATATAACCTTACCATGCTTAGTTAATCAGAACAGCGCGTTAAAGAGACTTGAGACGCAACATACAAATCTAGCGTCATTTTTCACGCACACTTTGCGTAATATAACCTATCC
This sequence comes from Mercurialis annua, assembly GCF_937616625.2. Lineage (NCBI taxonomy): Eukaryota > Viridiplantae > Streptophyta > Magnoliopsida > Malpighiales > Euphorbiaceae > Mercurialis > Mercurialis annua. The sequence continues at coordinate 26,694,203 of NC_065574.1, read as the reverse complement.
ATGCTAAGGAATTTGGAACGACGCGTTAAAGTGACTTGTGACCCGACATAGTACTCTACCGTCAATTTTAACGCACACTTTGCATAATATATCCTAACCATGATTAGGTAATCGGAACAACACGTTAGAGAGACTTGTGACGCGACATAAGCATGGTAATCGAAACGACGCGTTAAAGAGATTTGAGACGCGACATACTAATCTAGCATCACTTTTCACACACACTTTGCGTAATATAACCTAACAATGCTTAGGTAATCGAAACGACGCATTAAAGAGACTTGTGACGCGACATAGTAATCTAGCTTCACTTTCAACGCACACTTTCCATAATATAAATTAACCATGCTTAGGTTATCAGAACAACGTGTTAGAGAGACTTGTGATGCGACATAAGCATGGTAATCGAAACGACACGTTAAAGAGACTTCAGACGCGACATATTAATCTAGAGTCACTTTTCCGGCACACTTTGCGTAATATAACCTAACCATGCTTAGCTAATCGGAACAATGTTGTGACGCGACATAGTTATCTAGCATCACTTTTAACGCACACTTTACGTAATATAACCAAACCATGCTTAGGTAATCGTAACGACTCGTTAGAGAGACTTGTGACGCGACACAGGAATAGTAATCGGAATGACGGGTTAAATTACCATGCTTAGGTGTTCGTAACGACACGTTAAAGAGACTTGTGACGCGACATAAGCATAGTAATCGAAACGATGCGTTAAAGAGACTTGAAAAGCGACATACTAGTCCAGCTTCACTTTTTACGCACACTTTGCGTAATATAACCTAACGATGCTTAGGTAATGGGAACGACGCGTTAATGAGACTTGAGACGCGACATACTAATCTAGCGTCATTTTTTACGAACGCTTTGCGTAATATAACCTAACCATGCTTGGGTAATCGGAACGACGCGTTAAAGAGACTTGAGACGCGACATAGTAATCTAGCGTCACTTTTCACGCACCCTTTACGTAATATAACCTAACCATGTTTCGGAAATCGGAACGACGGGTTGAGAGACTTGTGACACGACATATACAAGGTAATCAAAACGACGCGTTAAAGAGACTTAAGAGGCGATATACTAATCTAGCGTCACTTTTCACGCACGCTTTGCGTATTATAACCTAACAATGCTTAGGTAATTGGACGCGTTAGAGAGACTTGTGACGCGACATAAGCATGTTAATCAAAACGACGCGTTAAAGAGACTTGAGATGTGACATACTAATCTACCGTCATTTTTCACGCACACTTTGTGCGTAATATAACCTAACGATGCTTAGGTAATCGAAACGACGCGCTAAAGAGACTTAAGACGCGGCAAACTAATCTAGCGTCACTTTTCACGCACACTTTGCGTAATGTAACCAATCCATGCTTAGGTAATCAGAACGACGTGTTAAAATAACTTGTGACGCGACATAGTACTCTACCGTCAATTTTAACGCACTCTCTGCGTAATATAACCTAACCATGATTAGGTAATCGGAACGACGCGTTTGAGAGACTTGTGACGCGACATAAGCATGGTAATAAAAACGACGCAAAAAAGAGACTTGAGACACGACATACTAATCTAGCGTCACATTTCCAGCACACTTTGCGTAATATAACCTAACCATGCTTAGGTAATCGGAACGACGCGCTAAAAAGACTTGAGAGGCGACATACTAATAATCTATTGTCACTTTTGACGCATACTTGGCATAGTATAATCTAACCATGCTTAGGTAATCGGAACGACGTGTTAAAGAGACTTGAGACTCGACATACTAATCTAGCGTCACATTTGACGCACATTTTGCGTATTATAACCTAGCCATGCATATGTAATCGCGTTAAAGAGACTTGAGGCACGATATACTAATCTAACGTCACTTTTCACGGACACTTTGCGTAATATAATCTAACCATGCTTAAGTAATAAAAACGACGCATTAGGGAGACTTGTGACGCGACATAAGCATGGTAATCGAAACGACGCGATAAAGAGACTTGAGCGCGACTGTCACTTTTCACGCACACTTTGCGTACTATTACAATACCATACTTAGGTAATCAGAACGACGCGTTAAATAGACTTGTGACGGGACATAGTAATCTAGCTTTACTTTTAACGCACACTTTCCATAATATAAACTAACCATTTTAGGTAATCGAAACGACGCGATAGAGAGACTTGTGACGCGACATAAGCATGGTAATCAAAACGACGTGTTAAAGAGATTTGAGACGCGACATACTAATCTAGCATCACTTTTAACGCACAATTTGCGTAATATAACCTAACTATGCTTAGGTAATTAGAACGACGGGTTAGAGAGACTTGTGACGCGACATAAGCGTGGTAATCAAAACAACGGGTTAAAGACACTTGAGACGCTACATACTAATCTAGCGTCACTGTTCACGCACACTTTGCATAATATAACCTAACCATGCTTAGCTAATCGGAACGATGTGTTAAAGAAACTTGTGACGCGACATAGTAATCTAGCATCACTTTTAACGCACACTTTGCGTAATATAACCAAACCATGCTTAGGTAATCGTAACGACTCGTTAGAGAGACTTGTGACGCGACATAGGAATGGTAATCGGAATGACGGATTAAATTACCATGCTTAGGTGTTCGTAACGACACGTTAAAGAGACTTGTGACGCGACATAAGCATAGTAATCGAAACGATGCGTTAAAGAGACTTGAAAAGCGACATACTAGTCCAGCTTCACTTTTTACGCACACTTTACGTAATATAACCTAACGATGCTTAGGTAATGGGAACGACGCGTTAATGAGACTTGAGACGAGACATATTAATCTAGCGTCACTTTTTACGAACGCTTTGCGTAATATAACCTAACCATGCTTGGGTAATCGGAACGACGCGTTAAAGAGACTTGAGACGCGACATAGTAATCTAGCGTCACTTTTCACGCACCCTTTACATAATATAACTTAACCATGTTTCGGTAATCGGAACGACGGGTTGAGAGACTTGTGACACGACATATGCAAGGTAATCAAAACGGCGCGTTAAAGAGACTTAAGAGGCGATATACTAATCTAGCGTCACTTTTCACGCACGCTTTGCGTATTATAACCTAACAATTCTTAGGTAATTGGACGCGTTAGAGAGACTTGTGACGCGACATAAGCATGTTAATCGAAACGACGCGTTAAAGAGACTTGAGATGTGACATACTAATCTACCGTCATTTTTCAAGCACACTTTGTGCGTAATATAACATAACCATGCTTAGGTAATCGAAACGACGCGCTAAAGAGACTTAAGACGCGGCAAACTAATCTAGCGTCACTTTTCACGCACACTTTGCGTAATGTAACCAATCCATGCTTATGTAATCAGAACAACGCGTTAAAATGACTTGTGACGCGACATAGTACTCTACCGTCAATTTTAGCGCACTCTCTGCGTAATATAACCTAACCATGATTAGGTAATCGGAACGACGCGTTTGAGAGACTTGTGACGCGACATAAGCATGGTAATAAAAACGACGCATAAAAGAGACTTGAGAAACGACATACTAATCTAGCGTCACATTTCCAGCACACTTTGCGTAATATAACCTAACCATGCTTAGGTAATCGGAACGACGCGCTAAAAAGACTTGAGAGGCGACATACTAATAATCTATTGTCACTTTTGACGCATACTTGGCATAGTATAATCTAACCATGGTGAGGTTATCGGAACGACGTGTTAAAGAGACTTGAGACGCGACATACTAATCTAGCGTCACATTTGACGCACACTTTGCGTATTATAACCTAGCCATGCATATGTAATCGCGTTAAAGAGACTTGAGGCACGACATACTAATCTAACGTCACTTTTCACGGACACTTTGCGTAATATAATCAAACCATGCTTGAGTAATAAAAACGACGCGTTAGGGAGACTTGTGACGCGACATAAGCATGGTAATCGAAACGACGCGATAAAGAGACTTGAGCGCGACTGTCACTTTTCACGCACACTTTGCGTACTATAACAAAACCATACTTAGGTAATCAGAACGACGCGTTAAACAGACTTCTGACAGGACATAGTAATCTAGCTTTACTTTTAACGCACACTTTCCATAATATAAACTAACCATTTTAGGTAATCGAAACGACGCGATAGAGAGACTTGTGACGCAACATAAGCATGGTAATCAAAACGACGTGTTAAAGAGATTTAAGACGCGACATACTAATCTAGCATCACTTTTAACGCACAATTTGTGTAATATAACCTAACCATGCTTAGGTAATCCGAACGACGGGTTAGAGAGACTTGTGACGCGACATAAGCGTGGTAATCAAAACAGCGGGTTAAAGACACTTGAGACGCTACATACTAATCTAGCGTCACTGTTCAGGCACACTTTGCATAATATAACCTAACCATGCTTAGGTAATCGATACGACGCGTTAAAAAGACTAGAAATGCGACATACTAATAATATAACCTAACCATGCTTGGCTAATCAGAACGACGGGTTAGAGAGACTTGTGACGCGACATAAGCGTGGTAATCAAAACAACGGGTTAAAGACACTTGAGACGCTACATACCTAATCTATACTTTACATAATATAACCTAACCATGCTTAGGTAATCGATACGACGCGTTAAAAAGACTAGAAACGCGACATACTAATAATCTATTGTCACTTTTAACGAACACTTTGCGTAATATAACCTAACCATGCTTAGGTAATCGGAACGACGCATTAAAGAGACATGAGACAAGACATACTAATCTAACCATGGGTAATTTAACCAAACCATGCTTATGTAATCGAACGACGCGTCAAAAAGACTTGAGACGCGAAATACTAATCTATTTCAATTTTCACACACACTTTGCGTAATATAAACTAACCCTTCTTAGGTGATTGGAACAATTCATTAGAGAGACTTGTGATGCGACATATGAATGGTAATGAAATGACGCCTTAAAGAGACTTTAGACGCGACATACTAATCTAGCGTCACTTTTCACGCACACTTTGCGCAATATACCCTAAGAATGCTTAGGTAATTGGACGCGTAAGAGAGATTTGTGACGCGACATAAGCATGGTAATCGAAACGACGCGTTAAAGAGATTTGAGACGCGACATACTAATCTAGCATCACTTTTCACGCACACTTTGCGTATATAACCTAACCATGTTTAGGTAATCGGAACGACGCGTTAAAGAGACTTGTGACGCGACATACTAATCTAGCGTCACTTTTCACGCACACTTTGCGTAATATAACCTCACAATGCTTAGGTTATCGGAACGACGCGTTAAAGAGACTTGTGACGCGACATAGTAATCTAGCTTCACTTTCAACGCACACTTTCCATAATATAAATAAACCATGCTTAGGTAATCAGAACAACGTGTTAGAGAGACTTGCGACGCGACATAAGCATGGTAATCGAAACGACGCGTTAAAGATAATCTAGAGTCACTTTTCCTGCACACTTTGCGTAATACAACCTAAGCATGCTTAGCTAATCGGAACGATGTGTTAATGAAACTTGTGACGCGACATAGTAATCTAGCGTCACTTTTAACGCACACTTTGCGTAATATAACCAAACCATGGTTAGGTAATCGTAATGACTCGTTAGAGAGACTTGTGACGCGACATATGCATGGTAATCGGAACGACGGGTTAAATTACCATGCTTAGGTGTTCGTAACGACACGTTAAAGAGACTTGTGACGCGACATAAGCATAGTAATCGAAACGATGCGTTAAAGAGACTTGAAACGCGACATACTAGTCCAGCTTCACTTTTTACGCACACTTTGCGTAATATAACCTAACGATGGTTACCTAATGGGAACGACGCGTTAATGAGACTTGAGACGCGACATACTAATATAGCGTCACTTTTTACGCACGCTTTGCGTAATATAACCTAACCATGGGTAATTGGAACGACGCGTTAAAGAGACTTGAGATGCGACATACGAATCTAGCATCACTTTTCGCGCACCCTTTACGTAATATAACCTAACCATGTTTTCGGTAATCGGAACGACGCGTTGAGAGACTTGTGACGCGACATATGCAAGGTAATCGAAACGACGCGTTAAAGAGACGTAAGACGGGACATACTAATCTAGCGTCACTTTTCACGCACGCTTTGCGTATTATAACCTAACAATGCTTAGGTAATTGGACGAGTTAGAGAGACTTATGATGCGACATAAGCATGGTAATCGAAACGATGCGTGAAAGAGACTTGAGATGTGACATACTAATCTACCGTCATTTTTCACGCACACTTTGCGTAATATAACCTAACCATGCTTAGGTAATCGAAACGACGCGCTAAAGAGACTTATGACGCGGCAAAATAATCTAGCGTCACTTTTCACGCACACTTTGCGTAATGTAACCAAACCATGCTTAGATAATCAGAACGACGCGTTAAAATGACTTGTGACGCGACATAGTACTCTACTGTCAATTTTAACGCACTCTCTGCGTAATATAACCTAACCATGATTAGGTAGTCGGAACGACTCGTTTGAGAGACTTGTGACGCGACATAAGCATGGTAATAAAAACGACGCATAAAAGAGACTTGAGACACGACATACTAATCTAGCGTCACATTTCCAGCACACTTTGCGTAATATAACCTAACCATGCTTAGGTAATCGGAACGACGCGCTAAAAAGACTTGAGAGGCGACATACTAATCTATTCTCACTTTTGACGCATACTTGGCATAATATAACCTAACCATGCTTAGGTAATCGGAACGACGTGTTAAAGAGACTTGAGACGCGACATACTAATCTAGCGTCACATTTGACGCACACTTTGCGTATTATAACCTACTCGGACCGACGCGCTAAAGAGACTTGAGGCACGACATACTAATCTAACGTCACTTTTCACGGACACTTTGCGTAATATAACCTAACCATGCTTAAGTAATCAAAACGACGTGTTAGAGAGACTTGTGACGCGACATAAGCATGGTAATCGAAACAACGCGTTAAAGAGACTTGAGACGCGACCGTCACTTTTCACGCACACTTTGCGTACTATAACAAAACCATACTTAGGTAATCAGAACGACGCGTTAAACACACTTGTGACGGGACATAGTAATCTAGCTTTACTTGTAACACACACTTTCCATAATATAAACTAACCATGCTTAGGTAATCGGAACAACGCGATAGAGAGACTTGTGACGCGACATAAGCATGGTAATCAAAACGACTTGTTAAAGAGACCTGAGACGCGACATACTAATCTAGCATCAGTTTTAACGCACAGTTTGCGTAATATAACCTAACCATGATTAGGTAATAAGAACGACGCGTTAGAGAGACTTGTGACGCGACATAAGCGTGGTAATCAAAATGACGGGTTAAAGACACTTGAGACGCTACATACTAATCTAGCGTCACTGTTCACGCACACTTTGCATAATATAACCTAACCATGCTTAGGTAATCGATACGACACGTTAAAAAGACTAGAAATGCGACATACTAATAATCTATTGTCACTTTTAACGCACACTTTGCGTAATATAACCTAACCATGCTTAGGTAATCGGAACGACGCATTAAAGAGACATGAGACAAGACATACTAATCTAGCGTCACCTTTTACGCACTCTGTGCGTAATTTAAACAAACCATGCTTATGTAATCGGAACGACGCGTCAAAAAGACTTGAGATGCGACATACTAATCTATTTCAATTTTCACGCACACTTTGCGTAATATAAACTAACCATGCTTAGGTGATTGGAACGATTTATTAGAGAGACTTGTGATGCGACATATGAAACGCCTTAAAGAGACTTTAGACGCGACATACTAATCTAGGGTCACTTTTAACGCACACTTTGCGCAATTTACCCTAATTAGGTAATTGGACGCGTTAGAGAGATTTTTGACGCGACATAAGCATGGTAATCGAAACGGCGCGTTAAAGAGACTTGAGAAGTGACATACTGATCTACCGTCATTATTCACACACACTTTGCGTAATATAACCTAACCATGCTTAGATAATTGGAACGACGCGCTAAAGAGACTTGAGACGCGGCAAAGAGACTTGAGACGCGGCAAACTAATCTAGCGTCACTTTTCAAGCACACTTTGCGTAATGTAACCAAACCATGCTTAGGTAATTAGAATGACGCGTTAAAATGACTTGTGACGCGACATAGTACTCAACCGTCAATTTTAACGCACTCTTTGCGTAATATAACCTAACCATGATTAGGTAATCGGAACGACGCGTTTGAGAGACTAGTGACGAGACATAAGCATGTTAATAAGAATGACGCATAAAAGAGTTTTGAGACACGATTTACTAATCTAGCGTCACATTTCCAGCACACTTTGCGTAATATAACCTAACCATGCTGAGGTAATCGAAACGACGCGCTAAAAAGACTTGTCACTTTTGACGCATACTTGGCATAATATAACCTGACACGACATACTAATCTAGGGTCACATTTGACGCACACTTTGCGTATTATAACCTAGCCATGCATAAGTAATCGGACCGACGCGCTAAAGAGACTTGAGGCACGACATACTAATCTAACATCACTTTTCACGGTCACTTTGCGTAATATAACCTAACCATGCTTAAGTGATTGAAACGAAGCGTTAGAGAGACTTGTGACGCGACATAAGCATGGTAATCGAAACGACGCGTTAAAGAGACTTGAGACGCGACTGTCACTTTTCATGCACACTTTGCGTACTATAACAAAACCATACTTAGGTAATCAGAACAACGCGTTAAACAGACTTGTGAGGGGACATAGTAATCTAGCTTTACTTTTAACGCACACTTTCCATAATATAAACTAACCATGCTTAGGTAATCGAAATGGCGCGATAGAGAGACTTATGACGCGACATAAGCATGGTAATCAAAACGACGTGTTAAAGAGACTTGAGACGCGACATGCTAATCTAGCATCACTTTTAACGCACAGTTTGCGTAATTTAACCTAACCATGCTTAGATAATAAAAACGACGCGTTAGAGAGACTTGTGACGCGACATAAGCGTGGTAATCAAAACGACGGGTTAAAGACACTAGAGACGCTACATACTAATCTAGTGTCACTATTCACGCACACTTTGCATAATATAACCTAACCATGCTTAGATAATCGATACGACGCGTTAAAAAGACTAGATACGCGACATACTAATCAATTGTCACTTTTAACACACACTTTGCGTAATATAACCTAACCATGCTTAGGTAATCGGAACGACGCATTAAAGAGACATGAGACAAGACGTATTAATCTAGCATCACCTTTTACCCACTCTTTGCGTAATTTAACCTAACCATGCTTAGATAATTGGAAAGACGCGTCAAAAAAACTTGAGACGCGACATACTAATCTATTTCTATTTTCACGCACACTTTGCGTAATATAAACCAACCATGCTTAGGCGATTGGAACGATTCAGTAGAGAGACTTGTGATGCAATATATGAATGGTAATGAAACAACGCCTTAAAGAGACTTTAGACGCGACATACTAATCTAGCGTCACTTTTCACGCACACTTTGCGCAATATACCCTAACCATGCTAAGGTAATCGGACCGACGCGTTAAAGAGACATGAGACGCGATATACTAATCTAGCGTCACTTATTACGCACACTTTGCGTAATACTCCCTCCGGTCCATAATATTTGTCGCATTTGGGAATTTCTTTTGGTCCATAATATTTGTCACATTAGAGTTTCAAGAAAACATTAATTATTAATTTCCAAAATTATCCCTAGTAATAAATACTTTGTAAGGTTAAAGAACTAGTCAAACATAAAACAAGTGGTAATTAATATGGACAATTTAGTAAAACTATATACAAATCAAGACATATTTATTATTTTCTTAATCTATGTGAAATGGCCAAATGCGACAAATATTATGGACCGGAGGGAGTATAACTTAACGATGCTTAGGTAATCGCAACGACGCGTTAAAGAGACTTGAGACGCGACATATTAATCTAACTTCACTTTTTACGCACGCTTTGCATAATCCAAACCATGCTTGGTTAATCGGAACAACACGTTAAAGAGACTTGAGACACGACATACTAATCTAGCGTCACTATTTACACACACTTTGCGTAATATAACCTAACTACGCGATAGAAAGACTTGTGACGCGACGTAAGCATGGTAATCAAAACGACGCGTTAAGAGACTTGAGATGCGACATACTAATCTATTGTCACTTTTCACGCACACTTTGCGTAATATAACTAACCTTGCCTAGGTAATTGGAACGATGCATTATAGAGACTTGTGACGAGACATAAGCATGGTAATCGAATCGACGCGTTAAAGAGACTTTAGACGCGACCTACCAATATAGCGTCACTTTTCACGCACACTTTGCTTAATATTACCTAAGCATGCATATGTAATCGAAACGGCGCATTATTGAGACTGTTGACGCGACATAAGCATGGTAATTGAAATGACGTGTTAAAGAGACTAGAGACGCGACATACTAATTAAATGTCACTTTTCATGCACACTTTGACGGAAGATAGTAATCTAGCTTCACTTTCAACACACACTTACCATAATATAAACTAGCCATGCATAGGCAATCGGAACGACGCGTTAGAGAGACTTGTGACACGACATAAGCATGGTAATCAAAATGACGTGTTAAAGAGACTTGAGACGCGACATACTAATCTAGCGTCACTTTTCACGCACACTTTGCGTAATATAACCAAACCATGCTTAGGTAATCGGAACGACGCTTTAAAGAAACTTGTGACGCGTCATAGTAATCTAGCGTCACTTTTAACGCACACTTTGTGTAATATAACCTTAACCATGCTTAGGTAATCTGAACGATGCGTTAGAGAGACTTGTGACGCGATATAGGCATGGTAATCGAAACGACGCGTTAAAGAGACTTGAGAGCGACATACTAATCTAGCGTCACTTTTAACGAACACTTTGCGTAATATGGTTTAACAATGCTTAGATAATTGGAACGATGCATTAGAGAGACTTGTGACGCGACATAAGCATGGTAATCAAAACAACGCGTTAATGAGACTTGAGATGCGACATACTAATCTAGCGTCATATTTCACACACACTTTGCATAATATAACCTAACCATACTTAGGTAATAGAAACGACGCGTTAAAGAGACTTGAGACGGGACATACTAATCTAGCGTCACTTTTCACGCACACTTTGCGTAATAAAACAAAACCATGCTTAGGTAATCGGAACGACGCGTTAAAGTGACTTGTGACGCGACATAGTACTCTACCGTCAATTTTAACGCAAACTTTGCGTAATATAACCTAACCATGATTAGTTAATCGGAAAGACGCATTAGGGAGACTTGTGAGGCGACATAAGCATGGTAATCGAAACAACGCGTAAAAGAGATTTGAGACACGACATGCTAATCTAGCGTCACTTTTCACGAACACTTTGCATAATATAACTTAACCATGCCTAGGTAATCGGAACGACGCGTTAAAGAGACTTGAGACACGTCATACTAATCTAGCATCACATTTTATGCACACTTTGCGTAATATAACCTGACCATGCCTAGGTAATCGGAACGACGCGTCAAAAAAAGACTTGAGAGGCGACAGACTAATCTATTGTCACTTTTCACGCACACTTTGCGTAATATAAACTAACCTTACTTAGGTAATCGGAACGATACATCAGAGAGACCTTTGACGAGACATAAGCATGGTAATCTAAACGACGCGTTTAAGAGACTTTAGACACGACCTACCAATCTATCGTCACTTTTCACGCACACTTTACTTAATATTACCTAAGCATGCATATGTAATCGGTACGGCGCATTAGTGAGATTCTTGACGCGACATAAGCATGGTAATTAAAACGACGTGTTAAAGACACTTGAGACGCGACATACTAATCTAACGTCACTTTTCACGCACACTTTGCGTAATATAACCTAACCATGGTTAGGTAATCGAAACGACGCGTTAAAGAGACTTGAGATGCAACATACTAATCTACCGTCACTTTTCACGCACATTTTGCGTAATATAACCTAACTATACTTAGTTAATCGGAACGACGCGTTAATGGGACTTGAGATGCGACATACTAATCTAGCGTCACTTATCACGCACACTTTGCGTAATATAACCCATGCTTGGATAATTGGAACGACGCGTTAAAGAGACTTGTGTGAATGGTAATCTAAACGACTCGTTAAGGAGACTTAAGATGCGACATAATAATCTATTGTCACTTTTCATGAACTCTGCGTAATATAACCTAATCATGCTTCGGTAATCGGAATGTCGCTAGAGAGACTTGTGACGCGATATAATCATGGTAATCGAAATGACTTGTTAAAGAGACGTGAGATGCAACATATTAATCTAGCGTCACTTTTCACGCACACCCTGCGTAATATAACCAAACCATGCTTAGGTAATCGGAACGACATGTTAAAGAGACTTGTGACGCGGCATACTAATCTAGCATCACTTTTCACGCGCACTTTGCGTAATATAACCTAACCATGTTTAGGTAATCGCAACGACGCTTTAAAAAGAATTCAGACGCGATACTCTAATTTATTGTAACTTTTAACGCACACTTCGCATAATATAACTTAACCATGCTAAGGTAATAGGAACGACGCGTTAAAGAGACCTGAGACAAGACATACTAATATATCATCACCTTTTACGCATTCTTTGCGTAATATAACCTAACCATGCTTAGGTAATCGGAACGACGAGTCAAAAGGACTTGAGATGCGACATACTAATCTATCGTCACTTTTCACGCAAACTTTGGATATTATAAACTAACCATGCTTAGGTAGTTTGAACAATGCCGTAGAGCGACTTGTAACGCGACATAAGCATGGTAATAGAAACGACGAGTTAAAGAGAATTTAGACGCGATATACTAATCTAGCGTCATTTTTCACTTACACGTTAATATAACCTAACCATGTTAAGGTTATCGATCCGACGTGTTAAAGAGACTTGAGACTCGACATACTAATCTAGCGTCACTTTTCATGCACACTTTGCGTAATATAACCTAACCATGCTTAGGTTATCGGAACGGCGTCTTAAAGAGACTGGTGACACGACATACTAATCTAGCTTCACTTTTCACGCACACTTTGCGTAATATAACCTAACCATGCTTAGGTAATCTGAACGACGCGTTAAAGAGACTTAAGACGCGACATACTAATCTAGCGTTACTTTGCACGCACACTTTGCGTAATATAACCTAACCATGCTTAGGTAATCGGAACTACGTGTTTGAGAGACTTGTGACGCGACATAAGCATGGTAATCGAAAACGATGCATTAAAGAAACTTGAGACGTGAGATATAAATCGAGCGTCACTTTTACGCACACTTTGCATAATATAACCTAACCATTCTTAGGTAATCGGAACGACGCGTTAGAGAGAATTGTAAAGAGACTTGAGACGCGACATACTAATCTAGCGTCACTTTTCACGCACACATTGCATAATATAGCCTAACCATGCTTAGGTAATCGGAACGACGCGTTAGAGAGACTTGTGACGCGACATAAACATGGTAATCAAAACGACGCATTTTAGAGACTTGAGACGCGACATACTATCTAACGTCACTTTTCAAGCACACTTTGCGTAATATAACCTAACCATACTTAGGTAATCGGAACGACGCGTAAAAGAGATTTGTGATGGGACATAGTAATCTAGCGTCACTTTTAAAGCACACTTTCCTTAATATAACCTAACCATGCTTAGGTAATCGGAACGACGCGTTAGAGAGACTTGTGACGCGACATAAGCATGGTAATCGAAACGACGCATTAAAGAGACTTGAGACGTGACATATTAATCTAGCGTCACTTTTCATGCACACTTTGCGTAATATAACCTAACCATGCTTAGGTAATCGGAACGAAGCGTTAAAGAAACTTGTGAGGCAACATACTAATCTAGCTTCACTTTTCACGCACACTTTGCGTAATATAACTTAACAATGCTTAGGTAATCCGAACGACGCGTTAAAGCGACTTGAGACGCGACATACTAATCTAGCGTTTCTTTTCACGCACTCTTTGCCTAATATAACCTAACCATTCTTAGGTAATCCGAACAACGCGTTAAAGAGACTTGTGATGCAACATATTAATGTAGCGTCACTTTTAACGTACACTTTCCGTAATATAACCTAACCATGATTAGGTAATTGGAACGACGCGTTAGAGAGACTTGTGACGCGACATACTAATCTGGCGTCACTTTTCACGCACACTTTGCGTAAAATAACCTAACCATGCTTATGTATTCGGAACAACATGTTAAAGAGTCTTTTTATGGGACATAGTAATCTAGCGTCAGTTTTAACGCACACTTTGCATAATATAACCTAACCATGCTTAGGTAATCGGAACAACGCGTTTAAGAGACTTTTGATGCGACATCGTAATCTAGCGTCACTTTTAACACACTTTTCGTAATATAACCTAACTATGTTGGGTAATCGAAACACCGCATTAGAGAGACTTGTGACGTGACATAAGCATGGTAATCGCAACGATGCATTAAAGAGACTTGAAAAGCGACATACAAATATAGCGTCACTTTTCACGCAAACTTTGCGTAATATAACCAAAACATGGTTAGGTAATCGGAACGACGCGTAAAAGAGACTTGTGACGGGACATACTATTCTAGCGTCACTTTTAACGCACACTTTGCGTAATATAACCTAAACATTTTTAGGTAATCAGAACGACTCTTTAGAGAGAATTGTGACATAACATAAGGATGGTAATCGAAACAACGCGTTATAGCGACTTGAGACGCGACATATTAATCTAGCGTCACTTTTCACGCACACTTTGCGTAATATAACCTAACCAAGCTTAGGTAATCAGAACGACGCGTTAAAGAGACTTGTGAGGCAACATCCTAATCTACCTTCACTTTTCACGCACACTTTGCGTAATATAACCTAACCATACTTAAGTAATCGGACCGACGCGTTAAAGAGACTTGAAACGCGATATACTAATCTAATGTTACTTCTCACGCACACTTTGCGTAGTATAATCTAACCATGCTTTGGTAATCTAATGTCACTTTTTAGGCACATTTTGTGATGCGACATACTAATCTAGCATCACTTTTTACTCACACTTTGCGTAATATAACCAAACCATGCTTAGGTTATCGGAACCACGCGTTAGAGAGACTTTTGACGTGATATAAGAATGGTAATCGAAACGATGCGTTATAGAGACTTGAGACGCGACATACTAATCAAGCGTAACTTTTCACGCACACTTTGTATAATATAGACGCGTTAAAGAGACTTGTGACACGACATACTAATCAAGCATCACTTTTTAAGCACATTTTGGGTAATGTTATCTAGCCATGCTTAGGTAATGGGAACGACGCGTTAGAGAGACTTGAGGCGCGACATACTAATCAATTGTTAATTTTCAAGCACACTTTGCGTAATATAACCTAACTATGCTTAGGTAATCGGAACGACACGTTAGAGAGACTTGTGACGCGACATAAGCATGGTAATTGAAACAACGCGTTAAAGATACTTGAGACGCGACATACTGATCTAGCGTCACTTTTTACGCACAATTTGCATTATATAACCTATCCATGCTTAGGTAATCAGAACGACGCTTTATATAGACTTTTGACGCGATAATCTAGCATCACTTTTCACGCACACTTTGCGTAATATAACCTAACCATGCTTAGGTAATCGGAATGACGCGTTAAAGAGACTTAAGGCGCGACATACTAATCTATTTTAACTTTTCACGCACACTTTGCGTAATATAACATAACCATGCTTAGGTAATCGGAACAACGCGTTAGAGACTTTTCTGACGCGACATGAGCATGGTAATAAAACGATGCATTGAAGAGACTTGAGACACGACATACTTATCTAGCGTCACTTTATTACGCACACTTTGCGTAATATAACCTAACCATGCTTAGGTAATCGGAACGACGCGTTAAAGAGACATGAGATGTGACATACTAATATAGCATCACAGACTTTGCGTAATATAACCTAACCAGGCTTAGGTAATCGGAACGACGCGTTAGAAAGACTTGTGACGCGACATAAGCATGGTAATCTAAACAACGCGTTTAAGTGACTTGAGATGCGACATACTAATCTAGCATCACTTTTCACGCACACTTTGCGTAATATAACCTAACCATGCATAGGTAATTGGAGCGATGCGTTAGAGACTCTTGAGACGCGACATACTAATCTAGCGTAACTTTTCACGCACACTTGTGTAATGTAATCTAACCATGTTTAGGTAATCAGACCGACGCGTTAAAGAGACTTGTGACGCGACATACTAATCTAGTATTACTTTTCATGCACACTTTGTGTAATATAACCTAGCGATGCCTAGGTAATCGGAACGATGCGTTAGAGAGAATTGTTACTTTTCAAGGACACTTTGCATAATATAACCTAACCATGCTTAGGTAATCAGAACGACGCGTTAAAAAGACTGGTGACACGACCTACTAATATAGCCTAACCATGCTTAGGCAATCGGAACGACGCGTTAAAGAGATTTGAGAGGCGACATACTAATCTAGCGTCACTTTTCACGCATACTTTGTGTAATACAACCTAACCATTCTGAAGTAATCGGACTGACGGGTTAAAGAGACTTGAGAACCGACTTACTAATTTAGCGTCACTTTTTACGCACACTTTCCGTAATATAACCTAACCATGCTAGGTAATCAGAATGACGCATTAGAGAGAGTTGTGACGAGACATAACCATTGTAATCGAAATGACGCGTTAAAGAGACTTGAGACGGGACATACTAATCTAGCATCACTTTTCACGCACACTTTGCGTAATAAAACCTAACCTTGCTGAAGTAATTGGAAAGACACATTAATGAGACTTAAGACGCGACATACTAATCTAGCGTCACTTTTTACGCACACGTCGCGTAATATAACCTAACCATGCTTAGGTAATCGAATCGACGCTTTAAAGAGGCTTGAGACGCGACATACTAATCTACGGTCACTTTTCACGCGCAATTTGCGTAATATAACCTAACCATGCTTAGGTAATCAGAACGACGCGTTAACGCGACTTGTGACACGACATGCTAATCTAGCGTCACTATTCACGCAAACTTTCCATAATATAACCTAGTCATGCTTAGGTAATCGGAAACGACGCGTTAAAGATACTTGAGGCGTGGCATACTAATCTATTGTCACTTTTCACGGACAGTTTGCGTTATATAACCTAAACATGCTTAGGTAATCGGAACGACGCATTGGAGAGACTAGTGACGCGACATAAGCATAGTAATCGAAACGACGCGTTAAAGAGACTTGAGACGCGACATACTAATCTAGCGTAAATTTTTACGCACACTTTGCGTAATATAACCTAACCATGCTTTGATAAACGGAACGACGCGTGAAAGAGACATGCTTTGATACTAATCTAGCATCATTTTCACGCACACTTTTTGTTATATAAAGTAACCATGCTGAAGTAATCGGACTGACGCATTAAAGAGACTTAAGACACGACATACTAATCTAGCGTCACTTTTCACTCACACTTTGCTTAATATAACTTAACTATACTTAGGTAATCGGAAAGACGCGTTAAAGAGACTTGTGACACGACATACTAATCTAGCGTCGCTTTTGAAGCACACTTTGCATAATATAACCTAACCATGCTTCTGTAATCGGAACGACACGTTTGAGAGACTTGAGATGCGAAATATCTAGCGTCATTTTCCACGCACACTTTGCGTAATATAACCTAACCATTTAGGTAATCGGAAAGATGCGTTAAAAAGACTTGAGAAGCGACATACTAATCTATTGTCACGTTTAACGCATATTTTGCGTAATAAAACCTAACAATGCTTAGGTAATCGGAACGACGCGTTTAAGAGACTTGTGATGCGACATACTAATCTAGCGTCACTTTAACCCTCACTTTCCGTAATACAACCTAACCGTACTTCGGTAATCGGAACGACGCGTTAGAGAGACTTGCAACACAACATAATCATGGTAATCGAAACGACCCATTAAAGAGACACGAGCACGATATACTAATCTAGCGTCACTTTTCACGAACACTTTGTGTAATATAGCTTAACCATGCTTAGGTAATAGGAACGACGCATTAAAGAGACTTGTGACCCGACATACTAATCTAGCGTCACTTTTCACGCACACTTTGCGTAATATAACCTAACCATGCATAGATAATAGGAACGACGCGTTAGAGAGGCTTGAGACGCGACATACAAATCTAGCGTCACTTTTCACGCACACTTTGCGTAATATAACCTAAACATGCTTAGGTAATCGAAACAACACGTTAAAGAGACTTGAGATGTAAGATACTAATCTAGAGTCACTTTTCACGCACACTTTGTGTAATATAACCTAACCATGCTTAGGTAATCGGAACGACGCGATAAACAGACTTGCGATGCGACATACTAATCTACAGTCACTTTTCACGCACACTTTGCGTAATATAAACTAACCAGAATTAGGTAATCGACACGACGCGGAAAAGAGATTTGAGACGCGACATACTAATCTAGCGTCACTTTTCACGCACACTTTACGTTATATTATCTAACCATGCTTAGGTAATCAGACTGATGCTTTAAAGAGACTTGAGACGCGACATACTAATCTAGCGTCACTTTTCACGCACACTTTGCGTAATATAACCTAATCATGCTTAGGTAATCAGGACGACGCGTTAAAGAGACTTGTGACGCGATATTAGCGTCACTTTTCACACACACTTTGTGTAATATAACCTAGCCATGCTTAGGTAATCAGAACGACTCATTAATAATACTTGAGGTGCGACATACTAATCTATTGTCACTTTTGAAGGACACTTTGTGTAATATATAACCTAACCATGATTAGGTAATCGGAACGACGCGTTGGAGAGACTTGTGACGCGATATAAGAATGGTAATCGAAACGACCCGTTAAAGAGACTTGAGATGCGACATACTAATCTAATGTAACTTTTTACACACACGTTGCGTAATATAACCTAACCATGCTTAGATAATTGGAACGACGTGTTAAAGAGACTTGAGACGCGATATACTAATTTAGCATCACTTTTCAAGCACACTTTTTGTAATATAAACTAACCATGCTGAAAAAATCGGACTGACGCGTTAGAGACTTGAGACTCGACATACTAATCTAGCTTCACTTTTCACGTACACTTTGCGTAATATAACCTAACCATGCATAGTAATCGAAACGACGCGTTAAAGAGACTTGAGACGCGACATACTAATCTAGCGTAACTTTATACGCACACTTTGCGTAATATAACCTAACCATGCTTTGATAAACGGAACGACGCGTGAAAGAGACGTGCTTTGATACTAATCTAGCATCATTTTCACGCACACTTTTTGTAATATAAAGTAACCATGCTGAAGTAATCGGACTGACGCATTAAAGAGACTTAAGACACGACATACTAATCTAGCGTCACTTTTCACGCACACTTTGCTTAATATAACTTAACTATACTTAGGTAATCGGAAAGACGCGTTAAAGAGATTTGTGACACGACATACTTATCTAGCGTCGCTTTTGAAGCACACTTTGCATAATATAACCTAACCGTGCTTCTGTAATCGGAACGACACGTTTGAGAGACTTGAGATGCGAAATATCTAGCGTCATTTTCCACGCACACTTTGCGTAATATAACCTAACCTTGCTTAGGTAATCGGAAAGATGCGTTAAAAAGACTTGAGAAGTGACATACTAATCTATTGTCACGTTTAACGCATACTTTGTGTAATATAACCTAGCCATGCATACGTAATCGGAACGACGCGTTAGAAAGACTTGTGGCGTGACATAAGCATTGTAATAAAATTGACGTGTTAAAGAGACTTGAGACGCGACATACTAATCTAGCGTCGCTTTTTACGCACACTTTGCGTAATATAATCTAACCATGCTTAGGTAATTGAAACGACATGTTAAAGAGACTTGAGACGCGACATACCAATCTAGCATCACTTTTCATGCACACGTTTTGTAATATAACCTAACCATGCTGAAGTAATCGGACCAACGCGTTAAAGAGACTTAAGACGCGACATATTAATATAGCGTTACTTTTCACGCACACTTTGCGTAATATAACCTAACCATGCTTAGGTAATCGAAACGACGCGTTAAAGAGACTTGAGACGCGACATACTAACCTAGCGTCACTTTTCACGCACACTTTGCGTAATATAACCTAACCATGCGGTAATTAGAACGACGCGTTAAAGAGACTTGAGGCGCGACATACTAATCTATTGTCACTTTTCATGCACACTTTGTGTAATATAAACTAACCATGCTTCGGTAATAAGAACGATGCGTTAGAGATACTTGTGACTCGACATAAGCATGGTAATCGAAACGACGCGCTAAAGAGAATTGAGAAGCGACGTACTAATCTAGCGTCACTTTTTACGCACACTTTGCGTAATATAACCTAACCATGCTTAGGTAATCGGAACGACGCGATAAAGAGAATTGAGACGCGACATACAAATCTAGCGTCACCTTTCACGCACACTTTGCGTAATATAACCAAACAAGGCTTAGGTAATCGGAATGACGCATTAGAGAGACTTGTGAGGCGTCATAAGCATGGTGCTCAAACGACGCGTTAAAGAGACTTGAGATGCGACATACTAATCTAGCGTCACTTTTCACGCACACTTTGCGTAATATAACCTAACTATGCTTAGGTAATCAGAAAGTCGCTTTAGAGACTTGTGACGCAACATAAGCATGGTAATCGAAACGATGCGTTAAAGAGAATTGAGATGCTACATACTATTCTATCGTCACTTTTCACGCACGCTTTTGGTAATATAACCTAAGCATGCTGAAGTAATCGGAACGACGCGTTAAAGAGACTTGAGACGCAACATACTAATCTAGCGTCACTTTTCACGTACACTTTGCGTAATATAACCTAACATTGCTTAGGTAATCAGAACGATGCGTTAAAGAGACTTGTGACGCAACATACTCATCTAGCGTCACTTTTCACGCACACTTTGCGTAATATAACCTAACCAGAATTAGGTAATCGAAACGACGCGTAAAAGAGACTTGAGACGCGACGTACTAATCTAGCGTCACTTTTCACGCACACTTTGCGTAATATTATCTAACCATGCTTAGGTAATCAAACCGATGCTTTAAAGAGACTTGAGACGCGACATACTAATCTAGCGTCACTTTTCACGCACACTTTGCGTAATATAACCTAATCATGCTTAGGTAATCGGAACGACGCGATAAACAGACTTGTGACGCGACATACTAATCTACTGTCACTTTTCACGCACACTTTGCGTAATATAACCTAACCAGAATTAGGTAATTGAAACGACGCGTAAAAGAGACTTGAGACTCGGCATACTAATCTAGCGTCACATTTCACGCACACTTTGCGTAATATTATCTAACCATGCTTAGGTAATCAGACCGATGCTTTAAAGAGACTTGAGACGCGACATACTAATCTAGCGTCACTTTTCATGCACACTTTGCGTAATATAACCTAACCATGCTTAGGTAATCAGGACGACGCGTTAAAGAGACTTGTGACGCGATATTAGCGTCACTTTTCACACACACTTTGCGTAATATAACCTAGCCATGCTTAGGTAATAAGAACGACTCATTAATAATACTTGAGGTGCGACATACTAATCTATTGTCACTTTTGAAGGACACTTTGTGTAATATATAACCTAACCATGATTAGGTAATCGGAACGACGCGTTGGAGAGACTTGTGACGCGATATAAGAATGGTAATCGAAACGACCCGTTAAAGAGACTTGAGATGCGACATACTAATCTAATGTCACTTTTTACACACACGTTGCGTAATATAACCTAACCATGCTTAGTTAGTTGGAACGACGTGTTAAAGAGACTTGAGACGCGATATACTAATCTAACATCACTTTTCAAGCACACTTTTTGTAATATAAACTAACCATGCTGAAAAAATCGGACTGACGCGTTAGAGACTTGAGACTCGACATACTAATCTAGCTTCACTTTTCATGCACACTTTGCGTAATATAACCTAACCATGCATAGGTAATCGGAACGACGCGTTAAAGAGACTTGAAACGCTAGCGTCACTTTTTACACACACTTTGTGTAATATAACCTAGCCATGCATACGTAATCGGAACGACGCGTTAGAAAGACTTGTGGCGTGACATAAGCATTGTAATCAAATTGACGTGTTAAAGAGACTTGAGACCAACATACTAATCTAGCGTCGCTTTTTACGCACACTTTGCGTAATATAATCTAACCATGCTTAGGTAATCGAAACGACATGTTAAAGAGACTTGAGACGCGACATACCAATCTAGCATCACTTTTCAAGCACACGTTTTGTAATATAACCTAACCATGCTGAAGTAATCGGACCAACGCGTTAAAGAGACTTAAGACGCGACATATTAATATAGCGTTACTTTTCACGCACACTTTGCGTAATATAACCTAACCATGCTTAGGTAATCGAAACGACGCGTTAAAGAGACTTGAGACGCGACATACTAACCTAGCGTCACTTTTCACGCACACTTTGCGTAATATAACCTAACCATGCGGTAATTAGAACGACGCGTTAAAGAGACTTGAGGCGCGACATACTAATCTATTGTCACTTTCCATGCACACTTTGTGTAATATAAACTAACCATGCTTTGGTAATAAGAACGATGCGTTAGAGATACTTGTGACTCGACATAAGCATGGTAATCGAAACGACGCGCTAATGAGAATTGAGAAGCGACGTACTAATCTAGCGTCACTTTTTACGCACACTTTGCGTAATATAACCTAACCATGCTTAGGTAATCGGAACGACGCGATAAAGAGAATTGAGACGCGACATACAAATCTAGCGTCACCTTTCACGCACACTTTGCGTAATATAACCAAACAAGGCTTAGGTAATCGGAATGACGCATTAGAGAGACTTGTGAGGCGTCATAAGCATGGTGCTAAAACGACGCGTTAAAGAGACTTGAGATGCGACATACTAATCTAGCGTCACTTTTCATGCACACTTTGCGTAATATAACCTAACTATGCTTAGGTAATCAGAAAGTCGCTTTAGAGACTTGTGACGCAACATAAGCATGGTAATCGAAACGATGCGTTAAAGAGAATTGAGATGCTACATACTATTCTATCGTCACTTTTCACGCACGCTTTTGGTAATATAACCTAAGCATGCTGAAGTAATCGGAACGACGCGTTAAAGAGACTTGAGACGCAACATACTAATCTAGCGTCACTTTTCACGTACACTTTGCGTAATATAACCTAACATTGCTTAGGTAATCAGAACGATGCGTTAAAGAGACTTGTGACGCGACATACTTATCTAGCGTCACTTTTCACGCACACTTTGCGTAATATAACCTAACCAGAATTAGGTAATCGAAACGACGCGTAAAAGAGACTTGAGACGCGACGTACTAATCTAGCGTCACTTTTCACGCACACTTTGCGTAATATTATCTAACCATGCTTAGGTAATCAGACCGATGCTTTAAAGAGACTTGAGACGCGACATACTAATCTAGCGTCACTTTTCACGCACACTTTGCGTAATATAACCTAACCATGCTTAGGTAATCGGAACGACGCGATAAACAGACTTGTGACGCGACATACTAATCTACTGTCACTTTTCACGCACACTTTGCGTAATAAAACCTAACCAGAATTAGGTAATCGAAACGACGCGTAAAAGAGACTTGAGACGCGGCATACTAATCTAGCGTCACATTTCACGCACACTTTGCGTAATATTATCTAACCATGCTTAGGTAATCAGACCGATGCTTTAAAGAGACTTGAGACGCGACATACTAATCTAGCGTCACTTTTCATGCACACTTTGCGTAATATAACCTAACCATGCTTAGGTAATCAGGACGACGCGTTAAAGAGACTTGTGACGCGATATTAGCGTCACTTTTCACACACACTTTGCGTAATATAACCTAGCCATGCTTAGGTAATAAGAACGACTCATTAATAATACTTGAGGTGCGACATACTAATCTATTGTCACTTTTGAAGGACACTTTGTGTAATATATAACCTAACCATGATTAGGTAATCGGAACGACGCATTGGAGAGACTTGTGACGCGATATAAGAATGATAATTGAAACGACCCGTTAAAGAGACTTGAGATGCGACATACTAATCTAACGTCACTTTTTACACACACGTTGCGTAATATAACCTAACCATGCTTAGATAATTGGAACGACGTGTTAAAGAGACTTGAGACGCGATATACTAATCTAGCATCACTTTTCAAGCACACTTTTTGTAATATAAACTAACCATGCTGAAAAAATCGGACTGACGCGTTAGAGACTTGAGACTCGACATACTAATCTAGCTTCACTTTTCACGCACACTTTGCGTAATATAACCTAACCATGCATAGGTAATCGGAACGACGCGTTAAAGAGACTTGAAACGCTAGCGTCACTTTTTACACACACTTTGTGTAATATAACCTAGCCATGCATACATAATCGGAACGACGCGTTAGAAAGACTTGTGGCGTGACATAAGCATTGTAATCAAATTGACGTGTTAAAGAGACTTGAGACGCGACATACTAATCTAGCGTCGCTTTTTACGCACACTTTGCGTAATATAATCTAACCATGCTTAGGTAATCGAAACGACATGTTAAAGAGACTTGACACGCGACATACCAATCTAGCATCACTTTTCAAGCACACGTTTTGTAATATAACCTAACCATGCTGAAGTAATCGGACCAACGCGTTAAAGAGACTTAAGACGCGACATATTGATATAGCGTTACTTTTCACGCACACTTTGCGTAATATAACCTAACCATTCTTAGGTAATCGAAACGACGCGTTAAAGAGACTTGAGACGCGACATACTAACCTACCGTCACTTTTCACGCACACTTTGCGTAATATAACCTAACCATGCGGTAATTAGAACGACGCGTTAAAGAGACTTGAGGCGCGACATACTAATCTATTGTCACTTTTCATGCACACTTTTTGTAATATAAACTAACCATGCTTCGGTAATAAGAACGATGCGTTAGAGATACTTGTGACTCGACATAAGCATGGTAATCGAAACGACGCGCTAAAGAGAATTGAGAAGCGACGTACTAATCTAGCGTCACTTTTTACGCACACTTTGCGTAATATAACCTAACCATGCTTAGGTAATCGGAACGACGCGATAAAGAGAATTGAGACGCGACATACAAATCTAGCGTCACCTTTCACGCACACTTTGCGTAATATAACCAAACAAGGCTTAGGTAATCGGAATGACGCATTAGAGAGACTTGT
Source organism: Mercurialis annua (assembly GCF_937616625.2). Lineage (NCBI taxonomy): Eukaryota > Viridiplantae > Streptophyta > Magnoliopsida > Malpighiales > Euphorbiaceae > Mercurialis > Mercurialis annua. The sequence goes on along the minus strand of NC_065574.1, from coordinate 26,668,591 downwards.
GAGGCGTCATAAGCATGGTGCTCAAACGACGCGTTAAAGAGACTTGAGATGCGACATACTAATCTAGCGTCACTTTTCACGCACACTTTGCGTAATATAACCTAACTATGCTTAGGTAATCAGAAAGTCGCTTTAGAGACTTGTGACGCAACATAAGCATGGTAATCGAAACGATGCGTTAAAGAGAATTGAGATGCTACATACTATTCTATCGTCACTTTTCACGCACGCTTTTGGTAATATAACCTAAGCATGCTGAAGTAATCGGACCGACGCGTTAAAGAGACTTGAGACGCAACATACTAATCTAGCGTCACTTTTCACGTACACTTTGCGTAATATAACCTAACATTGCTTAGGTAATCAGAACGATGCGTTAAAGAGACTTGTGACGCGACATACTCATCTAGCGTCACTTTTCACGCACACTTTGCGTAATATAACCTAACCAGAATTAGGTAATCGAAACGACGTGTAAAAGAGACTTGAGACGCGACGTACTAATCTAGCGTCACTTTTCACGCACACTTTGCGTAATATTATCTAACCATGCTTAGGTAATCAGACCGATGCTTTAAAGAGACTTGAGACGCGACATACTAATCTAGCGTCACTTTTCACGCACACTTTGCGTAATATAACCTAACCATGCTTAGGTAATCGGAACGACGCGATAAACAGACTTGTGACGCGACATACTAATCTACTGTCACTTTTCACGCACACTTTGCGTAATATAACCTAACCAGAATTAGGTAATCGAAACGACGCGTAAAAGAGACTTGAGACGCGGCATACTAATCTAGCGTCACATTTCACGCACACTTTGCGTAATATTATCTAACCATGCTTAGGTAATCAGACCGATGCTTTAAAGAGACTTGAGACGCGACATACTAATCTAGCGTCACTTTTCATGCACACTTTGCGTAATATAACCTAACCATGCTTAGGTAATCAGGACGACGCGTTAAAGAGACTTGTGACGCGATATTAGCGTCACTTTTCACACACACTTTGCGTAATATAACCTAGCCATGCTTAGGTAATAAGAACGACTCATTAATAATACTTGAGGTGCGACATACTAATCTATTGTCACTTTTGAAGGACACTTTGTGTAATATATAACCTAACCATGATTAGGTAATCGGAACGACGCGTTGGAGAGACTTGTGACGCGATATAAGAATGGTAATTGAAACGACCCGTTAAAGAGACTTGAGATGCGACATACTAATCTAACGTCACTTTTTACACACACGTTGCGTAATATAACCTAACCATGCTTAGATAATTGGAACGACGTGTTAAAGAGACTTGAGACGCGATATACTAATCTAGCATCACTTTTCAAGCACACTTTTTGTAATATAAACTAACCATGCTGCAAAAATCGGACTGACGCGTTAGAGACTTGAGACTCGACATACTAATCTAGCTTCACTTTTCACGCACACTTTGCGTAATATAACCTAACCATGCATAGGTAATCGGAACGACGCGTTAAAGAGACTTGAAACGCTAGCGTCACTTTTTACACACACTTTGTGTAATATAACCTAGCCATGCATACGTAATCGGAACGACGCGTTAGAAAGACTTGTGGCGTGACATATGCATTATAATCAAATTGACGTGTTAAAGAGACTTGAGACGCGACATACTAATCTAGCGTCGCTTTTTAAGCACACTTTTTGTAATATAAACTAACCATGCTGAAGAAATCGGACTGACGCGTTAGAGACTTGAGACTCGACATACTAATCTAGCTTCACTTTTCACGCACACTTTGCGTAATATAACCTAACCATGCATAGGTAATCGGAACGACGCGTTAAAGAGACTTGAAACGCGACATACTAATATAGCGTCACTTTTTACGCACACTTTGTGTAATATAACCTAGCCATGCATAGGTAATCGGAACGACGCGTTAGAGAGACTTGTGGCATGACATAAGCATTGTAATCAAATTGACGTGTTAAAGAGACTTGAGACGCGACATATGTTGGTGCAGCGGGACGTGAGGGTCCGAATCATATATTTCAATTCAAAATTGGAATTCCAACAATTCGGATCCAGAAATTGATCATATCAATAACAAATGGATCGTCGTATCATCTAGTAATTAAAGCACGCATCTAGAAACCGTAAGAAGAATACCTATGTCGATTCTCCAACGATTCTTGTAGTCCCGATAGTACGGCGACCTCAAGCTCGTCCACACGAGTATGCGTCTGATTGAATCCTCCCCTTGAAGTAATCTGCAAGAGTTCCTCTTGCCGAGAAACCCTAAGCTCAAACTCTCGCCTCGATTACGTCTTTGCTGGGATGTATGAAAAACTTTATCCAAATTATTCTGTGATTGATGACTACTTTCCTTCAAATATGGTCTCTTAAGTGTGGTGTGTTTTTAGAATGAGCAAAGGCAACCTCTATTTATAGGGTAGAGCTTTGCTTAAGAATGCAACACCTCACATGCTAGGTGTCACACACCAAGCAAAGGTGTTGCCACCATTCGACACCTCACATGCTAGGTGTCCCACACAAAGCATAGGGGTTGCCACCATCTGACACATCACATGCTAGGTGTCACACATCAAGCATAGGTGTTGCCACCTTCTGACACATCGGATGCTAGGTGTCACACACAGAGACATACATGACATCATCACATGACATCATCGTGACATCATCACATGACATCATCGTGATATCATCACATGACATCATCACATTAACTTGGATAAAATATAATTAGGTGCCTACTAATTTATAACTCTTACAAACTAGTCCCTAATTTATACTTGTTTTTCATCTTAGATTAATTTTCGAGATATTCTAGTATCTATATGAAATCGATCTCTCGTAAACTCAATCGGTTGCACACCCTATTGTGTGTGACTAACTAGGTTCACATCTATATGGCAACGAGAGTCATAAGAAACGCCTTTCTTATATTAAATAATTAAATCCCATTAATTATTAATTCTCGTAGATCGTAAGTGACGTCTAGCAATATATCACGACCCCCAAATAGATATGAATGTTTCGATGCATTCTTTATGAACCAATGTTCATAATTACCGTACACTCAAAATTCCCTTCATCTAAGATTCCGATCTCGACTAGTGTCACGGTTAAGTCAAACACTGTTTGTCTTAATCACCCGCGCAAGTTTTATCATCCATCAAAAACAATTTGAGATAGCATAGAATCTTTTCTCCGTTCATCCGGAGTGATAAATCCTCTCTTGGTTAAACCCCTATCTCCATATACAACTAACTAGAGCCAACACATCCCGCGATCCTAGCTCATGAAAGATCTAGGGATAAGGAGTATCAAACTCTAATCACCTATATACAAGATAGTGTCACCGCAAGTCAAAGGACATATGTACAATTATGAACTAGATGACATTAAATTGACTTTGATGAAATACCATGTATAAGTCATCTAGCGTCACTTGTTCGACCCACTCAACATCTTGAGTGTCCACATGTTTATCCTGATCTCCATCAAGTAGTATGAGACTCACTACTTCCTATAATTAGTAACTCCTTACTAATCAGGAGAATAAACAGAGGTGACAATCTTTCCCGGATAATACAATGCCCTTATTCGTAGGACCCCATCGATCATGAACTGTTATTTAGATCACATGTATAATAAAATCTGTAACTCATATTCTTAACACCTTAAGAATAGATTCTATCACAATGTGATAAAGACAATACATAATAAATGAACACTTAGTTGATGAGACACTTAGTTCAATTAGAACATATATATCTTTGCCATTGGGATTAGTTCAACAAATATACATGATCAAATGGCCCTAGGGCACATACTACTAACAACATACTAATCTAGCGTCGCTTTTTACGCATACTTAGCGTAATATAATCTAACATGTTAAAGAGACTTGAGACGCGACATACTAATCTAGCATCACTTTTCAAGCACACGTTTTGTAATATAACCTAACCATGCTGAAGTAATCGGACCAACGCGTTAAAGAGACATAAGACGCGACATATTAATCTAGCGTTACTTTTCACGCACACTTTGCGTAATATAACCTAACCATGCTTAGGTAATCGAAACGACGCGTTAAAGAGACTTGAGACGCGACATACTAACCTAGCGTCACTTTTCACGCACACTTTGCGTAATATAACCTAACCATGCGGTAATTAAAACGACGCGTTAAAGAGACTTGAGGCGCGACATACTAATCTATTGTCACTTTTCAGGCACACTTTGTGTAATATAAACTAAATATGCTTCTGTAATAAGAAGATGCGTTAGAGATACTTGTGACTCGACATAAACATGGTAATCGAAACGACGCGCTAAAGAGAATTGAGAAGCGACATACTAATCTAGCGTCACTTTTTACGCACACTTTGCGTAATATAACCTATCCATGCTTAGGTTATCGGAACGACGCGATAAAGAGAATTGAGACGCGACATACAAATCTAGCGTCACCTTTCACGCACACTTTGCGTAATATAACCAAACCAGGCTTAGGTAATCGGAATGACACATTAGAGAGACTTGTGACGCGTCATAAGCATGGTGCTCAAACGCCGCGTTAAAGAGACTTGAGATGCGACATACTAATCTAGGGTCACTTTTCACGCACACTTTACGTAATATAACCTAACTATGCTTAGGTAATCGGAAAGTCGCTTTAGAGACTTGTGACGCAACATAAGCATGGTAATCGAAACGATGCGTTAAAGAGACTTGAGACGCTACATACTATTCTAGCGTCACTTTTCAGGCACACTTTTGGTAATATAACTTAAGCATGCTAAAGTAATCGGACCGACGCGTTAAAGAGACTTGAAACGCAACATACTAATCTAGCGTCACTTTTCACGTACACTTTGCGTAATATAACCTAACATTGCTTAGGTAATCAGAACGATGCGTTAAAGAGACTTGTGACGCGATATACTCATCTACCGTCACTTTTCACGCACACTTTGCGTAATATAACCTAACCAGAATTAGGTAATCGAAACGACGCGTAAAAGAGACTTGAGACGCGACGTACTAATCTAGCGTCACTTTTCACGCACACTTTGCGTAATATTATCTAACCATGCTTAGGTAATCAGACCGATGCTTTAAAGAGACTTGAGACGCGACATACTAATCTAGCGTCACTTTTCACGCACACTTTGCGTAATACAACCTAACCATGCTTAGTTAATCGGAACGACGCGATAAACAGACTTGTGACGCGACATACTAATTTACCGCCACTTTTCACGCACACATTGTGTAATATAACCTAACCAGAATTAGGTAATCGAAACGACGCGTAAAAGAGACTTGAGACGCGACATACTAATCTAGCGTCACTTTTAACGCACACTTTCCGTAATATTATCTAACCATGCTTAGGTAATTAGACCGATGCTTTAAAGAGACTTGAGACGCGACATGCTAATCTAGCGTCACTTTTCACGCACACTTTGCGTAATATAACCTAACCATGCTTAAGTAATCAGGACGATGTGTTAAAGAGACTTGTGACGCGATATTAGAGTCACTTTTCACACACACTTTGCGTAATATAACCTAGCCATGCTTAGGTAATCAGAACGACTCATTAATAATACTTGAGCTGCGACATACTAATAATCTATTGTCACTTTTGAAGGACACTTTGTGTAATATATAATCTAACCATGATTAGGTAATCGTAACGACGCGTTAGAGAGACTTGTGACGCAATATAAGAATGGTAATCGAAACGACCCGTTAAAGAGATTTGAGACGCGACATACTAATCTAATGTCACTTTTTACACACACGTTGCGTAATATAACCTAACCATGCTTAGATAATTGGAACGACGCGTTAAAGAGACTTGAGACGCGACATACTAATCTAGCATCACTTTTCAAGCACACTTTTTGTAATATAAACTAACCATGCTGAAGAAATCAGACTGACGCGTTAGAGACTTGAGACTCGACATACTAATCTAGCTTCACTTTTCACGCACACTTTGCGTAATATAACCTAACTATGCATAGGTAATCGGAACGACGCGTTAAAGAGACTTGAAACGCTAGCGTCACTTTTTACACACACTTTGTGTAATATAACCTAGCCATGCATAGGTAATCGGAACGACGCGTTAGAAAGACTTGTGGCGTGACATAAGCATTGTAATCAAATTGACGTGTTAAAGAGACTTGAGACGCGACATACTAATCTAGCGTCGCTTTTTACGCACACTTTGCGTAATATAATCTAACCATGATTAGGTAATCGAAACGACATGTTAATGAGACTTGAGACGCGACATACTAATCTAGCATCACTTTTCAAGCACACGTTTTGTAATATAACCTAACCATGCTGAAGTAATCGGACCAACGCGTTAAAGAGACTTAAGACGCGACATATTAATCTAGCGTTACTTTTCATGCACACTTTGCATAATATAACCTAACCATGCTTAGGTAATCGAAACGACGCGTTTAAGAGACTTGAGACGCGACATAGTAACCTAGCATCACTTTTCACGCACACTTTGCGTAATATAACCTAACCATGCGGTAATTAGAACGACGCGTTAAAGAGACTTGAGGCGCGACATACTAATCTATTGTCACTTTTCATGCACACTTTGTGTAATATAAACTAACCATGCTTCGGTAATAAAAACGATGCGTTAGAGATACTTGTGACTCGACATAAGCATGGTAATCGAAACGACGCGCTAAAGAGAATTGAGAAGCGACATACTAATCTAGCGTCACTTTTTACGCACACTTTGCGTAATATAACCTAACCATGCTTAGGTAATCAGAACGACGCGATAAAGAGAATTGAGACGCGACATTCAAATCTAGCGTCACCTTTCACGCACACTTTGCGTAATATAACCAAACCAGGCTTAGGTAATCGGAATGACGCGTTAGAAAGACTTGTGACGCGTCATAAGCATGGTGCTCAAACAACGCGTAAAAGTGACTTGAGATGCGACATACTAATCTAGCGTCACTTTTCACGCACACTTTGCGTAATATAACCTAACTATGCTTATGTAATATTATGCAAAGTGTGCGTGAAAAGTGACGCTAGATTAGTATGTAGCGTCTCAAGTGTCTTCAACCCGTCGTTTCGATTACCATGCTTATGTCGTGTCACAAGTCATGGTTAGGTTATATTACGCAAAGTGTGCGTTAAAAGTGACGCTAGATTAGTAGGTCGTGTCTCAAGTCTCTTTAACGCGTCGTTTCGATTACCTAAGCATCGTTAGGTTATATTACGCAAAATGTGCGTAAAAAGTGACGCTAGATTACCTAAGCATGGTTAGTTTATATTATGGAAAGCGTACGTTAAAAGTAAAGCTAGATTACTATGTCCCGTCACAAGTCTGTTTAACGCGTCGTTCCGACTACCTAAGCATGGTTAGGTTATATTACGCAAAGTGTGCGTTGAAAATGACGTTAGATTAGTATGTCAACGTTTCCAGTCTCTTTAACGCGTCGTTTCGATTACCATGCTTATGTTGCGTCACAAGTCTCTCAACGCATCGTTCCGATTACCGAAGCATGGTTAGGTTATATTACGCAAAGTCTGCGTAAAAAGTGAAGCTGGACTAGTATGTTGCATTTCAAGTCTCTTTAACATGTCGTTTCGATTACTATGCTTATGTCGCGTCACAAGTCTCTTTAACGTGTCGTCCCGAACACCTAAGCATGGTTAGGTTATATTACACAAAGTGTGCGTGAAAAGTGACGCTAGATTAGTATGTCGCGTCTCAAGTCTCTTTAACGTGTCGTTTTGATTACCATGCTTATGTCGCGTCACAAATCTCTCTAACGCGTCGTTCCGATTACCTAAGCATGGTTAGTTTATATTATGGAAAGTGTGCGTTGAAAGTGAAGCTAGATTACTATGTCCCGTCACAAGTCTCTTTAACGCGTCGTTTTGATTACCATGCTTATGTCGCGTCACAAGTTTCTCAAACGCGTCCAATTACCTAGGCATTGTTAGGTTATAATACGCAAAGTGTGCGTGAAAAGTGACGCTAGATTAGTATGTCTCATCTCAAGTCTCTTTAACGCGTCGTTTTGATTACCATGCTTATGTCGCGTCACAAGTCTCTCAACGCGTCGTTCCGATTACCGAAGCATGGTTAGGTAATATTACGCAAACGGTGCGTGAAAAGTGACTGCTAGATTAGTATGTCGATTACCATGGTTATGTTGCGTCTCAAGTCTCTTTAACGTCATTCCGATTACCCAAGCATGGTTAGGTTATATTAAGCGTGCGTAAAACAAGTGATGCTAGATTAGTCCGATTACCTATCATGGTTAGGTTATATTACACAAAGTGTGCGTGAAAAGTGACGCTAGATTAGTATGTCCCGTCTCATATCTCTTTAACGCATCGGTCCGTTTACCTATCATGGTTAGGTTATATTGCACAAAGTGTGCGTGAAAAGTGACGCTAGATTAGCATGTCCCGTCTAATGTTTCTTTAAGGCATCGTTTCATTACCATTCTTATGTCACGTCACAAGTCTCTCTAATGCATCATTCCAATTACCTAAGCATGGTTAGTGTTTACTACGCAATGTGTGCGTGAAAAGTGAAATAGATCAATATGTCGCGTCTAAAGTCTTTGAGAAGCGTCGTTCCAATCACCTAAGCATGGTTAGGTTAAATTACATAAAGAGTGCGTAAGAAGTGATGCTAGATTATTATGTCGTGTCTCAAGTCTCTTTAACGCGTCGTTCCGATTGCCTAAGCATGGTTAGCTTATATTATCAAAAGTGTGCATTAAAAGTGACAATAGATTAGTATGTCGCGTCTCAAGTCTTTGTAACGCGTCGTTTCGATTACCTAGGCATGGTTAGGTTATATTATCAAAAGTTAGCGTAAAAAGTGACGCTAGATTAGTATGTCGCGTCTCAAGTGTTTTTAACTCGTCGTTCCGATTACCATTCTTATATCGCGTCCCAAGTCTCTCTAACACGTTATTACGATTACCTAAGCATGGTTAGGTTATATTACGCAAAGTGTTGCGTCACAAGTTTCTTTCACGCATCGTTCCGATTACCTAAGCATGGTTAGGTTATATTACGCAAAGTGTGTGGGAAAGGTGACGCTAGATTAGTATGTCGCGTCACAAGTCTCTTTAATGCGTCGTTCGGATTACCTAAGAATGGTTAAATTATATACGCAAAGTGTGCGTGAAAAGTGACGCTTGATTAGTATGTCGCGTCTCAAGTCTCTTTAACGCGTCTTTCCAATTATCTAAGCATGGTTTGGTTATATTACGCAAAGCGTGCGTTAATAGTGACGCTAGATTAGTATGTCGCGTCTCAAGTCTCTTTAACGCGTCGTTCCGATTACCTAAGCATCGTTAGGTTATATTATGATAAATGTGCTTAAAAAGTGACGCTAGATTAGTATGTCGCGTATCAAGTGTCTTTAACCCGTCGTTTAGATTATCATGCATATTTCGTGTCACAAGTCTCCCTAACGCGTCGTTACAGGTTATATTACGCAAAGTGTGCGTTAAAAGTGACGCAAGATTACTATGTCACGTCACAAGTTTCTTTAACGCATCGTTCCGATTACCTAAGCATGGTTAGGTTATATTACGCAAAGTGTGCGGGCAAAGTGACTCTAGATTAGTATGTCGCGTCTCAAGTCTCTTTAACGCGTCGTTTCGATTATCATGCTTATGTTGCGTCTCAAGTATTTTTAACGCGTTGTGCCGATTACCTAAGCATGGTTAGTTTATATTACGCAAAGTGTGCGGGAAAAGTGACTCTAGATTAGTATGTCGCGTCTCAAGTCTCTTTTACGCGTCGTTTCGATTATCATGCTTATGTCGCGTCACAAGTCTCTCTAACGCGTCGTTCTGATTACCTAAGCATGGTTAATTTATATTATGGAAAGTGTGCGTTAAAAGTGAAGCTAGATTACTATGTCCCTTCACAAGTCACTTTAACGCGTCGTTCCGACTACCTAAGCATGGTTAGGTTATATTACGCTAAGTGTGCGTGAAAAGTGACGCTAGATTAGTATGTCGCGTCACAAGTCTCTTTAACGCGTCGTTCCAATTACCTAAGCATAGTTAATTTATATTATGGAAAATGTGCGTTAAAAGTGAAGCTACATTACTATGTCGCGTCTTATGTCTCTTTACCGCGTCGTTTCGATTACCATGCTTATGTCGCGTCACAAGTCTCTCAAACGTGTCGTTCCGATTACCTAATCATGGTTAGGTTATATTTTGCAAAGTGTGCATTAAAATTGACGGTAGAGTACTATGTCGCGTAGCAAGTCACTTTAACGCGTCGTTCCGATTACATTAGCATGGTTAGGTTATATTACGCAAAGTGTGCGTGAAAAATGACGTTAGATTTGTATGTTGCGTCTCATGTCTTATTAACGCGTTGTTACAATTACCGAAGTATAGTTAGGTTATATTACGCAAAGTGTCCGGGAAAAGTGACTCTAGATTAATATGTCGCGTCTCAAGCCTCTTTTACGTGTCATTTTGATTACCATGCTTATGTCGCGTCACAAGTCCCTCTAAGCGTCGTTCGGATTACCTAAGCATGGTTAATTTATATTATGGAAAGTGTACGTGAAAAGTGACGCTAGATTAGTATGTCGCGTCACAAGTCTCTTTAACGCGTCGTTCCGTTTACCTAAGCATGGTTAGGTAATATACTTAAAGTGTGCGTGAACATTGACGCTAAATTGGTATGTCGCATCTCAAGTCTCTTCAACGCGTCAATTCGATTACCTAAGCATGATAAGGTTATATTATGGAAAGTGTGCGTTAAAAGTGAAGCTAGATTACTATGTCGTGTCACAAGTCTCTTTAACGCGTCGTTCCGATTACCTAAGCATGGTTAGGTTACATTACGCAAAGTGTGCGTGAAAAGTGATGCTAGATTAGTAAGTCGCGTCACAAGTCTCTTTAACGCGTCGTTCCGATTACCTAAGCATGGTTAATTTATATTATGGAAAGTGTGCGTTAAAAGTGAAGCTAGATTACTATGTCGCATCACAAGTCTCTTTAACGCGTCGTTCCGATTACCTAAGCATGGTTAAGGTTACAATACACAAAGTGTGCGTGAAAAGTGACGCTAGATTAGTATGTCGCGTCACAAGAGTCTTTAACGCGTCATTCCAATTACATAAGAATGGTAAGGTTATATACCCAAAGTGTGCGTGAAGAGTGACGCTAGATTAGTATGTCGCGTCTCAAGTATCTTTAACGCGTCGTTTTGATTACCATGCTTATGTCGCGTCACAAGTCTCTCAAACGTGTCGTTCCGATTACCAAATCATGGTTAGGTTATATTATGCAAAGTGTGCGTTAAAATTGACGGTAGAGTACTATGTCGAGTTACAAGTCACTTTAACGCGTCGTTCCGATTACCTTAGCATGGTTAGGTTATATGACGCAAAGTGTGCGTGAAAAGTGACGCTAGATTTATATGTTGTGTCTCAAGTCTCTTTAACGCGTTGTTCCAATTAACTAAGCATGGTTAGATTATATTACGCAAAGTCTGCTTGAAAAGTGACGCTAAATTAGTTTGTCTCGTCTCAAGTCTCTTTAACGCGTCGTTTTGATTACCTAAGCATGGTTAGATTATATTACGCAAAGTGTGCGTGAAAAGTGACACTATATTAGTATGTCGCGTCTCAAGTCTCTTCAACGCGTCGATTCGATTACCTAAGCATGGTTACGTTATATTACGCAAAGTGTGCATGAAAAGTGACGTTGGATTAGTATGTCGCGTCTCAAGTCTCTTCAACGCCTCGATTCGATTACCTAAGCATGGTTACGTTATATTACGCAAAGTGTGCGTGAAAAGTGACGTTGGATTAGTATATCGCGTCACAAGTCTCACTAATGCGGCGTTCCGATTACATATGCATGCTTAGGTTATATTACACAAAGTGTGTGGGAAAAGTGACGCTAGATTAGTATGTCGCGTCTCAAGTCTCTGTAACGCGTCCTTACGATTACCATGCATAATAAGTATTATGGAAAGTGTACATTAAATGTGAAGCTAGATTACTATGTCGTGTCACAAGTATCTTTAGCGCATCGTTCTGATGACCTAAGCATGATTAGGTTATAATACGCAAAGTGTGCGTGAAAAGGGACGCCAGATTAGTATGTCGCGTCACAAGTCTCTTTAACGCGTCGTTCTGATTACCTAAGCATGGTTAAATATATACGCGAAGTGTGTGTGAAAAGTGACGCTAGATTAGTATGTCGCGTCTCAAGTCTCTTTAACGCGTCGTTCCGATTATCTAAGCATGGTTAGGTTATATTACGCAAAGAGTGCGTTAAACTGACGCTAGATTAGTATGTCGCGTCTCAAGTCTCTTTAACACGTCGTTTCGATTACCTAAGCATCGTTAGGTTATATTGCGCAAAATGTGCATAGAAAGTGACGCTAGATTACTATGTCGCGTGTCAAGTCTCTTTAACGCGTCGTTTCGATTACTATGCTTATGTCGCGTCACAACTCTCTTTAACGTGTCATTCCGAACACCTAAGCATAGTTAGGCTATATGACACAAAGTGTGCGTCAAAGTGACGCTAGATTAGTATGTCACGTCTCATGTCTCTTCAACTCGTCTGTCCGATTACCTAAGCATTGTTAGGTTATATTCCGCAAAGTGTGCGTGAAAAGTGACGCTAGATTAGTATGTCGCGTCTAATGTCTCTTTAAGGCGTTGTTTCATTACCAGTCTTATGTTGCGTCACAAGTCTCTCTAACGCATCGTTCCAATTACCTAAGCATGGTTATTTTATACTACGCAAAGTGTGCGTAAAAAGTGAAATAGATTAGAATGTCGTGTCTCAAGTCTTTTTGACGCAGCGTTCAGATTACCTAAGCATGGTTAGGTTAAATTATGCAAAGAGTGCGTAAAAAGTGATGCAAGATTTGTATGTCTTGTCTCAAGTCTCTTTAACTCGTCGTACCGATTACCTAAGTATGGCTAGGTTACATTACGCAAAGTATGCGTTAAAAGTGACAATAGATTAGTATGTCGCGTCTCAAGTCTTTTTAACGCGTCGTTTCGATTACCTTAAGCATTATGCAAAGTGTGAAAAGTGACGCTAGATTAGTATGTTGCGTATCAAGTGTCTTTAACCCGTCGTTTCGATTACCATGCTTATGTCGCGTCACAAGTCTCTCTAACGCGTCATTCCGATTACCTAAGCGTTAGGTTATATTACGGAAAATGTGAGTTAAAAGTGACGCTAGATTACTATGTCAGGTCACAATAAGCATGGTTAGGTTATATTACGCAAAATGTGCGTGAAAAGTGACGCTAGAATATGTTGTGTTACAAGTCTCTTTAACTTGTCCTTCCAAAATTACCTATGCATGGTTAGGTTATATTACACAGAGTGTGCGTGAAATGTGTCGCTAGATTAGTATGTCGCGTCACGAGTTAAAAGATTTGTGACGCGACATACAAATCTAGCGTCACATTTCACGCACACTCTTCGTAATATAACCTAACCATGCATAGGTAATCGGAACGACAAGTTAAAGAGACTTGTAACACAACATACTAATCTAGCGTCACTTTTCACGCACACTTTGCGTAATATAACCTAACCATGCTTATTGTGACCCGACATAGTAATCTAGCGTCACTTTTAACTCACACTTTCCGTAATATAACCTAACGCTTAGGTAATCGGAACGACGCGTTAGAGAGACTTGTGACGCGACACATGCATGGTAATCAAAACGACGCGTTACAGAAACTTGAGACGCGACATACTAATCTAGCGTTACTTTTCACGCACACTTTGCGTAATATAAGCTAACTATGCTTTGGTAATCGGAACGACGCGTTAGGGAGACTTTTGACGCAAAATAAGAATGGTAATTGAAAAAACGCGTTAAAGAGACTTGAGATGCGACATACTAATCTAGCGTTACTTTTCACGCACAGTTTGCGTAATATAACCTAACCATGCTTAGGTAATCGAAACGACGCGTTAAAGAGACTAAAGATGTGACATAGTAATCTAGCGTCACTTTTCAAGCACATTTTGCATAATATAACCTAACCAGGCTTAGGTAATCGGAACGATGCGCTAAAGAGACTTGTGAGGCGACATAAGCATGGTAATCGAAACGACGCGTTAGTGAGACTAGTGACGCGAAATAAGCAAGGTGATTGAAACGACACGTTAAAGAGACTTGAGACATGACATACTAATCTAGCGTCACTTTTAACGCACATTTTGCGTAATATAACCAAACAATGCTTAGGTAATCGAAACGACGCGTTAAAGAGAGACTTGAGATGTGACATACTAATCTAGAGTCAATTTTCATGCACATTTTGCATAATATAACCTACGCATACTTAGTTCATCGTAACAACGCGTTAAAGAGACTTGACATGCGACATACTAATCTATCGTCACTTTTCACGCACACTTTGCGTAATACAACCTAACCATGCTTAGGTAATTGGAACAACGCTACTAATATAGAGTCACTTTTCACACACATTTTGCGTAATATAAACTAACCATGCTTATGTAATCAGAACGACGCGCTAGAGAGACTCGTGACGCGATATAAGCATGGTAATCTAAACGACGGGTTAAAGAAACTTGTGACTCGACAAAGTAATCTAGCGTCCCTTTTTATGCACACTTTGCGTAATATAACCTAACCATGCTTAGGTTATCGGAGCGACGCGCTAGAGAGACTTGTGACGCGATATAAGAGCATGGTAATCGAAACGACGCGTTAAAGAGATTGAGACGCGACATACTAATCTAACGCCACATTTCACTCACACTTTGCGTAATATAATCTAAGCATGCTTAGGTAATCGGAACGGTGCGTTAGTGAGACTTGTGACGCGACATAAGCATGGTAATTGAAACGACATATTAAAGAGACTTGAGATGCGACATACTAATCTACCGTCACTTTTCACGCACACTTTGTGTAATATAACCTATCCATGCTTAGGTAATCGAAACGACGCATAAATGAGACTTGAGATGCGAGATACTAATCTAGCGTAACTTTGTGTAATATAACCTAACCATTCTTAGTTAATCGAAACGACGCGTTAATGAGAGTAGAGACGCGACATACTAATCTATCGTCACTTTTCATGCGCACTTTGCGTAGTATAACCCATGCTTAGATAATTGGAACGACGTGTGAAAGAGACTTGTGACGCGACGTAAGCATGGTAATCGAAACGACGCGTTAAAGAGACTTGAGATGCGACATACATTATTGTCGCTTTTCACGCACACTCTTTGTAATATAACCTAACAATTATTAGGTAATTGGAACGAGGCGATAGAGAGACTTGTGACGCGACATAATCATGGTAATCGAAACGACGTGTTAAAAAGACTTGAGACGGGACATACTAATCTAGCGTCACTTTTAACGCACACTTTGCGTAATATAACCTAACCATGCTTAGGTAATCGGAACGACGCGTTGAAGTGACTTGTGAGGCGACATAGTACTATACCGTAAATTGTAACACACTATTTGCGTATTATAACCTAACAATAATTAGGTAATCGGAACGACGCGTTAGAGAGACTTGTGACGCAACATAAGCATGGTAATCGAAATGACGCGTTACTGAGTCTTGAGACGCGACATACTAATCTAGCGTCACTTTTCACGCACACTTTGCGTAATATAACCTAACCATGTAAGGTAATCGGAACGATGCGTTAAAGGTGTCGAGAGATAATCTAGCTTGACTTTTAACGCAGACTTTCCATAATATAAACTAACCATGCTGAGGTAATCGGAACGACGCGTTAAAAAGAAATGTGACGCGACTTAAGCCTGGTAATCGAAACAACGCGTTAAAGAGACTTGAGACGCGACATACTAATCTAGGGTCACGTTTCACGCTCACTTTGCATAATATAACCTAACAACGCTTAGGTAATCAGAACGACGCGTTAAAGAAACTTGTTACATGACATAGGCATGGTGAAAAAACAGGTTAAAGACACTTGAGGCGCGACATACTAATCTAGCGTCACGTTTCACGCACACTTTGCGTAATATAACCAAACCATGCTTAGGTAATCGGGACGACGCGTTAGAGAGACTTGTGATGCGACATATGCATGGTAAAAAAAACAGGTTAAAGACACTTGAGAAGCGATTGTACTAATCTAGCGACACTTTTCACGCACACTTTGCGTAATATACCTAACCATGCTTAGATAATAGAAACGACGCGAGACATAAGACAAGACATACTAATCAATTATCACTTTTAACGCATACTTTGCGTAATATAACCTAACCATGCTTAGGTAATCGGAACGACGCGTTAAAAAGACTTGAGACACAACATACCAATCTATTTCCCTTTTCACGCACAATTTGCGTAATATAAACTAACCATGCTTAGAGAGACTTGTGACGCGAAATAAGAATGCTAATGAAACGATGCCTTAAAGATACTTGAGATGCGACATACTAATCTAGCGTCACTTTTCACGCACACTTTGCGTAATATAACCTAACTAGGCATAGGTAATAGGAACAACGCTTTAGAGAGACTTGTGACACGACATAATAATCTAGCGTCACTTTTCACGCACACTTTGCATAATATAACCTAACCATGCTTAGGTAATCGGAACGACTTGTAAGAGAGACTTGTGATGCGACATAAGCATGGTAATTGAAACGACGCGTTAAAGAGACTTGTGACTTGACATAGTAATCTAGAGTCACTTTTCACGCACACTTTGCGTAATATATCCTAACCATGCATAGGTAATCAAAACGGCGCGTTAATGAGACTTGTGACGCGACATACTAATCTAGCGTCACTTTTAAGGCACACTTAGCGTAATATAACCGAACCATGCTTAGGTGACGCGATAAAGAAACTTGTCACGCAACATACTAATCTAGCGTCACATTTCAAGCACACTTTGCATAATATAACCTAACCATGCTTAGATAATCTGAACGACGGTTAATGAGACTTGTGACGTGACATACTAATCTAGCGTCACTTTATACGCACACTTTGCGTAATATAACCTTACCATGCTTAGGTAATCAGAACGACACGTTAAAGAGACTTGTGATGCGACATAGTAATCTAGCGTCACTTTTAACTCACACTTTCCGTAATATAACCGAACGCTTAGGTAATCGGAAAGACGCGTTAGAGAGACTTGTGACGCGACATAATCATGTAATCGAAGCGACGTTTTAAAGAGACTTGAGACGCGACATGCTAATCTACCGTCACTTTTCACGCACACTTTGCGTACTATAACCTAGCCATGCTTAGGTATTAAGAACGACGCATTTAAAAAGACTTATGACGTGATATTGTAATCTAGCTTCACTTTTAATGCACACTTTTCATAATATAAACTAACCGTACTTCGGTAATCGGAACGACGCGTTAGAGAGACTTGCAACACAACATAATCATGGTAATCGAAACGACCCATTAAAGAGACACGAGCACGATATACTAATCTAGCGTCACTTTTCACGAACACTTTGTGTAATATAGCTTAACCATGCTTAGGTAATAGGAACGACGCATTAAAGAGACTTGTGACCCGACATACTAATCTAGCGTCACTTTTCACGCACACTTTGCGTAATATAACCTAACCATGCATAGATAATAGGAACGACGCGTTAGAGAGGCTTGAGACGCGACATACAAATCTAGCGTCACTTTTCACGCACACTTTGCGTAATATAACCTAAACATGCTTAGGTAATCGAAACAACACGTTAAAGAGACTTGAGATGTAAGATACTAATCTAGAGTCACTTTTCACGCACACTTTGTGTAATATAACCTAACCATGCTTAGGTAATCGGAACGACGCGATAAACAGACTTGCGATGCGACATACTAATCTACAGTCACTTTTCACGCACACTTTGCGTAATATAACCTAACCAGAATTAGGTAATCGACACGACGCGGAAAAGAGATTTGAGACGCGACATACTAATCTAGCGTCACTTTTCACGCACACTTTACGTTATATTATCTAACCATGCTTAGGTAATCAGACTGATGCTTTAAAGAGACTTGAGACGCGACATACTAATCTAGCGTCACTTTTCACGCACACTTTGCGTAATATAACCTAATCATGCTTAGGTAATCAGGACGACGCGTTAAAGAGACTTGTGACGCGATATTAGCGTCACTTTTCACACACACTTTGTGTAATATAACCTAGCCATGCTTAGGTAATCAGAACGACTCATTAATAATACTTGAGGTGCGACATACTAATCTATTGTCACTTTTGAAGGACACTTTGTGTAATATATAACCTAACCATGATTAGGTAATCGGAACGACGCGTTGGAGAGACTTGTGACGCCATATAAGAATGGTAATCGAAACGACCCGTTAAAGAGACTTGAGATGCGACATACTAATCTAATGTAACTTTTTACACACACGTTGCGTAATATAACCTAACCATGCTTAGATAATTGGAACGACGTGTTAAAGAGACTTGAGACGCGATATACTAATTTAGCATCACTTTTCAAGCACACTTTTTGTAATACTAGTTTCGCATTACGTGCTATGCACGTGGCTCGTAACGTAACTTAATTTTATAATAATCATAATTAAATAATTAACTTAATTTTATTAATAATATTTTTAAAAATAATAAGATTGAAATTTAAATAATATCATACTGACCAAATACAGTGTTTTAATTTTATAGTTCAATCAAACTAAAAGATAGGTATTCCTACTAATTTGGAGACAATTTAGTTATTTTTTATATACTAAAAACTAAATTGAAGATAATTTAGTTACCTATTCTAATTAAGACTTTAATTATAATAGTGATTAATTAAATAACTAATTAGTTAATGACTATAAAACCTTTATTTATTAATAAACTGAAAAGGATTATTCGGTAAATTTGCATGTCCCCCCCCCCATCCGTGCTTTTATATATAGTATAGATAAACTAACCATGCTGAAAAAATCGGACTGACGCGTTAGAGACTTGAGACTCGACATACTAATCTAGCTTCACTTTTCACGTACACTTTGCGTAATATAACCTAACCATGCATAGTAATCGAAACGACGCGTTAAAGAGACTTGAGACGCGACATACTAATCTAGCGTAACTTTTTACGCACACTTTGCGTAATATAACCTAACCATGCTTTGATAAACGGAACGACGCGTGAAAGAGACGTGCTTTGATACTAATCTAGCATCATTTTCACGCACACTTTTTGTAATATAAAGTAACCATGCTGAAGTAATCGGACTGACGCATTAAAGAGACTTAAGACACGACATACTAATCTAGCGTCACTTTTCACGCACACTTTGCTTAATATAACTTAACTATACTTAGGTAATCGGAAAGACGCGTTAAAGAGATTTGTGACACGACATACTTATCTAGCGTCGCTTTTGAAGCACACTTTGCATAATATAACCTAACCATGCTTCTGTAATCGGAACGACACGTTTGAGAGACTTGAGATGCGAAATATCTAGCGTCATTTTCCACGCACACTTTGCGTAATATAACCTAACCTTGCTTAGGTAATCGGAAAGATGCGTTAAAAAGACTTGAGAAGTGACATACTAATCTATTGTCACGTTTAACGCATACTTTGTGTAATATAACCTAGCCATGCATACGTAATCGGAACGACGCGTTAGAAAGACTTGTGGCGTGACATAAGCATTGTAATCAAATTGACGTGTTAAAGAGACTTGAGACGCGACATACTAATCTAGCGTCGCTTTTTACGCACACTTTGCGTAATATAATCTAACCATGCTTAGGTAATCGAAACGACATGTTAAAGAGACTTGAGACGCGACATACCAATCTAGCATCACTTTTCAAGCACACGTTTTGTAATATAACCTAACCATGCTGAAGTAATCGGACCAACGCGTTAAAGAGACTTAAGGCGCGACATACTAATCTATTGTCACTTTTCATGCACACTTTGTGTAATATAAACTAACCATGCTTCGGTAATAAGAACGATGCGTTAGAGATACTTGTGACTCGACATAAGCATGGTAATCGAAACGACGCGCTAAAGAGAATTGAGAAGCGACGTACTAATCTAGCGTCACTTTTTACGCACACTTTGCGTAATATAACCTAACCATGCTTAGGTAATCGGAACGACGCGATAAAGAGAATTGAGACGCGACATACAAATCTAGCGTCACCTTTCACGCACACTTTGCGTAATATAACCAAACAAGGCTTAGGTAATCGGAATGACGAATTAGAGAGACTTGTGAGGCGTCATAAGCATGGTGCTCAAACGACGCGTTAAAGAGACTTGAGATGCGACATACTAATCTAGCGTCACTTTTCATGCACACTTTGCGTAATATAACCTAACTATGCTTAGGTAATCAGAAAGTCGCTTTAGAGACTTGTGACGCAACATAAGCATGGTAATCGAAACGATGCGTTAAAGAGAATTGAGATGCTACATACTATTCTATCGTCACTTTTCACGCACGCTTTTGGTAATATAACCTAAGCATGCTGAAGTAATCGGAACGACGCGTTAAAGAGACTTGAGACGCAACATACTAATCTAGCGTCACTTTTCACGCAGACTTTGCGTAATATAACCTAACCATGCTTAGGTAATCAGAACGATGCGTTAAAGAGACTTGTGACGCGACATACTTATCTAGCATCATTTTACATGCACACTTTGCGTAATATAACCTAACCAGAATTAGGTAATCGAAACGACGCGTAAAAGAGACTTGAGACGCGACGTACTAATCTAGCGTCACTTTTCACGCACACTTTGCGTAATATTATCTAACCATGCTTAGGTAATCAGACCGATGCTTTAAAGAGACTTGAGACGCGACATACTAATCTAGCGTCACTTTTCACGCACACTTTGCGTAATATAACCTAACCATGCTTAGGTAATCGGAACGACACGATAAACAGACTTGTGACGCGACATACTAATCTACTGTCACTTTTCACGCACACTTTGCGTAATATAACCTAACCAGAATTAGGTAATTGAAACGACGCG